>NW_022681464.1:6473891-7118266 GCF_009764315.1 Trachypithecus francoisi | reverse complement strand
TTTTCCTAGCCAGGGGAACTGAGACACACAACACCTGAAAAAACGGGTAACTCCCACCCCAATACTGCGCTTTAAGGAAACAGGCACACCAGGAGAATATATCCCACACCTGGCCGGGAGGGTCCCACGCCCATGGAGCCTCCCTCACTGCTAACTCAGCAGTCTGCGGCGATCTATCCGCAAGGCAGCAGCGAGGCTGGGGGAGGGGCGCCCGCCATTGCTGAGGCTTAAGTAGGTAAACAAAGCCGCTGGGAAACTCGAACTGGGTGGAGCTGACAGCAGCTCAAGGAAGCCTGCCTGTCTCTGTAGACTCCACCTCTGGGGACAGCCCACAGCTGAAGTCCAATAGGGGAAGCAGCGGGGGCCGGTGCAGACGCGAACGACTCTGTCTGACAGCTTTGGGGAGAGCCATGGATCTCCCAACGCGGAGGTTGAGATCCGAGAACGGACAGACTGCCTGCTCAGGTGGGTCCCTGACCCCTGAGTAGCCTAGCAGGGAGACATCCCCCACTAGGGGCAGTCTGACACCCCACACCTCACAGGGTGGAGTCACCCCTGAGAGGAAACTTCCAAAGGAAGAATCAAACAGGTACACTCGCTGTTCAGCAATATTCTATCTTCGGCAACCTCTGCTGCTGATACCCAGGCAAACGGGGTCTGGAGTGGACCTCAAGCAATCTCCAACAGACCAACAGACAGTCCTTCAGACGGAAAACTATCAAACAGGAAGGACACCTATACCAAAACCCCATCAGTACGTCACCATCATCAAAGACCAGAGACAGATAAAACCACAAAGATGGGGAAGAAGCAGGGCAGAAAAGCTGGAAATTCAAAAAATAAGAGCGCATCTCCCCCTGCAAAGGAGCGCAGCCCATCGCCAGCAACGGATCAAAGCTGATCAGAGAATGACTTTGACGAGATGAGAGAAGAAGGCTTCAGTCCATCAACCTCTCAGAGCTAAAGGAGGAATTACGTACCCAGCGCAAAGAAACTAAAAATCTTGAAAAAAGAGTGGAAGAATTGATAGCTAGAATAATTAATGCAGAGAAGATCATAAACGAAATGACAGAGATGAAAACCATGACACGAGAAATACGTGACAAATGCACAAGCTTCAGTAACTGACTCGATCAACTGGAAGAAAGAGTATCAGCGATTGAGGATCAAATGAATGAAATGAAGCGAGAAGAGAAACCAAAAGAAAAAAGAAGAAAAAGAAATGAACAAAGTCTGCAAGAAGTATGGGATTATGTAAAAAGACCAAATCTACGTCTGATTGGGGTGCCTGAAAGTGAGGGGGAAAATGGAACCAAGTTGGAAAACACTCTTCAGGATATCATCCAGGAGAACTTCCCCAACCTAGAAGGGCAGGCCAACATTCAAATTCAGGAAATACAGAGAACGCCACAAAGATACTCCTCCAGAAGAGCAACTCCAAGACACATAATTGCCAGATTCACCAAAGTTGAAATGAAGGAAAAATCTTAAGGGCAGCCAGAGAGAAGGTTGGGTTACCCACAAAGGGAAGCCCATCAGACTAACAGCAGATCTCTCGGCAGAAACTCTACAAGCCAGAAGAGAGTGGGGGCCAATATTCAACGTTCTTAAAGAAAAGAATTTTCAACCCAGAATTTCATATCCAGCCAAACTAAGTTTCATCAGTGAAGGAGAAATAAAATCCTTTACAGATAACCAAATGCTTAGAGATTTTGTCACCACCAGGCCTGCCTTACAAGAGACCCTGAAGGAAGCCCTAAACATGGAAAGGAACAACCAGTACCAGCCATTGCAAAAACATGCCAAAATGTAAAGACCATCGAGGCTAGGAAGAAACTGCATCAACTAATGAGCAAAATAACCAGTTAATATCATAATGACAGGATCAAGTTCACACATAACAATATTAACCTTAAATGTCAATGGACTAAATGCTCCAATTAAAAGACACAGACTGGCAAACTGGATAAAGAGTCAAGACCCATCAGTCTGCTGTATTCAGGAGACCCATCTCACATGCAGAGACATACATAGGCTCAAAATAAAGGGATGGAGGAAGATCTACCAAGCAAATGGAGAACAAAAAAAAGCAGGGGTTGCAATCCTAGTCTCTGATAAAACAGACTTTAAACCATCAAAGATCAAAAGAGACAAAGAAGGCCATTACATAATGGTAAAGGGATCAATTCAACAGGAAGAGCTAACTATCCTAAATATATATGCACCCAATACAGGAGCACCCAGATTCATAAAGCAAGTCCTTAGAGACCTACAAAGAGACTTAGACTCCCATACAATAATAATGGGAGACTTCAACACTCCACTGTCAACATTAGACAGATCAACGAGACAGAAAGTTAACAAGGATATCCAGGAATTGAACTCATCTCTGCACCAAGCGGACCTAATAGACATCTATAGAACTCTCCACCCCAAATCAACAGAATATACATTCTTCTCAGCACCACATCGCACTTATTCCAAAATTGACCACATAATTGGAAGTAAAGCACTCCTCAGCAAATGTAAAAGAACAGAAATTATAACAAACTGTCTCTCAGACCACAGTGCAATCAAACTAGAACTCAGGACTAAGAAACTCAATCAAAACCGCTCAACTACATGGAAACTGAACAACCTGCTCCTGAATGACTACTGGGTACATAACGAAATGAAAGCAGAAATAAAGATGTTCTTTGAAACCAATGAGAACAAAGATACAACATACCAGAATCTCTGGGACACATTTAAAGCAGTGTGTAGAGGGAAATTTATAGCACTAAATGCCCACAAGAGAAAGCGGGAAAGATCTAAAATTGACACCCTAACATCACAATTAAAAGAACTAGAGAGGCAAGAGCAAACACATTCAAAAGCTAGCAGAAGGCAAGAAATAACTAAGATCAGAGCAGAACTGAAGGAGATAGAGACACAAAAAACCTCCAAAAAATCAATGAATCCAGGAGTTGGTTTTTTGAAAAGATCAACAAAATTGACAGACCGCTAGCAAGACTAATAAAGAAGAAAAGAGAGAGGAATCAAATAGACACAATAAAAAATGATAAAGGGGATATCACCACCGACCCCACAGAAATACAAACACCATCAGAGAATACTATAAATGCCTCTACGCAAATCAACTAGAAAATCTAGAAGAAATGGATAATTTCCTGGACACTTACACTCTTCCAAGACTAAACCAGGAAGAAGTTGAATCCCTGAATAGACCAATAGCAGGCTCTGAAATTGAGGCAACAATTAATAGCCTACCCATGAAAAAAAGTCCAGGACCAGATGGATTCACAGCTGAATTCTACCAGAGGTACAAGGAGGAGCTGGTACCATTCCTTCTGAAACTATTCCAATCAATAGAAAAAGAGGGAATCCTCCCTAACTCTTTTATGAGGCCAACATCATCCTGATACCAAAGCCTGGCAGAGACACAACAAAAAAAGAGAATTTTAGACCAATATCCCTGATGAACATCGATGCAAAAATTCTCAATAAAATACTGGCAAACGGATTCAGCAGCACATCAAAAAGCTTATCCACCATGATCAAGTCGGCTTCATCCCTGGGATGCAAGGCTGGTTCAACATTCGCAAATCAATAAATGTAATCCAGCATATAAACAGAACCAAAGACAAGAACCACATCATCATCTCAATAGATGCAGAAAAGGCTTTTGACAAAATTCAACAGCCCTTTATGCTAAAAACGCTCAATAAATTCGGTATTGATGGAACGTACCTCAAAATAATAAGAGCTATTTATGACAAACCCACAGCTAATATCATCCTGAATGGGCAAAAACTGGAAAAATTCCCTTTGAAAACTGGCACAAGACAGGGATGCCCTCTCTCACCACTCCTATTCAACATAGTGTTGGAAGTTCTGGCTAGGGCAATCAGGCAAGAGAAAGAAATCAAGGGTATCCAGTTAGGAAAAGAAGAAGTCAAATTGTCCCTGTTTGCAGATGACATGATTGTATATTTAGAAAACCCCATTGTCTCAGCCCAAAATCTCCTTAAGCTGATAAGCAACTTCAGCAAAGTCTCAGGATACAAAATCAATGTGCAAAAATCACAAGCATTCTTATACACCAGTAACAGACAAGCAGAGAGCCAAATCATGAATGAACTTCCATTCACAATTGCTTCAAAGAGAATAAAATACCTAGGAATCCAGCTTACAAGGGATGTGAAGGACCTCTTCAAGGAGAACTACAAACCACTGCTCAGTGAAATAAAAGAGGACACAAACAAATGGAAGAACATACCATGCTCATGGATAGGAAGAATCAATATTGTGAAAATGGCCATACTGCCCAAGGTTATTTATAGATTCAATGCCATCCCCATCAAGCTACCAATGACTTTCTTCACAGAATTGGAAAAAACTGCTTTAAAGTTCATATGGAACCAAAAAAGAGCCCGCATTGCCAAGACAATCCTAAGTCAAAAGGACAAAGCTGGAGGCGTCACGCTACCTGACTTCAAACTATACTACAAGGCTACAGTAACCAAAACAGCATGGTACTGGTACCACAACAGAGATATAGACCAATGGAACAGAACAGAGTCCTCAGAAATAATACCACACATCTACAGCCATCTGATCTTTGACAAACCTGAGAGAAACAAGAAATGGGGAAAGGATTCCCTATTTAATAAATGGTGCTGGGAAAATTGGCTAGCCATAAGTAGAAAGCTGAAACTGGATCCTTTCCTTACCCCTTATACGAAGATTAATTCAAGATGGATTAGAGACTTAAATGTTAGACCTAATACCATAAAAACCCTAGAAGAAAATCTAGGTAGTACCATTCAGGACATAGGCATGGGCAAGGACTTCATGTCTAAAACACCAAAAGCAATGGCAGCAAAAGCCAAAATTGACAAATGGGATCTAATTAAACTAAAGAGCTTTTGCACAGCAAAAGAAACTACCATCAGAGTGAACAGGCAACCTACAGAATGGGAGAAAATTTTTGCAACCTACTCATCTGACAAAGGGCTAATATCCAGAATCTACAAAGAACTCAAACAAATATACAAGAAAAAACAAACAACCCCATCAAAAAGTGGGGAAAGGATATGAACAGACATTTCTCAAAAGAAGACATCCATACAGCCAACAGACACATGAAAAAATGCTCATCATCACTCGCCATCAGAGAAATGCAAATCAAAACCACAATGAGATACCATCTCACACCAGTTAGAATGGCAATCATTAAGAAGTCAGGAAACAACAGGTGTTGGAGAGGATGTGGAGAAATAGGAACACTTTTACACTGTTGGTGGGATTGTAAACTAGTTCAACCATTATGGAAAACAGTATGGCGATTCCTCAAGGATCTAGAACTAGATGTACCATATGACCCAGCCATCCCACTACTGGGTATATACCCAAAGGATTATAAATTACTCTACTACAAAGACACATGCACAGTATGTTTATTGCGGCACTATTCACAATAGCAAAGACTTGGAATCAACCCAAATGTCCATCTGTGACAGACTGGATAAGAAAATGTGGCACATGGGCGGGCGCGGTGGCTCAAGCCTGTAATCCCAGCACTTTGGGAGGCCGAGACGGGCGGATCACGAGGTCAGGAGATCGAGACCATCCTGGCTAACATGGTGAAACCTCGTCTCTACTAAAAAATACAAAAAAAAAAAAAAAAAAAAAAAAAAAAAAAAAAAAAAGAAAATGTGGCACATATACACCATGGAATATTATGCAGCCATAAAAAAGGATGAGTTTGCGTCCTTTGTAGGGACATGGATGCAGCTGGAAACCATCATTCTTAGCAAACTATCACAAGAAGAGAAACCAAACACCGCATGTTCTCACTCATAGGTGGGAACTGAACAATGAGATCACTTGGACTGGGGAAGGGGAACATCACACACTGGGGCCTATCATGGGGAGAGGGGAGGAGGGAGGGATTGCATGGGGAGTTATACATGATATAAATGATGAATTGATGGGTGCTGACGAGTTGATGGGTGCAGCACACCAACATGGCATAAGTATACATATGTAACAAACCTGCACGTTATGCACATGTACCCTAGAACTTAAAGTATAATAAAAAAAATTAAAAAAAGAAAAAATAAAAATAAAAAAATAAAAAATAAAAATAAATAAATAAATAAAAAGTAGATCTGACTATATTAAAAACTCACTTTAATAGAAAGACATGGATAAGTGAAAAAGATAGAAAATATATACCATGCAGACATTTATTAAACAAAAGCTGGAGTATCTATGACAATATCTGACAAAATAGACTCCAGAACAAAGAATATTACTGAAAATAAAAGAGAAACATTACATAATGATAAAGATGTTAATTCAACATTCCTAAATGTGTATGTCCCTAACAATAGCTTCAAAATACTGAAACAAAAACTGACCAAATTGAAGGGAAAAATAGATAAATCCACAACACAGCTGGAGAGAAGTTTCAAAACTCCTCTCTCTCTAAACAATAGAATAGAAAGAAAACGAGTAAAAATGTATTAGACCTGAGCAACATTATCAAACAGCTTCACCTGATTGAATTTATGAAATCTTCCAAACAACAACGTAATACACATTCTTTACCAGTATACATGGAAGGCCGGCATAGTGGCTCACACCTGGTAATCCCAGCATTTTGGGAGTCTGAGGCAGGTGAATCACTTGAGGCCAGGAGTTCGAGACCTGTCTGGCCAACATACCAAAACCCCTTCTCTACTAAAAGTACCAAAAAAAAAAAGCCAGGAGTGATGGTGCACACCTGTTGTCCCAGCTACTTGAGAGGCTGAGGCAGGAGAATCGGTAGAGGTTGCAGTGAGCTGAGATTGTGCCACTGCACTTCCGCCTGGGCAACACAGGGAGACTCTGTCTCAAACAAAACAAAACAAAATGCAAAAAAGCAAACACACATGGAACATACATAAAACAAATTTCCAACTATTTTAAAGTTATTGAAATTATAGAAAGAATGATCTGAGATCACTTTGGAATTGTACTAGAAATAGACAACGGAAAAAATATCTGAACAATCCCTAACTATCTGAAAATAATGTACCACATTTCCAATTAACTTGTAAGTCAAATGGAAGTCACATGAGAATTACACAATATTTTGAATGCAATGAAAATTAAAACAAAGCAAATCCAATTTGTGGAATGCAGCAAAAGTAGCACTTAGAAATTATAGAATTAAATGATTATAATAGAAAATAAAGTCTCAAATAAATGATCTAAGATTTCATGTTGATAAACTAAAAAGTAAGAGAGAAAATTAAACCCAAAGGGAACAGAAGGAAGAAAATAAAATCAAAGTAGAAATCAATGAAATTTAAAACAGAAGACAAAATAGAAAATAAAAGAAATTAATGGTGGAGTTTTTTGACAAGATCATTAATCTTGATAAATTTCTATCCAACCTGACCAAGAAAGAAAGAGAGAAAACACAAACTACCCGTATCTGGAATAAGAGACATCGTTACTGAATCTACAGGTATTAAAAGAATCATGGCTATATGTCAATAAGTGTAACAACTTAGATGACATGGGCAAAGTCCTTATAGAACATAAACTATCAAAGTTCACTAAAAAAAAGATGATGTAGATAGTTTTATATCTATTAAAGAAGTTGAATTCATAGTTTAAAAATTTTAAACCAAAAACTCTTTAGCCAAATGGCTTCTTACAGTGAATTCTACCAAACATTAAAGAAAAAATAATGCCAATTCTACACAAACTTTTCCAGAATATAGAATAGAATACTGCCCAATTCATTTTATGAATTTAGCATTACTCTGATATCAAAATCAGAAAAAAACTACAAGAAAAGACCAATATCCATTGTGAACATGGATGCAAAATCCTTAACAAAATAGTAGCAAATCAAACTCAACAATATATAAAAAGGATAATGCATCCTAAAAATGCACAGTTGATTCAATGTTCAAAGTGAATCAATGTAATTCACCATAACAGCAGATTAAGGAAGAAAATCCATGTGATCATCTCAATAGGTGCAGAAGAAGCCTCTTACAAAATTCAATATCTGTAGAATACTTAAAAAATAAAAATAAAACCCACTTAGCAAACTAGGAATAGAAGGGAATTTCCTTATCTGATGAAATACATCTACCAAAAAAAACCCCATAGATTACATTATATTTAATGGAAAAAGACTTAATGTCCCCTTAATATTAACAGCAAGGCAAGAATGTCCACTCTCACACTCTCCACTCCTATTCAACATCATAATGAAGGTACAGCTAGTACAATAAGTCAAGAAAGAGAAATAAAAGGTCTACGGCTTGGAAAGGAAGAAATAACACTTTATTCTCAGATGATTTGGACTGTACAGAAAATTTGAAAGTATTTTAAAAACTACTAGAACTAATAAGTGAGTTTAGCAAGGTTTCAGGATATGTGATCAATACACAAAAATCAATTGCATTTGTACACACTAGCAATGAACAACTAAATTTTTTAATTAAAGAAAAATCTTATTTTTATAGACAGGGTCTTGCCATGTTGTCTAGGCTAGTGTCAAACTCCTGGCCTCAAGTGATCCTTCCACCTTGGCCTCCCAAAATGCTGGGATTACTGGCATGAGCCACTGTGCCTGACCTTCAAAAATTTTTTTATGCCATTTAAAATAGCACCAAAATTTTAAAAAGTATTTAAGTATGCAGCTCACAAAACCTATGCAGGATTTGTATGCTGAAAACTACAAAACACTGGTAAAGAAACCAAAGAAGGTCTAATAAATGGAGAAATATGCCATATTTGCAGACTCAATATTGTTAAAATGTCAATTTTCCCTAAACTGATCTCTATATTAAATGCAACTCCAATCAAAATTTAACCATAATTTATTGTAGATGCAGACAAAATGATTCTAAAATGTATCTGGAAAGGCAATCTATAACAGTAAAAACAATTATGAAAAAGAACAAAGGTAGAAGACTTACATTACCTGATTTCAAGACTTATTATAAGGCTCTTGTAATTGAGATAATGCGGTGTTTAGAAACTATAGACATATAGATCAGTGGAACAGAATAAAGAGTTCAGAAACAAACCCACACGTATGTGGTGAGTTGAGTATAAACAAAGGTGAAGAGAAAACTCAGTGAAGAAAGAACAGTCTTTCAACAAATGGTCTGAAACATTTGGATATCCATATGTTAAAACAAAACAAAAAACAACTAATCTTAAACCATAACTTGCACCCTATACAAAAAGTAACTCAAAATGGATAATAGACTTAAACGTAAGACATATAATTATATGTCCAGAAGAAAACAGGAAAAAATCTTCGTGACAGTTCTTGTATGTAACATCAAAAATATGATTCATAAAAGAAAAAAATGACATTAGACTTCGGCAAAACTGGGAACTGTTCTTAAAAAGATAATGGTAAGAAAATGTAAAGACAAGCCACAAACTAGGAGAAAGTACAGTCATGTATTGCTTAACAATAGGGATACATACCGATAAATGTGTCAGGCATCATCATTGTACACAAACCTAGATAATGGCTATATGGGGTGACTGATTGCTTCCAGACTATTAACATGTATAGCATGTTACTGTACTGAATATTGTAGACTATTTTAACACAATGATAAACATTTGTTTAACTAAACATATCTAAACATAGTCAAAATAGAGTATTATAATATTATCGGATTATCATCATATATGTGGTCCATCATTGACCAAAACATCGTTATGTGCTACATAACTATATTTGCAAATCATATATCACAAACCCAGTTTTGGCTATTATGAATAAAGTTGCTATGAACATTTGATTACAGATATTGATGTGAACATTACTTTCATTTCTTTTGAACACTGCTTGAATGGGTAGGTCATAGTCAATTTGGGAAAATGACTATCTTAACAATATTGAGCAATTTAATATATTTAGTTAGGTCTTCTTTAATATGTCTTAGCAATGTTTTGTAATATTTAGAATAGAGGCCTTACATGTCTTTCACCATAAAGTTTTGATTTTAAAAATTACATTTGACCATAAAATATGGCTTTTATATTTACTGGGGGTAGATTCCAGATCAAATAAAGAAATAAAGCTTCACTCATCCATTTTACCAATAAATATTCAAATAACCACTAAAAGAAAGGCAATAATAATTGTTACTTATCCAACAGGCAGATCAAACTATTAGCTTCGTGAAGGTAAGAGTATCTCATTGGCTGGATTTGAACAACGCTTAACAGATAGGACTCTCATAGCAGCATTTTAAAAGACTCATTATGAGAGGACCCACAGATCCTCTGAAGGAAGTGGACTGCTCCTGTAGGACCCAGGAGACACCCCAAATACTGTGACTGTCCCAACTTGGGAAGTGGGAAAGGAAGACCCTCATTTCCCGAAAACACACCCCCACTGGAGAAGCTGAAGCCACAGCAAGACCTGCTCAAGCAGAGTCTGAGCTCAGACACACCCAGCCCTGCCCCCACTGGATGGTCTTTCCCTATCCACCCTGGTAGCTGAAGACAAAGGGCATATAATCTTGGAAGTTCTAGGGCCCCGCCCACCTCCTGTCCCTCTCCATACTACTACAGCTGATACTTTCTGGAAAGTGCCACTTCCTAGCAGGAGGCCATACAGCACAAAAATAGAGCATTAAACCACCAAAGCTAAGGACCCTCATGGAGTCCATTCCAACTCCCTTCCCCACCCTCCTGCCACCTCCACTGGAACAGGTGCTTGTATCCACAGCTGAGATGGTTCAAATCACAGGACTCTGTACAGACAACCTCCTAGTACTAGCTCAGAGCTGGGTAGACTCACTAGGTGGCTAGACCCAGAAGAGAGACAACAATCACTGAAGTTTGGCTCACAGGAAGCCACATCCATAGGAAAATGGGGAGAGTATTACATCAAGGGAACACCCCATGGAACAAAAAAATCTAAACAATAGCCTTCAGCCCTAGACCTTCCCTCTGACAGTGCCTACCCAAATCAGAAGGAACCAGAAAACCAACCCTGGTAATACAACAAAATAAGGCTCTTCAATACCCCCCAAAATCCCAAAATCACATAAGTTTACCAGCAATGGATCCAAACCAAGAAGAAATCCCTGATTTACCTGAAAAAGAATTCAGGAGGTTAGTTATTAAGCTAATTAGGGAGGGACCAGAGAAAGGCAAAGCCCAATGCAAGGAAATCCAAAAAATGATACAAGAAGTGAAGCAAGAAATATTCAAGGAAATAGGTAGCTTAAAGAAAAACAATAAAAAATTCAGGAAACTTTGAACACACTTTTAGAAATGCGAAATACTCTGGAAAGCCTCAGCAATAGAATTGAACAACTAGAAGAAAGAAATTCAGAGCTCAAAGACTAGGTTTTAAATTAACCCAATCCAACAAAGACAAAGAAAAAATAATAAGAAAATGTGAACACAGACTCCAATAAGTCTGGGATTATATGAAACAACCAAACCTAAGAATAATTGGCATTCTTGAGGAAGAAGAGAATTCTGAAAGCTTAGAAAAAATTTGGGGGAATAATTAAGGAAAACTTCCCCAACCTTACTAGAGACCTAGACATCCAAATACAAGAAGCATAAAGAACACCCCGGAAATTCATTGCAGAAAACGTATTTGCCTAGGCACATTGTCATCAGGTTATCCAAAGTTAAGATGAAGGAAAGAATCTTAAGAGCTGTGAGACAAAAGCACCAGATAACCTATAAAGGAAAGTCTATCAGATTAACAGCAGATTTCTCAGCAGAAACCCTCAAGCTAGAAGGGATTGGGGTTCCATCATCAGCCTCCTCAAACAAAACAATTATCAACCAAGAATTTTCTATCCAGTGAAACTAAGCATCATATACGAAGGAAAGATACAGTCGTTTTCAGACAAACAAATGCTGAGAGAATTTGCCATTACCAAGCCATCACTATAAGAACTGCTAAAAGGAGCTCTAAATCTTGAAACAAATCCTGGAAATACATCAAAACAGAAATTCTTTAAAGCATACATCACATAAGACCTATAAAACAAAAATACAAGTTAAAAAGCAACAACAACAACAACAACAACAAAAACCCAAAGTACACAGGCAACAAATAGCACAATGAATGCAACAATGCCTCACATTTCAACACTAGCAATAAATGTAAATGGCCTAAATGCTCCACTTAAAAGACACAGAACTGCAGAATAGATAAGAACTCACCAACCAACTATCTGCTGCCTTCAAGAGACTCACCTAACACATAAGGACTCACTTAAACGTAAAGTTAAGGGGTGGAAAAAGGCATTTCATGCAAATGGACACCAAAAGTGATCAGGGATAGCTATTCTTATATCAGACAAAACAAGTTTTAAAACGACAGCAGTTAAAAGAGACAAAGAGGGATGTTATATAACGGTAAAAGGCCTTGTTCAACAGGAAAATATCACAATCCTAAGCATATATGCACCTCAGACTGGAACTCCCAAACTTACAAAACAATTACTAATAGACCTAAGAAATGAGATAGACAGCAACTATTATTATAGTGGGGGACTCCAATACTCCACTGACAGCACTAGACAGAGCATCAAGACAGAAAGTCAACAAAGAAACAATGGATTTAAACTATACCTTGGAACAAATGGACTTAACAGATATATACATAACATTTCGTCCAACAACCTCAGAATGTACATTCTATTTAATAGCACATGGAACTTTCTCCTAGATAGACCATATGATAGGCCATAAAATGAGCTTCAATAAATTTAAGAAAATTGAAATTATATCAACCACTCTCTCAGACCACAGTGGAAAAAATCTGGAAATTAACTCCAAAAGGAATCTTCAAAACCATGCAAACACATGGAAATTAAATAACTTGCTCCTGACTGAGCACTGAGTCAAAAACAAAATCAAGATGGAAGTTTAAAAGTTCCTCGAAATGAACAATGATAATGACACAACCTATCAAAACCTCTGGGATACAGCAAGGCAGTACTAATAGGAAAGTTCATAGCCCCAAATGCCTATATCAAAAAGACTGAAGGAGCACAAACTGACATTCTAAGGTCATACTTCAAGGAACTAGAGAAACAAGAACAAACCAAACCCAAACCCAGCAGAAGAAAGGAAATAACCAAGATCAGAGCAGAACTAAAAGAAACTGAAACAAACAAAAAGTACAAAAGATAAATGGAACAAAAAGCTGTTCTTTGAAAAGATAGATAGAATTGATAGACCATTAGCAAGATTAACCAAGAAAAGAAGAGAGAAAATCCAAATAACATCACTAAGAAATGAAACAGGAGATATTACAACTGACACCACTGAAATACAAAAGATCATTCAAGGCTCCTATGAACACCTTTATGCACATAAAGTAGGAAACCTAGAAGAGATGGATAAATTCCTGGAAAAATACAACCCTCCTAGCTTAAATCAGGAAGAATTAGATACCCTGATAACCAATAACAAGCAGCGAGATTTAAACAGTAATTTTAAAATTACCAACAAAAAAAGCTCAGGACCAGACGGATTCACAGCAGAATTCTACCAGACATTCAAAGAATTGGTGCCAATCCTTTTGACACTATTACACAAAGTAGAGAGAGAAGGAACCCTCCCTAATTCATTCTATGAAGCCAGCATCACCTAATACCAGAACCAGGAAAGGACATAACTTAAAAAGAAAACTGCAGGCTGATATCCTTGATGAACATAGATGCTAAAATCCTTAACAAAATACTAGCTAATTGAATCCAACAACATATAATCCACCATGATCAAATGGGTTTCATACCAGGGATGCAGGGCTGGTTTAAAACATGCACATCAGCAAATGTGATACACCACACAAACAGAATTTAAAACAAAAATCACATAGTTATACCAATAGATGCAGAAAAAGCATTAGACAAAAATCCAGCATCCCTTTTTGATTAAAACTCTCAGCAAAATTGGCATAGAAGGGACATGCCTTAATGTAATAAAAGCCGTCTATGACAAACCCACAGCCAGCATAATACTGAATGGGGAAAAGTTGAAAGCATCCCCTCTGAGAACTGGAACAAGACAAGGATGCCCACTCTTACCATTCCTCTTCAACACAGTACTGGAAGTCCTAGGCAGAGCAGTCAGACCGGAGAAAGAAATAAAGGGCATCCAAATCAGTAAAGAGGAAGTCAAACTGTCACTATTTGCTGATGATATGATCATTTACCTTGAAAACACTAAGGACTCCTCCAGGAAGCTCCTAGAACTGATAAAAGAATTCAGCAAAGTTTCCGATACAAGATTAATGTACACAAATCAGTAGCTCTTCTATACAACAACAGTGACCAAGCAGAGAATCAAATCAACAACTCAACCCCTTTTACCAAAGCTACAAAAAAATAATAATAATAATGAAATACTTAGGAGTATACCTAACTAAGGAGTCAAAAGACCTCTCCAAGGAAAACTACAAAACACTGCTGAAAGAAATCATAGAAGACACAAACAAAGGGAAACACATCCCATGCTCATGGATGGGTAGAATAAATATTGTGAAAACGACTATACTGTCAAAAGCAATCTACAAATTCAATGCAATCCCCATCAAAATACCACCATCATTCTTCACAGAATTGAAAAAAACAACTCTAAAATTCACGTGGAACCAAAAAAGAGCCTGCATAGCCAAAGCAAGACTAAGCAAAAAGAATAAATCTGGAGACATCATACTACCTGATTTCAAACTAAACTATAAGGCCATAGTCACCAAAACAGCATGGTACTGGTATAAAAATAGGCACATAGACCAATGGAACAGAATAGAGAACCTAGAAATAAACCAAATACTTACAGCCAACTGATCTTCGACAAAGCAAAGACATAAAGTAGGGAAAGGACACCCTTTCCTACAAATGGTGCTGGGATAATTGGCTAGCCACATGTAGGAGAATGAAATCGGATCCTCATCTCTCACCTTATGTAAAAATCAACTCAAGATGGATTAAAGACTTAAGCCTAAGACCTGAAACTATAAAAATTCTAGAAGATAACATTGTAAAACCCCTTCTAGACATTGGCTTAGGCAAGGATTTCATGATCAAGAACCCAAAAGCAAATGCCATAAAAGCAAAGATAAATAGCTGGGACCTAATTAAACTAAAGAGCTTTTGCACAGCAAAAGGAACAATCAGCAGAGTGAACAGACAACCCATGGAGTGGGAGAAAATCTTTGTAATCTATACATCTGACAAAAGACTAATATCCAAAATCTACAATGAACTCAAACAAATCAGTAAGAAAAAAACAAGCAATCCCATCAAAAAGTGGGCTAAGGATATGAATAGAGAATTCTCAAAAGAAGATATACAAATGGCTAACAAATATGTGAGAAAATGCTCAACATCACTGATAAGGGAAATGCAAATCAAAACCACAATGCAATACCATCTCACTCCTGCAAGAATGGCCATAATCAAAAAATTAAAAAACAGTAGATGTTGGTGTGGATGCAGTGAACAGGGGACACTTCCACACTGCTGGTGGGAATGTGAACTAGTACAGCCACTATGGAAAACAGTGTGGAGATTCCTTAAAGAACTAAAAGTACAACTCCCATTTGATCCAGCAATCCCATTACTGGGTGTCTACCCAGAGGAAAAGAAGTCATTATTTGAAAAAGATACTTGCACATGCATGTTTATAGCCACACAATTCACAATTGCAAAATTGTGGAAACAATTCAAATGCCCATCAATAAATGAGTGGATAAAGAAACTGAGATATATATAATTCTGTGACATATATATACATATACATATATATGTCACAGAATATATATGAGAATATATATGTATATATATCACAGAATTAGAGAAAACAATTCTAAATTTCTAAAATTCATATGGAACCAAAAAAGAGCCTGCATAGCCAAAGCAAGACTAAGCAAAAATCACATGGTCATCTCAATAGATACAGAAAAAGCATATATATATATATATATGATGGAATACTACCAACCATAAAAAGGAATGAATTAGCAGCATTTGCAGTGACCTGAATGAGATTGGAGACTATTATTCTAAGTGAAGTAACTCAGAAGTGGAAAACCAAACATCGTATGTTCTCACTGATATGTCGGAGCTAAGCTAGGAGTACACAAAGGCATAAGAATGATACAATGGACTTTGGGGACTTGGGGGGAAGAGTGGGAGGGAGCCAGAGATAAAAGACTACAAATAGGGTGCAGTGTAGGCTGCTCAGGTGATGGGTGCACCAAAATCTCACAAATCACCACTAAAGAACTTACTCATGTAACCAAATGCCACCTGTACTACCCCAGTAACTTACGGGGGAAAAAAAAAGACTCATTCTGGCCAAATGTGTTGGCTCATACCTGTAATTCTAGCACTTCGGGAGGCTGAGGCGGGTGGATCACTTAAGGTCAGGAGTTCAAGAACAGCCTGGCCAACATGGTGAAACCTCTTCTCTACTAAAAATATAAAAATTAGCTGGGCGTGGTGGCATGTGCCTGTAGTCCCAGCTACTCAGGTGGCAAAGGCACAAGAATCGCTTGAACCCGGTGGCAGAGGTTGCAGTGAGCTGAGATCATGACACTACGCTCCAGCCTGGGTGACAGAGTGAGACTGTCTCAAAAAAAATTGACTCATTGTATCTCTTAGCTAAATTTTACTTGTCCTTCAAGACTCAGCTCAAGTGGCACCTTGTCTAAGAAATTGTCTTTGGTGATAACCTGTTGCCCGGTCAGAGCTGGTGCCTTACTATGTCTCTCATGGAACCCTACCCTGTGTTTACCTTTATCTTAACGTGTGATTACTTAAGCTGTGAGTAATAGAACGCTGAAGCATAGTGACTTCAATGCACACAATTTACTCACTCATGTAAAAAACTGTCTGGAAGGAAACAGACGGAAGCTGGCATGGCAGTTCCACAAGGTCATTAGGGACTCATCCTCTTACTTCTTCAACATCTTTGCTGCATGATTTTCATCCTCAAGGTCACCTTATGATTCAAAATGTCAGCTGGAAATGCTGCACTCCAGTCCACATTTCAGATACCAGAAGGGGCAAAAGGTAACAAAGGTGGCCTTTCTTTTTTTTTTTTTTTTTTTTTTTTTTTGAGGGGTGGCCTTCATTTTAAGCAGCCTTCCCTGATGTCCTTCAGAGCACTTCTACTCACATCTTATTGGCCAGGAGCTAATCAGGGGCCCACACCTTGGTAAAGAAGCCTGGGAGATATCATTTTTATACTGGGTAGCAACATTCCCAGCTAAATGCCATGCTTCTGTTACTACGGAAGGAGAAAATGGAGACAGACTAGCAACCAGCAGTTCCTGTTGACTTGCCTTTAATATGCCGTACTATATACTTGCCTGGTTGTCTGTCTTTGCTAAAAGAATGTGTGCTCCAAGTACCTAGTGCAGTACCCAGCACACAGTAGGGAGTCCAAAAACTTTTTAAATTTGCATGGAAGTTTATCACACATACATGAGTGCACTCACCTTAACTATATCTTGATAAATTTCCACATATGACAACACATATATAACCGCCACCCAGATCAAGCTGTAGACAATTTCCAGAAGTTTCCTTCATGTCCCTTCCCAGTCAACTCTCTTATCAATAGCACACTGTTCTGACCTCTCTCACCCCAAGTACTTTTGTCTGTTCATGAACTCCACATGAAGAAAAGTATATGGTACCTGGCACTTTATCCAAACCAATGAATCATTTCTGGAAAAATCCATCATCCATTCCAGATGTTCTGGGTTAGTCTTCACTTCAAATAAGTTGTTGTTATAAAAACTTACTTTCATGATATTGGGTTTCTAATGGACGTGGAAACCCAATCTGCCAATAGACATTATAAAGTCCGATTCCCTTCGGTCTGCAACACTTCCATAATAAAATTTTCTTATCTGTCCTCCTTTTTAAAAGAAATATGAGGCTGGGTGTGGTTGCTCATGACTGTAATCCCAACACTTTGCCAAGGCAGGAGGATCCCTTGAACTCAGTAGTTCAAGACCAGCCTGGGCAACATAACATAGCAAGACTCTCTGTATAAAAAATTACAAATAGCCAGGCATGGTGGTGTACACCTGTAATCCCAGCTCCTTAGGAGGCTGAGGTGGGAGGATTGCTTGAGCCCAGGAGGTTCAGGCTGCAGTGAGCTGTGATCATACCACTGCACTCCAGGCTGGGTGACAGAGTGAGACCCTGTCTCAACAAATGAATAAGTAAACAAATAAATAATAAATAAATAAAAGAAATATGCCTTGAAATATCAGCTCCATCAAGAAGCCTTCTGCTGTAGTTCTAGGTTTGTCAGGGCACTCAATGTGTATTTGATGGGGATGGTGAGGACAGTGGGCCATAAACAAAGGCTGACTGCGGAGCTGAGCAGATTCCAGGCTGTCCATCTGGAACACCTGCAGCTGGCCCAGTGTGGGGCCGTGCGCCAGTCCAAACGGCCCAGCTGGAGAATTCTCTGCCTCTGCCACTGCCGCCATTGGCAAGAAAGCATCACCGTCCTCGCTGGCTGTCAACGCTTTCTCTATTGGTCAGAAACCGAAAAGTGGGCCCCAGGTTTGTTAATCAGGCTCAGCAGGAAGTGGGAAAAGCTTGGCAGAAATGAAAGCAGCAGACAAAAGGCTGTCGGAGCTGGGTCTGATGGGAAGGCAGCGCTGCTTTGTAGCAGAAGCAGAGCATCTCCCTGACGTATGAAAGTGACCCCATTCTTCCAGGAGACCTCCTCAGAAAGTTTGACTTGTTGCAAGTCAGGCTTTGGCTACAATAGGAAGTTGATTGGGACGACACTGGCAAGGGAGGAGATGGTGTTGGGAAGGGAAGAGGGAGTTCACCAGGATGAGGAGGCAATGGCTGCATTCATGGGGGAAAAATGTGGACATGTGGGAATGATGGGTGCTGTCTTCCCTCTTCCCTTCAGGACCGTGTGCATCAGCATGCCCGGATAGGTCCCCAGAGAACAGAGCTCAAGCCTCGTCCTCCAACACCAGAGGTGCCAGATGGTCATTACGGGGCAGCTCAACCTATGACCTACAGTGGAGTGGTTAGTGCTGGGCTGTATCTTCTGTTGCAGGTGCTTCTCCTCATCTAGTCCTGAGACCTCTTCCCATCCTTCTTTCCTCCTTTTACACACATTAGCACCACAGGACCACCATTCAATTCAGCCTTGTAGGGTCAGGGTGGGATGACTCCCTGAAGCCACTGCCCCCCAAAGGACCTGGCTGGGTTGTCTTCTGGGGGCCATGCTACTCACCTGGCACCTTCTCCTTTGAACTCTTAAGCACAACAGCCTGGTTAATCCACACTGGAGGAATAGTATGCAATGCCCCAAAGGGTACCCAGAGGGTCACAGCACGGGGATATAGTTGGGGATAATGGGTACTTTCCTTGTCTCAGAGGGGATTAGTGCTCCTGAGGTCAACCAGGATGATTCTCTGCCTTTTCTCGCTGAAAAAGAGAAAAAGGGATATTGAATCTCCATAAGGGCATCTGAACACACCACAGTGAAGATGCTGCAGGGAAAGGCTCCTTTGCCCTTTGTCCTTTGCCCTGCTCCAATGTAGCTTGTGTCTCAAGACCCTTCAAGCCCTGTGATGGGCTGAAATGCATCCTCCCAAATTCATATGTTGAAGTTCTAATCCCCAGCACCTCTCAATGTGACTGTACTTGGAGAAAGGACCTCTAAAGAGGTAACTTGGTTAAAATCAGGTCCTATGGGAAAGCTCTTCTCCAGAAGGACTGGTGTCCATGTAAACAAAGCTTGAAGAGACGCTAGGGATGCACATGTGCAGAGAAAGGCCATGTGAGAATGCAGTGAGAAGGCAGCCATTTGCAAGCCAAGGAGGGAGGCCTCAGAAGGAACCGGTCCTGCGGACTTCTACCCTCCCGAACAGTGGGAAAATAAATTTCTGTTGTCTAAGCCACCCAGTCACAGTAGTTTGTTATGGCAGCCCTAGCAAACTAATACAAACCCTATTTCCTCTATGAAACCTTTTTTTATATCCTAATGAATTTGGTTACTATGGTTTGGTTATTATGACAGATCTCTAATGTTTTCTAAAAAAACACAAACAAATCCTTATAACAGCAGTCCCTGGAAACCCACGCAGAAAATTCTGTCCCACACTATCCCATTCAAATAGCAGTTCCTGATAAGAAATCATTCCCAACTGTGAGGAATCAGATCTAGGAGGAAGGACAAGTATGCTTTGACAAAACTCCCTACCCAAGTTTGATTTACCACCTCCAAGTTGAAAGTCACAGCTACACAGTTTAACACAAACAGTTAAGCACTTGTGACATACTTCTTTATCTTCTGGTTTATTTATTTGGTTCTATCTGTTCAATTTGTCTCCCTGCTTCAACCTGGATTCCCAGAAAGTAGAACCTGCAAGAAGAGTTTGGGTGTGAGAATCTTATTGGAGAAAGTGATCCCTTACAGGGAGTGAAAGTGAAAGACGGGAGAAAAGCTGAGCTAGAGGGAGAGCCAATACAAGGATGCAGGGTGGACGTGGTCCATTTTATAGGTGATTGCTTGCCTGTCCCCACAGGTCCATTTGGGAACTCATATGAAACACATTCAGGATCTTCCCCTGGAGAAAAAGGAGGAAAGTACTTATTTACTGGCTCCTAGCCACCATTGGTCAGTTTTGCTCTGTGGGGTGGGGATTTACTTGTCTGCACTTCCTGACTGTGTATGCAGGGGCACTGAGTGTGTTCCCACGAATCCCACGTGGCAGTGCCAGAACAACCTCTGGACAGGAAGTGAGCAGTACAAGCGGGGCTGTCCTCAGGGAACACACGGACTTGGGCAAATATTATTTATATATAAACAATCTGATTTAAAAATATATTACAAATTTCGGCTGGGTGGGGTGGCTTATGCCTGTAATCCCAGCACTCTGGGAGGCCAAGGCGGGCAGATCACCTGAGCTCAGGAGTTCGAGACCAGCCTGGGCAACATGGTGAAACCTTGTCTCTACTAAAAATACAAAAATTAACCAGGCATGGTGGCGGATGCCTGCAATCCCAGCTATTCGGGAGGCTGAGGCAGGAGCATCATTTGAACCCAGGAGGCAGAGGTTGCAGTGAGCCGAGATGGCATCATTGCACTCCAGCCAGGGCAACAAGAGTAAGACTCTTACTCTTATCCCTTTGGCCATAATCACTGCATCCTAGAATGTGATCTATTTCAATGCTGATTTCACTCCAGCATTCCACACACCACCATCAAAATGGAGGACAGGTGAAAGGCCTGTGGGGAGAGCTAGAAGAGCAGAATAGCTTTCACAAGGAACACCTGTCCTTCACTCAGCAGGGCTGCAGACTGACCAGGTGAGCATGATGTCACCACGTCAATCAGAAGGGCCCACTGGCTAGGGGGAACCAGAGTTCTATTTTTTTATTTTTATTTTATTTTTTTTTTGAGATGGAGTCTCGCTCTGTCGCCCAGGCTGGAGTGCAGTGGCCAGATCTCAGCTCACTGCAAGCTCCGCCTCCCGGGTCTATGCCATTCTCCTGCCTCAGCCTCCCGAGTATCTGGGACTACAGGCGCCCGCCACCTTGCCCGGCTAGTTTTTTGTATTTTTTTAGTAGAGACGGGGTTTCACCGTGTTAGCCAGGATGGTCTCGATCTTCTGACCTCGTGATCCGCCCGTCTCGGCCTCCCAAAGTGCTGGGATTACAGGCTTGAGCCACCGCGCCCGGCCGGGGAACCAGAGTTCTAAAAGTCTCTGGAGGAGACAGAAAGGGCCATTCCTAGATAATTGCCTTCTTGGAACCAGCCACAATCGGGCCCCATACACTCAAGTCCTGGAGCTCCTTGGGATATCTGATTGACATCTTGTATGGTGCATGAACCTGTGCGTGTGTGTGTGTGTGTGCGTGCATATCATGGGAGAAATTGGAACCTAGGTCCATGCAGGTCTCAGTCCAGGTTCAATAGTACTTAGAAAATTTCAAGGAAGGAGTTGGGAGGGGTAGGCAGGTCCTGAGGCTCAGGTTGATGCCTGGGTCCTGCTTGCCTGAATCTAAGGGTGGTACCAGGTATAGGGCATGAGTTGGAGGTGCCACACTGTTAGGTTGGTCCCACAGGAAGCTGGTTGAGGCCCTTTAGAACAGCTCACTATACCAATGGCTAAAATAAGAGACAGCGAGGCATAGAGGACCTACAGTGATGCATAAGAAGGTCTGACAAACTCCCCCATATGATTTTAAACTCCTTAAGGACTTGCATGTCTATTCTTTTTTTTATATGCCTCACACTATATAGCATAGTCTGTGAGGATTTAATAAGTGCTAAATAAACACATTTATTCTGTCAGTCATTTAAAAACTTTTATTGAGGTTCTGCTTCATCATATATGGAAAGAAACAGTAGGCTTTGTGAAGAATACAAGGAAATATACAATCCAATCCCTGACTATGAGAACATTCAGTTGAAGAAAGGGGGTGTCAAACCTGAAATTATGACAAGAATCCATCCCTTCCCTAAGTGTTGTATAGTGTCTAGTCCCTGGGACTCAATAAATATTTGTTGAATGAATGAATGTTCATATTAGGAGCTTTAGATTGTCATATCCAGAATATAGGCTCCCATCTGGGGGCTACAACGACGTAAATAAATAAGCATTTATTAAACATCCTGGGCTGGGAACTGATTAGCACCTGAGAAGCAATAGAGAAGATTCATGCCTGCACAAAGCTGATAATCCCATTGGGGAAAGGAGGAAATCTACAAAAAACAAAGAACCAGCAAAGGTATTATGGATCTGAGTCAAACCAGGCAACTCAGACCTTAGGGTACACACCTGTATGCCCCTCATAGCTCATCACACAAGTTGCATAAACACAAGTTTAGTTAATGAGGAAACAAAGATACAAAATCATAGGTTACCTTATAGGAGCCTACACCCAGAGCCAGACCTTAGGAAAACAAATAGAATGTCTCTTTGGTGCTATCCTAACATCCCCTTAGGACCCTCTGAATTTTGCTACTCTAAGGTACTAGGAGCCTCTTTCCAATTGCCCAGAGCCTCTATACCAGTGTATCCCTTTGGCTAGCTCAGCCTGGACAATGAATCATATCCTGAACCTCTCCACACTCACCATTACATCTACCTACTGGAGCATATATCCAGGGCATAAATCTATGTTTCCAGGTTGAAGTCCTCAAACTTGGCCCAAATAAACTCTCTCTCTCTCTCTGTCTCCCCTCTCTCTCTCTCTATATATATATACAATTATATGTATATATATATACATACACACACACACACATATATAAAATTACCTACTTCCAACTCTTTCTTGTCGATTGATGTGAGAATCACTTGCTGATTAATATCAAGTGACTGATGATACTTGCGTGAGTGCCTCTCTTGCCTGTAGGTTAGGCCTCCTCTTTCCATCCCCAGAGAATGTTGGGGAATATGCTGAATGACTTTCACCTTACCCCGAATGGCAACTGGGACTTCTGAAGCTAGATAAGGCTGATTGTAGTCAGAGCCACTCTGAAAGGGCCACTCTGTGAATGTCACAGTTCTTAGATGTCTAGAAAGACCCTTCACAAAAATGATACCACCTTTCCCCAATGCTTACAAAAGAAATCAGTACAGTTAACCCTTGAACAACATGGGTTTCAACTATGCAGGTCCACTTACGCACAGATTTTCTTCCACCTCTGCCATCCCTGAGACAGCAAAACCAACCCTTTCTCTTCCTCCCCATCTTTAGCCACTCAATGTGAAAATGATGAGGATAAAGACCTCTTTGATGATCCACTTTCACTTAATGAATAGTGAATGTATTTTCTCTTCCTTACAATTTTCTTAATAACATTTTCTTTTCTCTAGCTTACTTTGTTGTAAGAATACAGTATATAGTACCTATAACATACAAAATATGTGTTAATTGCTAGTTTATGTTATCAGTAGTTTTCCACTCACCAGTAGGCCATTAGTACTTAAGTGTTTGAGGCGCCAAAAGTTATTAGCCAGGCATAGTGGCATGCACCTGTGGTCCCAGCTACTTGGGAGGCTGAGGTGGAAGAATCACTTAAGCCCGGTGGTTGAAGCTGCAGTGAACCGTGATCGTGCCACTATACTACAGCCTAAATGACAGAGCAAGACTCCATCTCAAAAAAACAAAAAAACCCGAAATACAAAAGTTATATGCAGATTTTCAACTGCATGAAGGGGTTGACATGCCGAACCCCACATGGTTAAAAAGTCAATTGTACTTAAATTCCACCATTAGAAATAATATATTAAGTGCTGATATCATTGGTAAGGCTAATCCAGGGATTTGTAATCTAAAAGTCATCTATAATTACAATCCTAGAAATCATCACATCTGGGGTTCTCAAGCCTGGCTTCACATTAGAACCTCCTGGGAGGCTTTTAAAATACACTGATGCCTTGGCTCAGCCACCAGATATTCCTACTTAACTAGCTGTGATGGGTCATGGATATTGGTAGTTTTAAAGCTTCCCAGGTGGTTCCAGGGTACAACCAACACTGAGAATCATGGACCTAATCCCTCCTTGCCCCCACTCGTTGACATTACTCATGAGGAAATGAAAATTAGAGAAGGGTGACAGGACTTGCTCAAGTTTATAAAGCCAGGTAGTGCCAAAGCCAGCACTAGACACTCAGCCCCTTGGTTCCTGCTCAAAATACCACCTTCTACTGCACAGCTGTAATGATGGATGACAACGCTCTTCCTGAGTGCAGCTTCTCGTAGAGAAGGGATGGGGAGAAGGTCCAAGGGTGCTGATGCCTGGGAAAAGGAGAGGAGGAAGAAGGTACCCAAGGTGGAGAAACCATGGTCAAGTGTGCCCCATTTTACAAGAGCGGAGTGCAGTGCTGGCAGGCAACCATGTTCACATTCATTTTGCACAGCCCCTACCAGGGGAAGAAGAAAGTAGTTTAGTCCTAAGATTACACTCTGTGGTCATTGTCGCAGCCTCCACTGTTACCAGCTTTGTATCACTGTCAATGTTACTGCAGTCCCCAAGCCCAGGTACAATTCCCAGCTCTGAAAAGGCCGCACAGGGCCTGATCTGCTCCCTTCCCCTGTCCAGGGAAAATTGCAGTCGACACAAATACAGCCACTCCCAGGAGACAGTCATGCTGAAAGGGCCCTGTGTCCTAGAGGCTGCATATAATCCCCAATTATCCCCGGTTTCCCCAGGGAGAGAATGGAGAGGTGAGGGCTTTCAAAAGCCAGCATCCCTTCAGTCTCCATTATGGGGAGACTCACACAGCCTCCTTTCTCCAAACAGCACAGAAGGTCACAGGGACACGGGGCAACAGAGGCAGCTCTTTCAGGCTGGGAGAACAGCCTTCCTCCCTGTCTCAACCCAACCAGAGAACCCCAGCTTCCTTTTGTAGCCATAGAAATGAAGATGGGAGCACTGCTGCAGAAATTCAGCATCACACGAGTTGCCTTCCAGCCAACTCCGTGAAGCGTTGGTTAAGACCTACAGAAAAGTCCAAGCCAGGAGGTCTTGCTGTCATCAAAGACTGCTCTGTGCTCTGTGAACTCCTTTCTGACCACCACCCCTCACCCAGAGCCACTCAAGTCCTGTCTCTCAGCAACACTGACTGTGCTCCCTGGTCATCAGACTCCACCTGAAGCTGTTCTCTGTCCTTGCCCTTGTGTCACTGCGTCTGTCAGTCACACTAGCAAGTCCTCAAGGCAGGAAACCCACCATCTACTTGCCTAGCATTGCTTCCCCACGTGGATTAACGCAGTACTGAGCTCACAGTAAACCCAAGGCCATAAATATTTATAGAATTCACTAATATATTTGGAGATAAGGTATTTCCTGGCCTCCAAATGTGAATCTCTGGGCTTTATTTCACCCTCTTTTTTGCCCCCAGAAACACTTAAGTTTTAGCAATGCACATACAGCTCACAAAAAGCATTTATCCCTACATTCTACATGTATTTGGAGGAGAGTGTATCCTGCAGTATTTAAAAGTATGGAGTCCTAATGCTTGTATTTTGAGTCCTAGTTACCTGAGTTACTTTGAGCAAGTAATTTAATCTTTTCAAGTCTTGGGCTTCTCATCTGTAAAATGAAGCGACTATTGGTGCCTAGCTCCTTGAGTTGCTATGAAGATTAAAATACATACTGCAGGCCAGGTAGGGTGGCTTACACCTGTAATCCCAGAACTTTGGGAGGCTGAGGTGGGAGATCACTTGAGCTCAGGAGTTCAAGACCAGCCTGGGCAATATAGAAAGACTCTGTCTCCACAAAACATTAAAAAATTAGTTGGGCATGGTGGCAACCACCTGTGGTCCCAGTTACTTGGAAAGCTGAGGTGGGAGGATCACTCGAGCCCAGGAGATTGAGGCTGCTGTTAGCTATTATCGTACCAACACACTCCAGCTGGGCAACAGAGCGATCCGCTGTCTCAAAACGAACAACACCACCAACAAAAAGACATACTGCAGGTAATGTTCTTAGCAGGCTCCCTGGTCCATAGTAAATGCTGGATTAAAGTAAGGCATAGTCATTAGAGAAATGCAAATCAAAACCACAATGAGATACCATCTCACACCAGTTAGAATGGCCATCATTAAAAAGTCAGGAAACAACAGATGCTGGAGAGGATGTGGAGAAATAGGAATGCTTTTACACTGTTGGTGGGAGTGTAAATTAGTTCAACCATTGTGGAAGACGGTGTGGCAATTCCTCAAGGATCTAGAACCGGAAATACCATTTGACCCAGCAATCCTATTACTGGATAGATAACCAAAGGATTATAAATCATTCTACCATAAAGACACATGCACACATATGTATATTGCAGCACTATTCACAACAGCAAAGACTTGAAACCAATCCAAATGCCCATCAATGATAGAGTGGATAAAGAAAATGTGGCACATATACAACATGGAATACTATGCAGCCATAAAAAAGGATGAGTTCATGTCCTTTGCAGGACATGGTTGAAGCTGGAAACCATCATTCTCAGCAAACTAACACAGGAACAGAAAACCAAACACTGCATGTTCTCACTCATAAGTGGGAATTGAACAATGAGAACACGTGGACACAGGGAGGGGAACATCACACATCAGGGCCTGTCGGGGGTTGGGGGGCAAGGGGAGGGAAAACATTAGGACAAATACCTAATGCATGTGGGGCTTAAAATCTAGATGACAGGTTGATGGGTGCAGCAAACCACCATGGCACATGTATACCTATGTAACAAACATGCACGTTCTGCACATGTATCCCAGAACTTAAAGTATAATAAATAATTAAAATTAAAATTAAAAAGTGAGGCATAATTATTGATATTTATTGAATACCTATATATCTTTTGGCTGTCATGGCACTGTGCATATGAAGGGGAAAGAGCAAATGTGTGGTGTTAAGACTCATAATCTATTGGGGGGAAGCCCCATAAAAAAACCCTACATAGTATTTTTACCACTGCAATGTAGAGATACGGACAGGGTATTTTAGGGAGTCCAGAGCAAGAAACCCAAGAAGACTTCCTGAAGGAAGTGACAACTGAGTGTAGGATGAACAGAGAGCTGGAGGTGGGGTGGGGATCACATTTTAGCCAAAGGAAACTGGGTGAACCAAGGTTTACCACAACCAGGGGCAAAAACCAGCCCATTAAATGTGTGTAAGGCAGTAGGTGAATTGATTGTTTGATGTTGCTGGAAAATTAAACTGAAGACAGGATGTAGTAAGACCGTGAGATTCTGCAGCTACCTCTTCCTTTCCCCTATCACCAGTGTTGGTCAACAGAGGCACCTCAGAGTGAGAGAAGTGGGAAAGAGTACCTCCTTGGTGTCTGCCATCCATTTCCTTTAGGAAGCATGTGCCAGAGGATGAAGAGGAACTGACGATAGAATCTGCCTCACATCTGAGCCCTGCACTGAAGCTCTGCCATCCATGCGAGCCCTGCACCAGGGCGAACCTGCAGGATTGAATGGCAAAACCCATGGCTCGCAGAGCCCCTCATCCGGGATCACCATCTCCAACCAGGAGGCAAGCTGGGCAAAGGTGTGGCAGAGAGTCCGTGCTCCAAGTGAGTCTCCTGTCTCCTTGTCTCCTCACAGGCCTATCCCTGGAGTGCAGTGGTCACTGGTCCTAGTCGCCACAGACCTCACCACGCACCACAGGGAGGGAGGAATTCACCAAGTGGAAGGACCTGTTTGGTGTGGCAGGAATTGCCTTTTTATATTCTTACTCAGGGGGCAGGGCCACAGCTGCACGCCAGGATCTGCCCCCATGACTACCTAAGGAAATTCTCCCACGCCAAGGTCGTATACTTCCTGGGTCTGTTGCGCTGCCTCATGGGGCCTGCGGCTGCCGAGGGGAGTGATGGGTACTTACGGTTGGTGTAGGAAGGAGGTTGGAATCCACGATGCACCTCTTACAAAACCCACACATTAATGACCTCTCTGAGCCTTGGTTTTCTCCTTTGTGAAATGGAAATGATAATACCCATCACAGAGGGGTCTCCTGAGGATTCAGTGAAATAATGCATGCACGAAACTTGGCACATATTAAATGCTGAAGAAAGGCTAGCTACTATTGACGTTGATGTTGCTCTTCCAAGGATAAGTGCTGTAATCTGGTTCATAAGTTCCATTCTGTGTGTGTCTCAGGTACTCTGACAGATATGGGAGGTACTGAGGCACAGATGACTTAGCACTTGTCCTCAGGGATTTTTAGTTTGGTGGTGGAAGGAAATAAGTAAAAGGATGTCACAATTTGAGGTATAACTACTGTCGTAGGGGCCAACACAGGAGATGTGGGAGCCCAGGAGGGAGTTTAACACCATGTGGGGCTGGGGAGGAGGCAGGCAGCTTTTGGAGGATGCAACTTGTGAGTCGAGTCCTAAAAAAACAGGGGGCATAAAGCCTAGTGAAGGAGTGGGAGAGAGGGAAGAAATGAATCCTGGCTTGGGGAGAACATTCCAGGTAGTAGGAATGAGGGCAGGATTAAGTCTTCTGGCAAGCCCAACCCATGGGCTGTCCTGGCAATAATGAGGAAAATATGGTTTGGTGAACAGGGTCCATCTGATATGAAGGCTATGCCAGAACAGCAGTTTTTGATGGCTTATCTTTAGTGAGTATGGCAGCCATGCTGGCTACCTACTAAATATCCACACTCCCTCTTCCTTACCAACAGGACTCCACATTCTTGAATATAACAAATGCCCAGGTAAAAATCCATTTCCCAGCCTCTCCCCAGCAAACAGGGATGGACAGTGAAATGTGTGTAGATTTTTTTTAACTTTTTTGTTTTTGTGTCAGGATCTCACTCTGTTGCCCAGGCTGAAATGCAGTGAAGTGATCACGGCTCACTGCAGTCTCAACCTCCCAGGTTCAAGTGATCCTCCTACCTCAGCCTCCAGAGAAGCTAGGACCAAGGCATGTATCACTATGCCTGGCTAATTGTTTATTTTTATTTTTGTAGAGATGAGGTCTCACTATGTTGCCCAGGTGGGTCTCAAACTCCTAGCCTCAAGCAATCCTCCTACCTCAGCCTTCCAAAGCACTAGGATTACAGGTGTGAACCACTACACCTAATCTTTTTTTTTTTTTTTTACTTTTTATAATAAAAAAAGTCCAAACTATGCACAAGTACAGAAAATACTGCAAGAACCTCAGTATACTCTTCACATAGTTTTATAGCTATCAACTATCAACTTGGTGTGGCAGGAATCAACATTTGCCATTCTTGTTTCATCTGTCCTTCCACTTGTCTTTTTTTTCTAGATTATTTTAAAGCTCAGACCAGACATTATATGATTTCCACCCACAAATATTTCAGTGTGTCTCTCTAAGAGATGAAGACTTTCTTTTTAAATGTAACCACAATACTAATATCATACCTAACAAAATTAATAATATTTCCTTAATATCATCTAGTATGCAGTCTAGATTCAATTAGGAAACCTCTTTAAGGGGACTGACTTGGTAGAAAACTAGGTGGCCTTTGCCTTTCCCCCTCTCCTTCTGCTGTTACAGGATATTCAGATGACCCAAGCCATCCCACTTGCACAAACTGACCACTTTGTGACCATGAGTAAACTTTGACAGCGGAAGCCACACACTGGGGAAGGTAAAGTGGGAAGACGGGAGGAACTGCGACCCTGATGGCCACGCAGCCATCACACCAACATGAGACTGCCTAACTCTGGTCGTTTTTCTTCCTCAGTCTTGATGTTTGTATTTTTTTAATTAATCGATTTTTTAAAACTTATGAGCAGTTTCAGGTTTACAGAAAAATTGAGCAGAAAGTACAGACTTCCCAAATTCCCGACACCACCCCCACCGGTTCCCCTAGTATTGATATCATGAATGAGTATGGTACATTTATTATAGTTGATGAGCCAATATTGTTGTGTTATTGTTAACTAAAATCTATAGTTTCCCTTAGGGTTCACTCTTGCATAGATTCTATGGGTTTTGATGAAGGCATGATGACTTTTATCCACCATTATAGTATTGTACAGAGTAGTGTCACTGCCTAAAAATCCTCTGCCTATTCATCCCTCTCTCCCTGCTAGTCCCTGGCAACCACTGACCTTTTTACTGTCCCTGAGGTTTTGCCTTCTCCATAGTGTCATATAGTTGGAATTGTACAGTAAGTAGCCTTTTCAGACTAGCTTCTTTTGCTTAGCAACATGCATTTTGGTTTCTTCCATGTCTTTTTGTAGCTTGATAACTCATTTCTTTTCATCGCTGAATAATTTTCCATTGTCTGAATGTCCCACAGTTTGTTTATCCACTCACCTATTGAAAGACATCTTGGTTGTTTCCAAGCTTTGGCAATTATGAATAAAGCTGCTATAAACATTTATGTGTAGGTTTTTGTGTGGACGTAAGTTTTCAACTCATTTGGGTGAGTACCAAGGAGAGCTACTGCTAGATTGTATGATAAGAGTGTGTTTAGTTCTGTAAGAAGCTCCCAAACTGTCTTCCAAAGTGGCTGTACCATTTTTCTTAATGTGGAGAGAAATCTTTCCTTAAGCTGCAGTAATTTGTATCTGTTATTAGCAGCTGAATGCAATTCCTAATTGATTGGGTGGGGATGCGCTACTGAGTGCTGATTAGCTAGACAGAAATCTTCCACCAACACACTAAAAAGTCAGAAGTAACTGTTCATCTAGTCATGCGTTCTTACCCATCAGCATTACGTTTTTTTCATGAGATCAGAGGAGATTGTAGATATATAACAAAGATATGACCCTCTGTGTTCTAATTTTCTATTAACATTATGATGATAAGAAAAGATTGACTTGTCTTTTTATTTAGGTCCTGATTACTTCTTCATAAGTGCTTGCAAACTTTTTGTTTAATGATCTGTTCCCCCTGTCTTTTGGCATTTTTCTGGTCTTCATAATTCCACCAAGATTAAGGATAGTGGTTTGACAGTTAGGTCTACAAATCCTGTCCCAGTTGGAATCCTCAAATGCTGAAGTGAGCAAATATTCCCCACTATCATTATCCAGCAATCAAAATCATTTTAGCGACCTGATTTGGCTTCACGCTGAGCAATAGATGTGTTCTGGGGAAAACTATATATACATCACATTGTTATAAATTAATTCCTATTTTAAATGAACTGGGAAAGCTTGTCACAGCCGAGGATAATGCAGTGAATCCTTCTATAAGGCAAATAATTCCATTATATGAATACTCACCCTCTAATTTAGTTCTCTACGAATACGTAATGTTCAAATATTGGGGATTTTAGGGATTTTTTTTACATATGGAGATTAGAGCTGAATGTTTGCTTATATTCAATTCCTTTTTTCTTTTTTTTTTTTTAACATCATCACCATCATTGTATTCAATGTTGTTTGTTGTCATCACTAGGGAAAGTCACCAAATTTTAGAAATATATGCAAAGGGCTGCCTTACTAGAGGTTGTCTTGTCCACCAATAAGCAGGTCTTCTTCTGTACTGAGGAATCCTATAGCTTCCTCAGTGTCTACATTCAAAGGTACAGAACAATTATCTGGTTATGTGATCTTGGACAAATCACAAATTATATAAACTCTCTGGGTCTCAGTTTATTCATCTGTAAAATGAGAATGATGATGGCACATTACTCATGGGGTTGATTTGAGGATCGAATGTGGCAACATAGAGTGTCTACCGTATGTTATGTGTTCAATTAATGTCAGCTATTATAATTGCTTTTGGAAGTCCTATTATCATTAAATGTTAAGGTTAGACAAGCCTTCCCCTTAAAAAAATAACTATGACTGCATCACACCTATTAGAATGGCCACTATCCAAAACAAGCAAACAAAAAAATGGAAAATAACAAGTATTGACAAGGAAGCAGAACAATTGGAATGCTCGTGCACTGTTGTGGGAATGTAAAATGGTGTAGCCACTATGGAAAACAGTATGGTAGTTCCTCAAAAAACTAAAAGTAGAATTACCATATAATCCAGCAATTTCACTTCTGGGTATATTCAAAAGAAATCAAAGTGAGGACTCAAAGAGGCATTTGTCCACCCACATTCATAACAGCATGATTCACAACAGCCAAAAAGTGGAAGTGACCCAAGTGTGCATCCATGCACAAGCGGGTAATCAAAATGTGGCACATACATGAAATGGAATACTATTCACTCTTAAAAAGAAATGAAATTCTGACACATGCTACCTTAGAATAAGGTATTCCGTGCTAACATGGAATAACCTTGAGGACATTATGCTAAGTGATGTAAGCTGGTCACAAAAGGACAAATACTGTATGATTCCACTTACATAAGGCACTTAGATTAGCCAAATTCATATTAACAAAATGTAGATTAGTGGTTTCTAGGAGCTGGGGGCAGCAGAGAATGGAGAATTGTGTGTTAATGAGTACATAGCTTTAGTTTTGCAAGATGAAGAATTTTGTTGATGAATGCTAGTGACGGAAGCACAACAGTGTGAATTTACCAATGCCAATTTTAAGTGTGCAGTAAGCATACACTTAAATGTTTAAGATGGTACACTTATGTCACGTGTATTTTACCATTTTTTAATAAAAAGATTTTTACTATTTTAAAATTGTAAAATAACCACCATGATTAGGAGTTTTCCATACCTAGGAAATGGGAACATATCCGGTGGTAGAAGATTGTAGGGAATGGAGAGGTGACAGTGGTCAACCCGGGATGCTCTTTAGCAGAACTGAATGCCTGTCATAGCCGACAGATGAGCCACTCAGAACGTGCTTGCATTTGTCAATGATCCCTCCAGCTGATTCCACAGTTGACTGGTTTCACAAAGCACAGCACTGGTTATGATTTGTGTCTGGGTAACCACAGCTTCCAGAGATAGGCCCTGCCCAAGAAGCTGGTATTAAAAAATTACAACTCAATTGATAGGAGAAGAGTTCACTGGTACTGGCTTAGTAATTAAATTGCAAGGTGATTATTAGTCTGCTCAGGCAAAAAGATCACATGTGAGTACTTTAAGCAGCCTAAGACTAAAAAACTCCTCCCAGAAAAAAAAAATAACCTGTAACTAAATTAATACCATTTTCTGCCAATTATAGATGCCCTCCAGTGACTTTAAGGTTGCCACAGCAACATGCCCACTGAAAGGTTGTCTTAGTCCATTTTGTGGTGCTATAATAGAATACCTGAGACTGGGTAATTTATAAAGAACAGAAGATATTTATTTCTTACCTTTCTGGAGGCTGAAAGTCTAAGGTATAGGAGCCCACATCTTGCAAGGGCCTTCTTGCTGTGTCATCCCATAGTGGAAGGTGGAAGGACAAGACAGCACACATGAGCAAGAGATCAAATTCACAGACTCAAGCCCTTTTGTAATTAGCATTAATTCATTACGGGATGGAGACATCATGACTTAAACATCTCCTATTAGGCCCTACCCCCCAACACTGTTGCTTTAGGGATTAAGTTCCCAACACATGCTTTTTGTTAAAAAAAATAATGTGTTAGATGAATGTGTTGGGATATAGTAACTATAGCATAGGGTATGATTGCTAAGTCCTGAAATATATAGATATAGCAAATAGAGAATGTTTCACATCTTACGTCTGTGTCAAGCCAAAATTGTTTTCTAGGGGGAGGACAGGTGAACTGTCACCAGGCAGCTCTCCTCTCTTTTGTGGCCCAGTCTGAGATCCCAGGCTGGCTTGTCACCTCTGCCACTGCCCCACAGGGAGCACAGCAGCCTGGCATTTCCCCTACACTGCTCCCTTCCCCTAGTATGGTCTCCCAGGCCACATCAGCTAATAAGAATCCTCCCTTGTTTTTCTGAAAACCTCCTCTGCCACCTCTCCCAAGCAGGGTTCCCTGACCAAGTGGCAGCTCAGTGATTTCTAGACCAGATCCCATTCAATCACTTAGCTCTGCACAAAGTAAATTCAAGGGTTTCACATACCCTTTGCCTCTGTTCAAGTCCCAAACTTGACGAAAATCAGCTGACTCCTGTGAAGGTGATAATGGGGGGTAATGCTGTGAAACACACTGATACCGAAGACACATTCCAGAAAGCTGCTGATGAGGCAAAATTTGGCCAGTCAGGTCTGATGTTGCATGCACCAGATGTGCTGCTATTTAAAGAAATGCTGGTTACTCCTTTTGTAAAAGGGATAACCATCTTACAAGGTGTCTTTTGTGTAAATTCCTATTTTTATATACTAGTAGGTACATTTTAGAATTTAGAAAGCTGTCTTGAGTCCTTTCTGGAAAGAGTAGCATATAAACAAATCTGATAACATTGTCAAAACAGAAAAAGACGTGGGGTGAGGGTATGTGGATCTGCATGTGAGAGAGGGACAGAATGTCAGCTCATGAAAAACCATGAGAACAACTCCTGATTCCTCGAGTTCCACTGAACCCTCAGAGGCCTTGCTGAAGATGAGGATGAGGATTACTGGGATTGGGGCTCAGGCCAGGGGTGGATCTCACAGTCTGGGTCAGGCTGGGAGTGGCTCCCACAGTCTGGGCCACACTCCACTGTCTACCTGAATTATATATGACTGAAAAACAAAATCTAATCTCACCCTCTTGAGTCATAGAATAAAGTGCAAATTGGTCAAAACTTTTTTCCCTGGTCCCACACAGCCTATCCCTGGGGTAACAGCAAAAATAACAACAATAATAACCAAAAAATAAAACCTGGCCTTACTATAAACCCTTACTACGTGTGAAGTACCTTGTATACATCATCTCCTTTGATCCTTATAATGACTTACTGAGATATGTTCTATTATTTCTCTCTTTTGTAGAGGAAATGGAAGCTTAGAGTCACCCAAGGTCAAGTGGTGATAAAAGGTAAAGGCAGGATGCAAATCCTGGTGTCTGCCTCCTGAGTCCAGTCTTAAGCCAATGACACATAACTAACTTTCTGGACTTCGTGCCTCGTCCTCCCCACTGCTCAGCCCCTCCCCGATGTGAATTCCCACTTCTAAGCTCCTGCCTGCCTATCACTGGGAAAGCCCCCTTTGCAGCCCTGGTCCCATCCCAGCACACTCAGGCCTGGCCTGGGTCCACTTCTCCCTCCAATCTCTCTCTGCTGCTCTAGGTTTCAAGGGTTGCCTTTTCCCTGAGCAATCACTCTGTCTATATTACACATACGGCACAGCTTGGATTTTAATCTTTTACTGCCATTTCTGTTTAAAATGTGTCTGTCGTCTGAAGTAAACTGTGAGGTTCCGTAAGCCTAAATTAATGTCCACTTGTGTGTGTGCTGGTCATTCCTATTTAACTTTGAACAAATGCATTATATATAATAAATACTAGGGTATAAAGGGTCACTTAAATAATTTTTAAATGTCATCTATAAAGATTTTTGATAACACAGAAAATATGTTTTATTTTATTACATTAGAAAAGCAACATGCACACATGCATAAGCAATGCCTTTCTTAATATCAATGCCTTTCTTAATAATCTCAGCTATTATAATTTCACATGATAAATCACTTGCTGAAAATGTAAAACATAAAATATACAAATAAATAGGGAAAGAAAGCCATGGAACCTCATTCAGATTTAGTGATTGCATCTTCATTATTTCCTGCAATCACTTTCTTATTAACAAATTAGAGAATGTGACAAACACTTAAAATCCAGAATATAGTATGTGGACACCCTACTACGTATGTCCCAAAATGAGCCACCAGGGTGCCTGAAGAAAATATTGTGATATTTATTTAAAAAATTGTTTACATTAAAAATAGGCGAAAACAGTAAACTTCCCTAAGAGCAAAGGACCTTTAGAATCATTAACATAAATGAACACACACACATCTCTGAAGTCTTAGTTTAAAAGAAAAAAACACTTTATTATAAATGTACCACTGAGGAAGAATGATGTTTCCAGTATTTCCTGCAGCTGGAGTACAGGTGCTTGCCAGGGACTCGGAGAAGGTGGATCCTCATGTTTTGAGATGAGGGGCGTGGTTAAGCTCACTTGCTCCGAGGCCCACAGCTCTGGGCGGACCACCATCTACCCACTGGTTGTGTGCCCCTTGGTAAGCTACTTCACCCCTTCCCGTCTCAGTTTGTTCCACTGTAAAAGTTGCTTTGCCAACTAAGTGAGACAAAGCACAAAGAAAAGTTTCGCTTGTTGCTCTGTGAATAGTAATAGCTCAATTAATATAGCAGCTATTGTTCTTTGAAAGGGGACTTAGAGATCCTGGAAGGCTCAAGGGCAATTATTTTGCAGATATTTCAGAATAAGACTTGAGCAGACAGGATAAATAAACTGACTGAAGAGGGAGACACCTGGGATAGAAAACAGGAAGGGCATCTTCAGGAGGGGGACAGTCCCAGCTAGAGGGATCATAATGGCCTAACTCCTCTCTCTGCACTTCCTGTCTTTCAGGCCATTCTAGATGTGGGTCTTCAAACTACAAAGATCAGAAGTCACTCAACCTAGCACAAATTAAAGGGGATTACTATAAGAATACAGAGGGTATTAGGCTGTTCTTGCATTGCTATAAAGAAATATCTGAGGCTGAGTAATTTATAAGGAAAGAGGTTTAATTGGCTCATGATTCTACAGGATGTACAGGAAGCATAACACTGACACCTGCTTCTGGGGAGGGATCAGGAAGCTTTTACTCATGGTGCAAGGTGAAATGAAAGCTTTCAAGTAACATAGTGAAAGGAGAAGCGAGAGAGAGACAGAGAGAGAGAGAGAGAGGTGGGGAAGTGCCACATACTTTTAAATGACCAGATCTCACATGAACTCACTCACTATTGTGAGGATAGCACTAACGGAATGGTGCTAAACCATTCATGAGAAATCCACCTCCATGATCCAACCACGTCCCACCAGGCCCCACCTCCAACACTGAGGATTATAATTCCACATGAGATTCAGAGGGAATAGAGATCTAAATGATATCACAGAGTTATCAGGAGTCCAAGAGAGACATAGTAGAGCACCCAGTGAGGGAGAACTGAAAAGGTAAGGAACTGAGGCTACTTTAATATCTGTCTTTCCCTCTCCCTCTTCTTCCCCACCTCCACTCACTCCCTCTGCTTACTTATCTTCCACCCAACACACGTAAAACACAAGCCTTGACCTAAGCAGCCATCACCAATGAGCAGAGAGGTTTCTCAGCCTCTTACTTCAGATTCTTACAAGAGGAATTCTGATTGGCTCAGTTCCTCTGATGGAGCCACATCCACTCAAGTCCAGCCTAGCCCAAGTTCCCTTAGATCAGGTGTATACCTGTGGTCTGATTAGCATTGCCTGCCCCTCCCATTTTTTTAGAATGTAGACTGGCAAACAAGGAAACTTGTCTCTTGCAGAGACGTGGGGTATATCTTTGCCCAGGCCTTCACCATGAACAAGGCTGTGGTTCTCATGCCACTGACTTATGAGGTCTGACCTTGAACTCTGGGAGACTTGAGGAATGTCTGATGACTCACGCGCTGACATTGAATCAGTCCATGTCCTTAAATCTTGCAAAAGGAAATCTGCTTGTTTTATATTCCCTCATGGACTTCAGGGCTTTGTTTAACAAATATTACAAACCTTTCCCGCTCTGCTGGAATTAAACAGCTTAAAATTCATCCTTTTGGCTACTTAATTTTCTTGTTTCTTTTGCCAGTGAGATTGTAACATTCTTGAAGGGAGAATTTCAGGTGTGGAGAAGATCTTAGAGATCATCAAAGCCAACCTTCTCATTTTACAGGTGTGGAAACTGAGGCCCAGAGAGAGGAAACGTCACACAGCAGGAGAGGGGCAGGTGGGACCCAGGACCCCGTTGCACACGCTGTGTTCCCCAGGGTGCCTTGTCATGCCTTAGGCACAGCGTGCTCCCAATAAATATTCAATTGCTTTATTTCATATTGCACTTTTGCTTTTCTCAAACCCATCGTTTTCTATTCACATCCCTTCTCCACCACTGACTTCAACCTTAGTGGATCACTTTGCATGTGCCTTTCAGGTGTTGGTCTTTGGGGTTGTGTAGTGGAAGGTGAGATGAGGCATGGGTGAAATTTCACCTGGTTCTATCAAGCTGTTATCTCTCCAGGCCAACACCACGGTTACAGAGCGTAGACACTAGACTAGCAACTTCCTTCCTTCTGGGGGGTCAGTGGCCTCCAAACTGCATGATGAAGCCATTCCCTAGCTCCCACAGTAAGTCACTAGTTCTACAATGCCTCCCGGGTCAACACCGCATAACAGGAATTTTGGCCACTGCTGACCTTCTCCCAGTGGGAAGTAACAAGCGGATGTAGCCCCGCCTTCTTCCCAGAAGCCTTCTGTGACCCTTTTAGCTGACTGGGAACTCTTAGTTCATTTGACATCACTTTCACACAGTGGGGGCACTTCATTCATTTTCCTGTTATCTGCTGAGCATCAGCCTGGTCTCAGCTACTGAAGGTAGGTAGCTTCTCTCACCCACCACCTTGGTAGGCTCCCACTAGGCCTTCAGTCAATGTGTGTACTGACTAGTAACTTTTCCCTGGAATGGCTACAGCTATGGGTGTGGGTGGAGAGAAGTCATGGGAAGAAAGGAGAACTAGTGCTTTTTGCTGCTATCTTAGGCAAGTGTGAACGAGGAGAAGCAACTCCTTAAAACAAAGCAAAACATTCTGGCTTTTCATTTCGAGGCAGACAGGGGCAACTCCCGGCCCCGCAAAATCGGTCACAATTAAACCAATGCCAGCATCATTTGCTTCAGGAATCTCCAGTTCCTTCACTCTGCACCTAGCAGCTCTTCTGACAGAAGCCTGCAGGTTGGGCATGAAATCAATCCCAGAGCAGAGAAGGAACAACAGACAATGGGCCACATAAGCCCCAGGCCTCCCATCTGGGGGAACTCTGGTCTGAGGCAACTACAAGGCCTTCCTCTCAAACAAAGATCCCCATTGCAGCCTGAAATGCCCGTCATCAGAGGCCACTGAAGAGAGCTCTCAATAAGAAGACAAAAGTGTCAGAGTTGGAGGAGGGAATCAGAAGAATGTCTTATATGTTAATGACAGTTTATTAGACTGGAGGTAGAGCAGAGAGCCAGGCACTGAGGATGTGAAAAACAGGAGAGAAGTTTGGGTGGGCAGGCAGCAGCAATGCAAAATCCCAGGCACTGCCCAGAGGAGGCAACATTAGGTGGGGCAGCAGGGTAGGGAGGGGAGGAGCATGAAGAACTTCGGCTGATGCAGGTTAAGAGAACTAGGCCAGGAGCAGGTGAAGATTAGAATTGGGTCCAGGTTCCTTGAAGACAAACCTAACTGATTTCACATATTAAGATGCGTCACCCTCAGAAATCCTTCCTGCACTACTAGCTCTGCTGGTGTGAGTCTGCAGAAAGAAAAATTCAGGGATCATTTTCGAGGGCCAGAAAGACTCAGGACAAGAAAGGGCATCAACCATCTTTGACCACTTTCCATGTGCACGGCCAGTATAAACCCATGATCACCACTGGTTCTCACAAGGCCAAGAAAAGTTGTTGAGTAAGTGGCCCAAGGTCATCCCTTATGAATGTTAAGTAAGCTGCCCAAGGTCACAGAGCCAGGATATATCATGCCTGGGATTCAAACCCAGGGGTCACACTGACGCCAGAGCCTGTGGTTCCCACTGCCCCTCTTACCCTAGGTGCATACCCTAAACGGAGGTGTGTACTCTCAGTGGAAGCTTCACATTCCACATATTCCTCAGCCTCTAGCCTCTCCTCACCTCTGAGGGTGTGGTTTAAGCCAAAGCAAAGCCAAGACCCAGACAATTTTATTCTTATTTCCTTTGCAGGTGGCATGCCTGTCACACAACATGTAAAAACCAACAATGACAACAAGGTAAGTAAATGGGAATTTGCTGAATGTGTAGATTCCAGTACTATTATGTAATATTTTATAAACCCAGGAAATTGTCCAGATGTTAAAGCATACAAATAACTCACTGCTGAGCCAATGAGCATAAACGCTGAGGGACAAACCAATGGGAAGAGTCAGGTGTGCTTAAACCTGTTCCTTTGGAGTGGGCGACAGGGGCCTGCCCCCCAGACAACTGGCCTCCGGCACCCACTCTGTACCGAATCATGGCTGGGCATGAGCTGCTTAACTCTCTGGGCCTGTTGCCTCCCTCCAGAAGGGAGGAAATGACAGCCACCATGGCCTTTGGTGCAAGAATCAAATGAGTTGTTCTACAGGATGCGAATGTCTATGCTGTTTTGTGTCTCCAGCCCAGGAGACAAGTTCTCCACACAAAACAAAATCCCACCCGTCCTTCAAGGCCCATGCCACGCGCCAAGGCTAATTTTAAAAATTTTCTGTAGAGAAGGAGTCGTGCTGTGTTGCCCAGGGTGGTCTTGAGCTCCCCAGGCTCCAAAAGTGCTGGGATTGTAGGCCTGGGACCTTTCGAATTAGGTCTCTTCTCTCATCTGAAGACTTTGTACCCTTTAACCTTAATCAGATGCTTATCCTTTCGTTTCTCTTTGTTAAAAATTCTAGAAATTCTTGCCGGGCACGGTGGCTCAAACTTGTAATCCCAGCACTTTGGGAAGCTGAGGTGGGTGGATCACGAGGTCAGGAGATCGAGACCGTCCTGGCTAACACAGTGAAACCCCATCTCTACTAAAAATACAAAAAAAAAAAAAAAAAAAAAATTGGCCAGGCGTGGTGGCCAGCACCTGTAGTCCCAGCTACTGGGGAGGCTGAGGCAGGAGAATGGTGTGAACCCAGGAGGCGGAGCTTGCAGTGAGCTGAGATGGCGCCACTGCACTCCAGCCTGAGAGATAGAGAGAGACTCCGTCTCAAAAAAAAAAAAAAATTAGAAATTCTTTGCTCAAGTATCACTTCCTCCAGGAAGTCTTCCTGATCCTCTACCACGCCCCACACACCCTCCATCCATCCATTTGGCTGCTCCAGGTTGTGTGGTGGGGGGAATTTCACAGTACTTTGTGTTAAGCGCTGATTTATCCCTTGTATAGTACTTTCATTGACTGTGGTCCCTATACTGGACTGAGCTCCTTGAGAGCACAGACTGTGGGTCTTACCTGTCTTGGCATTCCTAGACGTTTCTGGTCTGTGGAAAGTGCTCACTAAATGTGAATATAAACTAATGAATAAATGGGTTTCTACAGCAGTTTATACTGCATTACACGGTTCCTCTAATGAATTTCTAGCCCCCTTCCTTGTTGGGGTATACACTACTTTTTTCAGTATTTCTCCTGAAGGCCTCTCTGTACCAAGCTCAGTTTTAACAAAAACATTGGTGATCTGGTTATTACTGAATTATCCACTACGTTGAATTCTCCCAACTACCCCGTCCCAGCCCTTAGTTTGGCCGAAGGAAAATTAATTGGTTGCAAAGTGCATATCTAATTACAACAGCCAGCCCCTGCCACAGAGATGCTCAAATGTTAATTATAACATATGCATCTCAATAACTGACGGTGGCATTTAGTGCGGCATTAATCACGCCACATGAGCCCCCCAGTGCATACACAAAGCTCCTTTTTATCTGCCATTAGCACAGACTTTGCACTTTCAGCACGGAAGTTCTCATCCTTAAAGCCTTTCTGACTCTAAAACCAACGTTTCCCTGTAAGCCTGGACTTTGCCTAAGCCCCCAGGTCTCCCACCGCAGAAGCCCCCACCCACGGCTGCGCCAGTGCCGTGGGGTCGCTGGGCGGCGGGTTTTGGTGTCGGTAGACTGGGCTGTCTTGGCAGCTAAGCCGACATCCCGAGCGTCCCGGGGCCACCCCGCTCTCCAGGGCCCGCCATCCTGGAAAAGAAAGGCGAACTACATTACCCAGCAGGCCTCCCGCCGCCCTCTTTCCTTTCAAGTCTTTGCACGTGGCCGGAGGGGAGGGCGGGGCCTAGACGTCACTCTCCTACATTCTCTTTCCCTGTGTCAGATCAGGGATCATTTTTTTTCCTTCCTCTACTCCCTCCCCCCTACCCGCCCCTCCCTCCCTGTTTCCCTTCCCTCCCTCCCTCCCCTCTCTGCTGGGTCTGTGCGCTGGGGCGCCCGATCCCCTCCGCGGCTGGGACGCTCCGAACTCGAGGCAGGAGTCGGCTCTCCGGAGCCTCGTCCCTCCCTTCCCCTTCCCTGCCCCCTTCCCCCACCCCCGACTCGGGCTTGGCGCGGCGGCCAGAGGAACCCCGAGGTGAGCATCTCCTCTCCCGTCCTCCTCTTATAGTCACCTCAGCTTGCTGATCGATTCGGGTACCCGGGAGGAGGGCTGCGTGACGTGCGCGTGCTTATAGATAAATCCAGGAAAACCGCCCCAAACAATCAGCCCCTTTCCCCCTCCCTGCGCCTGGGCCAGCGGGGTGTCCGCACCCATCTACCATCCCCTCCTCCCCCTCGGTGGGGAACTGCACTCCACAGTGTCGCCCCCTCCCTGGGTTTGTCCCATTCCCTGCCGGGTTCTCCGCCCCGCGGGGTGCCGTGGCCCTAGAGCTCCGGCGCCAAGGGGGGCTCTTGGGGGGCGCACGGCTGGTGCCTGGCTCGCTTTGGAGCTGCGCTGTGTAGCCGCTGTCATGTGCCGGGTTCCGACCTGGGGGGAGGAAGGGAGCGAGCGCGATTCCTCTCCCTTTTGTTTTGAAGCCCGCATTTGCTGCATCGAGCAGTTGGTTTAGCCAAACTTGCAGCTGTTCAGACCGCGTTCCGCCGAGGTAGGGAGTGCGTCTCGAGGTGGCGTTTGGAGGCCGGGGGCTGCGGCACTCGGGGCTGCGGGAGGGACCCCGAGAGTGTGTCTCCACGCCGCCCCTCCCTTCCCCGGTGACTGATTGTGTCTGTGGCAGCGGGCGTGTGTGAGTGTGCGCGCCCGTCCCCGCGGGCTCGGGGATGTCTGTGGATGGCTGTCGTCTAGACAGGGCGCAGCCCCCTCCCTGCGTCCCCGGTGAGCCCGCGGGCCGCGGGGGGAGCGGGGGATGGGAGCAGAGGAAGAAACGAAATCGGTGGACCCGTCGCGGTCTCCCCTTTGGTTGTTCCCAACGGTCGTGGTTCTGTTGGCTTTTTTATTATTCCTGTAGCCGCGGTGCAGTCGGGCCTGGGGAATAGATACGCCGGGCGGAGAGGGGTTCACTTGACAGGCTCAGAAAAACCACCTCTGGGTGGCGAGTGACCCGAGCGGCCGTGGGGTGGGCTCCGGCTCGGGTTCATCAGCACGACTAGCAGGTAACTGTCCGGGCCCGGGTCATGGGGGAGGGCGGGCGGGGGGTCGGGGGCGATGGCTTGGGCTGAGGCGAAGGTCTGGGGCCTCGGAGGGCCGCGTGCCGGTGCCTGGATATGGCCGGAGGGGGCGTCCAGGACACCGCGCGCCTGAGTCGACTGTGTTTCTCTATTGATGGTTAAAGACAATCGGGAAGGGGGCGGTCTGAGTCCCTCATCTGGGCGGTGTTGGCTGTTTGGTTCCGCGGAGTTTTCTGGGTTGGGGCTGGGGGGTGTGAGCAGGGCGGGCTGTGCGGCGTGTAGAGGGGAGGGCTGGCTGGCGGCGCCGCGTGCGTCCCCACCCCGAGGAGTGAGGCGTCGCCTCCCCCGCCCGGCTGTTTGTGTGTACACACGGCTCCGGTGTGTGTGGGGGGCGGGGACCGCAGACCGCGGCGTAGTGGGGACACGCGTGGGCCCCGATCCCCCGCGGGACCGGTCCCTCCGGCCCCCTCCTCGTCCGAGTCGAGGTCATGTGTCCCCGCGCGCGCACGCCCGAGTTACCTGGAGAGGGGACCGTGCGGCTGTGGGCCGGTGAAGACCGTAGGGTCGCCTGTGCTGGTCCTGGGTGCAGGAGTCCCAGGTCCGCTGTGCGGCTGAGTCACACAGCCCCTCCCTCCGCGCCCGCGACGCCCCTTGACCCGGCAGACTGGGGGTCCACCCGGCGGCGCGGGGGTTAGTTTGGCTGCGCCGCCCCAGTCCACGCTGGGGTGACCCCGCTACCTAGGCGTTCGGTGGGTGTGCGTGCCCGCGCTCACCGCAGCTGCCTTCGCAGACCTGGGGGAGTCAGCGACTGCCTACCGCAGTCCCGGCTCTACAGTGGGAGCCCAAGGCGGCCTGGCAGCCCCAGCATGCCCCAACCCGGCCCAGCCCGCCGCCCGCCCGGCGCTGTGTCTCTGCGGCCCGGGGATTATCTCCCAGGCCGGGGGCCCGCGCGACCAAGGAGGAAGCCGCTGGAGCCGCCAGCTCGGCCGCGGCTAAAGCCTCCGTAGGGCGAAAGTGACACGGCGCTAGTGAGCGCCGCTGCTGCTGGGGCCGGTGCCGAGAGGAAGGAGCCGCCCAGAGCGCAGGGAGGGGCTGCCGGCTGTCCGTTTCCAGTTCCTCCTGCCCAGGGCCCGGTCTAGGCTGAAAACCTCGGGAATCCAGCCTCCTAGCAGGCTCGGGCTGCGCGAGGAAATGGCCTGGCTTTCAAGAAAACCCAATTATACGTGAACAGAATGCACCGAACAGACGCTAGAAGGTGGCCAGGACACGCTTAGGTTGTCTGGGGAAACTCCCTCTGAGTATTTGACACAGGATTCAATTTACACACAGATCACCTCATCTGTGTCAAGCATCTGTCCTGGATAATGGATGCTCAGAGGCAGTAATTTTGTAACACATTCTAGGGCACAGTGTCATCAGTGATTAACAGGTTGCTAGAATAATATGTTTGTATGACCTTACAGGGCAGGTTTTCTTACACCCCCTCCCTCCACCCCCGTCCCCGCCCAGATATCATAGCATTGATTAAGAGGGTCCTGTGAGGTAGGAGAGTATTAGCCCCATTTTACAGATGAACACACTGAGGCTCAAAAATGTGGCTTGCATAAGGCCTTTCGGTGGGGGAAGGGCCACATTCCCCCGTTTCTCAACTTATGGCATTTAATTAATAGTGACCACTTTTTTTTGAGTGTGGATTCTTGATACCTCAGGAAATACTGAAACTAAGAAATAAAGTATATTATGCTGACACATATTCTTTCTCAAAACACTCTTGATTTGCTAACCATTCCTAATGAGAGCAGCCACTGAAGAAGGGAAGTCTGCATTGCTGTTATTACCACACATTTAATAATGTACTGCTGGTGAATGGATAGCAGCTGTGATACATCTAGTTTCTACCAGAATCATATGTGCATGTAATAAATGCATATGGTATGCCTGTTCATGTAACAGTTATCTATGTTCATATGGCTGTGTTCATTGAGTCTTCATTGAATTCAAGGAGCAAAGAACTTATACTTGCCTGCATGGATTTCTCAGAATTCATGCATGTGAAGGTTGTCAGACAGCCTGGAGGGTTATTAAGTTTAGCCAACTAATCAATTAATTAACCATTCACTCAATATGTACTGGGCACCTACGTGTTTGTGTATCTAGAAGTGGGTACAAATAAAATTTAACAAATGTTCATTAAGTCCAGCAAATGTTTATGAAGCACCAGCCTCACTTAGGCCAGATACTCTGCTACTCTACAAAGATAGTAGAGCAGAAATAGTTAAGTTGCAATGCAATAACACAGCCTACAGGAGGGAACAAATCATAAATATTTTAGAGCAGTCACTCTGGAACTTAGTCAGTTTCACATATGTTGGTTTCAAGGGGCCCATAATGCCAGTTCTTATTCTAGAGCAAATGCAGAAGGAAGCAATGGGAAAAAACACCTTAATGGCCCTTGTTATCCTGAACTTCGGGCTTTTTGGAACCTCCTGGGAGGGCCCAGAGGTATGCTCTTCTGTGGAAGTTAGGCAGCTGATGGAAATTACCCTGAAGCCAACCAACAGGCTTCTGGGGACATGGAGCTAAGGAGGTGTTCTCCGTGGTCCTGCCTCAGCTCAGATGTGCTGTGACTCAGGGAGAGGTTGTGGCTTTGGCCAAGGTCTCACTCAGGCCCTGCCTGGGTGTAGGAGTTTCTGCCTTACAGGTCTGTGTAGAAGTGTTAATACAAGTCTGCTTTTTATCTAATCCCAAACTCACCGTCTGGTCCCAGATATTGTTGTCTAATTTCATTTCCGTTTTGGGCTCCATTGCCCTTGTTTTAAGGTTATGTTGTTTGCAGCTCAGGTCATGAAGGAGGAGACAGGAGGTGGGTGGTTAGAATGGAGAGAGAATCCTGAGCCCAGATAGAGAACAGGAGGTACAAACATGCAGGCAAATTGCAGTTTCTGAGAATTCTCCACACTTGGTGGCATTTCTGCATAACTTACCTGATAACACAGCCCTATTTGATGTCCTTGGCATGGCAGGGGGAGGGGGCATCTACCTCTGGGCCTCACTGACTCACCGGCACCCTGAGCTCAGCTGCTTCCTTTCAGGTTTGGGTTTTCCTTTGCCCCCTGCCTCCTGCTGCGTGCAGTTTAATTTAGAACCTTGCTGTAATGGTGGCCTTCTCCCTGCGTTGGCACCGTGCTCTCAGCATGCCTCTGACTTCAGAATTAAGGCCAGAGCTGTGGTTCACAATGGGGTGAGAACAGACACATCCTTGAATCTCTGGCACCCAGAGCTGGGGAGGACTTTGAAGATGATCTGATCTTCATGTGAAGACCTGAAGCCTAGGGAAGTGGAATGACTTGCCCAAGGTCATGGTGAGTCCTTAGCAGAGTGGGTAAAAAATCCTGGAATTTGACATTTCATCCAATATTCTTTCTAGGTACCATAATGTTTTCCGGAAAAAAGTTGGGTTCTTACTTCCCAAAGAGTGAGAACTCTTTATCTTCTTCTCTCCTGTCTTCTGGTTCTGGGAAGAGCTCTGAAATTCATTTTTTCATCTTGACTTTTCTTTCCTTCGCAACTGGCCCTTCCTGCCTTATCTTCATCTTTGGCATTCATGAGCACATGAAGGTGTGTATTTGGGAAAGATGGAGGGTCTTGGTGTCCTACAGTGCTCTCAAACTTGGTCTGTGGCTTTCTTGCCCTGAGTCAGGGTCCTCATGAACCTTTTGGAAGTGTTGGCAAAGCTGGGATGCATGTGTACTTTTCGAGGAAGAGAATCTACAGATTTCATTTGATTCTCAACTGACTCAAGTAAGGACAAAACTACTGGCGGGGAGGAGGACAGAAAGGTTGGATAGTGGTTGGTTGACAGCGGGGCTACTTTAATACCCTGCACTTGATTTGGCTTTACAGTTTGCAAAGTATTTCACACAAATTATCCCATCTGCCTTTTATAATAGGCAGTTATCATTATCAGTCTGTGAGGCAGTTGTTGTTATACCCATTTTGCAGAAGAGGAAACTGAGCCTTCGTGGTTAGTGGCATGCCCAAGTCACAAGTAAGCAGTAGAGCAGGGATATGAACCCTGACTTCAGACTTCAGGTCCAGTGCTCAGGGCTGAGGTGCCTTGCTGTCTGACATCATTATGATGAACAGAAAGCCTTGAACTTCCCAGAGCTTCTTAATGCCTACTGTTCACTCATATTCAGCCATAGAGCCAGACCCAAATGCTCACTTACCCAAGGGGTAGGAGAGATAAAGTATGGGAGGCAGTTACCATAGCAATGATCTGTAGAGTGGAGCCAGTTTGGGATGGTTTCATGGATGAGGTGAATTTGACAGTAGACCTGGCTCATGGTGGAGGAGGTTTTAGGCTGGAACAATGGCCCAAAAATGGTTAGGGGGAAACTAGATGCTTGGGGTGGGGTGGGTAGAGCAGACCTAAGAGGTTTACTTGGTCATCCTGCAGTTGGTGCGAGCTTCACAGTAGTTATCGGGCTGTGTTTCTATGCCTGTCTCTGTCCTTGGCCCTGGGGCTACAACAGTGAACAGCTATAGCCCCATGCCTTCAAGCAGCCTGCTTTCTAGTGGGAGAGACAGATGCATAAACCGTTCCATTCAATGTGATGTGGGGAGTCTAGGTAGAGAGAAGTCCAAGCCCCTTACAGCGGCACAGATAAGGGGCAGGTACCTGCTCCAGCCTCAGATGTCAGGGAGGGTTTCCTAAAGGAGACGGCTCAGGAGCTGAATCTTAATGGATGAAAAGGAACTGGCCAGGAGAGGAGATGGGAGAAGGGCATTCAGGGAGAAGGCATGGTGTGCGCAGGGTGTGGAGGAACAAGGCTGCCTGGGTGTAGGAAGAAACCGCAAGCAGTGAGGTCAAATCCAAGGGCGGAGAGGCAGACAGTGCTCAGAGTGGAGGAGCTTTGTGAGCTTGGCTTCAGACCTTGGTTTTTAGCCTGCAGGTAAGGCATAGAGGCAGGGCTTTAATCAGAGAGGTGTGCAGCCTTGCTTGGATCGGAAGGGAACAGGACTGGGAACCGGGTGGCCATGGGGCTGGTGAGGCAGTAACAGGTTCCCCATGGCATCCACGTCACAGGGGTGAGACCTGGAACAAGGGCCATGCATCTAAGGGTGGACCAAAGGTCATACATGAAAATTAGTTAGGCAGTAAAGTCTGCAGTGATTCCTTAGACTTGGGGGATAAGGGAGTCTTCTCAGTGGCTCCCTGGTTTGTGGCCTCACTCACTGGGGGGACAACAGCTCTTAACTCAGGTGTAAACTTCTGGTTGCTGGAGCAGGGTCTGCTGGGGTTGAGGTAGGAGGAAAGATCATGGTGAGTTCAGTGCTCAGGTATTGCTAGCAGGATAGTGGGGTGGTGCTGCCTTACAGACAACGCACTGTGCAAGGTAGAGGCTGCAGAAGTGTGGGCCCAAGCTGAGCCCTGCGAGTGGGGAAGCATCGGCCACTGAGCGTGACCATGGTGAGGGCTGCCGTAGACAATGAGAGCAGACCTCTTCCTCCCATTGTCAGAGAATCCTTTGTCATGCTGGCCGCTGTCGTCAGGGAAGCCAGGCGGGGATGCTGTGTCATGCTGGAGGCCCAGCTGGCAGAATCCGGCGACAGCCAAGAGCGTGTTTCAGCTGGAAACATTAGAGTGAGTTAGGGGAGAGGCATTTTGTTTTTTAACATCCACAGTGAGCAGAGCCCTGTCCCAGCCCCTTGGAGTGTACAGAGTGGGGAAGCCCTGAAACCTGCTTCTAGGAGCAGGTAGTTTTGTTGGGGAGAGAAGACATGAACATATGAAGCCACTAAAAAGCTGTAGCAACCCCGGGGAAGAGTGGAATGCAAATTAAATAGAGTGTTGCAGATCCCTCTGTTCCTGCCATACTTCACTTTTATAGAGCTGATGTGTTTTAGGCGAAGGTCCAGTCTTTGCATGTTTGAACTCTCAGGACCGACAATAGTGCCTGGCACGTAGTAAGTGTGTGTTCAGTCTGTGTTTGCGGATCTGCAGGGATGTGCCCAGAGTTAGTTGTCTGGGGTGGGAGGTCAGCCAGGGAAGGTTTCCATAAGTAAGTCCAAAGGGAGCATCCCAAGGCTGATTTAGAATACTTTTAGTACCACAGTGGAGTAAAAATCTTGAAAACCTTCCAGTGACAGAGCACCTAGAAAGGCTGTATAAGCTGTAGCTAGCGTCCTTTCAAAGCAGAGCTAAGCTCATGGAATGTAAGGGAAATCCCCAGGGATCTCAAAGGCAGTGTGGAGGGTGAGCTCCAGCTGGGGCTCATCTAGGCCTGGGGATTGGGAGAGATGTTGAGGGGTGGCTCCTGGCCTCAAAGCCCAAGGGGTTGAGTCCTGACTACATCTCCTCTGGGACTAGAGACGATACCAGGAATCAAGAGCCCTACCTAAAACAGGACCTGGCAAAAGTTTGCATGCTGGGAGAAAGGGTGGACTAGACACCAGCCCATCCGCATAGGGGATGGAAAGTGGCCATGTTGCCTTTTGTCTTGACCTGGATGTGAGGTGGAGAAAAATCTTCCCTAGAAATGTGAGACCTCAGGCCTGTTAGAGCTTTGAATGTCCACTACACATGTGGTCCAGGAGGCCCTCAAGAGAGAAATTAGCGTGTAAAGCCTGAGGGCCAGTGTCTTCCTGACTGGGAGCTCTAGGGCACCAGGGGCCTGGGGAGAGTCTGGGGCTCTTTGCCCTTTGCTGACTTAAATCCCCACCTTGGGAGATGGTTTGCGATCAGGGCAGGGTAAGTGAGTGAGGAGAGAGAAGAGAAAGGGCAGAGGTGCTCCTCGGTAGGAACCTTTTAAAAGGGCCTTGCAGACAGCTGCACAACTTGGGGAGGCATGTGCAGGATGGCAGAGAAGGACAGTTCCATCCAAGATTTCGTCTCTTAGGAAAAAACTTCAGATGAGCCTGTCTAGGAAGCCCAGAACATTCTCCCTGCGGCATACTCAGGTCAGGTTCTTACAGATGAGGCTTCTTTCCAGGGTCCCCTTAAGGGTGCCCTGTGCAGATTGCAGTTGCTACTGGTCCTCCAGACTGGGAACTACATTGTCTTTCCATGCCCCGAGTCTTTAGTTCCCATAGTTTGAAACTCAGGAGACATCTTAGAGGTCATCTGGTCAACCCTCCACCTGGTGTGGGAGTCCTGACTGCAGCAGTGCTTTTTTTCCACTGTGCTGCTTGTGGCCAGGAGTTTATTGCCTCGGAGGCAGCGCCTTCCCTTATGTTATAGCTGGAAAGAACTTGTACTGAGCTCTGGCCACCCTCCTGGCTGGCTGTTTTCACCCATGGCCGCTGCAGCTGTTGTGAGAAATGTTTCTAGACCTTTCACCATCCTGCTTGCTTCTGCTGGAAGGGCCTCCATTTGTCACGCTGAGAATCCAGCCAACTTCTGTCCTAACTTACTTCACACAGAGGCAGCTTTTGAAGATAGATGTGAGGGTAGCTGAGCCGGCTGCATAGGCGCAGTCTGTGATGGGGGAGTTCTGAGAAGCTTTGGCTCAGTGCTTTTCGGATGATCATGAGAGAGGCAGCAGCACCTGCTGCAAGTTCCTTCCTCCAACGCCCAGAATACATTTCAGCTTATAAGTAAGTGACTTGGGAATCCCATGCAGGGAGCTGTGTGGAATTTATTGAGTGCAGGGAGTTTACTGAGTGCCTATTATATGCCAGGCACAGTGCTGGGTGCCTCTGTGTGCCTTGCTAAATGAAAGTAACTTCTCTGAGGGAGACAGACAGAGGCAGAGACATGGTAATGCCTAACTGTAGTTGTGACAATTGAGCCCTGAAGCGATTCAGAAAGAATGTGTGTGGTTCCATCCAGAGTGGGTGGAGCTGACACATTCCCCATACTGTTCCCTTATAGGGCCTTTCCCTGGGGTAGGCAGCATCATGATCTCACCAGTAGCTCAGAACCCACAGGCCTGTCCCACACTCTTGGGGCATTTGCTGAGATACTTACACGTTTCAACCATGAGATCAAAAAAGTGACCTGCTAGAGAATTCACATCTTGGCATATCACCAAACAGGCTGGTGTTTACAAGCAAAGTATTTTTTACAGTATGCAGTTTATCTGTCTCCATTATCTACCTACAGTGCCCTGGGCACTCTCAGGAAGCAAAAAGTCTTTCTGTTCCTCCATCTCTTTGATGCTTGGCATTTGTGTGGGTCACATATTCGGTAGATTGGGTAATAAAGAGCATGCGTTGCCTTTGCAGCAAGGTTGCATCAGACGGCTGGACGTGTCTGGACGTGCTCTGCCACTTGCATGAAGGACCCTGTGCAGACCAGGCCAATAGTGAGGGTCAGGGATTCCGAGAAAGCACCCAGTTTCTCCTCTTCTCCCTCTAAAAATGGTTTATTCTGCCCACATTCTATTGATTTGCCTTAATCCTTTTACCTGTTAACCTTTGCCTCAGTTTAGTGGGCACACACAAGGTATCTGCAGTGGGTCTGGCTCTAGGAGTGAGATGACATGAATTGGGAGGATCCTGGCAGGATCCCTGCTGCCCATCTACCCATCTTGCTGGGAAAGACAGAACAGCCTTGCTTTTTAGTGTAAGGTGGTAAGTATGGGATCAGGAGAATGAAAAAGGTGACGAGGCAGCCAGAAGTAGGATGACTGTGAAATTTTTTTTTTTTTTCAAATGTATAATCATGCTGGGACACAGATATAAACTGAGGTTGTCCTGGGTAGACGGGGGCTTATGACACATGGACCAGGGAGGGCGTATGCATGTGGGTCATACCTGAGACTTATCAGACACTGTTATCCGTCATTTATACTGCAGGGTGCACATAGGGGTGACAGGGGAGGTGCTCATGCACAAGAGAAATTGGCAGCTGTTTCCTTCCTTTGCTTAGAGGACGTAGGGGAAAGCATTATCTGTGGGGACTGGACTCAGAATTCAGATGGGGCACAGTTTACAGCCACAGGGTTCTATCTTATATCTCACCATGATCTCAGTTTGGGAATTGGGGTGAAAGTATGGAGAGATGAAAACCATCTGGCTTGTGGGATGTTATTGGCTACAGGTAAAAGAACACTGTACTAATGATGGCTTTAAAAACAAGGTGCTTCAACTCAGCCAGAAGTCTAAGGGTAGGAGCTCTAGGATTGGTTCATTCAGGGAGTCAGCGATCATTTCAAGGACTTCGCCTGACGTAGTCTGCCATCTTCAGCACATTGGCCTTTGTTCTCAGGCCATTCCCCTTATGGTCAAAGCATGGCTGCCACTGCTCCGGCATCACGTTCTCACATAACTGTGTCCAAAGGCAGGCAGGAAGGTTAGATTCTCCTTGTCTGTCTTGATTTGTCAGGAAGGGAAGCCTTTCCCAGAATTCCCCTGCTGGAGATTCTATCAAATCTCCTTGAAGAGAAACGAGTCAATACCCATGCCTCCGCTCCAGTGGAGGAGGAGAAAGCAAATCCCTGGTGCTTTTGCCTCATCTAGAGCAAGAGGCAAGCTCTGTTTGCAAGGAAGTGGGGAAGGCAGCAATGGTTGGCTAAGCACAGGGGAACATTTACTTCACCAAGTTTCAAGATGCTTTTATTTATTGGGAGGGAATTAGTGAATTAGCGTTATTTAAATATAATTTTTTTAATATCTCAATATTGTTGAATTTTTTATTTGTTTGTTTTTTTAAAATATCACCCCCTGGTTCTGGCAACCAGCAGTCTTCTTTCTATCACTATAGATTTGCCATTTCTGGTAATTATTACTTTTTAAGCTAATAAAAAAAAAGTAATGCTGGCGCATAGGACCCCAGGTGTTCCACGGATGCCTTTTGTGTGCCCAGAACATGGGTTCTGTGGTCCGTTCTCCCAGCAGCTCCTCCACTTTCCCGACGCTGGGGCCAGGTGGAAAACCCCAGTAGGCAGAATTGTCCAGAGGGAGGGAGCGTATGTCACTGGTGGCCTAGGCAGCAGGACCGGAAAGGCCTGAAGGCCTGAGGCTCCGGTGGGTTGGTAGAGGACGGCAGTCACCTTTGCAGGCAGCTGTGGGATGGGGAGAGGAATCGGTGCTCAGCAGTGGCCTGCACACTCTGCAGAATGAGTTCTGTTGCCCATGCTGATTGGGAAGCCTGGCCCCAGGGAATGCAGGGCATGGGAAGATAGAAGATAGCCACCTTCCCCTCCCCAAACCACTATCCCCTCTATACACACACATGCAAACAGCCCAGGCCGTGGGACTGACCATGCAAGCTGAGAGACAAATTTGTCCCCTCTGGGTTCCTCTCCACTCTGCTCAGGGTGTCATTGTGTCCTCCTCCCCATCTTCCCACAGTATTGGTCTGTGGGTTGCTAGAGCACGTAGCACTTCCCATCACTCCCTGCCTTCTTATCATTCCTTGGATACTTGCCTCTCTGTCCCCTGGGATCATAAGCACCTTGCTGCTGTCCTGGGAGTCATCAGGGCATTTCCTGTAAGGCTAGGGTGGTGCTGGCCACAGGGTCCATGCCTCATGGAAAACAATATTTTTTTTTTTTTGAGATGGAGTCTCGCTCTGTCTCCCAGGCTGGAGTGCAGCGGCGCGATCTCGGCTCACTGCAACCTCTGCCTCCCAGGTTCAACAATTCTCCTGCCTCAGCCTTCCATGTAGCTGGGACTACAGGTGCCAGCCACCACTCACGGCTAACTTTTTTGTATTTTTAGTAGAGACGGGGTTTCACCATGTTGGTCAGGCTGGTCTCAAACTCCTGACCTTGGGTGATCCGCCCGCCTCAGACTCCCAAAGTGCTGGGATTACAGGCATGAGCCACCACGCCTGGCTGGAAAACAAAGTATTTTTAAGGCAAGACACATATTTCTAGAAAGGGACTTGTTCATTTGGTTATCTGTCCAGATTCCAAACCAGTTCAGTGTGGCACAGCACAGTGCCCTGGACGAGGACTTACAGATCTCTCCACGTTTTCCTCCCTAAGAGGAAGAAAGGTAATCAACACACCTGTTCTGGGCTGAATTGTGTCCTCTCAAAATTCGTATCCTGACTCCAGCACCTCAGAATGGGATTGGTGGCCAGGCCTTTAAAGAGGTAATTAAGGTAAAATAAGATCATGAGGGTGGGCCCTAATCTAGTATGACTGGTGTCCTTAAAAGAAGAAGAGGACACGGATAAGACACAGATGGGGTCAACAGTGTGAGGACACAACGAGAAGGCAGCCATCTGCAAGTCAAGGAGGGAGGCCTTGGAAGAAACCAACCCTGCCAACACCTTGATCTTGGACTTCCAGCCTCCAGAATAAATACATTTCTGCTGATGGAGCCGCCCCGTCTGTGGTGGCCTGTTATGGCAGCCCTAGCAAATGAATATGGAAGGATTCTCCCCTGCAGCTTGCAGAGGGAATGTGGCCCTGCTCACACCTTGGTTTTGGACTTCTAGCCTCCAGAATTATGAGATCATACATTTCTGTTGCTTTCAGCCACCTGATTTGTGGTCCTCTGTTATGGCAGCCATGGATACTAATACACATGCATTGTGTGTTACGCCTCTGTTTAGGACTTCACCCACTAAGTGTATTTCGTCTTTCAGCTCTGAGCGTAGTCATTATTATCTTCTTTTGCAGATACACCTGAAAAGTTAGCATTCCCCCTGAGGTCACACAGGGAAGCCAGGCTACAAACCCAGTCCTGTGTGGACTCTGGCCTGTGAGCTGCTGCATTTGGGCAGTGGGGAGATGTCTGTAAATGCAGGGATTGAACAGGGTTTCTCCTGAAACCCTGGGTGATCCTATAATAACTTTCAAAGCCTAAGAGTTGCTAAGTGTTGTGGTGTCATAGTGAGCACTTTGCTTGTGCTGTCTTCATTATCCATTACAGCTTCTGTTTCATAGATGAGAAAATGAGGGCACTTCTTCCAACAGGGACATTTAAGCAAGAAAAGCCAGTGACTTGGCCAAAGTTGCACACCAGGCTTGTCAGTGAGAAGACAAACTGAGGACTGGTTCTCTGAGCTGTGCCCTCTTGGCTCTCTAGAATGAACTGTGTGGAAATTTCTGGATTCCTGTGCCTTAGTCCATTTGGGCTGCTATAACAAAATACCATAGACTGGGTAGCTTATGAACAGCAGAAACTTATTGTTGGGCTAGGAAGTTCAAGATCAAGGTGCCAGCAGATTCGGTGTCTGGTGAAGGCTCACTTTTTCATAGATGGCACCTTCTCACCGCTTCTTTTCATGATGGAAGGGGTGAGGACGTTCTCTGGGGTGTCCTTTATGAGGGCACTAATCTCATTCATGAGGCTCCGCCCTCATGACCTAATTGCCTCCTGAAGCCTCCACCTCCTAATACCGTCAAGTCAGTGGTTGGGTTTCTAACTTACGAATTTTGGGGGGATAACACATATTCAGACAGTAGTGGAGGTTGAGTGTTTTACCCCAGGCCACACAGCTAAGAAGTGGCATAACCAGTTTTGCTCAAGCTTTGCCTGTCACACACAGGGATTGGCAGTTTCCCCTATAGTCCCCTGATGTTCTGAAAAGGTCACTGGTCTTAGATTGGCCATTTGTGATCTGGCTGCTCTCGGGGAAGTCACTTCACATCTGGGTGCTTTGTCCTCGGTGACCTCAGGGCTTGAATGAGATAATACGAAAGTCTCTGATCCTCTCATTCTGAGGTTCCCTGTGCCCATCCTTCTATAATTCAGGGATTATATCCTTAGAAGGGAGAATCCCTGAGATGTTTTTGGCGTTTGCCTACACCTGAGGGAACAGTTGCACATCTGCCTGATACGGCCAGTTGGAAGTGTGGTTTGGCCATTCGTTCCTTCCCTATAAAATTAATTCTTTGCACAAGGTAGAAATGATCCCCACCTTGTGCCAGGTTTGTTCTAGGCTTTTGAGGGTGTGGGCTTTGAGTGACGTCCACAAAAGCGTGTGGGGAAAGGGTTGCTGGTGAAGTGATGTCACTGTGATTTCCTCCTCTAGGTGAAATAAAAACGTCGTTGCCTGCAGCCTCATTCGCACCAGAGAGAAGCCAGCCATGGGTGTGGCAAGCCTTGGAGGCCCAAGTTGAGCCAAAGACCTCTGTGTCTTTCCCTCCATCCTGTTTCCCTTTGCCTTTAGGCCCAGGGGGCTGGCAGATGAGGGTGAGGAGCAGGTGATGGGGTAGTTCCTGGAATGCAGACTGTAACCAGGGCAGTCAGAACAAGGATTGTAAACCTGCAGCCGCCCAGCTCCTGGCTCATCCCACGAGGCATTCATGATTTTACTCACCTCATTAGAAAAGTTTACTTAATGTATCTGTCATAGATTTTAGAACTAGAAAAGAGGTTAAGTGACTTTCAAAGTTCCTGGATCTCCATGGCCCGCTCATGACCTCAGAGCTCCAGCCTCCCAAGCTCCCTGACACCAGTATTTGGGTGGAATGGGAAGAGGCCTGCAGATTGCAGTGGGTGAAGAGGCTGTGCACGGCCAGCTGCTGTGGCGGGGTGGCTGTCCGCCAGTGTGACCAGCTAAGTTGTCTTCTCATTTCTTGCTGTTGTTGGTGCCACCAGGGGTCCTTACTCCTGGCATCGTTGTGAGGTGCCTAGGGAGCTGGCAGCGCTAATGCACTTCTTCCAACGGGGACATTTAAGCAAGAGAAACCAGTGACTTGGCCAAGGTTGCACACCAGGCTTGCCAGTGAGAAGACAAACTGAGGACTGGTTCTCTGAACTATGCCCTCTTGCCTCTCTAGAATGAACCGTGTGGAAATTTCTGGATGCCTGTGTCTCCCTCAGGAACTGGCTCCAGGCTGCCACTGTACCCAGCGGCCCTTGTCTGTCTCCTCCCAGGCTGAGGCAGGCACTGAGGTGGAGGCACCCTCTTCATTGTGTTTGTCAGTGGAGAGGTTATGCCTTTGCAGGGTGGTGGGGATAGGGCTGAAAGCCCCTGAAGGCAGGATCCAGGATGGAGGAGCATTATCATGCTCCGGTGGGTTGGGAGCATGGCCCCTTTCCCAGGTTCTCCTCTCTGTCAGTCTAACACCAGCTTTTTGGAGAGAAAGAATTTTCCAGGTTTCCTGAGATTTGCCTGAGGGCCCTGGGGCTCTCCTTCCCACTTCAATCTGGGAGATGGGAGAGACTCTAAATGACTTAATCACAGATCTGAAAGCCCAGAAGGACCTGAGAGAGGCTTGGCCTCCTGCAGGCATCTGCCTTGTAGCCTCCCGGGAACTGGAAGCTTACAGCTTTGGAGCCCAGGCCATTACTTGGCAGCCCGGGCCTAAAGACATTATCTTAGACCAAGGTGTGCCTCCCGGTAGCCCTGGCTGTGATCTGAGAGCCACACAGAATACATACCCCATTCTCCTTCCAGGGTGACCAAATATTCAGAGTGTGAAATCTTCTTTTGGAGATAAGCTTTCTTCTCTTAAGAATTCTCTGGACAAGGTGTCCAAACCTCTCCTGGTTTCCCTTCTCTGTACATCTCTTTTATCAATGCTCCTCCTAAAATGGGGACACGGAATGGAATACAGTGTTCAAGATGTGACCTGAATGGCGCAGGAATCATGCTACTGTCACCTCCCTCCATCTGGACACTATACTTCTATTAATGTAGCCCATGACTGTGTAATCTTCAAGGGCAGCTTCTAGATATGGGGGATTCCCATTCCTTCACAGCTCCTGCCAAAATAATCTGTGGCAAAGATCTGTTTCTCCTGCCTGGACTCTTTGCAGCCCTGAGAAGTAGCCCAAGGCCACCTCATCTGAGTCCCCTTTGAGTGGCCCAGAGAGCTAAGGTCAGGGGTGTTCAGAAGCTGGTGAGATTACTGAGGCTTGACCCACTTTGCAGAGGAAGGCTGGAGCTTTCTGCCCAAAGTGACTGTGATGGGGATTGGGGTGGTTGGGCTTCCAGGCCTGGAGAAGGTGGGGATGGTTCATGCAGGCTCCTACCCCTGAAAATCTGGCCACCCACTCACCCCTGGGAGCCAGCTCCTGTGTCTTAGTACTACCACCTCCCCCTGGGCTTGCCAGCTTCTGGCTTCATTTCTTTTTTGCTCAGGAAGCAGAGATAAGGTTTGGCACTCACCTTTGCCCAGTTGCATAGAGACCCTGTGACATGGATGTATTAGATAACTTCCCTGGCTGAGCAATGGAGGAAACTGTGTTTCAACTGAAGACATTCTTGTGGTGTTTGCCCCCCGGGAAGTCTTTTGGTATGTGTGTGTGAGATACAGGGCTCAGTTTGGGGCACTGGGGATGGGGAATAGGGGGCAAAGGAAAGGAAGACTCAATTGTCCTCTGAGGGAGCCTTCAGCCAGCAGGAGAGAGAAACCCTGAGCATGCTGGCTCATGAGAAACGTGTATCAAAAATTTCCTTTTGCCAGGAGGAGGCAGGCAGAACTTTCAGCTCCCCAACTCTGGGCCATTTCTGGAAGCATGAGGGTTTGGAGCTTGTCTTTTTATTCTAAACATCAAGCCTGCAGTTTTAACTACTGGGCTGCCCGTTGGTCTTGTCTATCCTGAGCTGCCTGCACATCCATCTGATCGTGGAGGGTGCGTGGTGAGCGCTCTGCATCGTCTCAGCAGCATCTCTGCCTTAGATGGATTTTCAGCTGCCCATCTGGAAGGTCAGGAAGCCAAGAGGCGGGGCATCACTGTGGAGTGATAGTGAAGAATTCCGGTTTTGAGGCTTACGAGCCCTGGCTTCCAGGCCTGGCTCTGCATAAAGCTCACTACAGAATCTTAAACTCTTTGTACCTTGGTTTCCTTACCTTGCCTCGCCTTTTGATAGTGGAGTTGGAAAGGCCCAATGCAAGGGGAGGTGATGGTCTGCTCAAGCACCTGACACCAAGAACAGAGATGTCAGTGATTCACAGGTGCACAGAGAGCAAGCTGGGGACCCCACTGGTACAGCCTCAAGTACACACTCTGGAGTGCTCAGACCTGGCTTGCTACCAACTCAGCTGCTCACTGGCATTGTGTTTGTTTGCTTGCTTTTTGAGACGGAGTCTTGCCTTGTTGCCCAGGCTGGAGTGCACTGGTGCAATCTCAGCTCACTGCAACCTCTTCGTCCCAGGTTCAAGCAATTCTTGTGCTTCAGCCTCCTGAGTAGCTGAGATTACAGGCACGCACCAGCACACCTGGCTAATTTTTGTATTTTTAGTAGAGATGGGGTTTCACCATGTTGGCCAGGCTGGTCTCGAACTCTTGACCTCAGGTGATCTGCCCGCCTTGGCCTCCCAAAGTGCTGCGATTACAGGCGTGAACCACCACACTCAGCCTGCTCATTGGCATTGTGACCTTAGGAGAGTTAATTTTCTAGAACTCTGCTTCTCTAGCTATGAGATTGGCATAATAGTGTCTACTTCATAAGGCTGCTGTGAGAATGAGAACTAATATATGTTTTACATTTAGCCCAGTGCCTGGCCTGGAGCTGAGTCTCTGGAAAGGACAGTCGTTCTTATGATCATAGGCAAATACAGTGTGGTCAGAAGAGTCCAGCAGGGACTGAAGGAGAGGCGGAGCTGTGAAAGCAGATGGAATTGCAGATGGGGGAGAGTGTAGCCTGGGGGTAGGGACAGGAGGATCGTGGGGAGGAGATAGAGAACTGGAGAAACAGTATCTTGAAGGCCCCCTGCAAAACTTGTTTGGAGACCTGGAAATTCACAGGTGTCAGTCACCCTTGGGCTACAGAGCGGGCTGGGACAAAGGCTGGTCATGAACCATTTTGTGCCCCCATTGTCCTAGCCAGAGCTTTTGGACGAGGGATAGGCACGTGACCAGAGCCAGGCCAACCAGGGACCTTCCCTGGAGTTTTCTGAATGGAAGCTAGGAGAGAAAGGTCCTTTTCTTCTTGAGGGCATGGCGTGAAAGAAGCCTGGAAGCTTTGGCCACATCCACTGCGGGTGGAGAGACCTGTCCTGGGGAGAGAGCACGGCACTAGCAGCTGAAGAGAAGCAGAGCTGGAAACTTAAGAGAACCGCAACCTCTGCCCGATTTGTCTTCCTCTGGCTTGGCGCTGAATTTGTTAGTTTCTATAGTCTCTGTATTGGTCCGTACAGGCTGCCATAATGAAACTCCACAGACTGGGTGGCTTAGACAACAGACATTTATTTCTTCACAGTTCTAGAGGCTGGAAGTCCGAGATCATGGTGCTGGTAAATTCAGTTTCTGGTGAGGGCTCTCTTCCTGCCTTGCAGACAGCTGCCCTCTTGCTGGGTCCCACACGGTCTCTCCTCTGTGTTTGTGCACATGGGAAGAGACAGCTCTCTGATGTCTGTTCTTATAAGGAAACCACTTCTATCCTAATCAGACCCCACCCTTAGGACCTCACTTACCCTTTATGACCTCCTTAAAGGCCCTGTCTCCAAACACATTTACGCTGGGGATTAGGGATTCAACATATAAATTTTGGGAGGACATAATTCAGTCTGTAATACTTCTCTATTCAGTAGATTTCCTTCCTTCCTTCCTTCCTCCTTCCTTCCTTCCTTCCCTCCTTCCTTCCCTCCTTCCTTCCTTCCTTCCTCCCTCCCTCCTTCCTTCCTTCCTTCCTTCCTTCCTTCCTTCCTTCCTTCTTTCCCTCCCTCCCTCTGCTCCTTCTTTTCTTTTCTTTTCTCTCCTTTTCTTTCGAGTTTCACTCTTGTTGCCCAGGCTGGAGTATAGTCCCTTTCTGTGCCTTAAGGAATGGCATTCATACCACTGGTAGAACACACAATGATTTTCAGTTAGATACTTATAAACTGGTACAAAATATAAGCCATGTATTCATCTATATGTGCATTAAAGAACAACGAACACAACTAGTACATAGAACTTGTGATGTTCACAAGTGAAGGGAGTATTCAGTATTGCTCTGCAGGAGGCTGTGTTTAATAAAAAGTCAGTACAAGGTCAATAATAATGTTACAGTTGGTACACAGATATGACAGAAAACTCCAAGGTAGTGAATTTTGGGTAATGTTGCATGAGTTAGTTTGGGTTGGGTTTGTGTCACTTGGCACTGGTAGAGTTTTGAATAATATATGTTCAATTTCAGCCTGAGGCTACCTCTTTTCATGTAACAAATGTGGGTTCCTAAATGTTTATTTACATCAAACCTTTATATATATGATTGTAATTTTGATTCACAAAAAGTGGTCAGCACCTAAAGACAGCTGTAGTAAATATTTTTGTAAAGAATTCTTTTTTGACCGGGCGCGGTGGCTCAAGCCTGTAATCCCAGCACTTTGGGAGGCCGAGACGGGCGGATCACGAGGTCAGGAGATCGAGACCATCCTGGCTGACACGGTGAAACCCCGTCTCTACTAAAAATACAAAAAACTAGCTGGGCGAGGTGGCGGGCGCCTGTAGTCCCTGCTACTCCAGAGGCTGAGGCAGGAGAATGGCCTAAACCCGGGAGGCAGAGCTTGCAGTGAGCTGAGATCCGGCCACTGCACTCCAGACCGGGCAACAGAGCAAGACTCCGTCTCAAAAAAAAAAAAAAAAAAAAAAAAGAAAAGAATTCTTTTTTATAGTATCTAGTTTGTTTCAAAAGCACCTGTTTTGCAAATTTAGATTGTTTTTTTTTTTTTTCTTTGAGATGGAGTCTTGCACTGTCACCCAGGCTGGAGTGCAGTGGCGTGATCTCAGCTCACTGCAAGCTCCACCTCCCGGGTTCACGCCATTCTCCTGCCTCAGCCTCCCCAGTAGCTGGGACTACAGGCACGCACCACTACTCCCGGCTAATTTTTTGTATTTTTTAGTAGAGACAAGGTTTCACCGTGTTAGCCAGGATGGTCTCGATCTCCTGACCTCATGATCCGCCCGCCTCGGCCTCCCAAAGTGCTGGGATTACAGGAGTGAGCCACCGCGCCCGGCCTACAAATTTAGATTCTTAAATAGTAACTTGTTATCTAGGATTTTGGTCATTAGAAACTTCTCCGTTGGCACCTGAAAAATGTCAGCACAATGACAGTTGATATATTTAATTGTTCAAATGATCATTTTAGCATCAAATATGCTACAATAAAAAGTGTTATCTTTGACATCCATTCTCCAACTAATAATAAATACACTTATCCAAAAGTTAATTAAGGGGTGTATTTGAGAGCTAACCCATCCTGGTAAACTCATACTGGAAAACCTGATAAGGGTTTGCAGCTCTTTTTCAGAATCTGTAAGAGTTATGTTGTAGGAGAGAGAATCACCTGTAGCACTGGACTCAGCATTTTTAGACTAGAATATTCTCTCCCATCTTGTGAGTGTTGGTGATCATATTTTCTGAATCAAAAATCAGGATGGATATTTGAATATTTGAAATCAGAGCTTCTCCTAACTATCATCTTTTATCTAGATGGGGACTCTGGAGTCTCATTCTCAAATTTGTGTATGTGCTCATACAAATTTTTAACTTTGTTTTTTTTTTTTTACTTAAAAAAGTGGCCCTACCTTCAGACCACCCTGAGACTTATTTCCTCTTCCTAGTTTCCCCAAATATCTTAGCTCCTTTATTAATATGATAGAATGTTAAATGAGGTCTACATTCCTACCACCGCCCCCCCCAACCTAACAAACAAAAGAATATTTTCTAATGTTACCTATGGAAGCGGATAGCTTGGTGGGCTGAACAAATGATTAGAATTTAAGAGCCTAGTTCTTATAGGTATTCTAGTTACTGTTGGCTGTGTGAAAAACCACCCCAAAACTTAGTGGCTTAAACAACAATAATCTTTTGTCCTGCTCTTGAGTCTGTAATTTGGGCAGGGCTGAAGAGCTATGGTTTGCATCTGTTCCACGTGGCATCAGCTGGGCTGCAAGCAGAGCTGGAAGATCCACTTCCAAGATGGAACATTCTCATGGCTGGCAAGTTGTGCCGGCTGCTGGTTCTTCTCTATGCGGGTTTCCCCACAAGGCTGCTTGGGCCTTCCTCAAAGCGTGGTGGCTGGGTTTGAAAAATGAATCCCAATGTAGAGTGGAATAATAGACATTGGAGACTATGAAAGGTAGGAAGGTGAGAGGTGGGTGAAGATTGAAAAATGACCTATTGGGTACAGTGTTCACTATTTGGGCATGAGTACACTAAAAGCCCAGACTTAACCACTATGCAATATATGCAAGTAAGAAACCTGCACGTGTACCCCCTAAATAAATATAAATAAACAAAACAAAATAATTATATGCTATGACCAAGTGAAGTTTATCCCAAGAATATGAAAAAAACCAAACCACAAAAGTGAATGTCCCAAGGAACAGGAAGGAGAGAATGCTAATTTCTTAAGGCCTGGCCTAGAAATGCCAGTTATCTGACAGTCTCTGGAGTGTCACTTCCATATACTACTGGTCAAGCAGTCACAGAGTCCAGATTCAAGAAGATGGGGACATAGACCCTACTTCTTGTTAGGAGGAATTTCAAAGAATTTGGAGGCTATTTTTAACCATAACAACTGGTCTCACAAAAAGGGAATATCTTTCCTTCTTTTTCTTTGAGACAGAATCTTGCTCTGATGCCCAGGCTGGAGTACAGTGGTGTGACCTCAGCTCACTGCAACCTCCGCCTCTTGGCCTCAAGCCATCCTCCCACCTCAACCCCCTGAGGAGCTGGGTCTTCAGACTCATACCACCATACCCCACTAAATTTGTTGTATTTTTTGTAGAGACAGGGTTCCACCATGTTGCCCAGGCTGGTCACGATCTCCTAGGCTCCAGTGATCCTCCGACCTTGGTCTCCCAAAGTGCGGGGATTCCAGGCATGAACCACCGCCTGGCCTATCCTGCCTTAGTACAGACCTTCCCTGAGGTTTAGATTCATCTTCTACTTTCAGTCTTTAGTGGAGGGGTGAAAAAGAAATGTTTGGCTGGGTACGGTGGCTCATGCCTGTAATCCCAGCACTTTGGGAGGCTGAGACAGGCAAATCACTTGAGGTCAGGAGTTCAAGACCAGCCTAGCCAACATGGCCAAACCCCATCTCTACTAAAAATACAAAAATTAGCCGGGCGTGGTAGTGCATGCTAGTAATCCCAGTTACATGGGAGGCTGAGGCAGGAAATCACTTGAACCTGGCGGGTGGAGGTTGCAGTAAGCCAAGATTGTGCCACCGCATTTTAGTCTGGGTAACAGAGCGAGACTCTGTCTTAAAAAAAAAAAAAAAAAAAAAGGAATGTTTATAAAGACTTGCTTGTATCATTTGAGCTCAGTTATACTTAGTAAATGTTTTGCTTGAAGCCCCTTTTATATTCTAATTCTTTAAAAGTGGCTCCCCCTTGTCCTGGGTGTATAGTGGAGCTTTATTTCTTCAGCCACTCCCAGAAATCGCTGAGATTGGGAAGTGCAGGCTCTTGGCTTTGCAGCAAGGGAGTCTTTTGCAGCAAGACCATCCACAGTTAATAGCCTTCTCAGAGAAACTCCACTGTTGCAAGACCCTCTGCTGGCTGCTGGGGGCTGCAGAGATGGATCAGGGGACACTCCATCCCCGTGCCCTACTTTCAGGAAGCCCAGAGTATCACTGATGGAAAGCAATGGCCTCAGTGTCACTTTTTCTCAGGGTATCCTTGTCCCCTGGCAGACCACAGTGGAAGCGTGTCTATATTCTGAATGAACTGTTGACTGCTTCTCTTTTCCTTCCTGGGGCACTTGATTTTAGAAAGTGTCCTGGCCTAGAAGGGCCAAGACCTGGCTTCCAGCTGTGTCAGATAATTTCCCCACTCTGTTTTTCTCATCTGTAAAATAGGAAATTTGGTCTAGGCCAGGGGTTGGCAAACGACAACTTGCAGACTAACTCCAACCCAATGCCTGTTTTTCTAAATGAGGTTTTACTAGAACACAGTCATGCCTGTTTCTTCACGTACATCTACGGTTACTTTTGGGTGGTTGCAAAAAAAAGAACATATGGCTCACAAGGCCTAACATACTTACTGTCTGGCCGTTTACAGAAAACACTTGCTCACCCCTGATCTAAAACAATGGTTTTCAAACCTTCGTTTTAGCCACACTGTTTTTTTTTTCTGGAAACAACTTCTTCTTTATTTTCAACAATAAAAGCAATTCTCACAGCACTTGGCATGTGCCTGGCACTGCACCAAATGCTTTAAAACTGTTAACTTACTGAATCCTTATGAAGACATTGTGAGCTGAGCAGTAGTATCATCACCCACATTTTAGAGGGGAGAAAACCGAGGCAGTGTTAACAGAGAGGTTAAGTAACTTGCCTCAGGTCACACAGCTACTAAGTGGCAAAGGCAAAATTTGAGTTCAGGAGTCCTGCTCTAGAGTCTGCCTTCTTACCGGCTAGGCCATGCTGCCTCTCACCGGTGGCCTCATATAAAAACTGGGCGGAGCAGGCCCCACTAACTAGAACTGATGTGGCATGGTCAGCATCTCCCCCTTACCCATTGACTCTTCTTTCTGCAGCCCCCTGGGATCTCAGGGCCATCTCTGGCAACCTCTGGAGGCTATAACATCTGGCAAGTTAGGCTTCTAAGCTTGGAGATGGGACATCCGTTTGTTTTGGTTGCTACAAGAGGAATTGATCTTGGTTGTTGGGAACTTAAGCAGGCCAAGAACTGTAGAAAGCACTGTTCTCTGGGATGGAGGACTCCAGACAAATAGATTCATTTTTATTGAGCATGATCATAATTATGCCTGATAAAAATGAGTGCTAGAGACCTAGGTCCACATTTCAAAACAGTAACTGAAAGGAAGACATATTTCCATAGTCACCATGCCCCAAACAAATACGAAAAGCAGTAATCTATTTGGAACCAGTTCCCTGGGCCAGAGTGATTTGCCTTAGACTCTTGTCATAAAAGTCAGCAAAGGAGACTTCACACTGAAAGGAGACTTCACACTGAAAGGAGATTCACACTGAATGTCACCTTCCCTGCTTCCTCCTACAAATGACCCTACGTAGCCTGGGGGCATTTAGGAGCTGTAGCATAGCACACACCTCTTGGGGAGGTGGGAGCCTGGGGCTGCAGACCAGCCCTTTCTTAGGGCTCTCCTTGTTTGCAGATTAGTGACTTGATGGGCCCCTCCTCTGCCCCCACCATTCCCATAAGGGACTGGTTAGTCTGCAGGGATGAAACCCAGCCTCCTCCGCCCTTGGGGATGTAAACTGTACTGGGAGCAGGAAAGGCTGGGGTGACTCACTTTCCTGCCAGTGAAAAGCTGACCTCGATCTTGGTAGTGGTTTGAAGGTGACTTTTGTCATTATCTCTCTGGGATCTTGGGAGACAGTTTCAACTATGTTATCTATTCATTTTCCCTATGGGAACCCCCTCTGGCCTGCAGCTCCTCTGCCCTGTACAGAAGGGTCTCCTGTTCTAAGGTTTGTTTTGTTTTGTTTGGAGGGGGGACAGATTCTCACTCTGTCCCTCAGGCTGGAGTGCAGTGGCACGATCTCGGCTCACTGCAACCTCCGCCCCCCAGGTTCAAGTGATTCTCCTGCCTCAGCCTCCCAAATAGCTGGGATTACAGGTACACAACACCGCACCTGGCTAATTTTTGTATTTTCAGTAGAGACAGGGTTTGGCCATGTTGGCCAGGCTGGTCTCAAACTCCTAACTTCGAGTGATCCGCCTGCCTCGGCCTCCCAAAGCGCTGGGATTACAGGTGTGAGCCACCGTGCCTGGCCCTGTTCTAAGGTTTTTGCTGTCTCTGTGTTTTCTCCTTGGTTGGCCTGTGCCTGCCGCAGTAAGATTGAAGTTGAGTGGGGTGGGCTCTTCCCAGGTGCTCCCCTCTTGCTTGGGGTCCCTGGCCCTATCTCCTACTCCAGCCATCAGCATCAGTCCCCTACCCCCTCAAAAGGCTTAAAGACTTTCTGAGAACCCGGAATCTCAGTTTCATCTCCACTGGAGATTTTTGATTTGGGGGAAAGTCTTTAAAGTCTTCTGCTCTCTATGTGGCTGCTTTCAGACCACACTTGGCTCTCCCTTGGTTAGCCAAATTGGGGTTTTCCTCATTTTCAGGATCCAGCTTTTTTGAAGTGTTCCTTCCAGGCAGCTACATTCCCCATGGTGCTGTCTATCTTAGGCACAAGGACTTAGGCACTGGGTGTCCTAGAGGTTAGAAGATTGTTCTACAGTGAAAAGTGGTTTTGTGGCCGTAGGTGGTACCCAGATGTGTTGCTTGTCACCGGGTGCAAGCAGGACCTCTGTGGGCCGTGGAGGGGGCTGCCCATGTGTGGATGGAGGCCTTGCTGGGGAAGGGTAGGTGAGTGCAGCTTCGTGTCACAGCCCGGGGACAGCCTCACCTGCTGCAGATGGCCTTCGCTAGGCCTCTATGAAAGTCCCCAAAGCCTGGCTCTCCTGTGGCTTGTCCTGGGAGAGTATTTGACCTCATTCATCTAGTAGTTAACTATTGACAGAACATTAGGTACTTGAATAAAATGAAGCTGTTTAGTTTGGGAAGATATTTTGGAAAACAGAAGCTTAGTTCTCATTGAGGTTACCTTCTTGGTAGAGGTAGTTGCGTAAGTTTTTGTTTTGTTTGTTTTGAGACTGGGTCTTGTTCTGTCACCCAGGCGGGAGTGCGGTGGTGCGAACACAGCTTACTGCAGCCTCGCCTTCCTGGGGTCAAGTACTCCTTCCACCTCGGCCTCCTGAGGAGCTGGGACCACAGGTGCACATCACCATACCTGGCTAATTTTATTTTTTTTTGTAGAGATGTGGTCTCACCTTGTTCCCTAGGCTGGTCTTGAACCCCTGGGCCTAAGCAATCTTCCTGCCTCAGCCTCCCAAAGTGCTGGGATGACAGACATGAGCCACCACACCTGGTCGGCTTGTTTTAAACAACTTAAAAAATATTATTGAAAATGTGATGCCACCCTGATATTGAGACACATTTTAAGGGAAGAATCACCTCTTTCTCATCACTTGAATACTATGTTAATTGTTGCATATTACATCAATTTCCTCCTTTAATGAAAATTGGTTGATCCATAGTGATGTTAAATTATTTTGCATATTGAATTAACCCGGGTCTTGATTTGTCTCCAGTCCTGTTTATTACTGATGTCACCGTCTATGTGTGTCTTGTGATGTGGAGACTTTGCAAGCTGTTTTCCACAGAGTCCAAGCCCCACAGCCCCGTTGTGGCACTGCCTTCATCAGTGACACGTTCTTGGCAGAGAGGATCTACTTGTAGTTTGTGATTCCTGGCTGTCAAGGGCCTTTCCTTCCCTTCTACAGGAAACAGCTGAGAAATCGCCGGAGTGCTGTAGCCTTAAATAACACCAGCTGCCACTCATTTGTGTTGTCTTTCATGAGTTTTTCAAGTGCTCTCATGCCTTGGGGCATATGGGAAGGAAGGTGTTATCATTTCCTTTTACAGAGATCCCCCGAGAGATTGCAAATCTCTTGGATTTTGCTGCTGACACCAGGACCAGAAGTCACATCCTCTGACCCTCCATCTTATATTCTTTCCAGCAGCCCCAGAACCAGCCATGGAAACCAGGGGCAGGGCCTCTGTGCGTTAGTTCCCTTATCTGTGAAATGAGGGATCGTAATAGTACCTATTTTGTAGGGTCACTATGAAGTTTAGATGAGCTGCCACACACCTGGGACAGTGCCTGGCACACAACCATGTGAGCTCTCAGGAGGACAGTGCCCCCTACACCCAACCTTGTTATGTGGGGACAGACAGATCATCTGGCGTGGGCACCCCATCCTGCCATGCAGATAAATCCGTGCCCAGATAACTGTCATGCGGGATGGGAAGGTGGGGCTCCAGCGTGTGCCTTCCTGGCTGTCCTGCGCTAGGCATCTCGGGGTCTGGCCTCCTGAACTTGTGCCCTTTCCTTCGCCAGGGTGAGTTGCCTAGGAGGCTGAGGGTGGGTGTGAGGCTGCTTACAAAGCTGAACTAATGATAATTTGCAGGGCACAGCCCCCTTCACTCAGGGATGCTGGTGTGCTCTGTGGGCTTTTAACAGGCAACAAGTTCTGCCAGCCCATTGTACAGTCCCCGGCTGGCTGCAGTGTCTGGGCATTCTGCCTCTCAGCCTTGCCCCATTCACTACTTTCTCAGTGAGTGTCAGTGAATAAACATGCACACAGAAGAATAAAATCATCAACAAGAGAAAGTGTGGTGTGTAACGGAAGGGGAGTCATTCATTCATTCAGCCAGTGTTGACTACAGTGTGCCAAGTCCTATTCTAGCTGCTGGAGTGCAGTGGTGATCAGGACAGGCCCTACCCTCATGGAGCTTACAGACAAGACCAGGACACAGGGGCATGCTATGAAGATGAATGAGCAGGACATACTGGGCCTCCCCAAAGTTGGTGGGGAAGAGAGAGAAGGTAACACCCAAAATAGGTCCTGTGACTGGCCAGCACCTCGGGGGAGGCCTTTTGAGGTGCAGGGGTAGAGATTTTCGTGGCTAAGGCTTGTTGTCTGGGGGAATTGCCCTTACAGGGGGTCTGCATGACATCAGTCATGAATCCGAGGTCCTGTGGTGGCATCAGGGCTGACACCAACCACAGCTTGGTGCCAACGTCCCTCCCATGCTCTGGACAGCTGTCATATTTGACACCTCTGTTGCAGAGGTGACAGCTGGGACAGCATCCACTGCCTTTGGGGTGGGAGTTTCCATTTTTTGTCTCATGGGAAGGAAGGGAAAGCTTGGAGAGGCTGTGGGAACCCCTCTGGGCATAGCTCTGGGTGGATAACATGAGTGGGGCCACTGGAAGGGGTAAAGAACGCTGAGTCACGTCTGAATGACAGCACTTCCTGGGCACTCCTATGTAACTTGCAGTACCCCACAGCCAGGGCCCTTCATCTCAGCCTGTTTGACAGACTGTGGATTTGGATTTTCATTCAACCATTAAATTTTTAAAAAATTCTATGAAGCTAATAGTCGAAGGGTTAATAGTCTCATTTATTCACCAGATATTTTTCAGCAACAACTTATGTACCAGGCTTTTTTCTAGGAGTTGGGGATATAGCAGGTGAACAGAAGAGACAATAAATCTTGCCCTCATAGTCTAGCCTTTTGACAGCAGAAGTCTTTCTTTAAAAAGATCCCTGAGGCCGAGCGCGGTGGCTCAAGCCTGTAATCCCAGCACTTTGGGAGGCCAAGACAGGTGGACCACGAGGTCAGGAGATCGAGACCATCCTGTCTTAACATGGTGAAACCCCGTCTCTACTAAAAATACAAAAAACTAGCCGGGCGAGGTGGCGGCGCCTGTAGTCCCAGCTACCTGAGAGGCTGAGGCAGGAGAATGGGGTAAACCCGGGAGGCGGAGCTTACAGTGAGCTGAGATCTGGCCACTGCACTCCAGCCTGGGTGACAGAGCGAGACTCCGTCTCAAAAAAAAAAAAAAAGAATCTTTCTGGAATCTTTAAATAGTAACTCCTGGAGTTCACGTAGGCATTGTGACAGAGAGGCAGGGACGGTAGGGTTAGCTGGGATGTCCAGGGACAGAAGGAAACAGAAGCAGTGTCACTGGTGACCAGATGGGTGGACATCCAGCACCCTCATGATGTGGCAGAAGTCAGGGAAGAACAATATTCTGTTTAAAAATTTGAGCTTACAAATAGCCATGTTGGAACACGTTTATTATGTTGAGGAGGTAACTTATACTTGAATGGTCTTCTAATAGAGCAGCAAATATCATTATTTTCTTTGTGCCTGGGTATATGGTACCTGTGGAAAGATGTGGTCTTTGCCCTAGGGACTATGATAGTTGAGTAATTAGCAAATAAAATAAGGGCAAGTCTATTCAGAGCCACTTTCTATGGCAGGGCCTGAGATCACTATGGAAAGAACTCAGTAAGAGAGTCAGAGAAGGCTTCCTGGAGGAGGTGGCTCGATGCTAGTCAGAAAGAAGTGGGGAAGGTGTTCTCAGGGAGTTAGTAACAGGGGAGCGTGGCTTGTGCTCATGGGACAGAGTGACTGTTCCGTCACAGTGGGGTTGGCAATGAGGGGCTAGAGGTTAGAGGGCATGGGGCAGTGGAGGCCAGTGGGGGGGGGGCTTGACACACTCTGCAGCTGTGAGCCATTGAAGGTTTTGCAGCAGAGCAGTACCCTGGTGCTGGTTGTACTTAGGGGGTCAGCGAGGTGGAGCAAGCTGGGAGAGCAGGTGTAGCAAGTGATGCTGGAGAGAACAGCTGAATGCAACTCTAGAGAAAGAGGCTCCTGTCTCGCAAGCCACGGGGTTGTGAATAAATCACTCATGCTTTCGGAGCCTCAGTTCACCTCATCTGCAAAATGAAAATAAGCTTTCAAATCCTATTTCACAGATTCTGTGATTCTTAACTTTAAGAATATATGTGGCAATGCTTTAGAAAAAAAAGAAAGTAAAATGTTAATTCAAGAAAAATCTAGGCTGTTGGTGTCAGAATCCCCTTCTTACACTGGCTTCCTGTACCTACGAGACAGCAAGAAGTGGGGGAGAAATCTCATGTTCCTGTGAGTAAATGACATTGTCGAAACATCAGAGGACCAGTGAGCTCATAAGCATTGATGCCTGCCATTTGCATTTAATCCTCCCAGCAGCCCCATGAGGTGGGGAAACATTGGGAATCGGAGATGAACAGCTGCGGCCCCCGCCCAAGGTCACTTAGCTAGTTGGTGAGACAGGGCCCTAACAGGCACTCCTTCTGTATTAGTGTGCCTGGGCTGCCATGACAAAATCCCACAGACCAGGTAGTTTAAACAGTGGACATTTATTTTCTCATAATTCTGGAAGTTGGATATCCAAGATCAAGGTGTCAGCAGGGTTGGTGTAATAGTCCATTTTTATACGGCTATGAAGAAACACCTGAGGCTGGGTAATTTATTAAAAAAAAAAAAAGAGGTTTAATGGACTCACAGTTCCACATGTCTGGGGAGGCCTCACAATCATGGCGGAAGGCAAAGGAGGACCAGAGCCACATCTTACGTGGCAGCAGGCAAAAGAGCGTGTGCAGGGGAACTGCCCTTTATAAAACCGTCAGATCTCGTGAGACTTATTCACTGTTACAAGAACGGCACATGAAAAACCCACCCCCGTGATTCAATTATCTCCCACCAGGAGGGTTCCTCCCATGACAAGTGGGGATTGTGGGAGCTACAGTTGAAGATGAGATTTGGCTGGGGACACAGCCAACCCAGATCAGTTGCTCTCTTCCGAGGCCTCTCTCCTTGGCCTGCTGATGGTCTCCTTCTTGCAGGGCCCTCACGTGAGTTTTCCTCTGGCTGTGTCTGTGTCCCAGCCTCCTCTGCTCATAAGGACACCATTCAAACTGGATTAGGGTCCACTGATATGACCTCATTTTACCTTAATTACCACCCTAAAGTCTTTTCTTCAGATGCAGTCATGTTCTGAAGTACTGAGGGTTAGGGCTTCAGCTTATGAATTTGGTGAGTTCACAGTTCAGCCTGTAACACATTTCTTCAGAATTTCCAGAGTGAGCACAGTTTGGAGCAGAAAAACACACTGCTGGAGGAAAAGGAGAGAACTGGAAAATTCCAGCAAGCTGTCATAGACTTGATCTGGGGGAGGTGGGGCCCCACTGAGAAAGGTGACAAGGTGAACGAAGATCAGCGAGTGATTTGGTGCACCCAGCAAATTTAGAATAGATTTACTTCAAGACATTCATAAATGAAAACAAACAAACAAAAAAACCAAAACCTTGGGTTTCAAAAAATTTCAATTAACTTGCTTTATAAAAAGATTTCATAACAGGGTTCCTTTAAATACCCAGCCACACCAGTATACTTGAACAATGATTTGATTTCATACCATGTGATTAAAGTACTACGTTTGCAGAGCCTAGCCATTAAAAGCAGGAGAGACAACCTGTAATTACAATTTTGTTGAACCCTCCTCCTCCAAAGACCAGTTCAGTTCCCAGAGGTTGATGGTGAAACAGCCAAGGCACTTCAACTTGGTCCCCAGCGTCTTTGCTCTAGGTCAGTGTGCACAGGGGTGAGACCAGTCTTGGGGGTGTGAGCACCAGCCCCTGGCCCCCTGCCTGGGGCTGGCATGCCCCTCCTGCTGTCCTAGGACACAGCATTGGCTTCAATCTATTCCAGCAGCAATCTTACCTTGTCCTTCTTTACCTCTGTTTCTAGGGGCAGTGACATTGGTCTCCTCAGTTAGGGGCAGGCAGACATAGACAAATGAATAGTGACTTTTGTCCAAACTTCATGTTAGCAATTTCACCCTGCAAACATTTTACCTCCGTCACCAGAACTGCAAACACGTGGCCACGTTGATTGGTTTACTTCCAGTCCTCCCTGTGAGTGGAAGAGCAGGGATCCAAATCCCTTGCAAAACGGGGTAGACAATACCCACCCCCAGAGCTGTGGAGAGGCTGAATGGGGAGAATGTGTATAATCAGAAAGGTACACATGAGGCTGGTCCATTTGCAGAGAAGCAGGTCATGATTCTCAGAAGGTAAAAGCCAACAGTGATTAGGAGGAAGAACTCTTGTCATCTGGGACCGAGGAAATGAGGCTTTAATAAAGCCAGTTGCTGTTTGGGTGTCAGATTCTGAGTCCTGTCCTTCCATCATCAGTACTTATTTTTTTTTTTTTTTTTTTTTTTGAGGCGGAGTCTTGCTCTGTCGCCAGGGCTGGAGTGCAGTGGCCGGATCTCAGCTCACTGCAAGCTCCGCCTCCCGGGTTTACGCCATTCTCCTGCCTCAGCCTCCCAAGTAGCTGGGACTACAGGCGCCCGCCACCTCGCCCGGCTAGTTTTTGTATTTTTAGTAGAGACGGGGTTTCACCGTATTAGCCAGGATGGTCTCGATCTCCTGACCTCGTGATCCGCCCGTCACGGCCTCCCAAAGTGCTGGGATTACAGGCTTGAGCCACTGCACCCGGCCCATCAGTACTTATTAAGAACCTACTGCATGCCAGAAACTGTGCTGTATTTTGAGGGCACTAACAGTCCCTCTGGTCAGAGAGAGCCTTCTGGCATGGAAGTCTTAGTCCCTGCCCTAGAGGGATGCACAGGCTAACGGAGACAGACATCCACACACACACTGAGGCTGCCAGAAAAAGAGAATCACAGGGCACTGGGGAGTCCCTGGGGGGTGGGGGGAGCAGTGGTGCCTGGGGAATCAGGGAAGGTTTCTTAGGGAAGTGTTGATTGAGTAAGTTGAGAACGAAGTCAAAAGTCACAGGGGAGTTACTGTGGCCAAGAGGTGGGTGAGGCTATGGAACTTTATATGCAGAGGCCTGGAGGTGAGAGAGTGCAGGGCATAGGGGTGATTCAGGTTATAGGGACCCAGTCTTTGAGGAGGGTGGAGGGAAGTGAGGGACGGGGCTGGAGAGTGGAACGGGGACCAGAGTGAGAAGGCCACATGTGTGGAGATGAGGGATCCAGACCTTGTTCCAGGATTTTCTTTTGGCATGATGAAAATGTTCTGGAGCTAGATAGAGGTGGTGGCTGCACAACAGTGTGAATGTGCTAAATGCCAGTGGGTTGTATACTTTAAAATACCTCAAATAGTTAATTTCATGTTACATGGATTTCACTTTAATAAGTAAAAAAAAGATACGATCTGCAAAGTACAGCAGTATTGTTTTCACCTTGTCCCCACCTATCCCCTTCCGACTTGCCTTATGCCCTCCTGGAAGTAACAGTTTGGGTTTGTTTTTGTTTGTTTGTTGGTTGGTTGGTTTTTTTTGCCCAGGCTGGAGTGCAGTGGTGTGATATCGGCTCACTGCAACCTCCACCTCCCGGGTTCAAGTAATTCTCCTGCCTAAGCCTCCTGAGTAGTTGGGATTATAGGCACGCGCCACCATGCCTGGCTAATTTTTGTATTTTTAGTAGAGACGGGGTTTCACTGTGTTGGTCAGGCTGGTCTCAAACCCCTGACCTCGTGATCCACCTACCTTGGCCTCCCAAAGTGCTGGGATTACAGGTGTGAGCCACCGCGTTCAGCCAGGTAGTACTTCTAATAATATTTTGTTTCCCTGGTGTTTTTTCATGCATGACAAGGAATATATTCTTATTTCTCCTTTCTTACATCAAAAGTGCCATTCTGAAAATGCTATTTTTTACCTTACTTTTTTCATCTAAGAGAATATTCCACCAGTGGCTTCCATACCTGCACATAGTAATCCTCCTTATTTTTTTTCCTGGTATATAATATTCTACAGTATGGCTATACCATGCTTTTATTCACCCATCCCCTATTTCTGGATGTTTGGGTGGTTCCCAGTCTTTTGCTTGGACACCGTATATTGTGTAGTCAAAGGCATATCACTCTTGGCTCCTGGCCTCAGGGAGCCTGGATTAGTCAGGGTCCCCAGAGAAACAGAACCATGAAAGAGAGAGAGAAAGAGATTTGGAGAAACTGGCTCATGTGATTGTGAGAGCTGGCAAATCTGAGATCTGTAGGGCAGGCTGGCAGCCTGGAAATTCAAGTAAAGTTTGACATTGCAGCCTTATATCCAAAATCTGCAAGGCAGCAGACTGGAAACTCAGGCAGAATTTTTATGTTGTAGTCTTAAGCCAGAATTATTTCTTTCTTCTCCTTTTCCTTCTCCTTCTCCTTCCCCCTCCCCCTTCCTCCTCCTCCTCTTCCTCCATTATCCTGCCTCCTTTCTCCTTCCTTGTTCTTCCTTCCTCCTTCCTTTCTTTCTTCTTGAAACCTCAGTCTTTGCTCATGTGGCCTTCAGCTGATTGGAGGAGGCCCACCAACATTACAGATGGTACTCTGCTTTCCTTAAAATTAATTGGTTATAACTCAATTGACTATAAATGTTAATCACATCTGAAAAATACCTGCAAAGCAACATCTAGATGAGTGTTTGACCAAGCAGCTGGACACCATAGCCTCACCAGGTCAACGTGTACAATTAACCGTCACAGAGCCAAGAAGGATGAGGGTAAAAAGACCCTGGGAATGCAGAGGAGAGGAGCCTGGGGTGCCTGTGTGGCTATCAGAGGTAGAGATGAGTCCTCTTGTTTTATAACTGAGGAAACTCAGGCTCAGAGAGGTAAATTAAATTGCCCAAGATTGCACAGCTAGTAGGAGCTAGAAGCAGGACCTGGCCTGGGCTAGTCCAGTACGAAACTCACATCCTAACCCCATGGGAACTAATGCTGCTTCATATGCGGGGTGTGTGTCATCCTGGAGGAGAAATTTGATCTGGCCCCAGAAGAAGAAGATGTTAATGAGGTAGATAAAGAAGAGTGATTGGAAGCCGAATGCAGTGGCTCATGCCTGTAATCCCAGCATTTTGGGAGGCTGAGGTGGGTGGATTGCTTGAGCCCAGGAGTTCGAGACCAGCTTGGGCAACATGAAGAAACCCCAACTCTTAAAAAATACAACACTTAGCCCGGCCACTACCATTAGTCCTAGCTACTCAGGAGGCTGAGGTGGGAGGATTAATTGAGGACAGGAGGTTGAGGCTGCAGTGAGCCATGATCATGCCACTGTACTCCAGCCTGGGCAAAAGAGCAAGACCCTGCCTTAACAAACAAACAAAAAGAAGGGCAATTGGCATTTTCAGCTTGGCGAACTGGCTGTGCAAGGGCCAGTGCGGGAAGTGAGCCATCTCGGAGGTAGCCAGCATGTGGCTGAAGCAGTCTTTAAGGACAAGAGCCCTTGCGTCTGGATCAGGAAGGTTGCCCTGAACTGCACTAAGAGGCATTTGGGCTTCATTTCAGGGCCTAAAGTTACAAAATGGCAGCCTCCAGCCAGGTCTGGCTCAGACCACAGACCTGCCGGAGTCAGAGCAGCTTTAAAACATTGCATGCAGGGCCTGGAAGGCCAGCAGAGCATGGGACATCCCTGTGTTTTATGACCTCCCCCTCCCCATTTATTCCAGTCACCTGCCTGGCCCTGTGTCCTCCATGTGACCCAGGCCAGGGGATTCCAAAATGGCTTACTTTACAGGAAAAGACAAGTGTGTACACTTGGCTCATGGTTTATTTTTATACATGTGTAGTGTTGCACTGATGTATATAGTGTGTACATTTAGAAAACGTACCAACAAAGAAATTTAACAAGATGAGATTCAAAAAGTAAGCATTCTAATATTTTCTATGACCCAGTGATCACTCAGGCACCCCACTTTGAAGTCCCCCTAACTAGATGATGGGGGGAAAAGGCAGGTTTCTGTGACAAAAGCTCCCGGTTGGCACATGATGACAGGGAGGAGCTTAAGAGAGGGTGTGGTTAGGTCAGGTCAGCAGACAAGGGCCATATCCAGCCACCCACACAGGCCATTCGCAGTGTGCCATCACTGTGCGGAAACGGGAAGGCAGTATATCTGAGGACATCCTGCTCGCCACACCCCTGGCCGCCTCTGTATCAGGTGCTGTCCTGGGCCTTCTGACACCCCTGGTGGCTGGTGTCATTACCCAGGGGGAAGGCGGTCGCATCCCCAGCAGTGCATGGCTATACAGGTCACCTTCTAGGGAGTGGAGTCTGGTGTCGCCCGGCGCCCTCAAGTCTGATTTACAGTAATCTCACCAGGTCTCACCTCCTCTCAGTGAGACCTTCCCTCACCTCTTCTTTCCCGAAACTGTCTTCCAGCTCCTCCTTCCTGCCAGGGCGGCTTCCTGCTGTCACTCTAAAGAGGGAGGGTCTCTGTTCCTGCTGCTCTTCAGTTCAGACAGATGCCAGCTGCCTGGAGTTGCACCCGTTTGGGGATACATTTATTTTTCTTTCCAAGTGGCTTTGGGGTGAATGGGCTTAAATAATTCCCTGACTACCCTGTTTAAATTTGCTCCCTCTCCCCAAGTTATTTGCCTCCTCTGTTTTATTTTTCTCCATAGCCTGCATTAACCTGTGCATTAAAAATAATATTGCATTAAAAAAGGAAACAAAATTAGTGTCTTAAAACAACCATCCCTTTATTATTTGCTCACAGGTCTGCATTTTGGGCAGGAGTTTTGGGGGTTAGAGGGTGGGCTGGGAAAAGGTCAGGGCATCTCTGTTTCTTGTGGTTCAGTCCAGGGCTGCTTGGGACCCTGTGTTCTCTGCGTGGTGTCTGTGTGTGGTTAGCTTGGGCCTCCTTTCAACATGGCGAGCTCAGTGTTGTTGGCTTTATTGCAAGGTGACTGGCTTCCCTCAGAACAGAAAAGCAAAAGCTGCTAGGCCCGGAGTGGGCATCATGTCACTTGCGCTATGTTTCTGAGCATCCAGCCACACACTGGGAAGTGTGGCGACTATCTCGTCCCCTAGGAGTGTGGTGTGAAATGTTGAGATACTTGATCAATGTTAGCTCTTTCATTAGACACAGCCTGGACTGTCAGAGACTCAGCTCTTGAGGTAGGTGACTTCCTCTGTGACCTGGCCCAAGACTCACTCCCTCTCTGAGTATTTAAAATGGGGAGAATAGAAATACTGGCCAGTCACATGTCTACTCAAGGGGCTGCTTGGAGGGCCAAATGAGATAAAGAGTAATAGTGATGACAGGTGTTGGGAGCTGGGTATGACCAGGTTTTGGGAACTTCGCTCCTTGGAGCTCCCACTTCCAGACACAGGGAGTCAGTCCCGCCTCTGCCAGGACTCCTGGGGGCAGGGTCCAGGGTGCAGGGGAAAGGTTCTGGCTCCACTTCTTGAGGTGGCCAAGCAGGCCCCCGTCAGGTCAGCAGATAGGGCTTGAGTCCAGCCACTTTTGTTGAGTGTTTAAAATTTACCAGGGGCTTTACATCTTTTCTCACGTACCCTCAAAACGGTTCTGTAAGGCAGGTGATGCTTTGCTCCCCAACAGCTGTCCTATGGCAACACAACCAAGTGACAGAACCAGAACTCCAGCTTCAACCCACTGGATTCCAGACCTCATGCGCTTTTCCCACAAAGCTGGCCAGGGACAGAGACTCTTGGCAAAATACCAGAATTTTCCTTACTATGAACACTGTCGACTTTAATTAGATTAATTTTCGCTTTTCTTTTGCCTTTGGGGGTTTAAAGCTGACGCAGCTGGATTACAGCAGTGCACTGTGAGTAGAACAGAGTTGTAGTGTCAGGACCTCCAAGCCCTGCAACCCCCAGCGCAGGCTTTGTTTACCCATGCACCCCCACTGAGAGGCTCCCTTACCCCCTGAGGGGATGGAAGGTCCATGGAGATACAGCTTTGCTCTCCCAGGAGGGTCTCTGTCCTCAGGCTCAGACCAGGACTATCCTAAAAGCTCCCTGCCCAGCATGCATTTTGATGAAGGCTGCTTTGTGCCCACACATGTGCTGGGCTGTGGCCCCAGCTCCAAGCCCTAGTTATTCACAGTAAATACAGAACAGCAACCACCCTGTGCAGCCTTCTCTCTCCAAGGTAAACTGTTGGAGTGAGGGCTTTTGCCTGGACGAAGGCCTAGTCAATGAGAGTGCTTTACTGACTCCAACTCTTGCTTTTCACCCTGGGGAGCCAACCACAAACATTTGTGGAGACCCACACATGCCAGGCAGGGCCTGTGCTACAGAAACGTGCACTGTGGAACAATCGGCCTCAGAAAGCCGCTGAAGAACAATGCAGGCTTGTGAATTGTCCCTCCCGGTCCTTGGGCAGCAGCGCCTGTGTACGGTGCACCCAGGTGTGCCCCCTTGCCCTGGCCCGAGAGGCACCAAGGAGGGGGCCTGTGTTTTGGGGGTGTATGGTCACTTGCACCGAGGCTGCCCGGGGCAGGGTTGACCTTTGGAAGATCAAATATGTGGCCTTCTGGGCTTTGCTGAGGCCAGCTGTTGACCCAAGGGAGGAGCACTCAGTGTCACATGGTGTGTTCCCCTGTCCTCTGGCCTGGCCATCATCATTGCAAAGCCAAAGAAATAGAAGCATTTGTGGTAGCTGGGGAAGGGAGGTGGGGCACTGGTGCCAGTAAAGTCCCTTCTTGAGATGGCCTTTTGGTTCATCTGAGGACCTTGCTGTCCGCCCATCTAGGCGCTGCACTCACCCTGGGTCCCGCTTGCCACTCTGCTCACGTTGAGAGTCCTCTTTCTATGCGGTTCTCTGCTTCAGCCAACACAAACAGCAGAAATAAGCCGGGAGAAGCCACCTCTGAATGGAGGTTCTTTTTCCAGATTCGCTGTGCCAGCCGGGGCGTAACCATTTAATTGCTGACACTAAGTCTCTCCGTAAAACCAAATGAAACAAGGTTCCATGGTGCCCCGAGTACAGGATTTGAGTGGACACTAAGAAAGCAGAGAACAAAAGCAGGGAGGATTCGGTCTGCTCAAATGCATCTTTAAAATTCTCCTACTTAGACCGTAATTCCATATTCTACTTCACTAACTTGTTTTGGCGCTTTAGAGCTTCTCTTTTGTGTGGTTTTGGTTTTCTGGGCTTCTCCACTGAGGAGAGAACCTTCTAGAAGGGTGAAATTGTTAATTATTCTTCAAACTTTGAGAGCTGCTTACATGGAATGTGTCCTATGAGAGCACTGTGATATTGCAAGTCGTGACCTCCATTCCCCTGGGATGATCTGCGGGGACAGGGTGTGCCCAGAGCCCTGGCGTCAGGGTGTGATACTGACTGAGCTTCACAGGCTGGACTCAGGGAGCCAAGACTTGAGGTTGGAGATGTGAGGAGAAAATCACAGACAGAAATTGTGGCTCTAGACAAATGCTGCCTCATCCACCCGAGGCGGGGAGTTTGGGGAGATTGGAATCTGACCTGTTTCCGCCTCAGGACAAGGTGGTAGCAATGGTATTTAGGTTTTTAAGGTGGGTGATGTCAAAAACCGTGTCCAGAAGAAAATAGTCCTGTTGTTGTCCCTATTCTTTCACCCTAAGAGATTTAATCCAGAGATGGTGTGTAAGATCCCACTGCTGAGACGTGCCGTTCCTTCCCCAGCTTCTCTCACACCTGGACTTCCCTTATGCTGTATTTTGTTTGTCTTTGGCCAGGACACTGAAGGATAGTGCCACAGCCCCTGTGTGGCCCTCATCTCCAGTTTTTTCTCTAGTACCTATTTTAGATAAAAGCTTTTTTGAGACAAAAAATTCATATAACATAACATTCACCCCTTTGAAGTGGATTTTTTTGTTTTCTTGTTTCTTTTGTTTGTTTGTTTGTTTGAGAGAGTCTCGCTTTGTCGCCCAGGCTGGAGTGCAGTAGCGCAATCAGTAGCGAGGCTCACAGTAGCCTTGACCTCCTGGGATGAAGCAATCCTCCTGCCTCAGCCTCCTGAGTAGCTGGGACCACAGGTACACACCACCACACCTGGCTAATTTTTTTGTAGTTTTTGTAGAGACGGGGTTTCACCATGTTGCCCAGTCTGGCCTCGACCTCCTGGGCTCAAGTGATCTGCCCATGTGGGCCTCCCAATGTGCTAGGATTGCAGGTGTGAGCCACCATGTCCAGCCTAAAGTGGATAGTTTTTAATATAATCACGATGTTGTGCAACCCTCAACTCTATCTAACCCAAGGATATTTCCTCACCTTTTATACCCATTACCATAACTTTCATTTTTCCCGAGCTTCCTCAGCCTTGGAGAACCACGTATGTGATTTCTCTATAGATTTGTCTATTCTGGACGTTTTATATACACGGAGTTATACAATATGTTCTCTTTTGTAACTGGCTTCTTTCACTTGTGTAATAGTTTCAAGGTTCATCCATGTTGTGGCATATATCAGCTCTTCTTTTTTTTTTTTTTTTTTTTTTTTTTTGCTGAGTAATGTTCCATTAGGTGGTTATTCTGCATTTTATTTATTCCTTTATCAATGGATGAAGCTTTGAGGTTTGTTTCCATATTTTGGCTATTATGAATAATGCTGTTCTGAACGTTCAAGTACAGGTTTTGGTGAGGATATATGTTTCTAATTCTCTTGAGTGTATACCTAGGAGTGGAATTGCTTGGTGGAATAGTGACTCTATATTAACCTTTTGAAGAACTGCTAGGTTGTATTTCAGAATGGCTGCACCACTTTACAATCCCATTAACAGTGCTTGAGGGTTCCAGTTTCTCTACATCCTCACCAACACTTGTTATTATGTCTTTTTGATTATGGTCATCCTAGTGGGTGTAAAGTAGTATCTCATTGTGGTTTTGATTTGCATTTCCCTGACGACTAATGACATTGAACATCTTTTCATGTGCTTTTTAGTGTTAAAAGCTCAGGTTTAGATGTTTATCCAAGTGTATATCTTTGGGAAAATGTCTATCAAATTGTTTGCCCAACTTTTAGTTTGGTTATTTGTCTTTTTATTGTTGAATTGTAAGAGTTCTTCATATACTCTGAATACTAGACCCATTCCATAGAGTATCTTTTCACTTGATGATTTGCTTTGAAGCATAAATATTTTTAATTTTGGGGAAGTGCAATTTATCTCCTGTACTTACTCTTTCATTGATATGCTTTTGGTGTCATATCTAAGAAATTGTTGGCTATTCTAAGGTCACAACAATTTATTTTTGTTTTCTTCTAAGAGTCTCATGGTTGTAAAACACTCTGACATTTAGGTCTGTGGTGCAGTTTGAGTTAATTATTTTGAGATGGGGTCTTGCTCTGTTGCCCAGGCTGGAGTGCAGTGGTGCAATCTCAGCTCACTGCACACTCCACCTCCCAGGTTCAAGTAATTCTCCTAAATTCAAGTGATTCTCCTGCCTGAGCCCCCTGAGTAGCTGGGACTACAGTGCACGCCACCACGCCTGGCTAATGTTTGTATTTTTAGTAGAGATGGAGTTTCTCCATGTTGACCAGGCTGGTCTCAAACTGCTGACCTCAAGTGACCTGCCTGCCTCAGCTTCCCAAAGTGCTGGGATGATAGGCATAAGGCACCATGCCTGGCCATCTTTACTCTTTTGCATGTAGATGCCCTGTTGTCTCAGCACTATTTGTTGAAAATATTTTTTCCATTGAATTGCCTTTTGTTTTTCTTATATGCCTCTTTCCTACTAAAACGTAACTTAGTTCTCTCCTTTTCTTCCCCCCAAACCCACACACACACATCTGCTAGCCTGCCTCAAAGTACCAGGCATCCCTGCTGCTCTAGGAGGTCCTGCAATGCCTGCCCAGAACCTCGACCCTAACTCCCAGGGTCCCTTTCTCAGATGGATCTCGACGTACTCAGGTCTCTTTGTGCGAAGAGACCTTAGTCTCTCTGGATGCGAGCATTCATCTGCTTTAGGGGAAGGGCTGAAGGAGGAGCTGCATGGGATCAAAAAATCCCACATTAGTGTGTATGTATATTTTTTCACACCTGTATTTCTGACTCCCACATCAGGTGTAAACTTTCCCAGTCATGACCCTCTTGGAGACCCTCATCCATTGGTACAAAAAATGTTCACTAGTTAGATAATTAAATGAAGGAACTACGATGTCTCTGATGGACAAGTGATTCACTCAAGTGGTACTCCATCCATCCATCCATCCATTCATCTGTCCATCAGTCAGTCTGTCCACCCATTCATCTACTGAGAAATGAAAGAACTGGTTGCTTGGTCCCTATCTGCCAGCTGGGTCAGAGTTCTGCTACAGGTTTGTATATTGTTAGAGGCTCAGGTTAGCTGCCTATCCAAGTGGGAGCCAATTTATCAGAAAGCCAGAGTCTGCAGTTACTGTGGCTGTGGTCACTCGTAGAGTGCTTGGCGCAGGTCATTGGCACTGGGGCCTTTTTAGTGAGTGGGTCTCCTCAGGAGCTCAATGATATATCTCCAATCAGCAAACAAGAGTTAGAGCAGAGGGACAGTGTGGCCTCAGGGCCCCTTCCTCCATTCCAAGATATCTCTAGATACTGCTCATTAGAATTCAGTACCAAGAATGAAGGTAGAGGCTGGGGAAACATTCTCACTCCCAGGGGCCCTGTGCCAAGCGCTCGCCTTCAGTGGTAACATCCTTGGCACCTTCGTTTCCATCACACCTCACCTGTGTTGCTTTCTACACATTGTGAAGTTGAGCTTAACCTGGACACCTTTGGGCCCCGTGACCCATTGGTGGGAGCACCACACTACTACTTAGAATGTGGGGTTTTTGCCTGTGGCCCACTTTTCGGGACCCTCCCTGACTGGGACTGTCATTCCCATGTTTACCAGACCACCGTCTTTCTGGGTGCTCAGTCCTACCTCTCCCAGTGTGCGGGGCTCCTCCTCCCATCCTGAGGAGTTCTTTCTTGGAATTTTGGCTCCCCTGCCCTGCAGCCTGGTTTCCACGTCCGCTCCCCACCTCAAGGATTAGAGTTCTGACCTGAACGTCAGAGGAGGATGAGTCCCCTGGGAGGCCTGGCAGGATGTGGATTCACCAGGGCAGCGGTGGGGAGGGGGTAGGGGCGAGGGGGACAGGATTGGGTATCAACTAATCCACTGGCTGCAGGCATCGCGGCCCTGCCCAGCTGACACCGCTTTCGCATGGATTGCTTTCCAGAGATGAGAGCCTTCTGCAGTACTGCCTGGGGGCTGTCTTCTCTCCGTTTAGCCATGCGATGCCACAATTTTGCCGTGCCATTACACATTCTTTCTTCAGCGTCATTCCAGCATCAGCTCTCTAATATCCCTTTTTATAGATTTTCCATTTCACAGAGAGAGAAGGTGAGACAGCAAATACTGTTTTCGCAAATGCAGGGGCTGATGACTGAGTTTGATGGGCTTTTTTTGTTTTTTGTTTTTTTGGTAAATTCCTGAGACCTACCACATCCCAGCATGAATTGTGTAACTTATCTGCCCTGTGTCAAAAATTAGACTTTGCTCCTGTATTTTCAGAAATAATTCTTGCCACGCTCTTAGGTTTTCAGGCTGTGTTTTGGCTCTGCCCTCATCTTATCTCTGAGTTCCAAGAGCTTTCTTTCCTGTTTCTTTTTTTTCGGTGGCCCGTGCCTGAGCTGGGTTGGCAGGTTCTCCTCTTCTTGCTGTGTCCCTGCAGAGTCTCTTTCTGGCACTGCTTTAACCACTGCACTTCATCCGAGGGGAGAGAGAGGAAGAGCCACTTGGCTAGGGGAGCGAGCGCTTTCTCTGCTGGTAAAGATGTCCGGGAAGAGGGTCCTCCCACCCCTGTCCAGTGTGTCCCTGGGGTCGGGCAGCCAGTGACCCCCTCCACCTCATTTCTTTCTTTTTGTTGCCTGCACAGGACTAGAGAGCTAGCATGAGTATCCGTCCTGCAAGAGCTTATTAAGCCTTGCTTATACACCTGGCACCAGGGAGGTGTTATTACCTGTCCTGGCAAGGCGGGGAGGAACAGCAGACGAGAAGGAGTTAAAGCTCTCCACAAGGAAAAGTGTGATTAAGTGGCAAAGGGAATGGTTTGGAAATAAGTGCTGGGGGCTTTCAGGGAAGGGAGGTCGTATGGGCCAAAGCGGGGCAGACCTTGTGTCTGAGGAGAGTGAGAAGACCCTGAAGGATGATGGGTTTGGAGTTGGGTGGAAAGGGACCCTTGTTGGAGGGGGAGGATGTCACTGTATTCTCCCTGAGGGACCTCCTGTGCGATTTGGCATCTTAGGGGCTGTGGGTTCCAAGAAGTGGGAGGTGGAGTGGGCCTTAGGGGGCCGGGTACCCTGAGAGTGTGGTGCTGCACTTACCCTCTGGCGAGCAAGGGAGCGTATGGCAAGACTTGACTGAGACGGCTGGCAGTGTCCTGGGCTGGAGAGTAGCGGCTTGGCAAGATGGCAGCGGGCAGGAGGCGTGAGAAGCTGGTCTCCATGATGAGATGACTGGGCAGGGAGGTCGGGGACCACACATGGTATGGACACACCCATGGAAACAGAGAGGAAGGGGAGAGGGAAAGGCATTTTCACCGAAGGTCCCTCAGGGCCTAATGACAGGCTTCTGGGGATAAAGGAAGCACCTGGGAATGGAGTTGATTCTCTGTGGCTCTCTGGGGGCCTCATGCACATGAGGCCTCCCCTGCCACCGCGTCATGCCCTCCTGCCTCAGGGTCCCCTCTGTGCTTCACGTGGGCTCCTGAGGCACACTGCGCTGCGTTGACCTGCCCCCTGTGTGCCATGGTACCTGGGCCCAGGGACGGCTGTAACCTTCCTGGCCTCCCTGCTAGCATAGGTTAGTGGTGGTGCAGGGTGGTGGTGGGAGTGCTTGCAGTAGCAGTGGCGGCGGTGGTAGTAACAGGGTTAGAGCTATTACTCTGCACTAATAAACATTTTCTTACCTCTAATTCGTTTAGTCCTTAGAACACCCCTATGGGGTTGGCCTGTCTTACGGATAAGGAAACTGAGGCATAGAGACTTCAGCAATTGCCTGAAGTGCCACATCTAGTGAGAGGCAGAGTCTGGACTGAACCCCCAGCTCATGGCTCCATACTCCATGCTCCTGGGCACTCTTCCTCCTTTCTCAGCAGAGCAGGCCAGTGCTGCAGAATCGCTTCCATCATGCAATTTAGAGATGGGCAGCTGAGGGTCAGCACCTCTAGTATGCCCAGGGCATGCCCCACCTCTCTGCCCTCTGTCTGCTGCGGTGGAGGGGAGGGAGGAGGATGAGGTGGGGTGTGTCCAGATGGGAACTGCTGGCCTTTAGGGGGCCAGCTGGGCTATTGAACTGGACTAAGCCTGAGCATAGCCCCAGGTGTACCTGGTGTGACCCCACACATGACCTGGCCATGGGGAAATCTGGCCCTGTCTGGGTGGGGCCAACAGTGCTTTGGCCCTAAGAGTCTTAGGCCTCCCAAAGGGTGATGAAGGACAAGGAGGCAGACCGGGGTGAAGGAATTCACAGTTCGTGGAATTAGAGGCTGCAGAAAATGTTAATGAATGCCCTGTTATCTTAATTTTCTTACAGTGTGAAGTGTTTAGGCATCGTGAGGATGAGAGTGATACCAAACCCAGGAGAGCTTTGCGTTCAGGTCGTATTATGCTTAGATTTGTAGTTTGGTGGGGAAAGGAGTCGGACTATTTTTAGAGGGCGCTGATCTCGGTTTGTAATTAACAGACAGCACGCCCTCCTGCTACGTACTCTCCTCACTCACGCTTTGCTGTAATTAGCGTTTTAATCATCTTCTACCAAGATCCTCAGGTCCACAAGAGCCTGCAACATGCCTGTCTTCACTACCCCATCCTCCACGCCGGGCACACGAGCAGGGAGGGAGGATCGATTCCACCACGAGGGCTTGTAGGAGGGGCCAACAACTGGCAGTCGAGCAGTGGGAAGTTGGGCAGGTGGCAGGGGCCCTGTCGACTGGAGCACGGATGGACAGAAGACATGTCATGTCTGGGGAAAGCAAGTGACAAGGATCCTGGGATGAAGTTGGGGAATGATGGGAAGAAGCAGGACACGAAGTGCTTTGAATATTAAGTCACTCACTTTTCTTGTGTTTAGGGAGACAGGGCTGAAAACACATGCTTTGTAGAAAAAACAGGAACAGTTTCATGATTCTTGTCTTTTTTCAGACAGGGCCTCTATAACCCTTACAGCACCTTTGTGAGAATCAGAAATAGGCCTTTCTTATCTTGGTGGATGAATTTTGAAGAAAGCAGCCCCTACCTCCTCTCTTCCCACCTAGCTGGCTGCAGCCTTGTACCAGGGCACAGCGCTTAACAAATAGGGTTTGAGCTGGCTCTTGGCCCTCACTTGCTCTCTAGGATGGATATTTTTGAGCAGTACACAAGCTGCACAACTGTATATAATCACCGTTTGAGATTTATGGTGTAGATTTAGGCTTCTGATTGGAGATAGTATAAGATGGGAAGCCTTTCTGTGTCACCCAACTCTGATTGTCTTATTTCTCTACACCATTCTCTTAGCCATATGTTGCTGTTCTTTGCACAAGAAACCAGGGACTGTTACTACTGGAGGTCAGGACCTTTATAAGCACATTGGCCACAGTTCCCAAATATCCTGGACCCTGAACATTGCCATCACCCAGGAGCTTATCAAAATGCAGATTTCTGTACCCCAAACTCCCATTGTGTGAGATGTAGGAGCTAGGACAGAGTCCAAGAACCTGCATTTTCTTTCATAAGCTCTCCACTTGCACACCACAGATCTAACCCACTTTCAGACAAGGAAACAGAAGCCCAGAGAGGTTTGGTGACTTGCCCAGGCCATTCCAAACCGGAGAGGAGACCTGAGTTTGACGATGTTCAGTGCAGGCCTCCTCTGACTGTCTCCCCACCATGGTGAACCCAGTCCTCTCCAAGCTCCCCCATCTCTGATGATCTCCAAGGCCAGGACCTTGCTCTGTACCATTTTGTTTACAGACTGTGCTTCCTGTAGCCATCAATGTTTTGTCCCCTCTTAGTGTATCATCAGTACTTTACTGAAGCATAATTCACATACAGTAAAATGCATTCATCTTAAAGTGCACAGCCTGAGGGATTTTGACAAATGTTTATACCCCTATAATCATTGCCCAGATCCAAGTAAAGGTGGTTTCCATTTCCCCAGAAGGCCATCAGTTGTTCTAAAAGGACAGAGGCACCTATTGAGGGACAGAGATCACTTCTGTTTGATCCATGCATGTGTCTTTGTGTTTTCTGTGATTTTCCTTGGAAGGGTGAGGCTGCGGATGGGACAGAGGTAGAGGAGCAGTGGGAACAATGTGTAGTCACATTTCTCAAACCAGAGCATTGTCACATGCCAGGGCAGACCAAGCTGCAGGGTGAAAGTGGTACAGCTTCTTGGAGTATTGACAGCATCTGAAGATCGTGCAAGAAAATCTATCTTTGTGTTGAAATATAGGGATGGATAGAGAGCAGAATGCAAAACTCATTTGGATATTGACAACAAAACATTCACCCTGTAGAAAGTAGGGAGAGTGGGCTTCTCTTAACCCTCCTCTGGGTCCCCAAGGGTAGCAGTCTTGCTCCTGCCCTGTCCCAGCGTTAAGGAGAGTTCAGTACGTGCCAGTGTATGGCATTGATTTCTGAAGCCATTCAGAGGATCCCATGGCCTTCTGTGTGATTGAGATGGGGCCTGGGAATACAGCCTGGACACCCACACCATCCACACCCTGCGGATGACCTGCTGGGAAGGATGACAGTACCGTTTGCCCTGGAGACTTGGCAGGTGGCCCATCCTCCAAAACTCTTTGAAGAATCTACATTTTTAAGACATGAAGCTGTGGACAGGGACCCTTGGCATTTTCATCCCATCCCTAGGAGGGACTGGAGCATCCAAGCATTGCAATCTACTCCAGCCTGAAGAGGCTCTCTGAGACTTTGTTAAGGGGCATTAACCACTGTTCCCACCTCCCAGGGATAGAATTGGGTCAGAACCTTTCAGCTATCGACCCAGCCACTGAGCACTCCTGCTCCCTTTCTGTTTCACATAGATTCTTCTTTAATGCTTTGTTATCCTGCCTCAATTTCATAAATCTTTATAGCTGAGTTAAAAAAAATAACCTGCAAATGTTTTCCCTTTGGGTGAACTCTCGCTTCTGTGTGTTGTGATGATGGCGATGCTGATTCCAAGAGCCAAGGATGCGAGGAGGATGCCTGTTGCAGGGATGGTGGCCTCTGCCCTCACTTTTCCTAGAGACATATTTGTAAGTGAAATGCCAAAGTCACCTTTGGTTATTTCTAGGTTCTACGTATATTTAACAAGTTTTAAAATACTTGTGCCATATTGCCCAGCAGAAGATAGATTGCACATGTTTTCACTACCATTAGCCGACTAAGAGCACTGGTTTCCCCGACAATGAAGATCAGCATTCCTTTCCACACTTTTACTTTTTTTTTTTTTTTTTTGAGATGGAGACTCGCTCTGTCGCCCAGGCTGGAGTGCAGTGGCTCAATGTTGGCTCACTGCAACCTGTGCCTCCTTGGTTCAAGCAATTCTCCTGTCTCAGCCTCCCAAGTAGCTGGGATTACAGGCGTATGCCACCACGCCCAGCTAATTTTTGTGTTTTTAGTAGAGACAGGATTTCACCATGTTGGCCAGGCTGGCCTCAAACTCCTGACCTCAAGTGATCTGCCCACCTCAGCCTCCCAAAGTGTTGGGATTACAGGCGTGAGCCACCGCGCCCGGCCTTAAATTTGATAGATGTAAAATTGTACCAAAGTTTCCTTTGCATTTCTTTGGCTAGTCACTGCGAAGATTTTTCAGGAATTTATAACCTGTTTCTGTTACGCCCTTTATAAATTTGCTTTTTATGCTCTGCTCATTTTGCTATTTTTGATGTATTTATGTCTTTCTTTTATTTTAGTTAGAGTCTTAATTTATAGGGTATGTCCTTAGTTTCCAGTTTTCAAAAAATATTATCTCTACCCAGACTCAGAGGCTTGGAACAGATTCACTCCAAAGCGATATCAGGCCACCACTCCCACACAGTGTCTTTGGGAACCTTAGAAAAAGCGCTTCTTCCCTGTCTGATACAGCACCATCCTAAGTGTAGGGCTTAGTGAATGGCACCCGTCCTGGGTCCCTTAGCCAGGTTCCCCTGTTCAGAACACAGCTGTACAACCTACACAACCTACTGTGGCCACTCTAGTGTTGTAAAAAGTGAACTAAACCACTTTTTTTTTTAAATTGAGACGGAGCCTCACTCTATTGCTCAGACTGGAATGCAGTGGCCCAATCTCAGCTCACCACAGCCTCCATCTCTCAGGTTCAAGCGATTCTCCTGCCTTAGCCTCCCGAGTAGCTGGAACTACGAGTACACACCACCATGTCCGGCTAATTTTTGTATTTTTAGTGGAGACGGGGTTTCACTATGCTGGCCAGATTGGTCTCGAATTCCTGACCTCATGATCCATCCACCTTGACCTCCCAGAGTGCTGGGATTACAGGCATGAGCCACTGTACCCGGCTGCCACTTTTAAAAATAAAAACAAAAACTCCAAGCCATTGAGGGTACAATTTTGAATACAGTTAAACCTCCCAGCTACTAACGTGGGCATCATGGTGTTCTCTGATTTTGCTTGGTATTGGCCTGCTCTCTGCTGTGGCATACCGGATGGCAGAAGCCTGGGAGAGAGGGCAGAGGCCTGGGTTCTAGTCCTGGCTGTGTTACTAACACATGGCCTGACTGTGGGCAAGCCAGCTTTTTGGGGCCTCACTTTTCTCATCTGTAAAAGGAGAGGCTGTGACTAAATAAATTTCTAGGTCATTCTCAGCTCTAAATATCTGCATGTTCAAGTTCTAGCTATATTTTTCTTTTTTCCCCAAAAAGATTATGACATCTATAAGACAGGTTAGGTTTAGATTTTTTTCTTTAGCATGTGGGTTATGTAAAACAAAATCCATTTTGACGTTTTGGCATTCCATCAAATTTCTACCTGATTTATGCTGTTTTAAGTGTGTCTGAAAGAGGATTACTTCCACATAGCCAATCGCCTTTCTCCATTTTACCAAAAGCATCCTGGGGTCTGTGGAGTCGCTGAGAGAAGGCATGGATGCCCTTGACAGTGGGAAAATGTGGTTGAATTACTCTCTCAGCTCATCTCACCTCTTCCTTCTCTCCTTTCTCAGTACTGTTTATGGGCATCTCCCGGGGAAGGCTCAGAAATGAGCAACTCTTTGAGGACCTCCGTGCCTTGTGGGGAGCCGGCAATTACTGGGACCCTCCTAAGTGGCAATTCCACAGGCATTCTTCCTTGCTCGCATCCTGGGGGTCTCTCCCACAGAGGACACCTCCTAGCCCACTCTCCCTGACTCCACTTTCTCGACCTCCCCAGGCCTTTCATGCTTTCTAGCCTTTCCCCGAACCCATTCTCTGGCCTGTCGAAGGTGGGGTTTCATCCCAGCTGCTTCTCCACTTGCTCTCTTCCTAGGCCCTCTGGCCGTCTCAGGTGGCGCTGGCTGACACCTGTGTGCTCCACACCAGGTCTGTCTTCTGAACCCAATCTAGCTCCCACTTGGCTGCCTCGGGGACCTCTCTGGACCTCAGGTATCTCAGACCATGTGCTCCCAAATCCAGCTCGCAATCTTCATCCACAGTCCCTGTCTGGCTTTCTGTCATCTAACTGGTCCCCCAAACAGGTGGCCGGGGACTCACCTCCCACCTCTCCTGACCCCCTCCCCTGCCTTCCCTGACCTGTCCGTCCTGCCCTTCCCGGCTCGCTCCACATCTGTCCTTCCTTCTCCTAGCTGTATCTGGGGGCCGGCCTGTGCCTTCTCTGGTCTTCTGAGGTCTGGCCTCCTACAAGATTCTCTCCACCACTGATGCTTCTGCCTCCAGTCTCTCCCGCTCCCAGTCTTCCTTTATTGCTTTGATCCAAATTTAAAACAAAGAACACTGCTGTCCTGTGGCGGGCTCCCTGTGGGAGTCGCTGCCATCTCTCTTTACCCCCCATCCCAGGAGGGGCCCAATGCAGGCTGGCACAGCTGAACTGGACTTGTCCTTGATCAAGGTCAGACTTTTCCCTCTGATTGTTCTGCCACACTGTGACTGAGGGCACCAGCCTTTTCCCTTTCCCTTCCCTCTCTAGATGTACCTGACACCCCCATCTCCCATAATCCTCCAGAGATTAAGTAGATCCAAGACCCTTGGGCAGCATGTCAGAGCTGGAAGGGGCAATCCAACCCAACTTTTTAAGAAAACCAAGGCTCTGGGAAGGGGCAAATGCTGGGTCACGTCGTTGGAGGTTTGTGGCAGGGACTGTCATGTCTGTGTGTATGAGTTTCCCAGGACTGTTGTCATAAATTATCACAACCTGGGGGGCTTAACACAGCAGAAACTCATTCTCTTAGTCCTAGAGGCTGAAAGTCCAGAATCAAGGTATCTGCAGGGCTGTTTCCTTCTTTTCCTTCTGAGGGCCGTCAGGGGGAGTCTGTTCCAGCTTTTCTCCTGGCTCGAGTCAGATCCCAACAGTCCTTGGCATGCCACGGCTGGCAGATCCAGGGCTGCGCTGGTCCCCTGCCTGCCTCCATCTTCACACGTGCTCTCCTCGTGTGTGTCTGTATCCAAATTTCCCTCTTATAAGGACCCCAGTCCCTGGATTAGGGCTCCAGTGTGACCCCATCCTAACTTGTTTACATCTATGAAGACCCTATTTCCAAATAAGGCCACTTTCACAGGTCCTAGGGGTTAGGGGTCCAACGTGCCTTTTCGGAGGGCGGACACAGCTGAGCTAATGTGGTGTGGTCCTGTGTCGCTTGTTTTTCTGGTGCTAGAGAGGGACCGTGAGGTGTGGGTCACACTGGTTCACCTTGGGGTGGATTCAGCTGATCTTTGAGGTTGAAAGCGCTCAGCATCGTATTTGTAAGACCTGTATCATTTAATAAACATTTTGCTAGTCTTGGATGCTTCTTTGTGTGGGGGGAGCTGGGAGATGGAGGACTGAGGTCACCTGGGCCAACTTTCCAGGTGAGATTACACATTTCAGCCTAGGGTGGGGCAGAGCCACGTCACGGAAGCATCACTTTTATTCTTTCATTTTTTGTCATTTTCCCCTTTGGAAACTAAGCTTGTCCGTGCTCTGGGATGTGCGGTCGTGCGTCCCTCTCTGCTGGGTTGAGCTGGCAGGCCTGCCCCTGCTTTCCTTTACAGGCGAGTGCCTTGTGCTGCTGTTTTTCTGATTGCTCTGGAAGTTCATTGTTGCTCTGGCCCTCCTGACCTATGTCTGGCCTTTGCCCGTGTGCAGAGTTTGTGGATCAGCATTTCAGGGGTGCGGGGGAGTGGCGGTATGCGAGTCCATAGCCATGGAAGTTTGGGACCCAAGCCTCATGAGGCAGAAGCCTGGCTCTGGGGCTCCATATTTAGTCTGGAATCCAGCCTCAGCTGCTGCTCTGAGGCCACACTGCATGCCAGAAAGGGCAGAACACTGGCCCGGAGCCAGAGCCAGGACAGCGGGGTCTGCTGTGCAGCGCAGCTGGTGCCCAAGGGGCGTGGACCTTGCTGGGCCTGCCCGGAACCGGCCTGCCCCTGCCTGTGTGTCGACCAGGAGGCCTGTGGGAAAGGGGGCAGGGAAGAAAGTGAACAAACACCTCAGAATTAGAAGGATCAGAACTGGACAAGGCCTCAGAGTGAAATAGTCTGATGCATCCTTTCTGCAGAGAAGGGAGACTGGGGTGGCCCTGGGCGATGACTTACCCAAGGTCACACAGTTAATGGCAGAGCCACTAGATTTGGGTTTCTGGACATCAAATCCTTTGCCCTTCCCTGGAACCACGCTGCCCAGGAGGCCAGGCCGTTATCAGGGCGGGACTCCCTCCAGGCACCACCTTCGCCAGAGACCAGAAGAGGATGAACACACCTTTGGGAGCACGCAAATTGGGAAAAGACATCCATTTCAGATGACTTCCTGCCCCTCTTTCTGTGCTACTTCCCAGGTTCCACTGGCTTCTGCCACTCCTCACCCTCCACCCGACCCCCACCACTGAAACCTGCTTATTATGTTAGTCATTTACCCATAGTATGAATATCAGTCCTCTCCCAGAGGAACTTGGATAACAAACATGGAGTGAGAGTTGGAGTCAGCCAGACACGCCAGATGCAGCATTACAGGACATGTAAGGTGCATATGGACTGGAACCGGCGGATCTCAGAAATGGAGGAAGCCCCTGGGAGCTGCTCTCTCAGGAAGGGAAGGCCAGGGAGAGCTATTTCCAAACCAACCTGGGAAGTGCGGGAAGATGCTCCTAGCACGTCTCAGCTCCTGCCTAGTGACTGATCCATCTCCCTTGTCCGTGGAGACTGGCTGACCCATCTCATGTTCTGTAGCTCAGAGCTGCTCAGGAGGCAGTCCGATGGTCTCACTCATTATAATTACCCTGAGTCTTCTAAGGCAGTCTTCCCACCACCCCACCTTGTGGGTCCCAGGCTGGCTGTGGATGGGCCGCCCTCTGATGTGGTACCCACGGCTCCAGGCAATGGCTGCCCACAAGGACAGAACAGGCTGGCCTGGAGCTCTGAGCAGGACACATGGGAGAAGACAGACTCAGCGTCAAGAAAAGGTCAACACCAGGCTGGCAGGTCCCTGGCCCCACGTCCAGTATGTGCCCTTACCTGCTGTGTGACCTTGGTGTCTGAACCTTTCTGGGCCTCAGTTTCCTCATTTCTGGGGATCCATTCTTCAGATTAGAGGCAGCATTGAAGAGAATGCAGTTAAAGGCTTAGCTCCCAGTAGCCACTCACATAGCTATCATTATGGTGCCCACTGCCTCATTTAACTCTCGCTGCAACCCTGGCAGGTAGGCAGGGCCAGTACTTGTAACCCCACTTTACAGACATGGAAATTGATAGTTAGGGTAAGTAATGGACCCACCCAGCCCTTTGAATTTCTGGTGCTGCACTTTTTCTTTTCTTTTCTTTTTTCTTAGAGACACAGTCTCGCTCTGTGGCCCAGGCTGGGGTACAGTAGCACAATCATAGCTCATTGTAGCCTCCAACTCCTGGGCTCAAGCAATCCTCCCACCTCAGCCTCCTAAGTAGCTGGTACTGCAGGCATGCACCCACCATGCCCAACTGTTTTAAAAACTTGTTTTTGTAGAGATGGGATCTCACTTTGCTGCCCCAGCTGGTCTCAAGTTCCTGGCTGCAAGTGATCCTCCTGCCTCTGCTTCCAAAAGTGCTGGGATTACAGGTGTGAACCACCATGCCTGGTCAGTGCTGTGCTTTTTCTGCTGAAACACCCCAGTATTATCTGTGGGTTTTAGGAGCAGTTCTCACCCTTGACCCAATTAACCTAGATACCAGTGAATAAATTATTGTACAGTTCTCCAGCTGTCGAGACACCCCAACTTCCTGGGTTGGTTTGAAAATAGCTCTCACAGCCAGGTGCGGTGGCTCACACCTGCAATCCCAGCACTTTGGGAGGCTGAGGTGGGCAGATCACCTGAAGTCAGGAGTTCGAGACCAGTCTGACCAACGTGGAGAAACCCCGTCTCGGTCGGGCGCGGTGGCTCAAGCCTGTAATCCCAGCACTTTGGGAGGCCGAGACGGGTGGATCGCGAGGTCAGGAGATCGAGACCATCCTGGCTAACACGGCGAAACCCCGTCTCTACTAAAAAATAGAAAAAACTAGCCGGGCGAGTTGGCGGGCGCCTGTAGTCCCAGCTACTCGGGAGGCTGAGGCAGGAGAATGGCGTAAACCCGGAGGCGGAGCTTGCAGTGAGCTGAGATCCGGCCACTGCACTCCAGCCTGGGCGACTGCGAGACTCCGTCTCAAAAAAAAAAAAAAAAAAAAAAAAAAGAAACCCCGTCTCTACTAAAAAATACAAAATTGGCTGGGTGTGGTGGCGCATACCTGTAATCCCAGCTGCTCGGGAGGCTGAGGCTGGAGAATCGCTTGAATCCAGGAGGCAGAGGTTGTGGTAAGCTGAGATTGTACCATTGCACTCCAGCTTGGGGAACAAGAGTAAAACCCTGTCTCACAAAAAAATTAAAAAATTTAAAAAAAAAGAAAAGGAAATAAAAAAAAAAGAAAAGAAAAAGAAAATAGCTCTCCCTGGCCTTCCATTCCCATGTGGGCAAGGAGTGGCTGCTGGGGCTTGGCCTCATTGGAGAAGCCATGCGTGGGCAACCACTCAAGTGCAGTGAGTGGATTAATAACCAGCGCGAGGCTGCCCTGGCCACTGTCATTGCCATGACACGCAACTTTTGTCATTGTTAACAGTTGGAGACTGTGTGCAGGCCTCTGCCTGGCAGTGCTGAGGATAGCAATTAGCAGGGAGTGGTGGGGACTAATCGCTCTCATCAGCCAAGAAGAATCCAAGCCTGCCTGCTGTTCACAGGCGTCCTTTAGCTCCTTGGGCCCCAGGGAAAGAGGAACAAAGGGAATCGCTGCAAAATGTGGTGGGGGGCTTCCTCTTGTTCCGGAGGGGCTGGTTGCTGCAGATTAGGGAATGGAGGCAGTGGGGATCTGGGAGGCCCAGAAGCAGGGGAACCACAGCTGGGCTGGTATCCACAGCCCATGTCCTGCCTTCAGGTGAGCTGGCACATTTTTAGAGGATGCCTGTGAAGTTTTCTCCTGTTCCTCTCATCCTGGGCATCCTCAGGGGCTGTGTATCTGGTGGGAGTGTGGCAGCATTCAGGGTGCAGGAGGAAGCTCGGGCGGGGATTCCTTCTGGTCAGTGTACAATTGGCAGAAATGCCTGGGAGGCCCTTAGCTGGGGAACGCACCCAAGACAGAGAGCAGGGGTGTCAGCACCTACGCTGGGATTCTTAAGACTTTGCAGAAAAGGGCAAGTTTGTAGTGCATTTGAAGGACTTGGTTGAATTAAAGCAAAATTGTCCTGATTATTGTCATCATTATTGCTATTAATAATATGTAATTAGAATTCTTTTGTATTTTAAAGCTGATTGTTATGTTTTTAAACTTTGGGAGGTTTTTTAAAGATATTATTCTTATCTATAGGTATAGTAATGAGGCCTGTAGATGAAAGTGACTGGATCAGGTGAGCAAGCCAAGGTGAGGGTGTACCTCTGCCTCAGGTGGGGTTAGGGCCAGGCCCAGTGATACTGGGAACCCATTCAGATCCTTTTCTTTCAGAATATCTGGCATTTAGTTATGCGCTGTGTGATAGAGGCTCCTGAACAATTTCTTAGAGGACTGTTTCCTATCAACCGGATGACATGGACCAAAGAGGTGAATTTTTACCTCTCCTGTGCCACAGGTCCCTCCTATGGACACAAGCCCCCACTTCTATCTGCCCACTTCCCCCACTCCTGCAATGTGCAGCAGATGGTTTCTTTGGTGTCGTGGAGAACTAGGGCTGCAATCTAACCTACCCTCTTCAGGCGGGTCCTGGGGGATGCCTTGTTCACGGGCTGGCTTCCTGGGCCTGCACCCCACGCAGATGCATGGGGTGCCATACTCAGAAGAGTTCACGTTTGGCTAATACTCCACTGTCTCTGTTTTGAAACTTTTATTTTGAGCAAAAACCCTTTTTTTTTTTTTAACTTTTCCCCCACTAGGCCTTGCAAATTATATAGTCTGTCCTGCTTGCCCCGGGTCCCACAGATGTTGAAACATAGATCTGTGCTCTTGACTGCCACGTAGCAGGTCTGTCAGCTGGCCTAGTGGCTATGGAGTAGCCGGCAGAGGCCCAGAGGCTGAGGACTGAGCTGTTTGTGGGGCCTGGCATTTAGGGCAGCCTGGGGATTTCTGGAATGAGTCCTCACACATTCTCCGGCTACCACTTTCCAACCGTCCTTCCATCCCAGCCTCTGCCCCTTCCCTCCTCACTTGGAAACATTAGGTGCACGCTGTGACCTTGTTGGCAAAAAGCAAGGGGCCAGAAAACCATGCACCCACAGCAGATAACTGTTCCCCTCCTGCACCCATCCTGAAGCTGGCCTAATCTGAGCTCCCCACAGAGGTTTATTTCTGACAGATCGAGAAGACTAGAAGTATCCAAGGAATGAGGACTGCCCCGCTTGGGCCTCCTCCTCACCAGGTGCACTCAGTCAGGCCGCAGCATGCCCTGAGCACGTGCTGCAAGTCCCTGGGGCCAGGCTGAGCGCGCTAAGGCCCTTGTCTTGATGAACAGCAAGAGTTGCTGCCAGGGCTCGCTGGGCCCTGAAGGCCTCCAGTCTGCCAAGAGGGAGGTGGCCGTGGGCTGTGTGGTGCTGAGTCTCCAGTGCCAGGCATTGGTCACCTCGACATCTTGCTTCCCTTCCCTGTCTCGAAGCATCAAGTCACAGTGAACAAAAGAATCAGCACTAAGCAGGCATGAGGAAATGGACCCCCGAGCCTGGCCACCCAAGGGGTGGGGTCAGGGGACCTGGGCTTCTTGTGGCCTGTCCTTGGGTAAGTCATAGGATTCTAGGATTTTAAAGGTGGCGGGCATCTTAGAGCTCACCCAGCCCAGCCTCTTATCCAGAGGAGGGGACTGAGAGCAAAGGGGAGAGTGGCAGCGCCTCACTTCCAGGTCAATTAGGATTAGGATTGGTGGTTGTGCTGACTATTGCTATGTAACAAATTACCCCTCAAATTACCCCAAAACTTAGCTGAAACTACATACATTTACTTTTTAATTTTTTTTTTTTTTTTTTTTTTTTAGGGACAGGGTCTCAGTCTACCGTCCAAGCTGGGGTGCAGTGGTGTGATCACAGCTCACTGCGGCTTCAACCTCCCAGTCTCAAGTAATCCTCCTGCCTCAGCCTCCCAAATGGCTGGGACCAGTGGTGCACACCACCACACCCTGCTAATGTTTTATTTTTTGTAGGGATGGGGTCTCTGTATGTTGCCCATGCTGGTCTCAAACTCCTGGACTCAAGCGAACCTCCCGCATTGGTCTCCCAAAGTGCTGTGGTTATGGGCATGAGCCCCCATGCCCAGCCTTAAACTGCATACATTTATTATCTCATGGTTTATGCTGGTGAAGAATTGGAGCTTGCTTTAGCTGACTCCCTTGCTCTGGGATCTCTCCAAGGCTGCAATCAAGGTGTCAGCTGAGGCAATATTCAACTGCGGGAAGAGCCACTTCCAAGCTCATGTGTGTGGGTGGTGACAGGATTCAGTTCCTTGCAGGCTGTTGGACTGAGTTGTCCACAGTTCCTCTCCAGCATGGCAACTGCTTCATCAAATCGTGCAAGCTGAGGAGGCAATAGTGTCAGCAAGGTGACAGTCACAGTCTTTTGTAACTGAATCACAGAAGTGGTATCGTATCACTTCTGTCGAATTCTGTTTGTTAGAAGCAAATCACTAGGTTCAGCCTACTGTCAAGGGAGGAGAGTACAGAGATCATGAATGGGAGGAGGCAAGGATCATTCAAGACCATCTTAAAAAGCTGCTTACCATGGTGACATAGAACAGAAAATCCAAAGAACAGAGGTTTAAACAACATACTCCTTTATTTCTTTCTTACGTCTATAGGCAGGCAGCTCAGGCCTCGTGTGAGGGCTCTGTGTGATCATAGGGGCCCAAGCGCTTTCTGTCTTTCCGCTTTGCCCTACATAATAGTTGACTGCTATCCTCAAAGTTGTCTCATGGTCCAAGAGAGTTGCTAGAGCTCCATTCATCATATCTGCAATCCAGACAAGAAAGGAGCAAGTGGGAAGGGCAAAAGGCAGGTGACAATGGAATCAGTCGCTTTTTCTTTGCTTTTTTTTTCCCCCCTTTTGAGACGGAGTCTTGCTCTGTTACCCAGGCTGGAATGCAGTGTTGCAACCTACATTGGCTCACTACAACCTCCGCCTCCCAGGTTCAAACGATTCTGCTGCCTCAGCCTCCTGAGTAGCTGGGACAACAGGTGTGTGCTACCACACCCAGCTAATTTTTTGTATTTTAGTAGAGATGGGGTTTTACCGTGTTAGCCAGGATGGTCTTGATCTCCTGACCTTGTGATCCGCCCACCTCGGACTCCCAAAGTCCTGGGATTACAGGTGTGAGCCACCGCGTCTGGCTGGAATCAGTTCCTTTAAAGGGTTCAATAACTTCCCTTTACACCTCATTGGCCACGCCCATCTGTGAGGGAGGCTGGGAAATGCAGTTTTTCTCTAGGTATATTTTCTCCCCCAGTGTTACAAGGATTCTGTTAACAAGGAAGAAGGAGAGAATGGATATTCCAGATTCAACTAGCAGTGACTGCTGTTCTTATGGCTCCTCAACCTGAAGGTATAAAGCCAGGTCTTCTGCCTCCACTGCATCATGTGGGCCCTGCGCCAAGTTCCTGATCTCCCGGGGGGAGCTGAGTGGGTGGAGTAAGGGGCAAAGGTTGGAGGATGAAGTTCTAGTGCAACACAGGATAGAACAGTGAATGAAGAAGTGTAACATCAACTGGCCTCTTCGTTCACTGCCTCATTCATTTATCGTCGATTTGCTGACTGCCTACCTTTTGCATGAGGCAGCAGGAAAAGGAGGAAGACATAGAGTTAAGGGATCCACAGCCTCCAATGGGAGACAGACCTGTGACTGGATAGATGACCAGTCAGCTGACACTCACCAGAAAGCCAGCCCTGGGAAGGAAGGCATGCAGGCTGGGACTTGAAAGGTAGTGATACGTCTTAAATATGTGCCCCCTCTCAATCTCATGTTGAAATATGGTCTCCAGTGTTGGAGGTGAGGCCTGGTGCGAGGTGTTTGGATCATGGGGATGGATCCTTCATGAATGGCTTGGTGCCATCCCCCGTGATAAGCGAACTCTCTCCGTGAGTTCACATGAGACCTGGTTTAAAAGTGTGTGGCACCCCTTCCCCCACCCCCCCACCTTACTCCTGCCTTGGCCATGTGACATGCCTGCTTCCACTTTGCCTTCTGCCATGAATGAAAGCTCCCTGAAGCCTCCCCAGCAGCCAAGCAGATGCTGGTGCCATGCTTGTATAGCCTGCAGAACCATGAACCAATGAAGCCTTTTTTCTTTATAAATTACCCAGCCTAAGGTATACCTTTATAGCAATGTGAGAATGGCCTAACACAGGTGGATAGCAGTTGTCTGGGCAGAATGGGCTGAGGGAGCAGCCTGTGTGCTGGCATGCAGCTCCAGCCCCCTTGTCTGGAGGAGGGCCAGTGCTGGATGTTCTCTTCTCCAGCCTGAGAACTTGGCTGTTTCAGATTAGGAGACCCAGTGGCCAGTGCAGGGGACAGATCTTTACCTGCAGCGGGGCCCAGGATGGAGCCTCTATCACCCTCTATTCCATTGCTCTTTCAGCCTTTCCAGCTCGTCTTCGGGCTGCGGCACCCTGCAGCCAAACCTTTAGACTTCCAGTGGGCCTGCAGTAAGCTCCAGACTCTGAAACAGTGGGTAGGTGGCCTGGGTGGGGAGGGAAATCCCAGTTGAGGGTATTGGGGAGTTGGGGAAGCTCTGATGGTCTTACCAGGGCTCCAGATTTTTCCTACTTGACAACCTAAGGAACATCACAGGCATCCCCTGAACCATTGTTGCTTTATGAGTCACAAGTGAACAATCAAAACCACCTAACTTAGCCTGTGAACTTCTGCTCATTCATATTTAAGGCTTTAGAGGTTCAGCCTGAGGGAAGTTGGAAGTGTGCTGTCATTAGCAATGAGAGAAGGTGTATCAGGCACCTCTCAGCTCTGAGGCCAAGGTAGCATCTTCCAAGGATGCTCAGAAGTGCGTGAAGCCTGTCCTGCCTCCAGCAATACACAGACTCGGAATATATGCAGCAGGGCTTGCTAAGGTTAAGGGGAGCCAGCAATAAGTTCATGGCAGGTGTCACCTCTGTGGATTTAAAATTTAAGGTCAGAACTTGGGAACCCTTTGGTATTTGCCAGCCAGAAGGATCTGCTGCTCGGAGGGCCATGAAACGGTGAAACAGCATAGTGGTGTGGGCAGGCAGGCTCCTGTACTTACCATTGTGGTCAACAGAGAGGGTTCTATAACAACACACAGGACAAGAATGAGGATGATAGCACTGATAAGGACAACAGCATTTGTTGAATGTAGTGAAGCGTTCAGCATGGGCCAAAAGCACTTTATGGGGACTATCTTCCTTGCAAGAACCCCAGAACAGAGATACCGTGATTCGTCTCTACCTCCAACCCCAGCGTCTTTCCTGGGGGAAGGGCAGGGGACAATCCCAGCAAGACTCTTTCTCACCCTTGCCCCTGTACGAGTGGAGAAGATTCCAGATTCAATGGTGGTGCACGGAGTGATCAATGGATAGGATGCTGCCACTGCCGACCTGAAGACTTTAGGCCTCTCTGCATGGGAGGACTGCCCACCCCACTGGGGCCTGAGAGCTTCAACAGAGCAGAAAATCTCCTCTCTGCCAATCAGCTCATGGGTGTTGGAAAGGCCTGGCGAATTGTAAAGCAGTGTTGCTGGAGGAGTCTGAGCAGATGGTTCTTTTGGCCCGGGGTGTGGCCAGGACCTCACAGTGATAGGTGTGCCCTCCGTATGTCCAGCATGTGGCCGGATCTGGAAGGACACAGACCCCTCAGAACCAGTGTAGCCAGGGGGGTCAACAGCCAACCTTCACATTTTTTCTCTTAAAGGTTTTTTTTCTTGTTCTTAAAAATGCAAAAATCTCATTTTGGGGGGATGAAAAGAAAATATAGAAACGGCAAAAGGAGAAAAATTAGTCCTAATACCACCTCTGAGAGATGTCTTTGGATATTTGTAGTTTATAGTCCTATTTCTATGTATTCTCATGTAGTTGAGATTCCAGGGTATATTAAAAATTGTGTTTTCTTTCCTACATATCATGGTGCCATGAGCAATCCCAGGTTATTACAGCCCTTTGTAAATAATTCCTGAGGGCTGAATAAGCTAGCAAGCCATGTCTATAGCTGAGTGTGGGGACGTCTTAGTGCCCACCAGACTGTCCCCCTCATGCCAGCACCTTCCTGCTCAGCTGGCCTCTGCACTGCCCATGTCCACAGGCACCTGGCTGTGCTCACAGGACCCGGAAGATTAGAAGGAGATCTTCTCTAGTGACAGGGCGGGTACCAGGTGCTGGAGTTAGGAGGCGAAAAGGCAACCCCTGTGTCTTGCGTAAATGAACAAGGCCCCCAGTGTGATGTGATGCGCCCTAACAGAGGGTACCGTGACCCAGCCTCACTTGGCCTGTCATGGGGCTTCCCTGAGCCAGCCCAGTGTCCTCAAAGCTTTCCCACCTGTGACACCCTCCAAGGGGCCAATCCACTTTGAGTACGTGAGGTGAGAAGGGACAGCTCACCCAGCTGCCAACGAATGTGTCTAATCATCTCCATGCCTCTGATTCCTCCCTGTCAGTTGGAGAGACTAATAGTGTGCACACCATGGGGTTGAGAGCACTAAAAGCAATCAAACCTGAGTGTGTGCAGAGTCTGCCCCCAGTCCCCCAGGCATGCAATAGATGTGTCCCATCATTGCTTGCTTCTAGGGAGCTCCTGGAGTGGGTAGCTGGGGCTGACACGGGAAGTAACATGGGTGACTTGGCATTGGGGAGACTGAGGCTCTGAGAGTTCAGGAACTTCCTGAAGGTCATGTGGCGGAGACGGATGAGCTCTGAAGCCTGTGTCTGCATCTGTTCCATTCGTGGTGCTCCCCATGAGCACCTTTGTACTTGCTGTGTTTTCACTTTTCTGTCAATTGGAGCAAGCAGATGTGGCTCTGGGCAGGATTTCCTATGGTGTCCTTGTCACTTCATTCTCTGTCTTCTTCTTGCCACTCTGGGGATGTCTTTGGGTGCAGCCCATCTCTCATTCACCTTGGTATCCCAGGCTCTAGCACGGTGCCTGGCAGACACTGAGGAAGTGACAGGCATTTGTTGCGCTTTGAGTCAAGGACAGAGCCAGAGCAAAGGCTACTGGGTGAGCTGAAGGGATACTTCTTTTGAACTCTGACATCTCAGCTCCCTAGCTCTGTTCTTGGCTTGTCACTATAAATCAGACTGGAATGCTGGGGTTTTTCCTGGCAGTCCGTCCATCCTCTCTCTTGAATAGTGCTGGATGAGATAGATCAATTCTTCATTATCTTTTGCAGCCAAACCAGTTCTTCCCTTTCCCTGCAATATTCCCAACCGGCCCTGAGTGGTCTCCTGCTACATCAATCCCAGTGCAGCCTGTCTTGTATTGGTGACATTTTACACTGGCATGTCCATGGTGAGAATGTTAAGCTCGTCGAAATCTGAGAGGCGCCTCCTTGCTGCCTCAGCCACGTAGACACCGTGTTTCCATCGGCCACTGCTCTCCTATGTGTTGGGTAGACATATTTCCAATTTGGAGGATGGTCCTTTCAGTCTTTGGTCTGGCCTACAGAGAAGGGTATCTCAGCTCAGTTGAACTGAGATCTGCCTTCACCACTAAGGGGTTAGGCCCGTTCTTTATCCAGCTATAGGAAAAGAAAAAAGAGCTTTTGTAGAAGCAAAGAGGACCTGATCCTGTTAATCTGCATTAATTTCAAGGGTCCAGCCCTGCAATTCCAGGCTCCCAAAAGAAAAATGTGTTTTCTCCCACCTTGATCCACTGCTCTGTGAGACAGGTGTACTGCCTGGATGTGAGCATCATGTTTAGACACTGAGAATCAATTTAGCAGCCTTCTGATCTCTGTATATTCTGTGCGTGTGAAACAGGAATAATGATTTTTAACACTGGGTTTGGCAAGGGCGTTGCCAGACTTTCTCATAGGTGATCTGATAGGGAGGCTGTCTCCCTGAGGGTCCCTCCCCTAGGGAGAGTTATGTGAGTCTGAGAAAACACCTGACCGGCCTCATCTGCAAACATGGCACAATATTATTGAATGATAGCCTGGGGACCAGCCTGTGGGGAGTGGAAATGCAGTCTCACCGCAGCTATAAACTAATGGTCTTTCTTTGCCTACTCACACATTGAAGCGGGGTTCTGAGATGGCATTGAGATAAGGGCCCCCATCACCCACCCTCACCAGCTTTTTGGACCAAGACTGCATATACTGATATGTTCAACTCTCTGTCTTGTATGCTCTAAAACACTTGTTTCAAAGCAAGAAAATGGAAGACAAACTTAGGGATGGCAGTCTCCTGGAGGCAGCCCGAGGGAGTAGAAAGAAAAGACATTGGCACGAATCTCAGAAAGCAAGGATTTTAGTCCAGGCTCTGGGATTTGGGTTGTGTCATATTACAGCTCTGTGAGTATGTTTCCTCACCTATAGGATGAGGAATTGGCTTGCTTGTTTCATTGATGCTAGGAGGCATGTTCATTTCACATCTTAATGTTTCTTAAATCAAGGTGCATCTTACTATCGCTGGCATGGCACCTTTGCTGTTTCCAGATGACAGGCAGGACATGGTCATCATGGCCTGAGCCTGTGTGAACATGGGCCTGCTGTTCATAGTGTCAAATCCTCAGTTAAAGGAGTTTGTTGTTGATTATCTACGTATTGAGTATGAACATCATTAAAAGTCTCACCATGATTTATTAGCAGAAGGGCCAGAAGACAGAGCAGTGGGGCACCAATTGAATATTAGAAAAGCAAATATTGTTAGAGGAAAGACTGCAATCTCATACTTTCCTGTAAAACAGTAAGAATTGTCAGTCTCATGCTTGCCAAACAATGCCACCAAAGGTGAAAGAAATTACCAGAAATTGACTCAGAAAAGATGAAACAGTCCCAGAGCCAGTTGAGGCCTGCGTGAACAATTTGTCTACAGGCAAGACTATCATGAAGGCATGATGTGATATGACATAGCTTAATTGAAGATATGATATGACATAGCTTAATTGATGGCATATTTTCTTTGTGGTTCATAAAATAATGGTGAGCCTTACAATTGATGACTTTGCTTTCTAAGGCCTCTTCTAGTTCTAATGTCCAATAGTTGTGTTTTCATTTTTCTGTCAATTGGAGCAAGCAGATCAAAAATAACATTTTTGGTGTTTCTCTCCTGTGTTGGTGCTGCTTCTCTGGGCCCCTGTAGCACTTGACCCTTGAGGTCATAAATGCATGATTGCTTCTTTGCCCTTCATGTTGTGTCCCTAACATTCAACACCAAGCTTGAGTTAGTGCTTTTTAAATGGACATGTGGGTGGATGGATGAATGGATGGGTGGATGAATGGGTGGATGGGTGGGTGGGTGGATGAATGGGTGGATGAATGGATGGATGGATGGATGGATGGATAGGAATGGGTGGATAGATGGATGGATGGCTAGATGGGTGGGTGGGTGAATGGATGGATGAATGGATGGCTAGATAAGTGGATGGATGGATGGATGGATGGATAGATGGGTGGGTAGATAGGTGGGTGGATAGACAGATGGGTGAATGGGTGGGTGGGTCGATTGACGGATGGATGAATGGATGGATGGATGGGTGGGTGGGTGGATGGATGGATGGATGGATGGATGGATGGATATGTGAATGGGTGGATTGATAGATGGATGGCTAGATGGGTGGATGAATGGATGGATGGATATGTGAATGGGTGGATTGATGAATGGATGGCTAGATGGGTGGATGAATGGATGGATGGATGGATGGATATGTGAATGGGTGGATTGATGGATGGATGGCTAGATGGGTGGATGAATGAATGGATGGATGGGTGAGTGAATGGATGGATTAATGGATGGCTAGATGGGTGGGTGGGTGGATGGATGGATGGATGGATGGATGGATGGATGGATAGATGGATGAATGGGTGGATGGATGGATAGATGGGTGGGTGGATGGCCACTGGGTAGATAGACAAATGGATGGATGGGTGGGTGGGTGGGTGGGTGGATGGATGGATGGATGGCGGGTAGGTGGGTGGATTGCTGGGTGGATGGGTGGATGGGTGAATGGGTGGATGAATGGATATAGATGGGTGGCTGGCTGGCTGGCTGGCTGGTTGGAGCTGCGCCATGAGATGCATCCTCATCTTTGGTGAGGCAACAGATACCCTTCCAGGAAGCTTTAAACAAGTTCTCCAGATTCAGTGGGAGCCTAGACTCAGTGATTCTTTTTTTTTTTTTTTTTTTTTCTGAGATAGAGTCTCACTGTCGCCCAGGCTGGAGAGCAGTGGCGCAATCTCAGCTCATCGCAACCTCCGCCTCCCGGATTCAAGCAATTCTCCTGCCTCAGCCTCTTGAGTAGCTGAGATTACAGGCACATGCTGCCATGCCTGGCTAATTTTTTGTATTTTAGTAGAGATGGGGTTTCACCATGTTGCCCAGGCTGGTGTCAAACTCCTGAGCTCAGGCAATCTGCCCACCTCAGCCTCCCAAAGTACTGGGATTACAGACGTGAGCCACTGCACCCGGCCGACTCAGTGATTTTTTTTTTAGGCTTTTTATTGACGTTCTTTTATTCATTTGGTCCTAGATGATTCTAACAACTATGGTTTTTTTTTTTGGAGAGGCCTCCAAGCTACTAAGCCAGAGATTCCAACCCAAGTCAATAATCATGGGGCCAACCCATGTACATTACTTTTTTAACAGATTTATTCAGATTCAATTTATATATTTTACAATTTACACATTTAAAGTATACAATTAAATGGTTTTCAGTGTAATTATAGATATGTGTGACCTTGACCACCTTCATCGCCTCTAAAAAGTCTCTTTAACTATCACCCCCTTGTCTCCCTGTCTCCTTCCTGCCTCAGTGCTAAGCAAATATCAGTCTACTTTTTGTCTCTCTAGATGTGTCTATTCTGGACATTTCATATTAATGAAATCTTATAATATGTGATCTTTTGTGACTGGCTTCTTTCTTTTAGCTTCGTATTTTCAAGGTTCATCCATGTAGTAGCATGGATCAGTACTTTATTCCTTCTAATGGCTGAGTAATATTCCATTGCATGTGTAGTTCATATTTATTATCCAGTCATCAGTTGATGGATGTTTGTGTCGCTTTTACCTTTTGGCTATTATCAATAATGGTATTAAAAACATTTGTGTGCAAGTTTTTATGTAGATACATGTTTTCATTTTTCTCAGGTATATACGTGGGAGTGGAATTGTTGGATCATAAGGTTTATGTTTAATGGTTTGAGAAATTGCAAACCATTCCATATGGTTTTTCCATAGCAGCTGCATCATCTTACATTCCCATGAGAAGTGTTTGAGAGCTCCACTTGCTCCACATCCTCTCCGACACTTGACTCGATACTTCGTAAGGTCTTTTTACTTCTAAACTTCTAGGATTCTGGGTGAAATCCAGTGACAGTTGAGGCTATGGGAGGCTCCTTTCTGGCCTTATATCCCCTCCTTCTCCATGTCTCAGTGGAGTTTGCAGAGGGCTGTGGGGGATTTCTCAGTTAATTATCTGCCAGTTAACCACTCAGCCTGCTCCCTGCAGTTGTATCTGGCTACAGACTTCTCCTGCTGTGTGTGTGTAAAGAGGTTATCTGCTGCTACCATGCTTTAGTGGGTGAAATTAACCACAGGAATAATGGGAAGTAGAGACCAGTGACTCTGATGGACTAATTAGAATAGCCATCAGGATCTGCCCCCTGTGGGCTCTCTGCTGCAAGGCAGCTGGCTGAACCTGGGAGTCCTTCCTCACTGTGTCTGTCCCAGACTAGCTTGTGGGAGGAGCTCTTAGGTCACAGAGTCCCACCATGGGCCTCTTGGAGGGAGCCCGCAGTCCTCCCTTCCGGCCTCTGTTCATTGCCCATTTCATACCAGGTCCTGGAAATACAACGATGGGAAAGACAAAATGGTCCCTGTTCTCAAGCATGCACACTAGAGTGGCTTCCTGATGGAATTAACTGGAACTTAGATTTTTCTGGCTGCCTGTTTTCCCAATTACTTGATCATGTCCCAGAGAGAAGTAACTGGGGAAACCAACCCCAGGAAACCATACCTGAACCTTCTATGTGGCCTTGGCCAAGAGCTCTTGTCTCTGGCTTGGCCATCTGTTGTGGGAGACCTCCGTCATCGGGCTTTATGTTCTACACGGTAGTGGACATGGCTCGCAAATATGTGTGGCCTGCAGAGCTTGGCTTTCTCATACCTCTCACCAGAAGAAGGCTTTGCAGCTCAAAAGGACTGCAGCTGTCTCATCCATCTCGTTCCCCCTTCCTCAGAGCTCCTACCCTATCTCAGCTCAACCTGGTGGGAACGTTCAGTGACTCATTGGCTCATGCCACAAGGCAGTGGGAATCTGAGATATTGCTAGTCCAGGACAAATGCTCAGCATTGGAGTCAGATGCCTGGGTCATCATCCTGCCCTGTCACTGGGCCACTGGCCTACTGTTCCAGGGTCCCCATCTGTAACAGGGGATGGTGATGCCTGCGCTGCTTAACTGCAGCCGCAGGGTTATTAAGAGCTGACTGACAGGAAGGACAGTGCTGAGTTGTGCAGACTCCAGGGGCATGAGGCCCAGTGCCACCCTCTAAGACCTCCCTAAATGACTTCAGACTCCCTGGAGGGTTCATAACTGCTGGCACCCTGGGCGGGACCAAAAGGCTTGATCTGGAGCAGGTTCCAAGGCCCACTCCAGGAGTGACCATGGGGTCTAGCAGCTTATGGGAGAATGTTGGGCAAGGGCTGGCACATTGAGGGAGTGGAGCTCTGGAAACCTCACTGTCTTTGGTCACAGTATCCATGTCTTGCAGCCATTCTGTCCAGGTTTCAGTTCTGAGCCGGCCTCTTCCTAGTCAGGTGACCTTGAGCAACCCTTCGTGTCCTCAGTTTCCTAATTTGTACAAGGGGGACAGAAATAATGCCTACATTATAGGATGGTCTTGAGGATTCAATTAATACATGACAAGCATTTAGCACAGGGGCTGGCACATACTAAATTCTCAATAAACACAAGTATTTATTACCTTTTATATATTTGGGGGAGTCATTTATGATTTCTTCTGAAAAACAAGTATGGTATTAGAGGAAAATAGTTTGGAAACCAATGATCTGTGGGGAATGGTTTGCTTTCCTGCTTTAGGAAAGGTCAAAGGGCAGCTGCCTTTGAGCAGGAGTTTCCCTCCCTCGGGTCCTCCAACCAAAGGCAGAGGCAGATGTGCTGTGTTGTTTCTGGGCCTGGAGGCCACCCCAGGAATCAGGGACCCTGGGCTTTTGCTGCCCATTTCTTTGCCTTCGTGTGGTTCACAGAGAATTCACGGAGAGCTGTGAGAGTGCTGGGCACCGTGTCAAGTCTGAGATTCCTGTGGTTGCTGTCCAGCATGCTTCAGGCATTGTACGGGACACATGAGGGCTCTTTGGCAGAAGAGGGGTCTGCCCTCTGATACCCAAGCTGTGTGTGCTGGGTCCACTTGTAATGTGCCACCCATCTCTGCCCATCAGCAGCCAGCCGCTGTCCATCTGCTAATACCAAGGTGGGCAGAGCATTTGTTACCTGCTGCTGACCATTTTCTACTTTCTGGGACTCCATCATGAAACTGTCAAAGAGGAACTGAATGTCTATGGTGAGGTCAGCTCAGACTCCCAGGGTCCAAGGAAAGGAGCAGACAGGTCCTCAGCCTCTAGGAGCTCATAGTTTAGCTGGGGAAGGAGGCAGCCACTCAGCTCACATTAAGGCTGAGCAGGAGGATGGTGGGGCCATTACAGGAGCAGTGGGACATCCCTGGGCTCTCCTTTCCTCTCTTGAGACACTGAGCAGAGGCACCCTGTCCCTAGGCGGAGCTTGGGTGTGCAGTGCCTTCTGTGGTTGGTGTTTTCCTTGCTTCCAGCACAGCCCAGTTTCTGTTGAGTGACACCATCTTCCTGTAATAGCTGTGGCTATCTTCAGCCAGGTTATGGTTGAGTACTGCTGGTCTGGAGCCTTTTTTTCTTTCTCTTTGCAATGACCTTGCATATTTCTGTTTTGGACCTGGACTATCATGTATTATTTCATGGTGTAACTCCCAAGGGCAATCCTTCGTCCTGATTTATTTCCAAGTTCTTAGAGGGACGCCCTCATTTTTGTAGGCATAGACCCTTCCAGTTAGTTGCTCTTTTGCAGCGGGCTCTCAAACTCAGATGCCTTATAGGGGCCAGGCAGGTAACATGTGTGAGTGAGGGAGCCAGGTGAGAGTGATGGCTGTGAGCAGTGGGGAGGTATTAGAGAGTGTGGGGGTCTGCAGAGAACTGGGGTTGAGTGCCTGGTCTGAAGGGGACAGTACTTCTTAGCTCTAGCTGATGGTTACAGTGCAAGAAGGTGGACCAGTGTTGCTTGATCATCCAGGTTTTTCAAGAAAAGTCAGAATTGTGGCTTTTTATGTGAAATATTTTGATTTATAAACGTTAGCTCAAATATTTTTAAAATATCTAACTGGCTAACTAGAACACACCATGGTCCAGACATGGCCCCAGCACGGGCGGTAGCAATCGCTGCTTTGTAGCTGTGCTTCTTGCAGGACAAGGTGGTCATGCAAAGTGGCGGGGTGGGGGGTGGGTCAGGCAGAAGCCCAAGGGCCCAGTGAGTGACTGCTATGAGCGTTCTGAGGGGTCTCTGTGACCTGGGCCAGTCAAGGTGGCATCTAAGAGGTGGGCTTGAGCTGTCCTTGAGGATGAGTAGAGAGAAAGGAATGCTGTTCTCAAACATGAGCCAGTTCTGCCTTGCAGCCATGGCACAAGACCACCTAGACAGGCCTGCAAGGCCATAGCCTGTTGTGGGCTATGGACACCCCCACCAGGCTCTGGAAACAGCTCAGTACTGTCCCTGCTCCAGTTGGGCTGTAGTTCAGGAAGCTGTTGCCAAGAGGGAGAAAGCTGACTGGGGACCCTGGAAACCGCAAGAGAGATGCCAGAGATAGCGCTGCCTGAGAAGGAAGGCCTGGAGCACTGCTGCCACCACACTTGGATGCCCTTTCTGACCCTAACCTCAGGTGCTTGTGGATACATCACCAGGTTCAGAGCAGGGCACTGTTGGTCTCCCTTCCTAGCATGCTCCAAGTTACTTTTCACTCTTGGCCAATAAACCCAGAAGCTTTTGACAGCTGGTGATGGGGCCCACGCATCTACCTTCTGAGTCCACAGAAGAGAGAACAGATCTCTGTGAGTTCCTGCAGGTTGGCAAAACAGGTCAACCCAGGGATTGGAATACAGGAGCGGGCCAGACTGAGGCCCAAGGAGGACTCAGGGTATTCAGAGTTGGGAGGCATTAGGGAGTGGTGAGGTCTGCAGAGAACTGGGGTTCAGAGACAGCAGTGGCCATGGATATCCAGAGTAGTCAAGGAGGGCTTCGTGGAGGAGGTGTGCCCAGAAGTGGGCCTTAAGGGAAAGGCGGCGATTTGGAGAGGCAGAGGTGGGAGAGAATGCAGAAGACAGAGTAAGGTATAGCAGTTGTGAAGTCGAGTGATAATTGCGTGCTTGATGTATGCCTAGCTGTGTTGAGCACTTTTCCTCATTCATTCTTTCACATGATTCTCACAGCACCTCATGAGGTGGCACTTTCACCATCAGTCTACTTTCAACGTGAGGAAACAGGCCCAGAGTCAACCCAACACCACGCAGCGAAAAGGTGATTTAGCCAGCACTGGAACCCAGAGTTGGGACCCATAAGCATGATGTCACCTTGTTTTATGAGTGGTGGCAGTGAGGAAGCCACCTGACTCCAGCCAGGGATGTGGCTGTCCGGCTGTCCCATGGCCCTGCACAGTTTTGGTTTGTTTCAGCTATGACTTCCCTGTCCCTGGTGCCTCTAAGGTGTGGTATACAGCAGGTGCTCAGTATGTCTTAGTTGGGAAGAGTTGTCTCGAGGAGACTGTTGAATGTTGTGGGAAGAGGTTGGAGTCCTAGTTCGGGGACTGGGTGACCTTGAGAGTGTGGGGGGACTGGAGCAAGTCAAATCCCAGCAGCCATTGGCTTTCACATTCTAGAAGCTGGGAGTGGGGCTGAAGTAAAGCCCAGGCCCATTGGCAGTAGGCGGAAGAGCTGAGGAAGCTCACTCTGAGGGAAGGGTGGTGCTGGGGAGGGCGTGGGAGGCCTTGGGGAGCCACAGGCCCATCTACCCATTCTGGGCCTGCAATGGAAGCAGGTGTAGGATTGAGCAGAGCCTTCAAGGATCATGCAGTCTTATCAATACCAGGCAAAAACCTATAAAAAAATTCAAGAGTAGGGCAAGAGTTGGGTAGCAGCGCAGAGGAGGAAGAGAAAGTGTCACCAGGCAGCCTGGGTTTGGTGCCAAGGGAGCAGGCGGGTGGTCAGTGCCGGAGCCCAGTGGAGGCTTCTGTGGGACTTGAGGGCCGACCTGGAAACAGGGGCATCCAGGGACAAGGCAGGACCTGTACCTCACAGAGCCCACGTGGATGCCCTCCTGGCTGTTGGGCTGGGCCTACCTGCCCAGGTGGGCTGCTGTTTCAGTGTTCTTCCTCCAAGAGGAAGTGCTCATCGGGAGCCAGGAATCTAACGAGGCACCCCCGGGGGACTGATGCCTGTGCCCTCCTCACCCCTGCGGGCTGTTCTGCCTTCCTCCCTTCCCAGGGCCTCCATTCTCAGTCCCCATTCTGGGTGCCAGCCCTGCAGGCCTGCTGAGCAGAAAAGAATCCATGGCATCTCCCTTGCCTTCCGGCCAACTGTGCCCTACCTGCCCCATGAAAACTGGTCCAGCTCCTCACTGACTCATGGAGGCTGCTCTTGGGGACAGAGGAGTAAGGGCCAAGCTCCCGCTCTGTTTCTGTGAAGTTCTGATGAGACCATAGGGCTTGGTCCAGGGTTCTGCACAGGGTGGGGGCTCAGGAGGGTATGAGGACAATGGGATGATTTGGGTGTCCTCTGTTATTTGGGAATATCTGTCATGTCACTAACTGCCTGATATTTATGATTGTAACCCAGAACTGCGCTTGGAGTCCACAGAGGTTAGGAGTCACTAGGGGAAGGGAGGTGACTCTCAGCAGGGGTCCCTGGAGAGGGCAGGCTGTTGAGGGACCTGAGGGCTTGGATCCTGCATTACAGCCTGTTTCTACCCATAGACGCCTGAGTGGCTCCCAGTACGTCATTCCTCCACTCAGCCCCCGAGGCCCCGGTGTCCTCACCTGCATGGCAGCAGCTGAAGGGCTGTTGAGGTCAGGCAGCCTAGATATCAGAAACCACCTCCAACTTGTTCAGACCTGGCAGATGTGCCTGAGCTCCATGCTGGGTGTTGCAGGACTGTAAACAGGTGCTATTATGTCACACACCTGGCCCTGAGTGTCCAGTGTGGAGGTGGTGGCCCCGGCGTCCACCAATCATAGTAACCTGTGCAGATCATGCCTGGTTCTGAGCTCTGCCCTGGGCCCTGCGTGGGCCATAAGAGGAGCCGCCACTCCACCAGATAGCTGACCAGCTGGCCAGAAGGTTGGCCTGGGGACTCCACCCATTTCTAACCCTCTGGCCAGAGCAAGAGTATCTGAATAATTGATAGGGGAGATGGGCAAGGTTTTCTACATCTTGGCTATTTCAAGTGTAGTTCTCTGACTGGCAGCAGCAGCCTCACCTGGGAGCTTGTTAGGAATACTGAGTCTCAGGCCCCAACTCCCATCCTTGAACCAGAATCTGCTTTGTAACAAGATGCTCTGTGATTCACGTACTCATTACAGTTTGGGAAGCAGTGCTCCCAGCCACTTCTATGTGGCCCATATGTTTTTCACGAATAGGTGAAACGAAAGTCCCACAAATTGATAGTTACAATGTGTGCTACATACCGATATTTTCAATTTAGTCATACATTTTTTAATGGTGAGATCATGACCCAGGAAATTCGTTTTGCAGTCCATGAAATTGCTGAGACCTGCACTTTGAAAAACATCTTGCTAGCTAACACCCTTTTGGATGTTTGAGTGACAAAACGGTTAATTTCGTGGGGTCACAGGGGTCAGATGTTTAGAGGACATCACATGTCCTTGACTCCTGAGACAGAAAATGTTGCCAATTTCCAAGGTCACCTGCCTTTGACTTCATGCATTTCTGAACTTTCCCACTTCCCAGGGGTTGGGGACCTGGGGCTCCTACACATGGCCTCCATGTGCTTCCACTTTTCTTTGGCAAACACCAACATGGTTGAATTATCAGGCCGGAGCTTAAGGGCTGCAGTCTGTTGGGGAAGTACATTCTCGCTGGAGTCCTGAAGGGGAGTGTGGGCTGGAATGGGGGATGGGGGGTTGGCAGTGAGCAGGCTCCGGTGGCTTCCTTAGGGAGAGCTGTGGGCATCTTCTGTTTGTCCTGGACAGCCTGGCCTCTCTCCTCCCCACTCCAGCAGGCAGCGTGGCCTCTGGGCTGGCCCTGCCCAGGGGGCCACCCAACAGCCTACAAAGGAGAATTCTAGCCCCAATAGTGCACTCTAGGTGAAGGTGTTGCTCCCACTGTGTGGGGATGGGAAGGAGAGAGGGGATGGAGGGGACTAGGGCCCGAAAGACAGCAACCAGCTCTGCCTATAATGGTCACCAGGAGCTCCTTGCTGGAGAGCCACCCGGAAGCACAGTGCTGTGCAGCACCGGGTGACATGGGAAGCGGCCATGGGGAAGGTGGCGTGGGAAGCGGCCAGGGGAAGGTGACGTGGGAAGCGGCACGGGGAAGGTGGAGTGAAGACGCCAGTGGATGTGATGAGTGGATTTAGCACCAGGAGAGCAGGGACAGCACTCTGGGCCCCATTGCCCACCACAGCTCTGATGCCACCCCCGCTGCTGACTTGCTGTCCTCCTGGGACGAGTGGACAGACTTGTGAGCCCCAAGGCTGCTGGTTTTTGTTTTTTTTTTTTATACTTTAAGTTCTAGGGTACATGTGCACAACGTGCAGGTTTGTTACATATGTATACATGTGCCATGTTGGTGTGCTGCACCCATTAACTCGTCACTTACATTAGGTATATCTCCTAATGCTATCCCTCCTCCCTCCCCCCTCCCCACAATAGAACCCGGTGTGTGATGTTCCCCTTCCTGTGTCCAAGTGATCTCATTGTTCAATTCCCACCTATGAGTGAGAACATGCGGTGTTTGGTTTTCTGTTCTTGTGATAGTTTGCTGAGAATGATGGTTTCCAGCTGCATCCATGTCCCTAGAAAGGATAGGAACTCATCTTTTTTTACGGCTGCATAGTATTCCATGGGGTATATGTGCCACATTTTCTTAATCCAGTCTGTCACTGATGGACATTTGGGTTGATTCCAAGTCTTTACTATTGTGAATAGTGCTGCAATAAACATACGTGTGCATGTGTCTTTATAGCAGCATGATTTATAATCCTTTGGGTACATACCCAGTAATGACATGGCTGGGTCAAATGGTATTTCTAGTTCTAGATCCTTGAGGAATCGCCACACTGTTTTCCATAATGGTTGAACTAGTTTACAGTCCCACCAACAGTGTAAAAGTGTTCCCATTTCTCCACATCCTCTCCAGCACCTGTTGTTTCCTGATTTTTTAATGATTGCCATTCTAACTGGTGTGAGATGGTATCTCATTGTGGTTTTGATTTGCATTTCTCTGACGGCGAGTGATGATGAGCATTTTTTCATGTGTCTGTTGGCTGTATGAATGTCTTCTTTTGAGAAATGTCTGTTTATATCCTTTGCCCAATTTTTGATGGGGTTGTTTGTTTTTTTCTTGTATATTTGTTTGAGTTCTTTGTAGATTCTGGATATTAGCCCTTTGTCAGATGAGTAGATTGCAAAAATTTTCTCCCATTCTGTAGGTTGCCTGTTCACTCTGATGGTAGTTTCTTTTGCTGTGCAGAAGCTCTTTAGTTTAATCATATCCCATTTGTCAATTTTGGCTTTTGCTGCCGTTGCTTTTGTGTTTTAGACATGAAGTCCTTGCCCATGCCTATGTCCTGAATGGTACTACCTAGGTTTTTTCTAGGGTTTTGATGGTATTAGGTCTAACATTTAAGTCTCTAAGCCATCTTGAATTAATTTTCGTATAAGGAGTAAGGAAAGGATCCAGTTTCAGCTTTCTACTTATGGCTAGCCAATTTTCCCAGCACCATTTATTAAATAGGGAATCCTTTCCCCATTTCTTGTTTCTGTCAGGTTTGTCCAAGATCAGATGGCTGTAGATGTGTGGTATTATTTCTGAGGGCTCTGTTCTGTTCCATTGTTCTATATCTCTGTTTTGGTACCAGTACCATGCTGTTTTGGTTACTGTAGCCTTATAGTATAGTTTGAAGTCAGGTAGTGTGATGCTTGCAGCTTTGTTCTTTTGGCTTAGGATTGTCTTGGCAATGCAGGTTCTTTTTTGGTTCCATATGAACTTTAAAGCAGTTTTTTCTAATTCTGTGAAGAAAGTCATTGGTATCTTAATGGGGATGGCATTGAATCTATAAATTACTTTGGGCAGTATGGCCATTTCCACAATATTGATTCTTCCTATCCATGAGAATGGTATGTTCTTCCATTTGTTTGTGTCCTCCTTTATTTCATTGAGCAGTGGTTTGTAGTTCTCCTTGAAGAGGTCCTTCACATCCCTTGTAAGTTGGATTCCTAGGTATTTTATTCTCTTTGAGGCTATTGTGAATGGGAGTTCATTCATGATTTGGCTCTCTGTTTGTTACTGGTGATAAGAATGCTTGTGATTTTTGCACATTGATTTTGCATCCTGAGACTTTGCTGAAGTTGCTTATCAGCTTAAGGAGATTTTGGGCTGAGACGATGGGGTTTTCTAAATATACAATCATGTCATCTGCAAACAGGGACAACTTGACTTCTTCTTTTCCTAACTGAATACCCTTTATTTCTTTCACTTGCCTGATTGCCCTAGGCAGAACTTCCAACACTATGTTGAATAGGAGTGGTGAGAGAGGGCATCCCTGTCTTGTGCCAGTTTTCAAAGGGAATGCTTCCAGTTTTTCCCCATTCATTATGATATTGGCTGTAGGTTTGTCATAAATAACTCTTATTATTTTGAGATACATTCCATCAACACTGAATTTACTGAGAGTTTTTAGCATGAAGGGCTGTTGAATTTTCTCAAAGGCCTTTTCTGAATCTAATGAGATAATCATGTGGTTCTTTGTCTTTCATTCTGTTTATATGCTGGATTACATTTATTGATTTGCATATGTTGAACCAGCCTTGCATCCCAGGGATGAAGCCCACTTGATCATGGTGGATAAGCTTTTTGATGTGCTGCTGGATTTGGTTTGCCAGTATTTTATTGAGGATTTTTGCATCGATGCTTATCAGGGATATTGGTCTAAAGGTCTAAAATTCTCTTTTTTTGTTGTGTCTCCGCCAGGCTTTGGTATCAGGATGATGTTGGCCTCATAAAATGAGTAAGGGAGGATTCCCTTTTTTTCTATTGATTGGAATAGTTTCAGGAGGAATGGTACCAGCTCCTCCTTATACCTCTGGTAGAATTCGGCTGTGAATCCATCTGGTCCTGGACTTTTTTTGGTGGGTAGGCTATTAATTATTGCCTCAATTTCAGAGCCTACTATTGGTCTATTCAGGGATTCAACTTCTTCCTGGTTTAGTCTTGGGAGAGTGTAAGTGTCCAGGAAATTATCCATTTCTTCTAGGTTTTCTAGTTTATTGGCATAGAGGTGTTTATAGTATTCTCTGATGGTAGTTTGTATTTCTGTGGGGTTGGTGGTGATATCCCCTTTATCATTTTTTATTGCATCTATTTGATTCTTCTCTCTTTTCTTCTTTATTAGTCTTGCTAGAGGTCTATCAATTTTGTTGATCTTTTCAAAAAACCAGCTCCTGGATTCCTTGGTATTTTGGAGGGTTTTTTGTGTCTCTATCTCCTTCATTTCTGCTCTGATCTTAGTTATTTCTTGCCTTCTGCTAGCTTTTGAATGTATTTGCTCTTGCTTCTCTAGTTCTTTTAATTGTGATGTTAGGGTGTCAATTTTAGATCCTTCCTGCTTTCTCTTGTGGGCATTTAGTGCTCTAAATTTCCCTCTACACACTGCTTTAAATGTGTCCCAGAGATTCTGGTATGTTGTATCTTTGTTCTCATTGGTTTCAAAGAACATCTTTATTTCTGCCTCCATTTCATTATATACCCAGTAGTCATTCAGGAGCAGGTTTTTCAGTTTCCATGTAGTTGAGCGGTTTTGATTGAATTTCTTAGTCCTGAGTTCTAGTTTAATTGTACTGTGGTCTGAGAGACAGTTTGTTATAATTTCTGTTCTTTTACATTTGCTAAGGAGTGCTTTACTTCCAACTATGTGGTCAATTTTGGAATAAGTGCGATGTGGTGCTGAGAAGAATGTATATTCTGTTGATTTGGGGTGGAGAGTTCTGTAGGTGTCTATTAGGTCCACTTGGTGCAGAGTTGAGCTCAATTCCTGGATATCCTTGTTAACTTTCTGTCTCGTTGATCTGTCTAATATTGACAGTGGAGTGTTAAAGTCTCCCATTATTATTGTATGGGAGTCTAAGTCCCTTTGTAAATCTCTAAGGACTTGCTTTATGAATCTGGGTGCTCCTGTATTGGGTGCATATATATTTAGGATAGTTAGCTCTTCCTGGTGAATTGATCCCTTTACCATTATGTAATGGCCTTCTTTGTCTCTTTTGATCTTTGATGGTTTAAAGTCTGTTTTATCAGAGACTAGGATTGCAACCCCTGCTTTTTTTTGTTCTCCATTTGCTTGGTAGATCTTCCTCCATCCCTTTATTTTGAGCCTATGTGTGTCTCTGCATGTGAGATGGGTCTCCTGAATACAGCAAACTGATGGGTCTTGACTCTTTATCCAATTTGCCAGTCTGTGTCTTTTAATTGGAGCATTTAGTCCATTGACATTTAAGGTTAATATTGTTATGTGTGAACTTGATCCTATCATTATGATATTAGTTGGTTATTTTGCTCGTTAGTTGATGCAGTTTCTTCCTAGCATCGATGGGCTTTGCATTTTGGCATGTTTTTGCAATGACTGGTACCGGTTATTCCTTTCCATGTTTAGTGTTTCCTTCAGGATCTCTTGTAGGGCAGGCCTACTGGTGACAAAATCTCTAAGCATTTGCTTGTCTGTAAAGGATTTTATTTCTCCTTCACTTATGGAACTTAGTTTGGCTGGATATGAAATTCTGAGTTGAAAATTCTTTTCTTTAAGAATGTTGAATATTGGCCCCCACTCTCTTCTGGCTTGTAGAGTTTCTGCCGAGAGATCTGCTCTTAGTCTGATGGGATTCCCTTTGTGGGTAACCCGACCTTTCTCTCTGGCTGCCCTTAACATTTTTTCCTTCATTTCAACTTTGGTGAATCTGGCAATTATGTGTCTTGGAGTTGCTCTTCTCGAGGAGTATCTTTGTGGCGTTCTCTGTATTTCCCGAAGTTGAATGTTGGCCTGCCTTACTAGGTTGGGAAAGTTCTCCTGGATGATATCCTGAAGAGTGTTTTCCAACTTGGTTCCATTTTCCCTCTCACTTTCAGGCACACCAATCAGACATAGATTTGGTCTTTTCACATAATCCCATATTTCTTGGAGCCTTTGTTCATTTCTTTTTACTCTTTTTTCTCTACACTTCTCGCTTCATTTCATTCATTTGATCTTCAATCACTGATACTCTTTCTTCCAGTTGATCGAGTCAGTTACTGAAGCTTGTGCATTTGTCACATAGTTCTCATGTCACGGTTTTCATCTCTATCAGTTCTTTTAAGGTCTTCTCTGTGTTGATTATTCTAGTTATCCATTCATCCATTATTTTTTCAAGGTTTTTAGTTTCTCTGCGCTGGTTATGTAGTTCCTCCTTTAGCTCTGAGAAGTTTGATTGACTGAAGGCTTCTACTCTCAACTTGTCAAAGTCATTTTCCATCCAGCTTTGTTCCATTGCTGGCGATGAGCTGCGTTCCTTTGGAGGGGGAGATGCACTCTGATTTTTTGAATTTCCAGCTTTTCTGCACTGCTTTTTCCCCATCTTTGTGGTTTTATCTGCCTTTGGTCTTTGATAATGGTGATGTACTGGTGGGGTTTTGGTGTGGGGTGTCCTTTCTGTTTGTTAGTTTTCCTTCTAACAGTCAGTACCCTCAGCTGCAGGTCTGTTGGAGTTTGCTTGAAGTCCATTTCAGACCCTGTTTGCCGGGGTATCAGCAGCGGAGGCTGCAGAAGATAGAATATTGCTGAACAGCAAGTGTTGCTGTCTGATTCTTGCTCTGGAAGCTTTGTCTCATGGGTGTACTCAGCCGTGTGAGGTGTGAGGTGTCGGTCTGTACCTAGTGGGGGATGTCTCCCAGTTAGGCTACTCAGGGGTCAGGGACCCACTTGAGCAGGCAGTCTGTCCGTTCTCAGATCTCAACCTCCGTGCTGGGAGAACCACTGCTCTCTTCAAAGCTGTCAGACAGGGACATTTACATCTGGAGAGGTTTCTGCTACTTTTCGTTTAGCTATGCCCTGTCCCCAGAGGTGGAGTCTACAGAGGCAGGCAGGCCTCCTTGAGCTGCGGTGGGCTCCACCCAATTCGAGCTTCCCAGCAGCTTCGTTTACCTACTTAGGCCTCAGCAATGGCGGATGCCCCTCCCCCGGCCTCGCTGCCGCCTTGCAGTTAGATCTCAGACTGCTGTGCTAGCAATGAGGGAGGCTCCGTGAGCATGGGACACTCTGGGCCAGGTGTGGGATGTAATCTCCTGGTGTGCTGTTTGCTAAGACCCTTGGTAAAGCGCAGTATTAGGGTGGGAGTTACCCGATTTTCCAGGTGTTGTGTGTCTCCATTTCCTTTGGCTAGGGAAAGGAATTCCCTTCCCCCTTGTCCTTCCCAGATGAGGCAATGCCTCGCCCTGCTTCAGCTCTCGCTGGTCGGACTGCACCCGTGGACCAGCACCAACTGTCTGACACGCCCCAGTGAGATGAACCCGGTACCTCAGTTGAAAATGCAGAAATCACCCATCTTCTGTGTCGCTCATGCTGGGAGCTGGAGGCTGGAACTGTTCCTGTTCAGCCATCTTGGGCGTGCCCCCTGGCTGCTGATCTTAGGATCACCAAGCAAGCCCCCTGCAGCACCACCTGGGCCCCTGCAGTGGGCCTGGCATCCACAGGAGGCCGGACCACTTGCAGTAGCCAAAAGCCAAAAGATGAGCCAGGAAGCAGAAATTGGGGTCTTCTTGATATTCCTTGGTGGGGTGTCACAAGGGTGTGCTGCTGGAGTGAGTTGGGCGCTGGGGGTGGAGAGGAAAGAGCCTGATGAAGTGTGGGGTGCAGTGCTGCCTCCATACGGGCCTTAAATGATGGATTCCCTGAGAAGTGCTGGTAGGCCCTGGAGCAGATGCATCTCATCTGGTTTGCAGGTCACTGAACTCATTCCTGAGGATTGGAGGAGGAGGTAATGCCCCTAATGCCTGGCTGTTCTTAAAAGGATTGGCTAAATTGATAGCTCCTAATGCCATTTGTCACTGGGTGGGCAGGAAAGGATACTGAGAGGGTTGGCTTCGCTGATTGTCTCTGGCCTGTGGGTGCTCTCCAATGTCAGCCTTACCTTTTCCTCCAGACCTCCAGCCTATGAAGGTCAGACTCAAAGTCAAACATGGCCAGGAATTAGAGGGAGAAACTGGCACCATATCATCTCAGGCTGCCCCACGGTGTTCACAGAAACCCCTTCCAGAGCACTAGTTTCCTAAGGAAGCTACAGAGTGCTGGGCTGAGAGCAGCAAGGAATGGGGAGGAAGGGGAGGAAGGGAAAGGGGAGTTTATTTGGGTCTAGGGTGGGGAGGGGACACCAGTGTGGAGAGAGGCAACTTTTTGTCAAAAACATGGGTGATTCTCATTTTTGTCCTTAAAAATATCCAGGCTTACTGGGCTGTGGTGACAAGCACAGACTGTGATTGGCTGCAGCAGGAGGTGGGGAGTCCCTGGGCTGGCAGCCTAGGCTGGATGAGGTCTTTCAACAGAGATGCAGCCCCAGGAAGAAAGCCTGCACACATCCTTTTCGCCAGACAGACACAGATGTGGCCCACCTTGGTGGCCCTCAGTCCTCTCTGGGAAACACAGGCGAAGGAGCTCCGGAGCGGGTCCTGCTGCAGCCTGGGCCCTCTGTGTCCTCCAGAAAGCTGTGCCCACACTGGCTCTCCCCTCCAGCTGTAGGCTTAGGGCTGCCCGCCCCTCTGGTGCCCTTTACAGCAAAGTGCAGCCTCAGCATTTTTCCTACTCCTGCTGCTTGCCTTTTAGTTCCTCCTCATCTATCACCTGGCAGGGAATCGGAGCAGAGCCGGGAGAGGAGGGGAGAGGCATGTCTTTTGTGTTCTTCTACCTTCCCTCTTTTCCTTTTCCTTCTTCCTCTGGTTCTGTCCTTTCTTCACTTTCACTGATCATTAAAACATAAATTCCTGGCTGACTCTCTCAGCTTAGCCTGCAGCCCAGCTGTTTGGGGACTTCCCATCTGGATCCTACTGGGAATGAGACACTGAGCTGGGCTGAAACCCCCAAAGCTCAGGCAGGAAGGCAGCAAAACAAGCCTGGAGGAGACTTCCCTTGCCCTGTGTCTCCACCAGCCAGAGAAAGCTCTACCCTATTCCTTCACAATCTTCTTGCCTTAAAAATGTGTTGGAACTTTTCTAGGTGGATACCCCAAAGAATAAACAGGGACTCAGATGGATCCTTGTACACTCATGTTCAAAGCAGCATTATTCACAACAGCAAAAGGTGCAAACAACCCAAATGTCCATCGATGGATGAATGGATAAATAAAATGTGGTCTAGATATACAGTGTACTATTGTGATATGATGTCTTATTCAGCCATAAAAGGGCATGAAATTCTGATTCATGTTACAATGTGGATAGACCTTGAAAGTGTTATGCTAAGTGAAATAAATCAGTCATAAAAGGACGAATATTGCATGATTCCTCTTATAGGAGGTACCTAGAGTAGGCAGATTCATAGAGAGAAGGTAGGACAGTGGTTACCAGGGGTTAGAGAGAAGGGTGAGGAAGAGTTATTTGTTTAGTGGGCACAGAGTTTCTGTTTGGGTTGATAAAAAAGTTCTGGAAATAGATAGTGATGATGGCTCATAACATTATGAATGTACTTAAAGCCACTGAATTATGTACTCAAAAATCGTTAAGATTATAAAGTTTTGATTTGTTTGGTTTGGTTGGTTGTTTTTGTTTTTGTTGTTGTTGTTTTATTTTGTTTTTGCTTTCAGACAGAAACTCACTCTGTCACCCAGGCTGGAGTGCAGCAACACAATTATAGCTCACTGTAACCTCAAACTCCTGGGCTCAAGCAATCCTCCCGCCTTAGCCTCCTGAGTAGCTGGGACTGCAGGTGTGTGTGACCATGCTCAGCTAATTTTTAAAAAGTTTTTTGCAAAGACAAGATCTTGCTATGTTGCCTAGGCTGGTCTCAAATTCCTGGCTTCAAGAGATCCTCCCGTCTCAGCCTCCCAAAGGGCTGGGATTACAGGCATGAGCCACTGCACTCAGCTGAATGCTGTTTTATGTTGCATATATTTGACCGTAATAAAAAATTCAGGGCCTTAGCACCTGGCTGTACTTCCAGGCTAAGAGCTATGGAGGTGGACGGGCAGAGGAGGGCCACGCTCTCTCCCTCTCTCTGCTCCTTCTTCTTCTCTTGTGATTGAGGTGAAGCTCAGGAATTTTCTGCTTTGCATGTTCCCCGCTTTTCTGAAGCAGGGGCCTCCCCACTCCCTCGCTGGGCTCCACTGTGGAACAGGGAAGTGATGTATTCTCCTGTTCACCCTGGAAAATGAGAGTTTCTGGAGGAGCTGAAATCCCTGGGAGAGAGTGAAAAGGAGGGGAGGACCGGCAAGTAAGGGGGGCTAGGGATCTGGCGGCCACTGTGGGTAACTGCAGCTCACCCCACTTGGAGTTGCTGAGGGACCACGTGAAGCATGCCTGGAATTGTCTGAGACACTGAAGAGGGGAGTATTTGTCCCACTGAGGACAGCTGCATGCAGCACTAGCTCCTCATACTTCCAGGTTGCAGGTGCCAGGGGCCAGGGGCTTCCTGCAGGCATCTCCTGACTGCAGAGGAGGCCTGGGCAGGAGGCCCCGGGGCAGCTGAGGTGAGGCGCCGCTGGGCTACCCCACATGAATCTGGCTGGGCAGCAAACACTAGAGTAGGAGGAATGGCCGAGAGGACGTGAGGACACAAGAGGCACCTGCAGAGCGCATCCTCTTCCTTCCTTGGGGCACCAAAAGGCTGCAGGTTTGGGATGGGTCTCAATCCTGTCCCCTTTCTTAGCAACTATTATGAGTTTGGGGTGATGACCGTGCCCAGGCTCCCTCACGGGACCCTGACACAGCCCTGAGACACTCGAGCATGTTTGGGAGAGCCCTGCAGAGCCGGCCAGAGGCTGCATCTGCAGGCAGAGCCCGGCACTCTATCCTCCTGAAAACGGCTCCGTGTAGAGTTCCTGCAAAACCCGGTTTTCTGACTGCACCTGTTAGGTGTGCCAGGAAGCCCTTGATAAGATCTGAAGTCTTCAAGGAATAATGGGCGTGGCCTTGTGTATTGACTTCTCCTGCAGGCGACTCCTTTTCAGCCCTCTCTGGACATCAGCAGTGTAATTCCCATCCAGTGGAGGCCAGCTGCCCAGGGCCAGGCACAGAGCCTGCATAGGGCCAGCTCTCCGGAACCTGTGCCCAGCTGGGGAATAAGCACATGCGCAGCACTTGAAGAATTCACTGCTCACTGGAGAGTCAGTATAGACTAGGGAGCTTGGAGGTGGCCTGAGGGACTCAGCAGGCCACCAGGAAGGGGGATGGAGAGAAGGCAGTGGGGTATAGGCATAGTCGTGCGGACCTGGAGCTCTCCTGTGTGAACTTGGGCAAGTTACTTAATCTCTCTGAATCTCCATTTTCTCTTCTAAGTAGCATAATTATGCTGATCCCATAGGGTTGCTGTGAAGGTGAAGTGAGTGGAGGCAGATCAAGTACTGATGTGTCTGGGGCATGATAAAGGCACAGCAGACACTCGTCATTCCTACTGTTAGCAGAAATTGCAGTATTCATACCCATAGCCAACCCTGGGTGAATCTTGCTTAGTAGCCTGCCGTGAAACCAAGGCAATGCTCTGGCCTTCTGTGCGTATAAGAACCTCTAGGTTTGGCAGGTGGAGGGAAGGAGAAAATGCTTCCAGGTGACGGGTTCAGTGTGAGCAAAAGCACAGAGGCAGGAAAGAGCATCCTGTATTCATTTTCTATTGCTTCCTAAAAGATTACTACAAATAGCAGCATAAAACAATACCATTCATTATCTCACAGTTCTGTAAGTCAGAAGTCTGGCACAGCATCTCATGAGTCTGAAGTCAAGTTGTTAGCCAAGTTGAATTCTTGGAGGCTCTGGAGGAAAAGTCTGCTTCCAAGCTCATTGGTTCTTGGGTGAATTTACTTCATCGCAGATGTAGAATGAGGTGCCCACTTCCTTGCCAGCTGTTGACCAGGGATTGCTCTCAACTACTAGAGGCCGCCCATGTGCCTTACTTACCATGTGTCCCTCCTCCTTCAAGCCAACAACAGTGCATTGAGTCTTTCTCATGCTTTGGATCTCTGGCTTCTACTGTCTCTGAGCTCAGTCCCAGATTTAATGGGCTCAGGTGCTTGGGTCACGCCCTCCTGAATAGTCTCCTTATCTTAAAGTAAACTAATTTGGAATTTAATTGTGTCTGCAAAATCCCTTCTCAAGAGTATCTAGACTCCTGGCGAGTAACTGGGAGAGGGTGTATACCCAAGGCTGTCTTAGAATTCTGTCTACCACACCTACCATATGCCCAGAACAAGGACCAGAGTAGCCAGGGGATAACTTAGGCATGGGCAGCCGTGCAGCAGGAGGGGTAAGGTGGGTACTGGTGCTATGGGGAGGTGGAAGGACCTGTAGGCTTTGAGTGGCAGGTGGAGGAAGAGGCAATGGACAGTGTCCCCCATGCCCCTGCCTGTGGCCCTTGCCACCAAATGTGCATATCCCAATCACAGCTGACTCTCTGCAGACCTGCTGCCACCCCTGCCTCCACATCTGGTTTCCTCATTCTGAGAAGGGCACCACCTGGGCCTGAAACCTCCAATCCTCTGATTCCTCCCTCTAGGATGGGTGGACAGACCCAGCTCCAAGACCGCTGAGCTCAGAGACCCAGAGCAAGGCCCTGCAGCACCTCAGAGCACCCTGCAGCAGGCCTGGGGTCCAAGGGAGGCTGAGCCCCTTGCAGCAGCCAAAAGCCTAAAAATGAACTGGGAAAGCAGCAGAAGATGTGTGCGCAGCAGGGCAGTTCTCCTTCCCCTGGGAAGTTCTTCCTCTCCGTTCCCTCACCCTTGGAGAAGGCAGTGAGGGTGTTGGGGAGTCAACATTCATGTTCTCAGCAGCATTTCTGGAACCCAGCACACCATTTCTTGCCCTGCTTTGGGCTCACTGCAGTTTAAACACTCAACAAACCCTAGATTATTGGCAAATAACTGTGTTCCAAAGAAGGTCTCAGGGTTAAGGTTCTTAGGTTCAAGGTTTTGAAATTCAAATGCTCCATTAAACCTGCTAGGACCTCGCCTTTATTACTGGCAGCAGCATTCACGCTGCTCTATGTGACTTCAGAGCCCTGTGTGTGCAGGATTCAGGCCTTCTCTGTGCTTTGTGTGGTAGTGGTTTGGTAGAAGGCTGTGCTACTATTTGTGATAATAAAAGCACGTGGAGACTGTTTTCTCTGGCAGATCAGGATCTTCCATGGAGATCACAGATCTCCAGATAATAAAAGAGGCACAAGACAAGTTTTAAAGCCCCTTCCCATCTAGCCTGGAGCCTATCAGGAAGGAAAGGATCCTTGGCCTGGAGGTGAGAAAGGTTCTAGCTTTCCTCACTCCCAAGTGGGTCATGTGTGAGCTTCTGGGGAAAGCAAGGGAGAGGGGAGTGAAGAGGGCAGTGGTGGGGAGGTCCCAGCAGACCTGGGCCCCTGCAGGGCTGGGTTGAGCACGTCAGCTCCAGAGATTGCAGTTCTGTTGGTGGACTTTAGCTAGTGTTCCAGCAACAGCTGGTCATCTATGCCATGCTGCCCTAGAGAGAGGGCCAGAGGGCTAATGGGGTTAGTCATGGCCCTGTAAGGGTGACCAGGCAGTGTCTGTGGCTAGGCCATATCAGCATGGACAGTGCAGCAAGCCTTTCTCGTTCTACCAGTGAAAACCAGTCACGTTCCTGCAGACTCATCATAGGTGTGTTCCAGTAGCTGCACCAGAGCAAGGCTGCAAAATCCTGCTTATAAGTTATAGCCCATAGGCTTCAACTAATTTAGGGGACAGTCGAGTGACCAAAAAGAAAGTCTCCTCCTAAGTAGGCATTTTCTTGGAGGACCTGAGCCCCTCAGAGGTTGGTGTCTCGGGCCCCATTGTGCACCCTCAATCTTGGTTCTGTGGTTTATTTCATCCTGCTTTGTGGTAGATTCTGTTAAATCTGAGGCAGGAAGTGAGGCTTGGCCTGTAGGCCGAGTTCATCTTCTGCCTTTCCCAGCGATTAAGGCTTAGGTAGACACTAACTCTGACACTGCACAGTGCCTGTGCTGGCCAGTCAGACAAGTGACCTGCATTCCCTGGGCCTGTCTCCTGCCCCACACAGTGGGAATTACAGCACATCATTTATGCTGAGGGCAAGCCAGCTCCCCACTGACTTCTCAAGGTTGTTGGAAGAACAGAACGCCATGATGGATAAGAAGATGCTTCCAGGAGCAGAGTGTGTTTCCCAGGTGTGGGCATCGTCGTCTCCTCCAGCAGCATCTCACGGAGTTCTCTGTCTTCTTTCCCACCAGTCCCGGCCCAGGCCCCTGAGCCGGCAGGATGGAAAACTCCTCTGCAGCGTCAGCCTCCTCGGAGGCGGGGAGCAGCCGCTCCCAGGAGATCGAGGAGCTGGAGCGCTTCATCGACAGCTACGTGCTGGAGTACCAGGTGCAGGGGCTGCTGGCTGACAAGACAGAGGGTGATGGCGAGAGCGAGAGGACCCAGTCCCACATCTCCCAGGTGAGTGCTGGCCTGGGGTTAGGGGAGCTTGGCAAACTCAGAGGGGATGACGCAGGGATCCCTAATTCTGGGCAGCATCCAGTTGCTTGACACTAGACTGCCAAGGCACGAATGGTCCCACCCAGCAGAGCACCCATTATCCGGCAGGTGGTCTTTGGGATCCAGGCAGGAGGTGCCCTGGGTGTGCACGCAGACCCTCTGACCCACCTCCACTCCTCCCTATCCATTGAGGCTTTGGGGCCCAGCCAGGCCCACAAGTCTTTGAACACACGTCTCTTGAGTACCTACTATGTGCTGTACGCTGTTCCCTGTCCTCAATAAGCTTATGTTCTAGAAAAGGTCTGGAGGTTTTGCTTCTCCATAATGCACACCAACAAAGAACTGTAACTTGTGGATATTTTCTCTGATTTCAAATACAAGCAGTTGTTGGCAGCCAAAGGAATGACTCTTGTGGGCTTCTCAACCAGGGCTCTGTATGCCAGACATACTTAGATATATGAGGCAATCTAACTAGTGTTCTGGGTTGGTCCTGCCCCCCCTGCCTCAGTCTGTGGCATCCCTAACCTTGGAGGGGAGATGGACTCATCTGAAAGATCGTGGGCTGAGATTTCAAAGTCTTGGCTTCTCCCAAATAAAGTATGAATGCATTCAGGATAGGGACCCTGTCAAGCGTATCTTTGCCTAACAGCACAAATCCTCAGCAGATTTTTGTTCAAGAGCTGGTTCCAGATTGGCTTGTAGCTGCCTGTGTGACCTTGGGCAGAACCCTCAATATCTGTGGGGCTGAGTTTTCTTATCTGGCAAATGGGGATTATGCTGTTGCCTCAGAATGTTGGAAGGTCAGACGGTAAGAAGTACAAAAGCTGCAGAGAGTCAGTGCTGCCTGCACAAGCATGTACAGGACAGTCCCCTCTCTCTGGAGTCAGGGTTCTGGGGATCCACCTCTCGTACGTGTTATCCCATCTCCAAGCCCCGGACTCCCGGGACAATCAGAAGGTGAGCTACCTGGGTGCACCCTGCTTTGGGAAAAGGCTGAGTCCAACTACCAGGCTCACTTTTTGGGTGGGACCCCTAGCTTTTTAGAAGCCAGAACAAACTTTTGGCTTTCCTGGAACTCAGACTAGGAGTCACTCTGGGAAATACTGAAGCCACAGTAATTCCATGCCCTGTTCCCACTAGGAAGCAGGGGACAGAAAATAGCCCTGGCGGAGAAAAAAAAATAGATGTGATGCTTTCTTTAGTGTCCTTGAGGTTCTAAAATCATAAGTAATGTAAGCCTATAATTTGTTTGTTATTCAATCCACGAGTGTTTAACAAGCTTCTGTTCTGTGCCAGGCACTATTCTAGGACTCATATCTAGGATTGAGCAACAAAGCCCTGCCCTCATGGAACGTGCATTCTAGTCGTGGGTGATCATTGCGATGGAGAAAAGTAAAGCTGGAAAATGGAATGGGGAGTGAGGAGGAGCAGGAGGGGCTTGCAGTTTTAAGTAGGGTAGTCAGGGAAGCTGGCACGTAGGGGAGGGAGGGGTGAGTAGTGGAGATATCTGGAGAGGAACATCCGGGCAGAAGGAGCAGCCCGTGCCAGGCCTGGGCTGGAAGAAGAGTCCAGGCCCAGCCAGCAGGCCAGGGTGCTGGAGCAGAGGGTGAGGGAGGGAGAGCTGCGGAGATGAGTCACAGGGATGATGGGGACTGTGTCATCGGGAGGTGCGAGGCCTGAGCCCTGGAGTTGGCCCCACATGAGGAAGAAAGGATGTGAGGAGAAGTGAGCCAAGACACCAGCGAGGCAGGAGGGAACCAGGCCACGCAGAGTGCTGGAGCCCAGGAGGGGCGTCGAGGGAGCGGGATGGGGAGACTGCCTTGCAGGCTGCTGCCAGGCCGGGTAAGAGGGACTGAGAATGGCTGACTGAGCAGGGGGAGCCTGACGGGGGAGTTTTGGCTGCGTGGTGAAGGCAGAAGCTTGCCTGTGGCCAGCTCAAGGAACAGAAGGAGATAGCCTGGAGACTAGCTGAATAGTACAACGGTTTTGAGGAGTTTAGCTGTAAAGGGGAGAGATATGTGGTGGTATTTGGGGAAATAAGGTCAAAATAGGAGCATTGACCTGTGTGTTCAATCCAGGGGCAAGTCAGGGGTTGCTGGAGCCCTGGCCTATCCCCAGCCCCCAGTGGTTCATCCACAATAACAGGAGGGAGTTGCAGGCATGCGGCCACGCATCTAAAATAACTCCTGCAGCACAGCTGTGGTTTCTCTCCAGCTACTTGCAGCCACGAAGGTGCAGAGGCAGAGTTACAAAGATGACTTTAACCAGGATGGAGGTTTCTCCAGGGAGTACAGTGGAGGAGAGAGGGGTGAGGGAGGCATGGGAGTGATGATGGTGAGTCACCTGGATGCTGAAGCAGGTCAGGATGGGAGTGGGTACCTGAGGTGGTGATGGAGGCTGACAGGTGGTAGGGTCAGTGGATTGGAGGCCACCCAAAGAACTGTTGTAATCCTGGTAGCAGAGAGACTGAGCTAGAAAGATGGTGGGAGTGTGGCATGTGTCCAGGAGTGGGGTGTTTGAAATCAGAGGTGGAGGAATGCAGTCATGGGTCAGGAGAGGGCTGGGTGTGAGCATGGGAATGTGTGGGGGAGAGGGAGAGGCCAGGAGGAGAGCAGGTCATGAAACTCAGATCCATCTTCATGGATCTTGAAATCACCAAGAAAGGACAAAAGGATATGGGAGAGGGTGGCTGTGATACAGGAGAAAAGTCCTTGAGGAATGCAGGAGCAAGGTGGCGGCTGGGCGGCCTGGCGGTCTACAGCTGACTCCATGGAGGGTCTTGTCTGGTGGTGCATTAACTTATTTGCACAATCCCTTTTTTGATATAAACTATGCTTATTGCACAGCTAACAGTACCATGATCTGGAGTGGAAGGAGGAGGAAGATTAGGATAGATTGGAAAATTATAAGGGAAATTAACCACTTTAGATTGTCCAGGGCAAGAACTAAGTGAACCAACTTTTGCAGTCCCCTGGAAGCCCCTAGAGCTGACTTCCCCAGGAGCAGGGCCTGTGGACGGGCATATGGGCTGGCTGGGTACCCCCTGTTGTGGGCTGCCTGCCTCTTCAGCTGTTGTGGCATCCAGGCCTGCAGCAGGGCATCCTCCAAAGGTTCCTCCAGCTGAAATTTGCTCTACCTGGAGGAGCCAGGGAGGCCTCGAAGCTTCACCCGAGAGGAATGCGTGGCTGATGGTAGAATTTCTGTGCCCAGAGCAGCCAGCGGGGACATAGTTTTGAGAGGGGCCCTCCCAGTGCTTTCAGTCTGGGCCCTGTGCTTCTGGCACCAGCTCCTGGGATCAGTGGGGCCTGACTCACACTTGGATGCCCCCATCTGTGTGGTGGGCAAGGCAAGGCTGTGGAGGGGCTTTCAGACTGACGTCTGCTGTCAAGTGTGGTGTGGAGAACACCTGTGTGGTATGACATTTGGATGCATTCTCTAAACTTTCTTCATGCTCTGGAATTCCCTCGAAGAATGCAGACACCTGGCAGGATTCCGGGGCCTGCGGGCCTGCCTGCCTGCTGCCAGAAAGGGAGAATGTTTCAATCCTGCCCCTACCGCGCCCCTGCCTCCCCGCTCCCCACAGCCACACACACACCTGGGGCACCAACTCTGGAGGAGGGACCGCTGTGGTCAACTCTCAGGAAGGCCAGGGTTAGCTGTGTCTACATAAGATACTTCTTAAAAAAATTTCTCTATTAACACAGCTTTATGGGAAATATTTCTGCTAAAGCACTTTGGCTTTTTTTTTTTTTTTTAAATCTGATGACTAGTTTAAATGGAAGCCAAAAAGAAACAAACAAACAAACAAAACACTCAGGGAATGTTCCTGTCTGCCTGTGTGGTGTTTTGATGTTTCTGGGGAGGAAATTTGTGAAGAATCTTGGAAACCTTGAGAAGACCTGAGGGAGTGGAGAGGAATGTTGCTCTTCAGCGGGTGAGGTCATTTTTTGGGATCTGAGAAATGACAGTTGGCACTCAGGGAGAAAATATCTCATGATGTTTGTACACGTGTGTTCCTCTTGTCCTTCCCAGTAACAACTGGAAAGAAATGAAGGATGGATGGATGGATGGATGGATGGATGGATGGATGGATAGACAGACAGATAGATGATACATAGATAATAGATAGATGAGATAGATAGTTAGATCAGTTTTCCTCTCCCTTAGGGGAATAACCGAGACAATGTGTGTTTTAAGTTTGCCAAAATTTTCTGGATGCCATATTTAACACCACACTCCTCCCCATATTTAGCACCACACCCCTCCCCATGTTTAACATCACAACCCTCCCCATATTTAACATCACACCCCCCCATGTTTAACACCACACCCCTCCCCATGTTTAACATCACACCCACCCATGTTAAACACCACACCCCTCCCCATATTTAGCACCACACCCCTCCCCATGTTTAACATCACAACCCTCCCCATATTTAACATCACACCCCCCCATGTTTAACACCACACCCCTCCCCATGTTTAACATCACACCCCCCCATGTTTAACACCACACCCCTCCCCATGTTTAACATCACACTCCCCCATGTTTAACATCACACCCCCCATGTTTAACATCACACCCCTCCCCCATGTTTAACACCACATCCCTCCCCCATGTTTAACATCACACCCCTCCCCATGTTTGACACCACACCCCTCCCCCATGTTTAACATCACACCCCTGCCCCATGTTTAACATCACATGCCCTCCCCCATGTTTAATACCACACCCCTCCCCTGTGTTTAACACCACATGCCCTCCCCCGTGGTTAACACCACACCCCTCCCCATGTTTAACACCATACCCCTCCCCCGTTTTTAACACCCCAACCCTCCTCCGTGTTTAATACAACACTCCTCCCCCGTATTTAACACCCTACCCCTCCTCCGTGTTTAACACGACACCCCCCCCATGTTTAAGGTCACACCCCTCCCCCATGTTTACCACCACACCCCTCCCCCATGTTTACCACCACACCCCTCCCTCATGTTTAACAGCACAACCCTCCCTCATGTTTACACCACACCCCTCCCCCATGTTTAACACCACACCCCTCCCCGTGTTTAACACCACACCCCTCCCTCATGTTTAACAGCACACCCCTCCCCCATGTTTAAAACAACACCCCTCCCGTGTTTAACACCACACCCCTCCCCATGTTTACACCACAATCCTCCCCATGTTTAACACCACACCCCTCCCCCATGTTTAACACCACACCCCTCCCCTATGTTTAACACCACACCCCTCCCCATGTTTAACATCACATTCCCCCTCATGTTTAACACCACACCCCTCCCCGTGTTTAACACCACACCACTGCCCCTGTTTAACATCACACCACCCCGCATTTAACATCACACCCCTCCCCTATGTTTAACATCACACCCCTCCCGGTGTTTAACACCACACCCCACCCCCATGTTTCACCGCACACCCCTGCCTGAGTTTAACAGCACACCCCACCCCCATGTTTAACAACACACCCCTCCCCCATGTTTAACAGCACACCCCTCCCCCATGTTTAACAGCACACCCCTCCCCGTGTTTAACACCACACCCCTTCCCGTGTTAAACACCACACCCTTCTCCCATGTTTAACACCACACTCCTCCCCCATGTTTAACACCACACACCCCTCCCCATGTTTACACCACACCCCTCCCCATGTTTAACACCACACCCCTCCCTGTGTTTAACACCACACCCCTCCCCATGTTTACACCACACCCCTCCCCCATGTTTAACATCACAGACCCCCGTTTAACATCACACCCCTCCCTGTGTTTAATACCACACCCCTCCCCCATGTTTAACACCCCACCTCTCCCCCTGTTTAACACCACACACCTCCCCCATGTTTACCACCACACTCCTCGTCATGTTTAACACCACACCCCTCCCCATGTTTAACGTCACATCCCTCCCCCATGTTTAACACCACACACCCCTCCCCCATGTTTACACCACACCCTTCCCCATGTTTAACACCACACCCCTCCCCCATGTTTAACATCACACCCCTCCCCCATGTTTAACATCACACCCCTCCCCATGTTTAACATCATACCCCTCCCCATGTTTACACCACCCCCCTCCCCCATGTTTAACATCACATTCCCCCTTATGTTTAACATCACACCCCTCCCCCATGTTTGACACCACACCCCTCCGCCATGTTTAACACCACACCCCTCCCCTATGTTTAACACCACACCCCCCCCATGTTAACACCACACCCCTCCCCATGTTTAACATCACATTCCCCCTCATGTTTAACACCACACACCCCCCCCATGTTTAACACCACACCCTTCTCCCATGTTTAACACCACACCCCTCCCCTATGTTTGACACCACACCCCTCCCCATGTTTAACACCACACCCCTCCCCCATGTTTAACACCACACCCTCCCACCATGTTTAACACCACACCCCATGTTTAACACCACACCCCTCCCCCATGTTTAACACCACACTCCCCCATGTTTAACACCACACCCCTCCCCATGTTTAACACTACACCCCTCCCCATGTTTAACATCACATTCCCCCTCATGTTTAACATCACACCCCTCCCCATGTTTAACACACACCCCTCCCCATATTTTCACCACCCCCCTCCCCCATGTTTAACACCACAGCCCTCCCCCATATTTAATACCACACCCCTCCCCATGTTTAACATCACACCCCTCCCCATGTTTAACACCACACCCCTCCCAGTGTTTAACATCACATTCCCCCTCATGTTTAACACCACACCCCTCCCAGTGTTTAACATCACATTCCCCCTCATGTTTAATATCACACCTCTCCCCCATATTTTACATCGTACCCCTCTCCCATGTTTCAGGAACAGCTGCTGTCCAATAGATTGGAAGTCCCCACCGTCACTCTATCCTTGGGTAGAGGAAGGATTAAAGCCCTAAAGGAGGGAAACTGAGGCACAGAGATGGAGCATAGCCAAACCCTACTGCTGGGTGGTGGCTGACCTGGGCCCTGGAGCCCCATCCCCACCCCACCTACTTGTGGTTTCCTGCTCTGTACAGGCCATGGCTGACTGGGTGTTGGGTGGTTAACATAGATGTATTTCCTGCAGAAGGAAAATTGGGACTCCAAATCTCATTGACCACTAACCTTCTGGGGAAGAGATTAGGAAGTTGTAAGTGGGGAAAATGTTGGCACATGTGATGTTCGTGGATGATCTGGTGGATCACCAGAAAGCTTGGAAGCAGTATGCCACTCTGGGCGAGCGTGAACTCACTTAGGGAATACGAGAAATACTGATGTACAGGCCGCACTGCTAGAGGTGCAGGCAAAGGTACGGGGCCTGGGCCTGGAGTGTTCATAAGCCTATGCGTCACTCTGATTGCTACAGTGGGAGCAGGACTGTCTCCTTTCCCCCCTCCATGGCCTGCTGCCCCTGCTCCAGTCTCTTGGAAAGATAACATGTGGGGACCCTATGAAGAGCAGATACATTTAATGACGGCATAGTTTCCAGTAAATTCTTGTTAAGAAGTCAAACTAAGAGCCAGTGAGAGTGAAGATTACTTCCTATAGCCCTATTTTGATGCTTTCAGGCACTTGGAAGCCCTGTGTGTCGTCTAAAATGCAGTGATGTCTACAAAGGGGTGCACTGTACAAAGTGGCAATGAAGAGGATAGGGTGAGAGTGTTCAGATCGGCTCAGTGGCTTTTCCTAACGTGTTTCTCCTCTTTCCCTTTACGTCTCTCCTTTCATTCTGCCTTCCCTGTTCACTGTTCCCTCACCCTTTTTTAGAAATCCCATCTCTTCGTTTCCTTCTGCCCTTAAATTCATTTTCCCTGATGTCTTTGCTCACAGGAGGAAGCACTCAATGGTGGACCACCCATGAAAGGCTTAACAGAAGAAGTGAGTTTATAGGAGGACTGCGGGGTGGTTCGGCATGGGGGATTTATTGTGTATTTTCCCCTTATTTAAAAAATATATTCTAAATTATACAAGTACTTTATGCATACATTCCCATACTGCACAAGAATTCAAATGTTAATAATTAAATTCTCCTGAACTAAAATTATTTTAAATTATATAAGTCCTTTATGCATACATTATCATGGTACATAAGAATTCAAATATTAACAATAAAATCTTCTGTGCTACCACCTCATTCTGCTCCCTTACTCCTACCTCCCATCAGATGAGTGAGTTCATTTCCTTGCCTTTTTTAATGCCTTTCCTGACATATGTGTGACTTGAAGAAATACAACATTGTCAAATCATATATCAGCCAGTGGATATATTGTTCAATAACTTGCATTTTTCCTTTTCTTTTTTTTTTTTTTGAGGCGGAGTCTCGCTCTGTTGCCCGGACTGGAGCGCAGTGGCCGGATCTCAGCTCACTGCAAGCTCCGCCTCCCGGGTTTACGCCATTCTCCTGCCTCAGCCTCCCGAGTAGCTGGGACTACAGGCGCCCGCCATCTCGCCCGGCTAGTTTTTTTTTTTTTTTTTTTTTGTATTTTTTAGTAGAGACGGGGTTTCACCGTGTTAGCCAGGATGGTCTCGATCTCCTGACCTCGTGATCCGCCCGTCTCGGCCTCCCAAAGTGCTGGGATTACAGGCTTGAGCCACCGCGCCCGGCCAATAACTTGCATTTTTCACCTGCCCACATGCCCCAGAGATTCCTCTGGGCTTGCACATCTGCTGTGTTCTGTTTAATGGCTGCCCAGTTGTCCATAGCATGGATTTGTTTAACCATTTGCTTCCTGGTGGGCACTCAGGTTACTTCTAAATTTTCCCCTGGAAATATGTGACACTTCAACGCATACTGTTGAACATGCCTCCTTCTGCACAAATAACAGTGTTTCTTCAGTTAGATGCTGAGAAGTAAAATTAATTTTAATAGCTGTTGTTAAATTGCTCTCCAAAGATCTTCCATTATCCACACTACCACCAGTCTGTTGGGACATCTTGTCATTTTAATTCACATTGTCTTATTTCTTTTTCTTTTTTCTTTTTTTCTTTTGAGACAGAGTCTCACTCTGTTGCCCAGGCTGAAGTGTAGTGGCATGATCTTGGCTCACTGCAACCTCCGCTTCTGGGTTCAAGCAACTCTCCTGTCTCAGCCTCCCGAGTAGCTGGGACTACAGGCACATGCCACCACACCCAGCTAATTTTTGTATTTTTAGTAAAGACAGGGTTTCACCATATTGGTCAGGCTGATCTTGAACTCCTGACCTCAGGTGATCCACCTGCCTCGGGCTCCTAAAGTGCTGGGATTACAGGCATGAGCCACTGCGCCCGGAATTGAATTATCAATCTTTTTATTTTCTTTTTTTCTTTTTTTTGAGATGGAGTCTCACACTGTCGCCGGGGCTGGAGCACAATGGTGTGCTCTCAGCTTACTGCAACCTCTGCCTCCCAGGTTCAAGCAATTCTCCTGCCTCAGTCTCCTGAGTAGCTGGGATTACAGGCGTGTGCTACGACGCCTGGCTAATTTTTTGTATTTTTAGTAGAGACAGGGTTTCACTATGTTGGCCAGGCTGGTGTCGAACGCTTGACTCATGATCCACTCGCCTTGGCCTCCCAAAGTGCTGGGATTACAGGCATGAGCCACTGCACCTGGCCTTTTTTTTCTTTTTTTTTTTTAGATGAAGTTTTGCTCTTGTTGCTGAGGCTGGAGTGCAATGGTGTGATCTCGGCTCACTGCAACCTTTGCCTCCCGGGTTCAACTGATTCTCCTGCCTCAGCCTCCTGAGTAGCTGGGATTACAGGTGCCCGCCACCATGCCCAGCTAATTTTTTTTTTTTTTTTTTTTTTTTGAGACGGAGTCTCGCTCTGTCGCCCAGGCTGGAGTGCAGTGGCCGGATCTCAGCTCACTGCAAACTCCGCCTCCCGGGTTCCCGCCATTCTCCTGCCTCAGCCTCCCGAGTAGCTGGGACTATAGGCGCCTGCCACCTCGCACTGCTAGATTTTTGTATTTTTTAGTAGAGACGGGGTTTCACCATGTTAGCCAGGATGGTCTTGATCTCCTGACCTCGTGATCCGCCCGTCTTGGCCTCCCAAAGTGCTGGGATTACAGGCTTGAGCCACCGCGCCCGGCCATAATTTTTTGTATTTTTAGTAAAGACAGAGTTTCGCTGTTTTGGCCAGACTGGTCTTGAACTCCTGACCTCAGGGATCCACCCCCCTCGGCCTCCCAAAGTGCTGGGATTACAGGCATGAGCCACCATGCCTGGCCACTAATTATTTTTTAATAGGATAACATTTTATTTTATGAAAGTAGCAACTGGAAAAACTGAGACAAGTGAAAAATGGAAAAAAACCCCATCATTTTATGGCAACTAATATAATTTTTGTGCATCTTTTTTTTAAACATATTTTATAAAGTTGTACTTCTAGCATACATGTAAGTTTTATGATCTGTAAGTTTTAATGATCTCCTAGACATTGTTTGGTGGTGGTTTTTAGCATAAAGTGTAACTATTTAAATTTGCTCTTTTTCTGCTAGGTAGTAAAATAAATAGAATGAAAGCTAACATTTATCCATTCAGGCTCTGTTGTAGGCTCACGGGGCAAAGTCAAGAACAGAACAACCATGATCTCTGTCTCAGTTTCTCACAGGGAAAGACAGACAATAGAGGGAGAAGGAAATGCGATGTTAGAAGGTGATGCATGCATGAGGGAGGCAGGAAGTGAGTGGGGAAGGCTCACTTAGGAGTGAGGATTTGGGCACCGTGGCTCATGCCTATAATCCCAGCACTTTGGAAGTCTGAGACAGGCGGATTGCTTGAGCCCAGGAGTTCGAGGCCAGCCTGGGCAACATGGCGAAACTCAGTCTCTACTATAAATACAAAAATTAGCTGGGCGTGATGGTGCGCGCCTGTGGTCCCAGCTACTGTGGAGGCTGAGGTGGGAGGATCACCTGAGCCCAGGACCTGGAGGTTGCAGTGAACTGAGATCATACCACTGCACTCTAGCCTGGGCAACAGAGTGAGACCCTGTCTCAAAACAAACAGACAACAACAACAACAACAACAAACAGAAAGGAAAGGAAAGAAAACAGGAGGGAGTGGCAGCGGGAGGGGGTAGGAAGGGAGGGAGGAAGGGAGGAAGGAGGGTGGGAGGGAGGAACAGAGGGAGGATTTGAAGAAGGTGAGAGTGAGGCCACCTGGGAAAGAGTTAGGCAGAGGGAATGGCCAGGGCAAAGCTCTGGTGTGGGGCATGCCACACAGTTGAATGGATCCCTTTGAATGCCGTGTAGAGAATAGGCTATGATGGGGAGTCAGCAAGAGAGGAAGCAGAGACCAGGAAGCCGTCTCCTTGCCCCAGGGGAGAGGCAATGGAGACTAGGGCCATATGGTCACTGGAGGTGATGAGATGCCTTCAGAGTCTAGGTGTGCCTGGAAGGTGCTGACACTGTGATTGACCCTGAGGATTCTAGCTTGAGCAAATAGGATAGACTTTGCAGAAATGAGCTATGCAAAACCCCGGAAGAGCAGCTTTGGGGGGCAAAGGTCAAGAGTCCCGTCTAGGCATGAAAGGTTTAAGATAATATTAGTCATCTTAGAGGAGATGTTGGTCCACCAGTCCGATGCACAATGGTGGTGTTCAGAGGAGGAGAATGAGCTAGAGATTTATATTTGGATGCTGTTTTAAGCCCAGAGAATGAGGAAGTTTATAGGAGAGAATCAAAGATTGAGCCTTGACTTAAGAAGTTGGGGAGATGAAGAGGAAGTAACAAAGGAGACTGTTTGCGTTGTTTCTTACATGTTAACTCATTTAGTCTTGATGATTCTATGAAGATGCTGTTATTATTACCATTTTACAAGGGAGGAAATTGAAGCATAGAGAGGTTGACTTAAGCTTCCTGAGGCCACACAGCAAGTACATGGCAAGACTGGGGTTTGAAACAGGCAGCCTGTCTCCAATTGCCATCCACTTGCCGTCTCTGCTATTGGTAGATCTATTATTATTACAGATGGAGGAAACTTAGTCCTGGGGATGAAGCGATTTGCCCAAGGTCATAGAGTAAGTGGCAGAGCTGGGATCTGAACTCAGGACTCTCTGCTTCAAGAATTCAAGCTCCTAATCACTCAAGCATTCTCTACAACAGGAAAGTTGTTTGTTTCTGAAAAGATGGGAGCAAAAGCCTCTCTCTCTCTCTCTCTCTCTCTCTCTCTCTCTCTCTCTCTCTCTCAAATCTCAGCCATCAGCAGCATCCTGTCCCTCTTAGCACAGGTCTTTTCTAGAATATCAGTGGATGAAGAATGAGCTGCCCGCCAGCCTTGGGTCCCACCTCTGGGTCTTGGTTCTCCTCCCCATGTCAGTAAGCCCATGTGCCCAGGATAAAGGAAGCTGTCACGCACACTCCTGTCTTTGAGAAGTTGGGTCTTCAGGCTGGCAGGATTCTGACTGGGGTCTGCGAGAATGGGAGGAAGCCATTTCCCCTCAGCCTCAAGTCCCCCTTCAGGGAAATGAAGGCATCGGTGAGAGCCCTAGTTGCTTTGTGCAGCACCCACCTGGGGCAGATTTTACACACAGAGGTCACATTCCACCACCACCCGTGCATTCACTGGGGAAGACCTGGCATGTGGACCCCCAATATCCCCCCTGGGTGGTCTCACACCACCCTTGGTTAAGAAGCCCTGGGTAAGATGACCTTTAAAATAATTTTGCATTTTGAAATAATTTCAAATATACATAGAAATTACAATAATAGTACAAACAATTCTTGCATATGCAATTAACATCTTACTACATTTGTACCCACACACTCTCTCTAAATATATCTTATGATATATATAATTTATACATATAATTGTATATAAAACTTCTTTCTAAATCATTTGAGAGTTAGTTCCAGACATGATGCCCCTGGATCCCTTGACACTTCAGTGTGTATTTCCTCGGAACAAGGACGTGATACAGTAGGAAATGAACATTGATAGAATGCTGTGATTAAACCTACAGATCTTTCCGCAGTTTTCCCAGTAATATTGTTTAGAACAAAAAAAATTGGCTGTGATCTCTGTCTAATCCAAGATTACATATTGTGTTTAATATCAGTCATTTTTCCTGGCTCTTTGAATGATACCTATTTCTGTCCTTTGTTCATTCTGCCACTTTTTGACTGTGTATTCCTGGGTAAGTTACTCAACCACACTGTGCTTCAGTCTCCATGTTTGCTAATTAGAGAAGATAAGAGTGCCATGGTAGCCATGAAGAGTAAGTGCAATGGACTTAGAACAGTGCCTAGATTTAAGTGAAGTCTTTATGTAGTCTGGTGATTAATTCTTTGCTACACAGCAGGCTCCCCTTATCCACTGTTTTGCTTTCCACGGTTTTAGTTACCCGCGGTCAACTGCAGTCCAAAAATGTTAAATGAAAAATTCCAGAAATAAACAGTTTATAAATTTTAAATTGTATGGCATTCCGAGTAGTATGATGAAATCTCATGCTGTCTCTCCCGGGACATGAATCATCCCTTTGTCCAGCATTTCCAGTCTTATCCTCTACCTGCCCATCACTGCCCAGCCCAGAGTCACTGAGCAGACATGTCTGTTACAGGATCACAAACAGATGTAGGGTTTTTTACCACCCACGGTTTCAGGCATCCACTAGGGGATCTTGGATTGGATCCCTCAGTGATAAAGGGGGGGATGACTGTGCATTTTGCAAGTAGCTTCTCACTTGTCTTTATTTGTTCGTGATTTATTTTGTCACATAGAAGTTTGAAATTTTGATGTAGTTTAAAATTTGCATCTCAGATTTTAATCACTTTGGAATGTGTTTTCCATGAATAGTGCAAGGCAGATATCTAAGGTCGTTTTTTCAGTGGCTGGGTGGTTGCCTCAATACCATGTATTTATTGATGAGTCTCTCCCTCAATTTAAAACACAATCCTTATCCTATATGAGGTTCCCATTTGTACATTAATTTGCTTGTGGGTGCAGTTTTATCAGTTAATCTGCTTTTTTATTCTTGTACTAGTTCAACATGCTGGTTTGACTCTAGCTTTATGAGATACTTTGATGTCTGGTAGGGGGAGTTTTAGGCACCACTGAAAAGGGGGCCTGGTTTAGCTTTAGCACCTCCAGCCTCCCACACTCTGAGCTTCTTGCTTCTCTTTCCTCCTCCTCCAATGCTCAGTACCCTGGGGTCTCCCCAGTCTTTCCCAATCTCTGCTCATAAAACACTGGCTGGGTGCGGTGGCTCACACCTGTAATCCTAGCACTTGGGAGGCCAAGGTGGGTGGATTGCCTGAGCTCAGGAGTTTGAGACCATCTAGGGCAACATGGTGAAACCTGTCTCTACTAAAAATACAAAAAAATTAACCAGGTATGGTGGTGCGTGCCTGTAGTCCCAGCTACTTGGGAGGCTGAGGCAGGAGAATTGCTTGAGCCCCAGAGGCGAAGGTTGCAGTGAGCCAAGATTACGCCACTGTACTCCACCTTGGGCCAGAGTGAGACTCCATCTTAAAAAAAAAAAAAAAAGCACTGTCCATCCTGGGATGTAAAATGACAAATAGCTTATTTTAATTGTTTTTTATTGTGAACTACTTGAGATGGACTGATAACAGAGAATAGTAAAATACACATCTATTTTGAGTGAAGAATAAACAGCTGTACTCTCATGTTTATTAAATCTTAACCCTGTGTCATGTTTGTTCCAGGTTTTTAAATTAAGACATGAATTATAATAGCTGTGGTTGAGGCCTTTAAACCACTCTTGTGAATTTGATGTTCATCATTCCCATATCTAGCAAACTTCCCACATTTCCCGCCTTTCTGTTTGATGACCTTTTCAAGTAAGATACCACCTTTGCCCCCAAGAGGACTTGCAGGTTCAGGAGGTTCAAAGCTGTAAGCCTGTTTGCCTTGAAGGGGAAATGTGTGGGATTTCAAGCCCTGGCCCGGACTGAGGAGCAGGTCTGGAGAGGTAGGGCTCTTCTTCATTCTTGACTCATCTCCTGCAGATCAGGACAGGTTCTGGGGAGGTCCATTTCTGGAAATTTTCTAGGCGGTGTCTCAGAGTAGGTAAATGGGAGGCAGGAGGTGGCGGTGCCTGCCACAGAAGAAGCCAGTGTTGAGAGCAGAATCCCAGCAGGGATGGGGAGGAGCTTCAGAACAGGGAAGGGAGGGCTCCCTGAGGGCCTTTAGGGCCAGGGAAGAAGCGTGTCTCTGATGGAGGAAATTCAGGCAGCAGCCCTGGACAGGCTGCCCTGGGGCTACTGCTGGGCTGGGGTCTGAGATGGAGCCCCACAAGCCCAACGGGTAGAGCTTGCTGTGCTCAGTGTGATCATTCACACTTCGCTCCTCCCCATTTACACAGTCACACGCAGGGCCACAGTCCCTCCTCCTGCCGGGGGCTGTGCCTGTCTCCAGTTTGGCCGGGTCTCTGGAATGGGCCTCTATGGACTCCACCGTCTTGCTGGCTTTCCTGTGCACAGATCACCCACTTGGCCTGCTGCTCATCTGTTCCACACTCTGAGATCCACTGCTTCATTTCCATCTCTACCACCACTGAAAATGAACCCCTATGTGGGACCTCCTTCCCCACTTCCCCCAGGCCAGTTCAGCCTCCCGTAATAGAAACCTTCCACCCCTCCATATGGAGGAAGTGTCTCTGAGTTCTCTAGCCTGACAGCTGCTGTCTGCCCTAAGCAGGCCATGTTCTACTGAGCCTGTTGCCTCTCTTGGGCACCTCACTGTTCTCTGGGCACCCTGGGTTGCCTGCTTTCCCCCCCTTACAGCCCCTGCCGAGAGCACAGTCTTCATCTCAGCCACACCATCCCCACCGCCCTCTCATTGCTAGTATTTGACATGTCATCTGACCTCTCCTGTGTGGGGACACTCTGTGTTCAGGGCCCCACACAGAAGGCTCTCAGGAAGTGGCTTTTGGTTGGCAACTGTACAGTTAAGGATGGCCTTGGACAAGGCAGAGCAGCCTCGTTGGAGCTTGGAAGCTCACCAAGGAGGGTAGGGTTGTATATGGATGTGCACACAGCCTCAGGGTCTGTTCTGCACATGCCCATCAGGAGGCCCCATCCTGCCAGGGCCCGTGCTGACCCCAGAGGAGGTGTGTCTCCTGTGAGTCACCGTGCTGTGGAATATCACAGCAGCACTACACAGCTGGGGTTGAAATGTTCAGGATGCCTGGAAGGGGAGAAGTCTTTTTGTGAGAGATCACCTAGGATGGGATGAGGAGTGCAAGCATGGCCTCGTGTTCCCCCCCAGCCAGTGGACACTGTGTGCCTTGAATGTCCCCCACCTGTCAGCCAGGCTCCAACCAGGGAAGCAGAAACGACTTCAGTATGTAAAGCAGAGGGATTATAGTTACAATACTTTAAACATTACACATATGTATGTATATACATATACATAAATGTTTATGTATATCTGTGTACATTATTCTAAAAATATGGGCCGGACATGGTGGCTCATGCCTGTAATCCCAGCACTGTGGGAGGCCAAGGTGGGTGGATCACCTGAGGTCAGGAGTTTGAAACCAGCCTGGCCAACATGGTGAAACCCCGTCTCTGTTAAAAATACTACAATTAGCTGGGGCATGGTGGCACATGCCTGTAATCCCAGCTACTCAGGAGGCTGAGGCAGGAGAATCGCTTGAACCTGGGAGGTGGAGGTTGCAGTGAACTGAGATTGCAGCACTGCACTCCAGCCTGGGCAACAGAATGAGCCTCCATCTCAATAAATAAATAAATAAATGTACATATATACTTCTAGTTGTGTATGCATGTATTTGACGTATGTATAAATACATATATATTAGTTTTTGTTTTGGAACTATTTTAGACTTATAGCCAAGGTGCAGGATGGAACAGGGTGTTCCCAAACACTTGTCCCTCAGCTTGCCGTAATATGAACCTTACATAACTATAGAACCATTATCAGAAGAAAGAAATTAACATTGGTACAATGCTCTTAGCTAGAAGCTTTATTCAGAAGCTTTATTCAGATTTCACCAGTTGTTCCATAAATGTCCTTTTTCTGTTCCAGGATCCAAATTTGCATATAATTGCCACATCTCATTCCCTTCCAATCTGATACTTTGTCTTCTTTTCTTTTCTTTTCTTTTCTTTTACAACCTTGACACTTTTGAAGAGTTCTGGTCAATGCTTCTGTAGAAAGCTCATCAATTTGGGTGGTGTGATGTTTTCTCATGATTATGTCGAGAGGGTGCATTTTTGTCAGGAATACCCCAGAAGTGATGTGCCCGTTTCGACGCACCACACTGGGGAGTCCATGATGCACATATGTTTTGTTACCGGTGATATTAACCTTGATCACTTGGCTAAAGTGGCATCTGATGGTTTCTCATTTTTCTCTCCCCACCGCCAGCCATGATTAATAAGTATCTTAGGGGAAATACTTTGAGACTGCAATGATCCAAGCAGAGGGAATTTAATCCAAAGAATTGATTACTTCTACCTGAGAAGCTACACAGCCCAGAGAATGGCAACCTCAGGTCGCTAGTACCAACTCTCGACCTGAGGCTCAAAGAAAGGGAATGGGCGAGGAGTGCCTCTGACACCGTTGCCACTTCTCTAGGGCTTCGCTGTCCCTTATGGTAGCCACAGGCCACGTGTGGCTCTTGGAGCCCTTGAAATGTTGTTCATTCAAACTGAGGTGTGCTCTAAGTAGATTTCTGAAACACTGTGGAAAGAAGAATGTAAAATATCTCATCGACAACTTTTTATATTGATTACCTGTTGAAGTGATAATATTTTGATGTATTAGATTAAATAAAATATATTATTTCATTTAATTTTACCTGTTTCTTTTTAAAATCTGGCTACTAGAAAACTTAAAATTCTGCCTGTGGTTTCTGCGTGTGACTGTCATTTTGTTTCAGTTGGATAGTGCTGCCCTAGGGCACACTTCCACCCAGCCCCTGTCGACAACATTGTAATAATAACATTCATCCTGGACAAAGGTCATACCCTTGAGCCATGCTCAGGAGGGCATGTCCAGCCAAGGTTTTAGAAAGCCAGGAATGCATTGGCACACACTCACAGCTTTGACCATGTCCTCATACATACAGAGACTGGGCTTCCCTCTGCTCTTTCCTTCTTTTTTTTCTTTTTCTCTTTTTCTTTTTCTTTCTTTTTTTCTTTTTTTTTTTTGAGGCTCGCTCTGTTACCCAAGAGCATTGTGCATTGGCACAATCACAGCTCACTGTGACCTTAAACTCCTGGGCTTAAGCAATCCTCCAGCCTCAGCTTCCCAAGTAGCTAGGACAACAGGTGCATGCCACCATAGCTGGCTAGTTTTTGTTTTTGTTTTAGTAGAGACAAGGTGTCTCTATGTTGCCCAGGCTGGTCTCAAACTCCTGGGCTCAAGTGATCTCCTGCCTTGACCTCCCAAAGTGCTGAATTACAAGTGTGAGCTGCCGGGCCCTCCTCTGCTCTTTATGTATCATGCAGGGTGTAGGTTAAGATCAGTATTCAACAACTTCAGCTCCAGAGGCTAGCTAATGTTTAATACAATAGTAAAAACACTGCCGTATACCTGGATAGCATTTGACAGGAAGAGCTATATGACTGCTACTGTATTATTTCTATACAGTGTTTTTATAGCTCACAAAGGTCCTTCATCCCAGCCTCCCAGCCAGTCACCCAGCATGGCTCTCCCCATTTTATAGATGACAAAATGAAGCCTGAGAGATCACATGGATTTCTGTGGCTCCCAAACTCCCAATGCATCCCTTGCGGGGCTCGTCAAAACACTGATCCTCTGGCCCTGGCCTCACAGAGTCTAATTCAGTGGGTAAAGGCTGGGGCCCAGGGACCTCTATGTTGCAGACTCTGGGGACTCTCATGCAGATGGTTGTCAGACCACACTTTGGGACACAGCAGCCCTCTGAGTTCTCAGGGGATGTGAGTGGCAGGGCTTGTCTGAGCCACGCTTCTGATGGCCAGGTTGGGCTCTTTCCTGGTGCCAAACCCATCATCTTTTGGAGCTAGGCTTCTAGGAAGACCCACACATACCTGCCTCACTGCCAGCTCCGGCCACACCCTTGATGTAATAGAGGGCTAGTGTGACTGAAGCCAGGTCAGGCGGTCAAACGTGGTGCTGGTGGTACCAAACTCAGAATAAATTTTGTCATGTCTGGCTGACTTTGGGATGTAGCCAGTCTTTGTCACTGTGCTGGGCTCAGGTGAAGGGAAGTGAGTTTGCCTCCCCCTCAAGCAGATGCCAAAGCTTCATCTTGATGTGGAGCTTGAGGATGCCAAATTGGGTCTGGTGGTTGAGAAAGATTTGGGTTGAAATGACCAACTAGGATTCCACATTCATGCTAATGGGGAACGCCAGGGCACAACTCCTGCAGCCTGGCAGAGTGAGCATGGGCCTGGCTGTCCTGCCATCACTGATCGCTCCTTTCTGCTCTGCAGTGGACAGCGGACTGCAGCGAACCGCTGGACAGCAGCTGTTCCTTCTCCCGAGGGCGAGCCCCCCCACAGCAGGTAGGGAACCAGCTCTGTGCTCTGTCTGGGGGTATCCTATATCTTGTCTGCCTGGGTTCCTGGGCCAGCCCACAATGGCTCCTGAGGGGTTGTGACATGGAGAGTGCAGAGAGGTGGGAGAGGGGAGGGTGCATCTGTCCCCTGGAAAGCCCTCCCTAACTCCCTGCCCACAGGCACTCCCCCAAACTCATCGATTGATGAGATTTCTTTTTTAGTGACTGCATTTTATATACTAACACACATCTGGAAGCAGCCCAGATGTTTGCTGAGGAGAATGAAGAGGTGCCTTGGGATCCATCCTTACAGTGGAATATTACACGGCAGTCAAATGACTGCACTGAGGGTTCAGGCACCGACATTGTGGCCCCACAAACAATGGGACTCAGCATTTTGATGCTGGCGAGTGCTTTGGGTGTCACTTCTGCTCCAGATCTGCAGAAGGCCTGGGAGGGGCAGCCTGTGGGGGAGCTGTCAGAGACTTGTCCATGTCCCTAGCTAACCAACAGTCCTGGGACCCCGACGGAGCCTGCCACCTTTTTCCCTGCTGCTTGCTGTGAGGTCCTGAGAGGCTCGTGGGTGGGTTGCGTGGCTGGGAGGGAAGGGGGGCAGCTGCTCTTTGAGAGCTGGCCTGGTGACCCCCAGGCCCTTCTCCACACCTTCTGGTGGTCCAGCTGTTCTCACTGATACCTCATCCCTGCCTGCAGGAGCCTGTGGGATTAGAGGCTGAAAAAACCATGTGTCCCCATCCCGAGTTCAGCCTCAGACTGTGCCTGTCCAGAAAGCGGACAGAGCCCCTGCAGGCTCCTGCGAGGGGCCGTGCCCGGTTTCAGAGCCTCTGCAGTCATGGGTTGCCCCGGGCCTACTTGCTCATGTTCAGTTTCGATCCACTTAATCATGTTCAGCTTCGGTCCCCTGGCAGATTCACCCAACTCCTCTATTCTGTGCCAAGGGAAGCTGGTCAGTGGCCTCGGTTCTAGATCTTTCTTAGGCTGCAGGGCGTGGCTGCCCCATGGTGTGGGGGGATGGCTGCCCAGGATGGTTCTTTCACATGACAAGATTTGCTTGTGTGTTCAATTGTTTCTTAAGAAGGAGGACATAATAAGAGCCCCGGGGGTTGGGGGTGATGGGAGACCTGGAGTCTTATTTTTGTTCTGCCACAAACTTGGTGGCAAACTCTTCCCCCTTGGGTCTCAGCTTCCTCACATAAAACCCAGAAGGAGCCTCGATGACCTCTGAGGGTCCTTCTAACATCTCCGTGCCATTTGCAGATGAGGAAACTGAGTCCCCCAGACGTGCCACTTGTCTGCCCTCCACCCCGTACGGCACTGCTACCTTGCCCAACTGCAGAAGGTGACCTTCTAGGGGGTGCCTTTGTCTCTGCTGTCTCCCTGCCTGGGACCCCATGTTATACTCCCTGACCCCCTAGCTTTTGGTCTAGGCCCTGCTCCTCAGGGGCACTGGCTTGCTCCTGCCAATTATTCTAGGGTCTCCTAAATGGAGATTCCCCTCACTCTTCAGCAGCAGTTGTGAACTTGGATTTGGGGACTCAAGCACCAGGCAGAGACTTTCAGGGAGGGCGTGAAGCTCTTGGATGGGGAATAAGAGGTTTGTCCCTGAGAGCTCTCTGTTATTTGGTCAGCAGGTGTCTGGTTCTGGAATCTTCCAATGAAGGGTCCTTTTTCCTCTCCCTTTTACCATCTTTTTGGGGGCATGTCTGTTGCCTTTCCCTTCTGGTCCCCTTCTCCACATCACTCCTGATAGAGTCTCCAGGGGGCGAGGAAGTGTTCTCCCCATTTTCTCCCCTCATCTGCCTCACCTCCCACACCCAGCTGTCCTCTTGGGTCTGCCTTCCCCACCTGCAGGAGGTTGTGTGGGGGTTCACCAGATAATATGGGCCCATGGAGCAGGGCTGGGGGCTTGTGGGGTGGGGTTAGGTGTGGACTTGTCCCTGCCCCAGGCACCCTGACACCACAAGGCTTACCCCAATCCCACCTTCAGGAAGCAGCTGAGCAGTTGACTCAGGGTAGGCAGTGTTTGACAAAATGAAATATAGCTCAACTTAAAAGTGAAGTTGTGAAAAGCTCATATTAAATCCTTTCTTGGCAGGTGAAACTGAGACATAGGTTCATTATAGGGGAGGTGCCCAAGGAGGGTGGAGGGGAGGAGCCCAAGGAGGGTGGACAGCAGGGTCTCTGCATAGAACCCCACCTAATCACTTGACATGCCCAGAGGCAAGGTTTTGTGGGAGGGACCTCCTACAGGCCACAGGAGCACTGGCATTCCCATCACCCCTGACCTGCGGTGGCCGCCTGATCGTCTCAGAGGGAAGACAGAGAGATGTCTACTTCCAAGAAGTGGAAGAGGGGCTGGGCCACTGAGGGACACCTCCTGCCACAGCCATGTGTGCCTGGTGCTGTGTTGGTCTTGGGTGCAGAGTCTGCAACGTCCATGCCTGGAGAGCCAGCTGGGACAGAAGGGAAGGCTCAGTCAGAATGCTGGGTTTGCCTGAGTCTGGCGTGGGATGCACCACCTGTGTTGTGTGAAGTTGCTTACAGCCAAGGAAACCTCTGAAGATTGGAGAGGGTCTTTCAGGAGGGATTTCTTAGAGATTTGTCAACCAGGAGTGTTTGCAGGGGCCTGGTGCTAAGCTCCAGATGGGCTTGAAGCCAGAGACCTGCCTTCAAGGGCAGCACTACTAAATGAGAAGGACAAGACACAGGTGTAAAACAAATGCCCCCTGTAGGACACGAGATGGGGCCCAGGGGGTGGCCTGGAGTTCAGAAATCTGGGCAGGTGCACAGAGGAGGTGAGGGGTAGCTGCATCTCCTGGATGGATGGCCAAGGTTCAGACCTGGGTACTGCACGGGGAGGCAGGAGAATCTATGGACCTGAATTTACATGAGGTCTCCCATGGTCGGCAACACCTTGGTTCAGTGATGACAGGCTTTAGTTTTAGACACCAGAGAATGAATTTATTAGGTACAAACAACAGCGTGGCATAAACAAGAAGAACCTTTATTTTTCTCTTGCCACCAGCCTGGATGGGCGTTTAGGGCTGGTATGGTAGCCCAACAGTGTGGGGGCCAGCTCCTTGCTTCTCACTTCTCTGCCCTCTCTAGAGTGTTGCCCTTGGCCACGTGGCCGATGGTGGCTCATACCCACGTCCATGCATCTGCCTGTGGGGACACCCACCTGAGTTTCCTTCCCAGGAACCTCTGATTTCTGCCCATGAAGCAGCCATCTCCTGATGCCCCCTACTGGAGGGATCAAACCTGGGCAGTGTCCTTTGAGTGACCGCACCCCAAGGAAAGCCCCACGTAGCTGGCCTGTGGCAGTGTCCTTGTCACCCCTGTCGTGCAGGGGCTCTCTGATGGAGAAGGACCCAGGCAGCTGCCCACTGAAGGGTGCTTTTGCTGCTGTGATGGGATGCTGCTATTTGCTTCATCCTTCAAGGCTCCCTTCAGCCTGGCCCACCAGAGGCAAGAACACAGGACCAGCTCTCAGGGACACCACCCATGAGCACCCCGGCTGGCTCCTCGCTGCACCCACGCGCTCAGTTAGACACCCTCACACCGACTCATGCTGCTGCCAAGCTGTTCCACGCACACCTGCCTGTGCTTCAGCCAGCTGGTCAAGCCTAAGACGGGAGTCGGGGCTGGCTCTACTTCCTCAACCACTTCTGGCCTAGGGCCTTGTACTCAGTGGACACTCAATAGTAATGCCTGAGACTGCACTGAGTTGGCCCAGGCTCAGTCCATGCAGTCATTCCCTAGGGGGCCCTTTTCCTCCATCACACCAACTTTGATGAGCTTTCTGGGGCCATCACGATGATGGGAGAGCACTGCTAACTCATTTTTACCCATGGGGACAATTAGTTTCAGGGAGAAACTGAGGCTACATGGAGATGGGGTGGCTGGCTGCTCTGGTGCTCCTCTTGACTGACTACGTTGGCTGCACATGTCAAAAGTAACGTTGGCAGGAAGATGTGGAGCTCTTGCATTCTGCCAAACAACCTCTGGGTGGTGGGCCACAGACCATGCCCTGCACCAGGGCCCAGATGCGGCCCCATTTGCAGATTAGTCATACACTGGGATGATTGATTCATCCCTAGGAGGCTTCCAGCCTCATCCTGTTTGTTATTTTAGCTAATGTCAATAAGAAAACCTTGCTTTTTCTGAACCCTTTCAGAGGCAGAAAGTGGGGGCAACCTAGAGGAGACTGGGTCCCACGACGGAGGAAGAGAGCCCATAGAATGTAGAGCAAAAAAAGGGCTACAGATAGTTCAGAACAGGCCGACCAGCTGCCAGCAACTGGGATTCAGCTGTATTTGGGATTGCCTGACATCCTGGCATCCTCTTCCCAAAAGACCCGTCCATCACCTAGTCATTTAGTTAGGATGTCAGAAATTTCCAGCTTTTCATTGTAATAGGGGAAATGTGTAGGGATTGTTGAAATGAGAGACTGCAGCAGCAGTACATTCAGAAGGCTTTTCAAGGTGCTGGCATGAGATTTAGAATTCAGGAAAGAAACCAAAGGCATAGGAAAGGTTGTATGGGGTAAGGAGTGAGCAGCTGTTTTCCATCTTCACGGGTGTGCCAAGGACAGGAAATTAATATGCGCCACAACAGCAGAGCCTCTGATTAGACCTTGGGAAGGACTTCCTTTGATGGAAGGACTTGGCCCACTGTGTTGGCTGTTGAACAAGGTGATGAAATCTTTGCTAGGAACCTGATGAGCACAACTCCTTATCAGGCAGGTTCACATGAAGCCCTGGGAAAGATGGGGGTGTGTCACAAATGATGACTTTGAGTCTTGGCTGAGGGCCTATGATCCCAACATTCCCTGGAATAAGTGAAGGGCACTCTCTTGTTTCAGCCTGATGCCCTGTAGCAAACTGAAGCATAAAGAGAGTCAAAGAGCCTTGTCCCAAGGGCCAGGAGAACTAGGTGTTGACCCACGAGTGACACTGGCTCCAAGCACCTCTTCTGCAAAACAATGACACAGACTTCTTAGAGTCTCTCCAGAAATCTCTGTTTGCATTCTGTAACTCCATGAAATGCCCAGCTGGATCCAAATCGCTGCCACAGCAGGTCTGGGTCTTCCTAACTTCTCCACTGTTCCCCATCCCCTGATACCTGTGCCAACCTTCAAGCCAGCTATTTGGGCACCAACATTGACTCTGACCCAGGGGGTACCAGATGGTAGGTGGAGGAGACCTTCAAATATTCTGATTACCTCTGGCCCCAGAAAAAGGTGGAAGGAGTTTTCTGCCAGTCAACTTGCTACCCTTCAGTAACTATAGGATTTTGTTCTGTGCTAATTTAAAAAAATCATTAGTGCAAACAATATCTTAGTAAAAGTGCCTACATTTTTTAGCACTTCCTTGGATATGTAAGAAATACCAGGTTCATGTGCTGCTGTCTGTTTGGTTCATATTTATTGAGCTCCTGCTGTGAGCCCAGCAGATGCGTATGAGTGGGAGCTTCTGGATCACTGCCAGTTTTAGGGTAAAAACTAGTTTACACAGAACAAGATGACAACATACACGTAAGAGCCCCAAAGAGATGTCATCCTGACCACAAGAACTGCGGTGATTCCAAAGTGTGGTCCAGTTGGTCTCTGTGGGTAGGGAGGTGTCTTGCAGGACATGAGGCCTGACCTATGCCTTTGAGAATGGGTAGGATGTTTGACTAGATGGAAGGGAAGAGAGAAGAAGATGAAGAGAGAAGACATGATGTTATCAGAGATTGAATAGGGCACAGTGTTGGGATGTTAGGGTAATAGAAGGCAGCACAGCTAGAGGAGATGGATTGTATTGGGTGTTACTCAAGTGGGGGGCTGAGAATGGTGAATGCAGAGGGGTCTGTGTGTGGGTTCAGATGTTGGAAGCTCTGTCCAACCCAGCCCCTGTTGTGTGCCTTGAACTTTTTATCTTGTATCTTTCTCTGGTGTTCCATACAAGCAAAGTCTGTTCCCCTGTATCAGTCAGGATAGCCTAGGTAATGCTGCAGTAACAAACAACCCCAAATCTCAGTAACATTAAACAACCAGGGCACAGCTTGGTGGTACAGTTCCATTTTAACCAGTTGTCATGACAGAGAAAAAGGAGCTCTGGAGGATCGTGCATTGGCAGTTCAGGGCTCCAGCCTAGCTACAACACTTGTCACTTCCACTCCGAGCTTGTTGCCCGGAACAAGTCATGTGGCCTCATCCAACCATAAGCACATTAAGAAGTACAATGCTACTCTGTGCCTGGAATAGGGGGAACCAGAACTATTTGGTGACTGGCTAGAATGATGTCACATGCCCTATCTCTAGTAGAAGCTTCCCAGAGGCTGGGGCTGACCTTTTCTTTCCCTCATCTTCTTCACCACATCAAATCCTTGATGGAACTCAAGGATTAAACTTGTGGGGGCCTAGGGTAATCCCTGGATCTCTGAAGATTTGCTGAAAAATCAACTTGCAAAAGACAGATTAATAAGAGAAAAGGCAGACATATTTATTTAACATGTATACATGGGAGGCTGCAGAATGAAGACCCAAAGATACAGGGGAAATTGTCTATTTTTATGGTTAAGTTAAACAAAGTATGGACAGTTGTAGAAATGGGATTGTACCAAAAGGGCATGATCTCATGCTAATAGACAAAATGGGGAAAGAGAGCAAGGCCTGTCTGTCTCGACTGTTCTTGGCCTCTCTGTGCAGCATTCCTTCCTTCTGAGTTGGGGCAGGACCCTCTCAGGAATGGGTGGCATAACCTATAATCAAACAAAGCAGATCAGATAATGTATTTATGGCCAGTTTTCACAAAGAAAGGCAGATGGAGAATTAGAGCTCTGTCGTTAGGTTTCATGGCTGGCTTTGGGAGAAAGAAGCTGTGGTTTCTTATGGAGGAGAAGAGAGAGTCTAACTTCTATGGCTAGCTTCAGGGGAGAGTGAGACTGAAGAGTGAGACTGAGAGTGAGAGGCAGCAGGGCAGAAAGTCAGAGAAAGACTTTTGCTTCTGAGGCTGCTGCTGAGGCCTTCATTTTGGGATATTGTTTTCTGAGCCCCAACAAACTCCCTTGCACTGGAGTTTAAGGCCTCCACTGAATTCTGAAGACATCATGGGTTCTCAGGTGGTAGGAAGCTCAGAGGTCACCTGATCCAACTCCCCACCATGAGGTATTTCCAGTAGCAGGGAGCTCACTGCTTCAGAAGGCATCTCAGCACAGTTAGGCAGCTCAATTAATAAAAAAGATCATTCTTTGATTCAGCTGCAAGCCCCCTTCTCATTGCTCCAGCTGATGGTTTTTGTTTTTTAACTATTTTGCTTGTGTATTTTGCCTACTGACTTTCCTCAGCAGCCTAGCATGGCAAGTCTTTTTTGAGCTAAATATCCTCATTCCTGCATTAGAAATTGCCTTTGCTGTGGTTGGGTCATTCCTTTGTTTATCTGTTTGTTCTTTCGCCTGTTGATCAGCTCCAATCAGCCAGTCATCACTGAGGGCTGCTGTACTCCAGGCTGGGCACTGGGCACTGGGATGGTGAGGAACGTAGCCATGGTGACTGTTTGCATGGAGCGTAGAGTGGAGAGGACAGACACTCAAGCTGCAGTGCGAAGATGTCTGGGACATGACACGATGGTCCTTCGGGCCTGGGTCACATGCCCAGGAGCACTAGAAGTGTGTGCTGTGATTCCCCTTAACATTCCTCCCAGAACCAACATGGCACAACCTCTGTGCTCACCAGTGTGTGTGTCTGTCTTTCAGAAAATGCCATCTGTCCCTATCTTCGAAGTGCCTTCTAGCTCCAGCTCACTTGGAGGAACAGGATGCCACACTTACTAAACAATGCTGACAACTGGCTCCTATAGGGAGAACCATCAGGAGCCATGCATTGGGTGCTTGCTGTATACATTCTGAGCCACATGGCCTGGTCTCTGCAATCAGGGAAGCTAGAATCTGCTTAGGGAAATAAGCCATTCTGGAGGAGATGGCAGCATGTGAATACGGGGAGGAGTAGCCTGGTGTCTGCACAGGGCCTTGCATTCTAGCAGGAGAGGTGAGACATACAGGCAAAGGGGGAACCACCATGCTGTCATGGAAGCAGCATGGCACCTGGGTTTAGGAGATGTGTTTTCAGCCTGGACTGTGCTTCCAACATACTATTGAATCCAAACTTACTATTGGATCATGGATAAGATACATTATCTCACTGCAGCCTCAGTTTCTGCTCTATAAAAGGAGGAGGTGAACTAGATGTAAGGCCATTAAAATGTCTTGTTAAAAATATTGACCTAAACTTCTGCTTCTGGAAAATGCAATAGATGTTCTTGTCCATATTTCTTCTGCTAAATACAACTAAAAACCCAAGATATTCTGTATAAAATGAACATAAGAAGACTCGGAGAGGCGGAGGGAAGAAGGCAGACCCGCTAGGGTGCCCAGGACCTGAGGAATGACACAGTGAGAAGCTTGTTTTCTTTTTGCCTCATGTGTCCCACACTTGGCACTAGGAAATGCTAATGGACACAGGCAAAAAAAGAAATAAAAATCTGCTCTCTGCAGGAAACGGACTAAGAAAAGATAGAAAAATATAGGATAGAAAAGAAGGAAAATTATAGGAAAAGACCCAGTAAGACAGAAAACTTTTTTTTTTTTTTTTTTTTGAGATGGAGTCTCACCGTGTCGCCTAGGCTAGAGTGCAGTGGCGCAATCTCGGCTCACTGCAAACTCCACCTCCCAGGTTAAAGCGATTCTCCTGCCTCAGCCTCCCAAGTAGCTGGGATTACAGGCACACACCTCCACACCCAGCTAATTTTTGTATTTTTAGTAGAGACGGGGTTTCACCATGTTGGCCATACTGGTCTCGAACTCCTGACCTCATGATCCGCCTGCCTTAGCCTCCCAACATGCTGGGATTACAGGCATGAGCCACGGCGCCCGGTCCGACAGAAAACTTTTTGACAGTAACTGCTCTACCCCAGCCAAACACCACAGAAAACATCCCCACCCCCATCCATCCCAGCCAAGACCGAGTGGGAGCTCAGATTCCACCCCTGCTGGGCTAGAAGAGGGGCTCCAATCCCCTACCAGAGTAGTGTCAGAGAAGGCCAGTGGGGACCTGCGACTTTCATCCCCAACTGGTGAGAAGGCTCCTACCCATGCCCCATGGTGTCACTGGAGGCAGCAGGAACCTGACTTGCACCCCCACTGGGCAGTATCGAGGTGTCCCTTTCCTTCCTGCTGGGGTGGTGTCAGAAAGAGTGAGTCAGACTGCATAGATGCCCAGGGGTGATGAGGCCAGCCCCACTGCAGTGTCAGAGGGGACCACATGGGGATCTGGAACTCCCACCTCCATCCGGCAGTGACAGCGAGCACCCCTGGGGCATCAGAGGAGGTTGAGTGGGCAACCTGGACTTCCACTTCTGCCTGGCAATAATGAAGCTAGCCCCTTCCCTTTTCCTCTGCCAGAGTGGTACCACGAAACACAGTTGAAGCAGAAGGTTTAAATATGACTGTCTCATGAACTAACATGAAAGTGTCTTGGTTTCAATTAAAAATCATTTGTCATACCACAAACAAACTGACTGAAATAAACAATCAATGGATGTCAACACCGAGATGCTAAACTGGACTTTATCATCATTAAACTTTTGCTCTGGGAAGGACCCTATTAAGAGCATGAAGAGACAAGTTACAGGGAGGGAGAAAATATTTGCAAAACATATCTGACAAAGGACTTGTATTTAGAATATCTAAAGAACTCTCAAAACTCATCATTAAAAAACAATCCAATTAGAAAATGGACAAAGTAAAGCGACATTTTTCGCTGAAGACATTTTTCCCTGAAGGTGATGTACAGATGGCAGATAAGCACACAAAAAGGTATGCAACATCATTAGCCATGACGGAGACACAAATTAAAACCCCAACAAGACATCACTACACTCCAATCAGAATGGTTAAAATAATTTTTTTTTAAGTGACAATGTCCACTTCAATTTGGCAGCATTAAAAAAAAAAAGTGACGGCCAAGAGCAGTGGCACATGCCTGTAATCTCAACATTTTGGGAGGCCCAGGCAGGTGGATCACCTAAGGCCAGTTCGAGACCAGCCTGGGCAACGTGGTGAAACACCATCTCAACAAAAAATACAAACATTAGCTAGGCATAGTGGCACACACCTGTGGTCCCAGCTACTAAGAAGGCTGAGGTAAGAGGATCACTTGAGCCTGGGAAGTGGAGGTTGCGGTGAGCTGTGATCACACCACTGTACTCCAGCCTGGGTAACAGAGTGAGACCCTGTCTCAAAAAAATAAATAAATAAAAAGAAAAAAGAAAAGACAAATGAAATGACAGTGCCCAATGCTGGTGAGAATGCAGAGAAACTGGATCACTCCTACAGTTATAGTGGGGATGTATAATGGTATAGCCATTCTGGAAAACAGTTTGGCAATTTAAAAAAAAAAAAAACCCCAAAACCTGCAGGTACTATACGATTTGATTGAGCAATTGCACTCCTGGGTGTTTATCCTAGAGAAATGAAAACTTATGTTCACACAAAAACTTGTACTCAACTGTTTATACCAGCTTTGTTCACAATAGGCAGAAACCTGGAAGCAGCTCAGGTGATCTTCAGCAGGTAAATGGTTAAACACTAAGCAATGAGAAGGAATGAACGAGTGATGATGCAGCAGCCTGGAGGAGTCTCCGGAAATCATGCTGAGTGATTTTCAAAAAGCCAGTCCTCCAAAGTCCCATACTCTGCAATTTCATTTATATAACATTCTTGAGAGGGCAAAGTAATAGAAATGGGGAAGAGGTTTGTGGTTGCCAGGATGAGGGAAGGGGTAGGGGCAGGAGGAAAGTGGATGTGGCTGTAAGGGGCAGCCTTGTGATGGTGGTAGTGTTCTGTGTCTCCACTGTATCAGTGTTGATACCCGGAGATGCTAAATTGAACTTCATCATAATTAAACTTTTGCTCTGGGAAGGATCCTATTAAGAGGATGAAGAGACAAGTTACATTGTGGCATTGAACTATAATTTCCTCATGGAGGGAAACTGCATATAGGGCACAAGGGGTCTCTTTGTATTACTTTTTAGAAGTATATATGAATCTACAACCATCTAAAAATAAAAAGTATAATTTGTAAAAAGTATAAAAAGTGTAATATAAAAATACAAAAAGTAATTTGTAAAAAGTATTTTTGTTTCCTCAGAACCTTACATGGAGATTCCACACAGAAATAGGAAAGGGATAGAACCATTTTAGCGGGGGCAAGGGGAGGAGTCCTGCCTGCTTTCTCCCCCAACTGCCCACCTCATGGCTCTTAGAACATCTCTGCAGGACTCCTAGGTCACCCCCAGACCAGATGATCTCTCAGCCCTCTCCTGTCATGACCTTCTTTAGTTCTGAGCCTGGTACTGGCAGAAAAGGACAGATCTTTGGGGCCTAGGGAGTTCAAAGAAGGCCTCCTTGTGAGGCAGACTTTGAGGATGGGATGGTGTTGGAATGGGGAGTGTTGATTTCCCCCATCTCCTGGAAGCCTTTCCCTGGCAGGAGCTGGGGACAGTTGAGGAGGATCCCATTATTTCAGTGGGTGCTGGACAGGCAGCCAGCCAGAAATGGCCTCTGGTGTGGCCCTGTCCAGGACAGGCTCAAATACCATGGCCCATTTAAAACCTAAATCACAACCCTAATTAGCTGAGAGTGGGCAGAGTGTTGGCCTAGGAGAAATATACTCGACCACAGGCATTATCGTTGTCTCCTATCCCTCTCTGGCCTTTGGGTCTTAATTCAAAGACAAATGGAGCACGGGGGAAAAGACAGGATGGACAGACAGACTCAGATGTCCTAGCATGAAAGGAATGGCCTTTCCCTCCCAAACTCAGCTTTACTGCCACCCAGAAAGCTATCTCTGCTGGGCTCTGCCCTGCTGTTCTCCTGCTTCAAAGGCCCATTGGGGGGTCTATTTCCCCTTCCCAGCTGCATCTGGGGAGCTGTCCTTGGTCCTGAACACACACACACATACACACACGCGTGCGCGCGCGCACACACACACACACACAGTTGCCAAGATAGGCCTGTTTCTCTTTGGGTTCTGCCCCCTGCCACCTCCCCTTGTGCTTTCCCCCTTAGTTTCTCTCTGAGCAGATCCAGCCATTCTCAAAGTGTGATTTAGTTTGCGTCTGAGAGGAGTTTCAGATCTGGCTCACAGGAAGCCTCTGTTTTGGCCCGGGAGATGAGTCTGGGGTCCTCTGGTCCAGGAACATTCCATGTAATATGAAAGGCCTCATGGTGTCTCTCATATATTCCATTGTAGAATTGCCAATGTAGTCTATGTAGTCATGGGACCAGTAGAGAAACTTTTTGGACCAGGTCCAAAAAGTCAGAGTGAGGCCAGGCGTGGTGGTTCATGCCTGTAATCCCAGCACTTTGGGAGGCTGAGGCGGGTGGATTACCTGAGGTCAGGAGTTCGAGTTCGAGACCAGCCTGGCCAAGATGGTGAAACCTTGTCTCTACTAAAAATACAAAAATTGCTCATGGACCTGTTCCAAGACGGCCAAATAGGAACAGCTGTGGTCTGCAGCTCCCGGCATGATCAACGCAGAAGACAGGTGATTTCTGCGTTTCCAACTGAGGTACCTGGTTCATCTCATTGGGACTGGTTGAACAGTGGATGCAGCCCACGGAGGGTGAGCCAAAACAGGGCGGGGCGTTGCCTCACCCGGGGAAGCACAAGGGGTTGGGGGATCTCCCTTTCCTAGCCAAGCGAAGCCGTGACAGATGGTACCTGGAAAAACGGGACACTCCCACCCAAATACTGCACTTTTCCAACAGTCTTAGCAAACAGCACACCAGGAGATTATATCCCGTGCCTGGCTCGGCAGGTCCCATGCCCACAGAGTCTTGCTCATTGTTAGTGCAGCAGTCTGACACTGACCTGCAAGGCAGCAGCCTGGAGGGGGAGGGGCGTCCGCTATTGCTGAGGCTCGAGTAGGTAAACAGAGCAGCTGGGGAAGCTCAAACTTGGCAGAGCCAACCACAGCTCAGCAAGGCCTGTTGCCTCTGTAGACTCCACTTCTGGGGGCAGGGCATAGCTGAACAAAAGGCAGCAGAAACTTCTGCAGATTTAAATGTCCCTGTCTGACAGCTCTGAAGAGAACAGTGGTTCTCCCAGCATGGTGTTTGAGCTCAGAGAACGGACAGACTGCCTCCTCAAGTGGGTCCCTGACCCTTGTGTAGCCTAACTGGGAGACACCTCCCAGTAGGGGCCAACTGACACCTCATACAGGCGGGTACCCCTCTGGGACAAAGCTTCCAGAGAAAGGATCAGGCAGCAGTATTTGCTCTTCTGAAATATTTGCTGTTTGGCAGCCTCTGCTAGTGATACCCAGGCAAACAGGATCTGGAATGGACCTCCAGCAAACTCCAACAAACCTGCAGCTGTAGGATCTGACTGTTAGAAGGAAAACTAACACACAAAAAGGAATAGTATCAACATCAACAAAAAGAACATCCACACCAAAACCACATTTGTAGGTCACCAACATCAAAGACTAAAGGTAGATAAAACCTCAAAGATGTGGAGAAACCAGAGCAGAAAAGCTGAAAAATCTAAAAACCAGAGCACCTCTTCTCCTCCAGAGGATTGCAGCTCCTCGCCAGCAACAGAACAAAGCTGGATGGAGAATGACTTTGATGAGTTGACAGAAGTAGACTTCCAAAGGTCGGTAATAACAAACTTCTCCTAGCTAAAGGAGGATGTTCAAACCCATCATAAGGAAGCTAAAAACCTTGAAAAATGATTAGATGAATGGCTAACTAGAATAAACAGTGTAGAGAAGACCTTAAATGACCTGATGGAGCTGAAAACCATGGCATGAGAACTACTGATGCATACACAAGCTTTAATAGCAGATTTAATCAAGTGGAAGAAAGGGTATCAGTGATTGAAGATCAAATTAATGAAATAAAGTGAGAAGAGAAGTTTAGGTAAAAAAGATAAAAAGAAATGAACAAAGACTTCAAGAAATATGGGACTATGTGAAAAGACCAAATCTATGTTTGATTGGTGCACCTGAAAGTGAAAGGGAGAATGGAACCAAGCTGGAAAACACTCTTCAGGATATTACCCAGGATAACTTCCCCAACCTAGCAAGGCAGGCCACCATTCAAGTTCAGGAAATACAGAGAACATCACAAAGATACTCCTCGAGAAGAGCAACCCCAAGACACATAATTGTCAGATTCACCAAGGTTGAAATGAAGGAAAAAATGTTAAGGGCAGCCAGAGAGAAAGGTCGGGTTACCCACAAAGGGAAGCCCATAAGACTAACAGTAGATCTCTCAGCAGAAACTCTGCAAGCCAGAAGAGAGTGGGGGCCAATATTCAATATCCTTAAGGAAAAGAATTAAAAAAAAAAAAAAAAGAATTTTCGACTGAGATTTTCATATCCAGCCAAACTAAGCTTCATAAGTGAAGGAGAAATAAAATCCTTCACAGACAAGCAAATGCTGAGAGATTCTGTCACCACCAGGCCTGCCTTGCAGGAGCTCCTGAAGGAAGCACTAAACATGGAAAGGAACAACCAGTACCAGCCACTGCAAAAATATGCCAAATGCAAAAACATGCCAAAGACCATGAATGCTAGGAAGAAACTGCATCAACTAATGGGCAAAATAACCAGCTAACATCATAATGACAGAATCAAATTCACACATAACAATATTAATCTTAAATGTAGATGAGCTAAATGCCCCATTTAAAAGACACAGACTGGCAAATTGGATAAAGAGTCAAGACCCAACATCAAGACCCATCAGTGTGCTGTGTTCAGGAGACCCATCTCACATGCAGCGACACACATAGGCTCAAAATAAAGGGGTGGAGGAAGATCTACCAAGCAAATGGAAAGCCAAAAAAAAAAAAGCAGGAGTTGCAATCCTAGTCTCTGGTAAAACAGACTTTAAACCAACAAAGATCAAAAGAGACAAAGAAGACCATTACATAATGGTAAAGAGATCAATTCAACAAGAAGCGGCTAACTATCCTAAATATATCTGCCCCTCATACAGGAGCACCCAGATTCATAAAGCAAGTCTTTAGAGACCTACAAAGAGACTTAGACTCCCACACAATAATAATGGGAGACTTTAACACCCCACTGTCAATATTAGACAGATCAATGAGACAGAAGGTTAACAAGGATATCCAGGACTTGAACTTAGCTCTGCACCAAGCAGACCTAATAGACATCTACAGAACTCTCCACCCCAAATCAACAGAATATACATTCTTCTCAGCACCACATCACATTTATTCCAAAATTGACCACATAGTTGGAAGTAAAGCACTCCTCAGCAAATGTAAAAGAACAGAAATCACAACACACTGTCTCTCAGACCACAGTGCAATCAAATTAGCACTTAGGATTAAGAAACTCACTCAAAACCGCTCAACTATGTGGAAACTGAACAACCTGCTTCTGAATGACTACTGGGTAAATAACAAAATGAAGGCAGAAATAAAGATGTTGTTTGAAACCAATGAGAACAAAGATACAACATACCAGAATCTCTGGGACACATTTAAAGCAGTGTGTAGAGGGAAATTTATAGCACTAAATGCCCACAAGAAAAAGCAAGAAAGATCTAAAATCGACACCCTAACATCACAATTAAAAGAACTAGAGAAGCAAAAGCAAGCACATTCAAAAGCTAGCAGAAGGCAAGAAATAACTAAGATCAGAGCAGAACTGAAGGAGATAGAGACACAAAAAAAACCTTCAAAAAATCAATGAATCCAGGAGCTGGTGTTTTGAAAAGATCAACAAAATTAATAGAACACTAGCAAGACTAATAAAGAAGAAAAGAGAGAAGAATCAAATAGACGCAATAAAAAATGATAAAGGGGATATCACCACCGACCCCACAGAAATACAAACTACCATCAGATAATACTATAAACACCTCTATGCAAATAAACTAGAAAATCTAGAAGAAATGGATAATTCCTGGACACATACACCCTCGCAAGATTAAGACTAAACCAGGAAGGCGTTGACTCTCTGAATAAACCAATAACAGGCTCTGAAATTGAGGCAATAATTAATAGTCTACCAACCAAAAAAAGTCCAGGACCAGAGGGATTCACAGCTGAATTCTACCAGAGGTACAAAGAGGAGCTGGTACCATTCCTTCTGAAACTATTCCAATCAGTAGAAAAAGAGGGAATTCTCCCTAACTCATTTTATGAGGCTGGCATCATCCTGATACCAAAGCCTGGCAGAGACACAACAAAAAAAGAATTTTAGACCAATATCCCTGATGAACATCGATGTGAAAATCCTCAATAAAATACTGGCAAACTGAATCCAGCAGCATATCTAAAAGCTTATCCACCATGATCAAGTGGGCTTCATTCTTGGGATGCAAGACTGGTTCAACATATGCAAATCAATAAACATAATCCATCACATCAACAGAACCAACGACACAAACCACATGATTATCTCAATAGATTTGCAGAAAAGACCTTCAACAAAATTCAACAGCACTTCATGCTAAAAACTCTCAATAAACTAGGCATTGATGGAACGTATCTCAAAATAATAAGAGCTATTTGTGACAAACCCACAGCCAATATCATACTGAATGGGCAAAAACTGGAAGCATTCACTTTGAAAACTGGCACAAGACAGGGGTGCCCTGTCTCACCACTCCTATTCAGCATACTGTTGGAAGTTCTGGCCAGGGCAATCAGGCAAGAGAAAGAAATAAGGGGTATTCAATTAGGAAAAGAGGAAGTCAAATAATCCGTGTTTGCAGGTGACATGATTGTATATTTAGAAAACCCCATCATCTCAGCCCAAAATCTCTTTAAGCTGATAAGCAACTCTGGCAAAGTCTCAGGATAAAAAAATCAATGTGCAAAAATCACAAGCATTCATCTACACCAAGACAGACAAACAGCCAAATTGTGAGTGAACTGCCATTCACAATTGCTACAAAAAGAATAAAATACCTAGGAAACCAACTTACAAGGGATGTGAAGAAGGACCTCTTCAAGGAGAACTACAAACCACTGCTCAACGAAATAAAAGAGGACACAAACAAATGGAAGAATATACCAAAAAATATATATATATATATACCATGCTCATGGATAGGAAGAATCAATATCGTGAAAATGGCCATACTGCCCAAGGTAATTTATAGATTCAATGCCATCCCCATCAAGCTACCAATGACAGAACTGGAAAAAACTAAAGTTCATATGGAACCATAAAAGCGTCTGCATTGCTAAGACAATCCTATGTAAAAAGAACAAAGCTGGAGGCATCACACTACCTGACTTCAAACTATACTGCAAATCTCCAGTAACCAAAACAGCATGGTACTGGTACCAAAACATAGAGATAGACCAATGGAACCGAACAGAGACCTCAGAAATAATACCACATATCTACAACCACCTGATCTTTGACAAACCTGACAAAAACAAGAAATGAAAGGATTCCCTATTTAATAAATGGTGCTGGGACAACTGGCTAGCCATATGTAGAAAGCTGAAACTGCATCCCTTCCTTACACCTTATACAAAAATTAATTCAAGATGGATTAAAGACTTAAATGTTAGACCTAAAACCATAAAAACCCTAGGAGAAAATCTAGGCAATACCATTCAGGACATACGCATGGGCAAGGACTTCATGACTAAAACACCAAAAGCAATGGCAACAAAAGCCAAAATAGACAAATGGGATATAACTAAACTAAAGAGCTTCTGCACAGTAAAAGAAACTACCATCAGAGTGAACAGGCAACCTAGAGAATGGGAAAACATTTTTGCAATCTACCCGTCTAACAAAGGGCTAATATTCAGAATCTATAAAGAACTTTTAAAAATTTGCAAGAAAGAAACAAGCAACCCCATCAAAAAAATGGGCAAAGGATATGAACAGACATTTCTCAAAAGAAGACATTTATGCAGCCAACAGACACATGAAAAAATGCTAATCATCACTGGTCATCAGAAAAATGCAGATCAAAACCACAATGAGATACCATCTCACACCAGTTAGAATGCCAATCATTAAAAAGTCAGGAAACAACAGATGCTGGAGAGGATGTGGAGAAATAGGAAAGCTTTTACACTGTTGGTGGGAGTGTAAATTAGTTCAACCATTGTGGAAGACAGTGTGGTGATTCCTCAAGGATCTAGAACTAGAAATACCATTTGACCCAATTATCCCATTACTGGATACATACCCAAAGGATTATAAATCATGCTACTATATAGACACATGTACACGTATGTTTATTGCAGCACTATTCACAACAGCAAAGACTTGGAACCAACCCAAATGTCCATCAATGATAGACTGGATTAAGAAAATGTGGCACATATACACCATGGAATACTATGCAACCATGAAAAGGGATGAGTTCATGTCCTTTGCAGGGACATGGATTCAGCTGGAAACCATCATTCTCAGCAAACTATCACAAGGACAGAAAACCAAACACCACATGTTCTCACTCATAGGTGGGAATAGAACAATGAGATCACTTGGACATAGGGCGGGGGACATCACACCCCAGGGCCTGTCGTGGGTGTTGTGGGTGGGGGGTAGGAGGAGGGATAGCATTAGGATAAATACCTAATGTAAATGATGAGTTAATGGGTGCAGCAAACAAACATGGCACATATATACCTGTGTAACAAACCTGCACGTTGCGCACATATACCCTAGAACATAAAGTATAATTTAAATAATAATAATAATAATAATAATACACAAATTTGCTGGGTGTGGTGGCTTGCACCTATAGTCCCAGCAACTCGGGAGGCTGAGGCAAGAGAATCTCTTGAACCCGGGAGACCGAGGTTGCAGTGAGCTGAGATCATGCCACTTGCACTCCAGCCTGGGCCATAGAGCAAGACTGGAAAAAAAAAAAAAAAAAGCCAGAGTGACTGCATGAGGCCCCAGGAAGCAGAAAGCAGGGTGCAGGCCAAGAATCCTGTTTTCCCTACTCTCAGCTCAAACCAGACACCCTGTCCCGCAGCTAGCTCCCCTGGGAACCCCGTGTCCGTGAAGTGAGAGAACCGTATTAGGGTCAGGCTTGCCTCTTGGCCCTCATGGAATCTGGAAGGACATCCTGAACTGAGAAGGATGTGGACTGTGACTGGAAGTCCTTTGGGGAGCAGGGACAGCATCACCTTTATCTCTCTCATGCCCAGAGCTGGGTCCTGCATAGCTGCTCAGTGACTGAGGGTGCACTGTATCCAGGGGTTTCCGTTCAGGAGGCCGGTGCTGAGGGCTGGCTACCTCTGCCCCCGTGTCACCTGATGCAGCAGACCTGCTAGAGAAATCCACACCAGTCTGCCCTAGAATGCTCTAGGGGAAACTTTCCCCATGACTGTCCCAACAATGGAGAGCGCCCTCCTGCTGTCCTGTCTCATTCAGCCAGGTTCTGCCTAGTTTCTAAACACTCACAGCCTGGAATTGTCATTACACACATGCCCCCAAATATGGACTTGCACAGCAAAAATCACTGTGCAGTTGTGTATTCATAAAGAAAAGCCAGCAGCTAGAAGGTCTGTTGTTTTCCCTGCATCTGACTTTGTATGTTTTTCTACCATACAGCAACTCACTCTCACCTTGTTGCATTCATGCATGCGTGGCGACCGCAGCCTCACTGCATACCCAGTCACGTTCCATAAACGCTCTCTCTTCACTGCAGATGATGCACTTCCTCCACCAGCACTGCCTTCCCAATCATTGACAAAGATAGGTGTGGAGAATCCAGAAGCTTACAGGGGAGGGATACGTTCCTGCTTTATGCAAATCTCTGCGGTGGGGTCAGTTTATCTGACTGAATAGAGTAACTACATGCATAGTGTGCAGTGGTTAGAGCGTGGCCTTTGGGCCACACGGTCTGTGCTCCCATCCTGGTAACTGGCTCCACAAACATGGGCAGGTGCTCTGTGCCTCAGTCTCCCCATCAGTAAAATGGGGATGGTGATCATACCATCTGCTTCTTAGCGTTGTAGTAACAGTGCCATGCTTGGGTGGTGCTGGCACATACTGCATGCTGGGTCAATATCTCCTATCGTCATCATCTTTATTCTTGGCCCTTTCAGGAGTCTGACCTCCCCAGAGCTGGGGATGTCTCTGGGCCCTTCCCACAAGCAGGCTGTTGGTATTTTCTTTTCCACATGGCTTGAAGTGCTCATTATCCCTCTGTGACCTGTTCTGCCAGCAGTATGGTGCACCCTGGCATGGGGCCCCTAATTGCCAGTAAAAGGGACTGTCGCAAAGGATTCAGCAGTTTAAGTGCTAAGAACAACCCACTGAAAAGGATGACTGTTTTTGATAAGGCATCTCAGAAACTTGGCATTTCAGCAACCTGGGGGGCAGGGCCTGGGTGCTCTCAGGGCTGGAGAGGACGCTGTGCTCAGAGGGAAGCTGTGGTTACCAGGGCCAACCATGGAATTGCCAATTGGAGAATGTTCTTTAAGAGGCCACTGAGGTTTTGATGGATAGCTGACAGTGCCTGGCCACTGAGTCTGTATGAAGAAATATTTAATGAATGACCCTGGGTCCTAAGGCTAGGATGAGGGGTGAACGGGCAGGAAGATGCAACAAGGAAGTGGAGCCACAATTCCCACCATCGAAAGGGGAGAGAGTTAACAGAAAGTGTGTTAGCTGAGTATTTCCCAAAGGGGGTTCCATGGAACCCTAGGCCTGCAAAATTCTCTGTGAAATGAAAAGGAAGAGTGGGGTAGATTTCTAGCCAAAAAAACTTGGGAAAGAAATATTGCATATTCCACTTCCACATGTGTGAAGAATTAACATCCACTGAAGAAGTTCTGCAACAAAATTTTCAACATCTTAACAATTTTCTACATTTTAATAATGTATTAGCAGTCTTGTCATTCAGTATATACCAAACATCTGACTATATAATCTTTTTGAATTTTTTCCCTGTTAAAACTTGAACATTTTGAGGAATAAGGAATGAGGACCATTTAGAGGAATGAGGCTTTCTGAAAGCATTGTCTGTGAACCATCCCAGCTACACTAAATTTAAACCACCAACCCTGCCTCTCTCAGAGATTCCGATGCACACTGACATTTAGAACCAGGGGATTGTGGCTTCCAGAGGAGCACCCCAGGGAGCTCTGCAGTAGAACAATGATGAGAGGAATCAGCTCTGCATGGGAGTGTGCAGGGTACGTGCTGTGAACGGTGTGTGCTATGGGGTTCGTGGGGTGTGGGCTGCTGAGGAGGCTGCAGAGCTGCAGGGAGGAAGAGTCCCCAACTAGAACCTAGCAGGAAGGAAGACTCATGGGAGTGGGAGGGTGTGGAGAGAACATTCTTTTGTTTTCACTGAGTCCAGGAAGAGTATAGTAGTCCAAAGTGAAATATGACTCCATACATGCTGCAGCTCTGTGTGCCCTAGAGCCCCATCGCAGATGGACAGGGTCCAAGCCACACACCCTGCGCGTTAGCCATGTGGTCGCAGGAAGCTGAAGCACTGGACTTGAGAGGCAGGTCCAACACTTGCCTGGGATGAGCTGAGCTTGGGTCCCCTTATTCTCTGTCCTCAGCTTGACAGCCACCTCTCTATGTGGGTCCTCAGTGTGAGCCCGAGGTGAGGGTGGGGGGAGAGAGAGGTGGGTCTGTTTCCTGGTGAGAAGTTCCAGAACACAGGTGCAGTCTGCCCGTGAGAGGTCTGCCTGCAGGCACCTGCCTTCCTGCTTCTCTGACTTCTCTGGCTTCTCTGGACATTTGAGGGATTGTAGAACAGGTGACACATGCATGTGTATGTGTGTGTGGTACATGTATGTTTGTGTGTGATGTGCATGTGTGGGGTGTATATGTGTGTGTATGTGTGCATGGTGTGTATGTGGGTGTGGATATGTGTGTGTGTGTATATGCCTGTGTGCATGGTGTGTATATGTGTCTTGTAGTATGTATATGTGTATGGTCTACATGCATGTTGTGTGTGGTGTGTGCCTGTGTGTGTGGTGTGTATATGTGTCTTGTAGTATGTATATGTGTATGGTCTACATGCATGTGTGTGTGTACATGTGTATATGTATGTGTAAGTGTGATATATGTATGCATGTATGCATGTGGTATATACATATATGTGTGTGGTGTGTGCCTGTGTGTGTGGTGTGTGCGTGTGTGGTGTGTGTTGTGTATATGGGTGTGACGTGGATGTGTATGGATGTGTATATGTATTGTGTAAGTGTGATATATGTATGCATGTATGCATGTGGTATATACATATATGTGTGTGGTGTGTACATGTGTATATGTATGTGTGGCACCTATTGTGTGGATGTATGTATGTGTCTGTGTGGTATGTATATGCATGTGTGGTGTGTACATGTGTATATGTGCATGTGGCACATATTGTGTAAATGTATGTGGATCTGTCTGTGTGTCTAGCATGTATATGCGTGTGTGGTATGTATGTGTGTATATGTGTCTGTGGCATGTGTACATGTATGCATATGTAGCATGTGTGTGTGTCAGGGGCTGCAAGGTTTGAAGGCTGGAGTTCAGGACCTAAGAAGGGGGCTATCCAGGCACTTGTATGATTGTAAGCATTTGTCTGGCTCCAGAGCCGTGTGGCAGGGCTGGGTGACAGAGTGGCCACTTGGGTGCTCTCAGCCCAGGGCAAGCGGGCCCTGAGGATGGGCATGTGAAGCCGTTGGGCTCCTGGTTGTCCAGTTTAGTTTGGCAGTTAATAACTCTGTTGAGCGAAGCCTGGTCCCCTGGGCACTGCCTGGGCCACCACCTCAGCATCAAGGGACAGCAAAGGAAAGCTCTGCAGTTCAGACTCTTCCTGCTCTGGGCTGAGGCTGGAAGGAGATGGATGTCTTCTCCACGTGCCAGGCTATTTCTCCAGCCCCTGTTGATGAAAGTTTGCCTTCAGTGGTTATATGCTTGTCTTGTGCCATTGAAACAAACTCCAAGGAGGTGTCCAGATTCTTGATATGCACTGCAGTTCTTGTATCAAGTAGAGTGGCAATAAAGAGCGTGGCCCTGGTGTCCAAGGTGTTGCCCTATACCTACTTCTCCAGAGACTCAAATTCTCGTCTGCCAGGCCCCTAGTCTTCGTGGTGCTCTCCTTCCTGATATTCAGACAGAGAGGCCTGATGCCTTGCCCACCACTCTCCTCCGCGTGTCCAGCTCAGTGGCTGCGGTCCTCGTTCTTCTCAGTGCTGTCACCTCCACCTGCTGCCTCCTCTAGGGCTGCTGAGTTTCACAGCTCTGGGGGTGCCGTCCACATGATATTCTTTCCTGGAGCTGTGACCCCTAGTGCTCCCTGGGGCTGTGCAAAGATCGGGCCTGGCTCCTTGGTTTTTAAAGGGCTCACCATGCTGGCACTTCCGTTCCTCAGCTCTGAGAATCAGAGTTGCAGTCATCACAGGGGAGGGAATGAGGCAGGAGGCAGGTTAGTGTGAGAGATAACAAGACTCAAGTCTTGTGGCAAAGGAGAGGTGAGACCCGGCCCAAAGGCCCAAGGTGACCTGCGGGGCAGAGCAACAGAGGAAGGAGAAGCAGCCTGGTGCAGAGCTTTCCAGCCTGGGGAAGGAGGTGGTCCGTGGCTCACACAGGAGTCAGGAGGCTGAGTTGCAGGCCGGGGGTGGCTCAAGGAGTATGGTGTGTGCTGGGAATGGCAGGGATATTGTTGGGTTTCTTGGCATTTAAATACGGATTTAGGCTCTTGATATCATTCAGGAATATGTTCTCTGAGTTGTAAGGAGTTGTGAGGATTCAATGAGGAAAATGTGTGAGTCCGTCACCTGTGATGTGTGTTGGTTGCGTGACTGCCATGGCTCTTGGAGGAGCACTGGTTGCCACTGTGACTTCAGCACCTGCTCCCCAGCTGGGCCATGGCCCCTCTCCCCAGGCTCCTGTTTCTCGCCCCCGACACAGAGATGGCAGCAGCTGATCACAAGGCTGTTCTGCAGATGCAGGGAAGGGTGGGCTTCCTCTGTAAAGAATAAACACACACATGCAGGCGCAGCTTCTGTCCTGGCTCTTTCCCTCCCATCAGCCAAGAGCACATTTCCCTGACCCCAAGAATCTGGAAGTCCAGAGATTGGTGGGTCCCCCACCAGGGATACTGCTTTGGAAATGCCCAAGTTTGCCCTGCCCAGTCACCTCCCTTAGCCCAAGAGTAGTGCCACCTCCTCCAGGCAGAGAGGTTCCTGCCAGCTCTCTGCACAGGGGCACTGGCCCTCTCACAGCTGCTGCCAGTGACTGTTACTGTGACCTGTCCTCCCTCCTGCCAGTTGAGGAATAGTAGCTGAGATGCCAACCTCCAGACCAGGAGGGAGATTTATGTGCCCATCTGTACTGACCTTCAACTGCCTTCAAGGTGAATCACCCTTTTCCTGGAAGATGCTTTGCACTTCTGGGTTTGGCCATGACCTTCTCTACATAGTTGCTCTCTCTCTCTCCACCCACGTTTCTGACTCTTTAGGGGCCTTAAGGGCCTCAGATCCTAGGACAGTAAATCAATCTTGACATCCTAATCTTGAGTCAGTCTTTCAGCCACAGAGGCAGTAGGGGCACGCTTCCTCCCGTTACAGAGTGGCATCCCTTCGATCAGTTGACAGGAATCCGAGCTGGCCCTCCTGTGGGCCTGGCTTGGCCACTGTGTGGGGCACGAAGAGAAAGAGGCAGTCCAGTGGAGAAGATTACAGTCTACTTGGGGAAGGTCTAACACTCATATAAGAGAGCAGTGACCAAGAGGTGATCCACTGAAGCTGAATTTATAGACGCCAGAGAACATTGGGTATTTAACAGGTCAGGGATCAGGGAAGACACGTGTGGAGAAGGAGGGACTTCAGGTCACTGAGCTGAAGGAGGAAAATGAACTGTATGCTGAGTGAGGTCTGCAATAGATGCTTTGGAAGCAAGAGTTTTGTTTGCATGTTTGATTATTTTTATATTTGCTTTCGATGTTATTTTTGGCTGCTATCCCCAATGACAATTACATTCGAGGCCCAGGAGGGGGTTGTGAACAAGCCAGTCAACATCTCAGGAGGCAGGGGCTGTCCCCTTCGGGGTTGTGTGATAGAAGGTGAGTCTTTCCAGCTCACCTGGAGTTTCAGAGTTGCATTTGGAGCAAGCAGGGCCCCAGGAGTTGGAATGGGGAGGACGTGAGGCAACTCGAAGAAAAGGGAGAGAGGGTGATCCTAGAACATTAGGGGCCACCTGCTTGGAGGACTGGCAACCATGCTGTAATTGATTAGTGATGTCTGCCACTGGCAGGAGAGGGGATGGTAGCAGCACACATGCCAGTCAGAAGGGGCCCATCTACAGGGCATGGTATTTCACTCTGGGATCTCTTTATTTAAATATGAAGCATCTGAAGTCCAGACTGGTGAAGTGACTTTGCTTAGGTCACACAGCTTATTGAGGCAAAAAGAAAACACATGTTTAAAGAAGATGGTGAAAATCTCTTGCAGTATATGTCAGGAGCACTGAGCTTCCAGCTCTGGGGAACCCAGGGGGTCCCTGCCATCAGGGGCCCACTATCTCCTGCGGGAGAGAGGTCACTACAGGAAATAGAAGTGAGAGCTGCAAGAGGCTGGATCTGCTACTGTAAGTCCCCCACACAGATGGCAAGTTCAGGGCAGAGCGAGGTGACTGCAGTTTGGGAGGCCAGAGGCGCTTCCTGGCTGAGCCAAGCTTTGACAGATGGGGCACATTTGGAGAGGGCGAGAGGGGAGGAAGGCCCAGTTGACAGGCCACGGTCAGAAGCGAAGGGGATTGCGGGGATGGGACAGGAAAGGCATGGGGAGGAAGCACCCAAGGCCATGGTGGCCCTGAATAAATGTGACTGATCTGCTAGAAAGGATTGTGCAAGCTCTCAGGGCATCCTGGAATGAGGAAGTTTCAAGTTACTTAGAACTGCAGGCTGCAGGCTGCTGGTGCCCAGAGGGAGGGACCAGTCCTCATGTTATCAGTGAGACCCAGGAAGGCTGAGGGACTTGCCCAGAGTCAGACAGCCCAGGTGGTTCTCCCCAGAGAGTCCCCTTGTCCCTTCGACCCCATGAGCCCTCCACCTCTCCTCCAGGCTCTCATTACCTCCTGCCTCCTGTCTGTGGGGGCTGGAGTGCCTGGCCCCTTCCGCTTGGAGGCTGGACTGTCCAGCCTTTCCGGTTTTTGTGCCCTATCCTTCTAGTTAATTAAAGCTGCTCACTCTCTGTCACTCTCTCTCTGGAAAGTAGATTGGTTTCCACTTCCAGTTACTATCTGAGTTCTTTCACTATACATTCGTTAGTTTGCCTGTTCCTGAACATAATTGGTTCTCTTTTGCATCTGGGTTCTTTTATTCCCTGTATGCTTGTGATATTTATTCATATTGTTGCACGTTATTTTACTTTGTTTGTGCTCACTGCGGTGTAATACTCCAATATGTGAACATACCACTGTTTATTTATCGAATCGGCCGATGACAGGCATGTGGGTGTTCTCCAGTTTGGAGCTGTAATGGCTGATGCTGCTGTATACGCTTTGTGTACATGTCTTTTGGGGAGCCTCTGGGCACATTTCTGTGTGTTTATACCTGGGAGTGAATTTCTGGGTCATACGGCACGCACACGTGCAGCTCGGGTGGATGTGGAAGTATTGTTTTAAAGAGTGTGACGATGGAAACCAGATTACAGGGGTAAGAAGGGCTGGAGGGCATCACGCGTGGTCAGGGGGTTGGAGAATTTGCCAGGGAGCTCCCCAGCCAGAGAGCAGAGAAACCAAATCATAGAAGCTGCATTGAGTAAAGAGGTTTCTGTCTCTGGGTGGGGCACATAGGGAATACTGGAGGATCAGTTTGACTTGGAGAAATCCAGTCGCTGGTGTAGCCTTGGTCGGTTGGGGACTTCTGGGGAGTAGGACTGAACTGTAAAGGAAAGCAGCCTCCTTGGGCTCCCCAGTGGGCCTGACTCTGCAGAGCCCCTGCCTGGGGAGAAGCCGCTGCCATCAGGCTGGCAGCAGTGGTGATGGTGGCTCTGGGTGGTACAGAGCCCCTGCTGGGTGTGGAGGCTTTGAGGAGAGAGCCATGGGCTGGGGGCAGCAGGGGCCTGGACCCTTCTGTATACATCTACAAAACCTCAGTGAAACAAGGGCGCATGCCTGGGGGGAGGCCAGAAGACCCCCAGGCAGTCCCCCGACTCTGACTGGGTGCACCAGCTGCTATACTCACTTGGGGGCTCACTCCAGCCTCCCAGCCACCCAGGGAGACAGGGAGGCCTCTGCTGCCCTCTCAGGCCCAGGCCCCGTGTCCTCAGCATCCTGGCCGAGCAATTAATGTCAGCCCTTTCACCCCCATCTCTTCCAGAATGGCAGCAAAGACAGCTCTCTGGACATGCTGGGCACGGACATCTGGGCGGCCAACACCTTCGATTCCTTCAGGTAACCTCCTCCTCCTCCTTCCCTGTGGTGTGAGGTCCAGCCAGGGACCCCAGCTTCCTTGGGGGGCTGAGTGAAAGCTGATGGTTCATGAGCAAGAGGCAGAGAGAAGCAGAGCGGGGGATGTAGAAAGGATGGGGTGGAAAGAAGGAGGCCGGAGAGAGGAGGCTGTGAGTGTCAGAGGAGACAGTGGAGGCATGGGGAGGGCCCTCGGGATGGAGCTGCAGAGGCTGGGCCCTGCTTCCCACTCGCCTGCCTCATCTACCTCGGGGTGGCCTGGTCGTCACTTTGAGCTACTTGTCAGAGGCTGGAGAACAGCATTTGGCCCCTTGCTCTCCCCAGCCTTCCTCAAATGTGGGCACGAAAAGAAACTCAGGTGTTGCAGAGGCCGCTGTGCAATGGGCACCTGGACCACACTTGTTTCATAAGTATGCACTTTCCACGGCAGGGTGATGAAAGTGAGGGGTGGCCCCTGGGGCTCCATTCTGAGTGAGGGTCCCTGCCTGGACCCTGGCGGCCCCTTTCTACGGGTCTGCTCTGCCAGGTTCAGCCTGGCCCAAACGTGGCTGTTGCCCTCGTCTCGATTTCTCACCCTCCCTCGCCCTCTAGTGGTGCCACCTGGGACCTGCAGCCGGAAAAGCTGGACTTCACCCAGTTCCACCGGAAAGTCCGACACACGCCCAAGCAGGCCCTGCCACACATCGACCGCGAAGGGTAAGGGGTGCCGGGACTCTTACACAGGGAGAGGTGGGGCAGGGGACGGGAGTGGTCTTCGCCTCCACAGGGAGGCTGCTCTGCTGCACAGGGGACTCAGGTGGCTAATGCCCCGGCATGCTCTTCCTATGCGGCCCAGAGTTGCGGGCTCACTGACTTCTCCCGGAATCCCTCCATTCCCCTCTGCCCAGCCCCCTCTAGCCAAGCCATCCCCACCTGCTCCTGATGGCCCACAGTGGCCCTGCTTGTCAGTAATCCAGGCCAGTGCAGCAGAATCACCTGGGCAGTGGCACAGAGGACAGGCCCACCCCAGAGTCTCTGATTCTGTAGGCGCAGACTCAGGATGTGTGTTTCTAACAAGTTCCCCAGTGGGTGCTGATGCTGGTCCAGGGACCACACTTGGGGAGCCGCCGGTGTCGTGCCTGATTTTACGCTGGCTTTTATCACCCTCTATGACTTTGTGTGTCAGTGTTGACTTCCCCTTTCAAAAGTGGTGTCAGGGCCCGGGCTGACCTCAGGACAGGGATGTGACTCCAGCCAGACACAGTGGTGTGGAACAAATGGCTGCTACTTCTTTTGTAGTTTTATATAATTTTTATTGAGGCAGAATTCTTATACTATAAAATTAACCATTGTAAAGTGTTCAATCCACTGGCATTTAGTATGCTCGCCCTGTTGTGCAACTACCATGTCTATCTAGTTCTGAAACATTCTCATCATCCCAATATAAAACCCTATACCCACTAGGCAATTATTCCCCATCCCACCACCACCCCCAGCCCCTGGCAATCACCAATCTGCTTTCTGTTTCTATGAATTGATCTATTTTGGATACTTACAGAAACGGAGTCATATGTGACCTCTTGGGCCTGGCTTGTTTCCCTTGGCACGTTTTTGAGGTTCATTCATTGTAGCATGTATCAGAACTTTATTCCTTTTCATGGCTGAATGCTATTCCATTCTACGGATATACCACAATTTGTTTACCCATGCATCTGTCAATCCTTACTTGGGTCATTTCCACCTTTTGGCTATTGTCAAAAATACTGTTGTATCTGTTTGAGTCCTTGCTTGTAATTACTTGGGTATATACGTAGGGGTGGAATTGCTGGGTCATATGGTAATTCTGTTGAACTCTTTGAGGAACTGTCAAACTGTGTCCCATAGCAGCTGAATATTCTGCATTCATACCAGCAACGTATGAGATTCCAATTTCTCCACATCCCCACCAGCGCTTGTGCTTTCTTTTCTTCTTGGTTTTTGTTTGTTTGTATTTCGTTATGACACTGATGACCCTTACTTTTCCTTCCAGCCCTCCCCTGCTCACTCGTGTCTCCCTTTCACTGCAGATCTAAGTATTAGTGACTTTATTGGACACTATACTACATCTCACATGTCTTCCTGCTGCCATATTTGTCCCACCCAACCTCTCCTCTTGGCAGCCCTGGTCCCATTGTAGTGTAATGAGCAACAACCCGTGGAAAGAAATGGGCTCATTCCTACTTTAGAGATGAGGAAAACAACACTCAGAGAAGCAAAGTGACTTGCCTGAATAACAGGGCCATCATTTAAGGCCAGGCCTTCTGACACCGTCCAACCCCTAGTTTATCACATCAGGGTATTCTTAACCTCCTTAAAATTCTCTGCAAATTTGTATGTGTGCTTTCACACGTGTGTGTTGCTGGGGAGAGGCCCATCACTTGCATCAGACTCTCCTGGGAGACACCAGCCTCTTGCACACCTCCTTTTTTCATTTCTCTGCCTGTTGTGGGTTCCATTTCTCTTTGGATGACGAGGGAGAGATGGCTTTGTGCGTGGAGGCACCAGTTAAGATGGAGCATAGGAGAGACACGGCCGCAAGGCTCCCGACCCTGCCTTACCCCATCCACCCTGCCCACTGCCTGCTCAGACCACTCATTCAGTTGCAGGGAGGCCATGCTCCTTCCAGGCTGCTGAGCTGCCCAGGGCTGGGCCTCCACACTTCTGTGCTTAGGAAGGATGGCCTTACCTACCTTATTCAGCGGGTCAGCTTCAGGAAGGGGTTGTGAGCAAAGGTAATGCTTGCCCTGTGTCCTGTTGTAGCAGTGCAGTGGAGCTCGGGTATGCCACAGGAATAGGAGCAGGATTTTGCTTTTCTCAAGTTCAGTGTAGCCAGTCTGTCACTAGACCTGCTGGGTCCCTGCATGGTTCTGGGTGCCAGGAAAGTACACACACACACACACACACGAGTATACAATGTAGTCCCTGCCCAGAAGGACTGTTCAATCTACTGGGAAAAGGAGACATGAACCCATTCATGATGGAGACTGTGTAGGGGAAGAAAGTCTAGACTCTGCAGTGTAGACATACAGACTAGACTATGCAGTGTAGACATATAGACACTAAGAAGTATAAAGTGTGATGCCTGGTGCAGGGATAAATAAACTCAATGCAAAAGGAGTTAGAAAGGAGAGCACTTTACAGATTGAACCATCTGGGAAAGGCTTCAGGAGGGAGACTTCCCTGGGCAGCTCTAGTCTCTCCTGTGTGCCCCGGGAGCACACAGCTGATGAAGTCAGTGGCCTGGGTGGATCAAAGGCCTGGGGGGATCGAAGCGATGGTGCTGCCTCATTGACTACAGGTGCCCAATGGGGCCTGCATGTTGAAGCCTAGCTTGCCAAAGGTGTCTCACCAGTCCCCAGAAATGAACTAACTTCCTAGCAAAAAAAGTGATGAATGACTATGAAGGAGAGGAATTCCCCTTATGCCGAGGGACTTTGTCCCTTCTGAAGCCAGAGTAACCAGCCACACCGGTGTCACCAGCTGTGGGCCTGAATTCCTTGGCCAGTCTCAGTCTCTCACCAGTAGCCTCCAGATTTGCTGAGAGTCACCTGGGATCTCCCATGGACATCTGGCTCACTAGCCAAAGCCTGTCACTCCCAGGTTCCCAGGGAGTCTGAGTGCAGTGTCTGTGGCCACCTCATGGCCAGACCAGGAACTGTGTCCCCCTTAGAGTCCTGTTGTAGTGGCGACACGTTCCACGCGCCAGCCACTGCAGCCTCCCTGGGATGCAGGTACCACTTGGTTGCCAAGTCTCACTGCAGCCTGTGTTTCCATGGAGGGACAGAAATCAGAGAAGGCTGTTGCCTTGGAAACCCTGTTGGCAGCAGTGACTCAGCTGGTCTGTAGCCACCTTCTGCCCTCCAAATCTGCAGGTCTCCAGGGAGATCTGAGCCCTGACAAGGGTAGGCTTCGTGGGATAGCAGCCCTCCCTGCAGGCCTCCCCCTGCCCACTCCCAAGGGCGCTGAGGTGAGAACAGAAGGCTGTGTTTGGAGTGTGCTAGGCTGGTGCCCAGCGTGTGCTCAGAGCTCAGCACACGTGGCAGAGTCCTGAGGTGTGTTTTACCCACAGGAGACACTGGGGAGGTGGTGTCAGTCATTCTAGTCAAGCCAAGTCCCTAGTGCCCTCCTCCCCTATGGCCCAGGCGGGTACAGAACACAGACGACTACACACAGTTGGTGCTTTCACAGGCCAGCCTGTCTGCACCAGGCAGATTGATGAGTTAAGAGATGTTGGATGTTCCAGGCCTTTCTCCACTTGCTCGCCTGTAGCCCCAGCATATCACAGTTGTGGGGACAGCTGGGGGCCGGGGGAAACGTTTTCTCTTTTCCCTCATGCCTGTTATACCTTGCACACTGTTCCCCACCCCAGCTCCACCATGCCCTTTGCCTACCCCTTGCACCCTGACCCACCCCCGACATGCTCCAGCCACAGCAAACTGGCACCACACATGCCCCTAACTCCAGGCCTTTGCCTGCGCCACATCCGCCTGGGACATCCTCCCAAATTCCCTGTGCTTGGCCAGCTCACCTCTCACCTTCCTCCCACAGCCCCTCGCCCAAGACAGTTCTAGACGCTGCTCCTTGGGGTTTCTGCATTGCTCTCCTGCCCCCGATGGGCACTGGCTGCTATACTGCAGGGGCTGATTATCCCACCAGACACCGAGAGGGCCAGTTGTGTGCACCATTTACACCTGGGTCCCAGACCCTGTCCAGAGCCTGGCACAGAAGCGTTTGGTGAATGGAGAAATGAGCCAAAAAATGGGGCTTGGGTCAGCCCCCTGTTCTTCTCTTCCACGCAGGCCTTTGCTGGTGTTTGCAGCCAGTTTCTCCTCCTCTGGGTTCCAGGGCGCCTCTGGCCATAGGACTTTTATGACACTGATCTCGTGCTGCCCCCTAATGGTGCTCAGGCACCCAGCCCTGTTAGAGGAGTTTAGGATTTGTTCTAAGAGCCATCCACTGAGGGCAGGAACCAAAACTGATTTGTTTTTGTTCACAAGGCCCAAAACAGAAGAGATGCTTGGTAAATATTTAGACAATGAACTAGTTATTCTAAAATGTGAGATTCGCATGAACTCTGCAGCTGGAAAATGACCCAACTCATAGGACCTCTCTCACCATTCCTCAGTCAATACCAGTAATAATTGTAACTGACAATACTTACTATGCACTGGCCATGCTCCAGCCCCTGTTCTAAGTGCTTGCCTCATTTATTTAAAACTTATCACCACCCAGAGAGGGAGGAACTGTTATCATCTTCATTTCAATAGATGAAGCAACTAGGAGACCCAGAAATTGAGTAATTTGCATGAGGCTGAGTTGGCTCCAGAATCTATGTCCTTAATTAATCACCTTCCTGTCTCTTTGCCCAAATAACAGCAACAATATTAGCGGTAATGAAAGTAGTCATAGTAGTAGTAATATATTTACTTCATTATTTATTTTATTATAATTTTGTTATTATTACCAGTATTTACCATTAAACATATGTGTGTATGTTTAAGATATATTTAATGGTAAATACAGATAATAATACACAAGTAATATATACACACATATATATAAACATAAACAAGCTAAGCATTTTATATATATATAAGCTAGGCTATGTATGTGTGTATGTGTGTGTATATGTACTATTTACTGTGTACTGTCACGGTTCTAAGCATCTAAGCACTCCAGATACGTTAATTAATTTAATCCTCCAGCCACCTTAAGATGTTAGACACTATCATCCCCATTGAACAAATGAGGAAACTCATTTGATGACATCAGTACAGAGAGGTTAAACAACTTATACAGGGTCCCCAGTTGGTAAGGGATGCTGTGGATATTCAACCCCTGGGAGTCTGGTTTCGGAATCTGCACCCTTAAATATGCCAAAGATTCAGACCTCTGGCCAGGGAGTTGGTGCCAGCCTCTCTGGCCCGCAGGCACACCCACTTACAGAGGACATGAAGACAAAGCGTAGACTATCTGAGTGGGCCTGCTGGACTGACCCAGAGTCAAGCCAAGAAGGAAGGAAGCCCTGCTGGGTTTTCTGCTAGGCCCTACCAGCCTGTGTGACCTTGAGAAAGTTACTTAGTGTCTCTGTCCACTGATCTTCTGTCCAGTGTAATGGGGCAAGGTGGATGGGCTTTGACAGGTGTTGTTGATGAGTAAGGAGCTTAGCTTCTCTTCCTGGAAGGATCAAGGGGAACTCTGGTTCCTCTCCCACCTCCCTCCAGGTTGGTTGTTGCATTAGGGGAGGAGCCCTCCACCCCTACCCCCGGCCACCGTCTCTAGGGCTATTTCCTCTAGGTGGGACACTGATTCTGCAGGACTTGAGGATGGGCAGCACCAGGTATCTGCTTACTGTCCCTCCTCTCCTGCTGGCCGGATGGGACAGGAGGCATGAATGAGCCATCTTTCCAATGCCTTTCTGTCTTTTCTGGTCCAGGTGTGGCAAAGGCAAGCTGGAAGATGGGGATGGCATCAACCTGAATGACATCGAGAAGGTCCTTCCAGCCTGGCAGGTAGGTAGAGGGGCATGTTCTCTAACAGCCTACCCACCCCTGGAGTCTTGATCCTCTTCCTGGACAGGACCTAACCGAAGCACTCCTTCTGGCCCCTTGTTCCAGCAAGGGGTGTAACCGCCTGTATGGTAGTAATAGGTAGGCGGGGTTGGCTACCTGCCATTCTCCAGGGTGTCCCATTGTGATAGTGTGTGTGACAGCCTACCCAGTGATGCTACAGGCCCTGGTGGCAGGCCTGATGTGCCCTAGAGATTAAATAGACCATGCCCTGGCAACTCAGTGAACTTGGAAGTTTTTGTCCCTTGGCCTGAAGCCTCTCTGCAGGTGAAGTGTCCTGTGGTGTGTTCAGGTGGGACTGGCATGCCTGGAAGAGATGCTCATGTGGCTGGGGCTGTCTTTAGACTTTTGAACAGTGGACTTGCCCTGCTGGCCTCCAGGTGTCTACTATGCTTGCTCTTTTTTTTATTGATTGGCCTCTTTCCTAGAATCAGGGCCAGGTTCCAGGACAAAGAGGATTCACTCAGTGAATCCAGGTCTCTAGATGCTTATAGTGCTGGACTTTTGGTGGAAACAGCAGAGTCTAGCTGCTCTCAGGAATGAGACTGGGCCTGCTGCAGGGGTGTAAAAGCAGTGGACCCTCTGCAGTGACTGATCCTGCCACTGCCAGTGACCATGACCCGCCACCACACTCCACTGTGCCACCCTTTCCTCCTCTCCTGATTCTTCTCTTGCTATTTTACCTAAAACCATTCATCTCTGCCTGGTGCCTTTGCCATTTTGTTTCTTCCTTGTTCATGCCTTGGGCCTATCAATGAGAGACAATACAGCATACAGTTAAGACCTCAACTATTTGATTATGATGTGCCTTGGTGTGGTGGTTTTCTTCATGTTTCTCCCACTTGGGATTTATTGAGTTTCTTGGATCTGTAGGTTTATAGTTTCATCAAATTTGGAAAATTTTCAGTCACTATTCCTTCCACTTTCCCTCAACCCTGGGGTTCCAATTATATGTATTCTATGCTTCTTAATCTTTTCCCATGGCTCACCAAAGCTCTGCTTGGTTTTTTAAAGTCTTTCTTTACTCTCTGTGTTTCATTTTGGATAGTTTTTATTGCTATGTCTTCAAGTTCACTAATCTTTTATTCCGGTGTGAAATCTACTAATAATCCCGTTCAGTATATTTTTCATTTCACATATTGTAGTTTTTATCTCCAGAAGGTCATTGTGGGCTTTTTAAAAAATGTATATGTATATCTTCCCTTCCTCATGCTTTCTCTTCTGGAGTATATAGAACCTATTCCCAATAGCTGTTTTAAGTCCTTCTCTACTACTTCTCTCATCCATATAATCTCTGAGTCTATTCCTATTCATTGATTTGTCTCTTGGTTATGGGCCATACCTTTTTTTACATGCTTGGTAATTTGATGTTAAATGTCAGATGTTAGAACCTTTACATTACTGGGTGCTCATTTTTTTTGTATCCCTTTAAATATTTTGGGTTTTGTTCTGGATCACAGTTAAGTTACATAAAAACAGTTTGATCCTTTCAAGACTTGCTTTTAAGCTTTGTTAGGGTGGGAAGACTTTAGTGTAGGGCAAATTTTGCTCCACTGCTGAATAAATACCCTTCTGAGATTGCCATCCAATGCTCTGCGTATTAGAAGGTGTTTCCCCTCTGGCTGGAGAAACACAAACTTATTTTCAGCCCTGTGTGATCTCAGTGGATTGTTCTATCTACTCCTTGCCTCTAAAGTTTCCTTACACATGGACAAATTAATACTCAGCCAAAGACTTGAGAGGCTAAGATTTCTGGATTTCTCTCTGTATGTTGGTCTCTCCTCTCTAGTACTCTGCCTTGCAAATCAAATTGTCTTGGACTCCATGGATTTTGAACCCAGTCATCTTAGCTCATTGAGACAACTGGGCCCTGGACTGCCCTTCCTGTGTTGCAGACTGGAAACTTTCCAGGAAATGAACTGGGGCACACATAGAGGTCACCTCATTACAAAGAGAAATATGATGACTTTATTGTGGAGAAACCTGGCAGGCCCCAATGTGACCAGGTGATCAAGGGAACATCATTAGTGATGGGATGGGTGAACACTGTGTCCCCCTCATGTGCCACACAGAAAACCCAACATCGTTTCTTGGATTTTCCTTCCAAGAAAGCACAGCCTGAGTCTGGTTGTTCGGAAAGCAGTGTAAGGACCACTCTCTATAACTGCCTGGACACAGAAGACAGGGAAAGACTGAGGAAGTCTTCCAGATTGTAGGAGACTGAAGAGGCAAATGACTAAATACAACATGTGTTCCTTGCTGAAATCCTGGACCAGAAGGAAATCCTGACCTTGTTAGTACAGTTGGAGAATGCGATTGGGTCTGTGGGTGGGACAGTGTTGCTTCGACGTCAGTTTCCCGACTTGGAGGCAGTGTGATGGTCATGTGGGCGAGTGTGCTTGACTTTGAGAAATATGCACTATGATGTTTGAGGGATATAGACCTGGTGTCTGCAGTGTCTTCTCAAATGGTTTAGAAAGAGATTGATGATAATGGTATGTAGACACAGAGGGAGAGAGAGGGCAAACATGGGGAGGTGTTAACAGTTGAGGAGGATGTGGATGTTCTTTGTACAGTTCTTGCACTTTCCTGTAAATTTGACAGGAAAAAGAATCAATCAGTAGGGCCGAGGCTGTGATGTGTAAGTCACAGGCAGAGTGTCAGCTCGTGAAACACCCTCCGGGCTGGATCTGTATTAAATTATCACTGCTAATGGAAAGCCAGCCTTGATGCAAGAGAGAAAAAGGGTGAGATACTAGGAAGTGACCACCTTATCACTCCATTTCTAAATGCCAAGAGCATTCATCATTGATAGAAGAAGTACATTTGAGAGACCTCGATCTAGGTGAGAAACCAGATGCCCCCTGCATTAGGTAGGGTATTGACCACTTGGTGCCCTTTGAGCCAGAAGCTTGGGAGTCATGGCTGGAAAAGTAGCAGATCTGACATTTTGTGTTGCTTGGTGACTATTTCCTCATTCCTCTAGGGTACAAAATGGAGGACCTTTGGTTCCTGCTCAGAAGAGAAAGGAGAGCTGGGCTACTGGCTGGGTGGGAGGTTGGCAGTCAAGGGCTTGGTGTCTGGACCTACGCATGGACCCCGTGGAATCCTAGCCCTGCCACTGACTAGCCCAGGAGTCTTGGGCTAGTTACTTATTCTCACTGTGCCTCAGTTTCCTCCTCTGTAAGATGAGGGAAATAACCGTATCTACTTTATTGGGGGGCTGGAAAGATCAAGCACATTCATTCACTTGAGGGCTGAGGGTGACGCCCAGCGCACAGTGGGTGCTGTGCTGGCCTCTGCTGTAGTTATTCCCAGGACTCAACACTGCCAGTCAAGCCCCACCTTCTGAGGGTGGACCAGGCTATGGGGGGCCCGCTCTGTTAAGAAGAGGGAGGAGGGGGTGATTTCCTGCCCCTACCCCCAGGTGAGGGGTGTCTTGGTGAAGAGGGCATTTCTGCTGGTCAAAAGCTTGGATGATGAACCATGGTTCATGGGTTACCAAGGCCCTGGTTGATTCTTCTCCTGTGCGGCCTTCCAGGCAATGGAGACAGATTGGACTAGAGGTCAGAAGAATCCGCTTCTAGACATCTGCCAGAGCCGTGAGTGTGATCTCTCCTCTGTGGGCCTCAGTTTACTCATCAGCATATTGATACAGTTGTATTAGATCAGAGGTCTGCAATCTGTGAAGCCCTCAAGGTTCTCCTGGGGTGCCCCGGGTGCTGCTAGGGGGAGTGGGGAGGCGGATGCAGCAAGCTCCAGGGGCCCCGACTTGGGCCCACCCAGAACTGTTTGGCTGGTGCCCCTAAATCAGGATACTAACATGGTTTCATGTGGAGAAACAATTCTACTGCTAAACAAATTTTGAACATCATCAGACTAAGGTCCCTCTGAGGTTTCACATTCTAGAGTTTTCTTTTTTTTGTTTTTTTCAAGGAATGGTAAATCAGTGAGAATTCTGGGCTCTCCAGGGCCCACATGTTATGCTAAGCTCTTAGAGGTGGCTGGTAGTGGAGGCCTTCACCCACCATCTCCACCGTCAGGCTGGAGCAGAAGGGCTTTGATATTTGTGTGCACACACACACACTCATTACACATCATCTGTCACACACGTACACACGTACACATACCACACGCATCAAACATACACATTACATACCACACATGTACACATATACACTGCACATACCACACACCACACATGTACATACACACACATATACACATCACACACATCTCCTCACATCCTATGCACACATACATACATACAACACACATATGCACACACATACGTCACACACATATACACCCATATACACACAGCACACATACACACACCACACGTTTCCATGACACACACTTTGGACGTGCTTTGCCCTCAGTGAACTATCAGCAGATGAATCTGCTGGCCACGGTGCTGGAGCTCAGCTGCACATCGGAACTGCCTGGGAAGCACTGAAATCTACACTGTCTGCCCACTGTATTCCTCATTTACTGTTGTGTAACAAATTGCACAAAACTTTACAGCTTAAAACAATAAACAGTTATACACACTTTCTGGGAGCAGCTTAGCTGGTGGATCAGGCTCAAGGTCTCTCATGAGTTTGCAGTCAAGCTGATGACCGAGGATGCCACCATCAGAAGGCGCACCTGGGCTGGAAGACCCCCTCCTGTGTCTGAGGGCAGGAGGCCTCAGTTCCTCCCTGGCTGGGGACAGGAGGCCTGGGTTCCTCCCTAGCTTCCTTGACACCAGATCTTCTGTGTAAGCTGCTTGAGTGCCCTCAGAACATGGCGGCTGGCTTTCCCCAAAGCAAGTGGTGATGGGGAGAGAGAGGGAAGATTCCATTGCAGAAGTCACACTCGTTGATAGCCTCATCTCAGAAGTGAGAGAGCTTCACGCTGCCATTTGCTGTATGTCATTTGCACAGACCAACCCTGGTACAATATGGGAAGGGCCTACACAGAGATGTGAATCCCCGAAGGCAGGAATCATGGGGGTCTCCTGGAGTCTGGAGACCACACTCACTGAATCATACCCAAGAATCTGCATTTCTTTCTTTTCTTTTCTTTTCTTTTTCTCTTTTTTTTTTTTTTTTTTTTTTTTGAGACAGAGTCTCTCTCTGGCACCCAGGCTGGAGTACAGTGGCACATCTTGGATCATTGCAACCTCCACCTCCCAGGTACAAGCAATTCTCGTGCTTCGGCCTCCCAAGTAGCTGGGCCACAGGTGCCCACCACCACGCCCAGCTAATTTTTGTATTTTTAGTAGAGATGGGGTTTCACCATCTTGGCCAGGCTGGTCTTGAACTCCTGACCTCAAGTGATCTGCCCACCTCGGCCTCCCAAAGTATTGGGATTACAGGCATGAGCCACTGTGTCTGGCTAGAATCTGCGTTTTTAAAGCATTGTAGGAAATTCCAATTATCAGCAAGAGTTGAAAACGTAAAAGTCCTGGCTGATAATGTTCCTGGCTTGACCACCCCTTGGGGTATCTGCAGTTCACATGGGTACCCTTAGGACAAGGTAGACGGCTTCTTGATCACCAAACACAGACCTCTGGTGTTTGAGGAATTTGTGGTCCCATGAGAGCACAATGGGATGACTTTTCTGTTCCTAGTGTTCTTCAAAGCCCCTCATAAATAGGGCTGGCTGGTTCACTCGTCTGGCCTTGGGTCCTGAGGGTCAGCTGGCCTAGCTATTAGCATATGTGGTGGGGACAACACCTAATAGTATGGATGTGTCCAGTGCAATGTGGGGTATTTAGGACTCCTGGCCTCTACCACTGAATGGCAGTCATTGGAGAGGGGCAGGCACAGTGACCACCGAAAACATCCTCCTACTTCCACATTCACCTCGGAGATATTGTGCATCCGGCTGAAGGCCCCCAAATGGGAAGGAAAGCCGACCTCTAGCCTGGGGACCTCCAGCCCTCGTATGAGAGTCTTGAGCCTGTACAGAGATAGGCGGGCTTCCTAGAGACTTTCTTAGACAAAAATCAGGGTTGACCTCCCCTCCCCACCTGGAGGCAAGAAGGAAAGAGGGTGACAAAGGGAGGTTGGCCTGAAGCCCATTGCCTTCCTGTCCTCCACTTCTGCACCCCAGAAGAAGGGGCATAAAGATCCTACCAGCTGTGTACCCAGCATCTTCTCAACCCACAGAGGCCCAGACCCCCATCTCCGGCCCCTTCTGTCCCTGTTTGGACTCTTTAGCAGGCATGAGGCTTTGTGATGTTCTAAGCACCCTTGCCCAGCCTCTGTCCTGGGCTCCCCCTGCCATCCTGTGGCCCTGTCAGTCCCTCTCTCAATCTATTCTGTTCTTCTATCTCTCCTTGCTTTCTCATGGGCCGAAGGTTCCCTCTGCCTAAAATCTCACTCATCCATTCTCTGCCTGTCCTTTTCCTGACTCAGGACACCTCCCCTGATACCCTCTCAGATGCACAGGACAGAGTCCAGCGTCCATCTGCCATTTCCCCAGAGCCCCTGCCCCCATCCCTGTGGCATGGCTCCCATCACATCACACCCGCTTATGTAACGGCCAGACTCCCTTCCTGGACTGTGGGCTGCCTGAGGGCTGGGCCGTTTCCTTCAGCCTCCTAGCCCCAGCACCAGGTGCTCTAGAGTGAATGCTGCTGAATAACCTCCTTTCTAGATGCGCTGTTGTGTTGTCTAGAGTGTACAAGAAAGGCAGGATTTGTGTCTGTCTTGACATTCAGTCATCCCTCTGCCTCTGTTTCTCCCACCGCTTCCCAGCAGAAATTCAGCATGAACCTGGTTTTGCTCTTCTTGGTGTGATTTCTGAGACACATTTTTTTTTTTTTTAAGAGAATAGGATTTTTCCATTGTCTCCTATATTAGGACACTATAGGCCATGGTATAATACTAAACAAACCCCCACATCTCAGTGGCATCACACACAGAATTTTATTTCTAATTTTCTGAAATTCTGCTGAGGGCCAAGCTGGCCTCCAGGGCAGCTCCTTGGGTACTCCAGGGTCCAGGTGGATTGCATTCTGTGGCCCTGCCATCATAATCCATGGTATCCAGGCGGCCCTGGCAGGGGCAAAGAGAGCTGGAGGGTCATGTTCTAGGTCAAGCTTGGCCAACATATGGCCCAGGATGGCTTTGAATATGGCCCAAAACAAATTTGTAAACTTTCTTAAAACATTATGAGGTATTTTACAATTTTTTGTTTTAGCTCATCAGCTATCATTAGTGTATTTTATGTGTGGTCCAAGACAATTCTTTCAGTGTGGCCCAGGGAAGCCAAAAGATTGGACATCCCTGCTCTAGGTCTTAAATGCTTTGGCCCAGAAATATCAGCCCCACTCACAGCCCACTGGACAGAACTAGTCACATGCCCCCGCCCCAACTGCAAGGGCTGACACTCCTGCAGGGAGCGGGAAGAAAGGGAGCACACGGCTGTTCTGTGAGCTGCAAGTGACTCTGCCAAATCTTCCTCTTTCCTTCACTTGCTCACGTAACTCATCTTCATGGACAAGTGCTCTGCCCTAGCCTTTTAGAGAGAGAGAATTGATTGCAAAAGATACAGTTCCCCAAGAGAGGTACAGCCTGGTAGAGAAAATAAGACCTGCACAGATTACCACACTGCATTCAAAGCTGTAAATGCCTGAGCAGGCGCCTGGTGCCTTGCCCAGGTCACAGTCCCTGTAGGGTGAAGTCTGGGTCCTCTCCCAGCACACCCCACCTTCCTCCCCTGTGCTGCTGCAGCTCCTCCAGTCTGGGGCGTGAATGTGTGGCTGAGTACAAAGCAGAGGGCCCCACTGGCCCCCACACTGAATGCCTGTTGATCTCCTGGGAGCCCTAGCTTATCTCTCAGTGGGTCACACACGGAGTGCATGCCACAGTGAGTGGTCTTAGCAGGTGATGCCTCCATTGGGGGTCAGATGCTGACACCTAGGTGTCTGGCTAAGCTCCTCTCCAGCCAAAGCCAAGGCCCCTATTCCTGGTGACCCCATCTGGCCATGTTTCCACAGCTGGCAATGAATCCAGAGGTGAGTCTCACTGCAGTGCTGACTTCAGGGAACTTCATCTCTGGGGCTACTGGACTCAGGTCCTTGGAGCCCCACCACAGATGTGGGGCAACAGGGTAGACAGTAGGTGTCTGTGCCCAGGGCTCACCTGTACCTCTGTGAACTCCTGCTGTCAGGAATAGTTCTACACTCTGAAAAGGCATTTAGTGAGCTAGTTAAGTAAGGGTCTATTGGTGGTGTTAACTGGCTCCAAGGTCTTCCTTCCCACACTGGTGGCTGGAGGGAGAGGAGCAGGTACACTGGGATAGGAGCTAGCCAATAGCCAGGTTTTATGACATCCACACCAAGGCATGACATTCCACACCATGGCAGCCTCAGGCGAGTTGAGACTGGCATTGCTCTCCAATGATGGGGTGGTGGGGAGGTGGTGGTGGGGGAGGCAGGAGGTGGGGAACAGCAGCAGGCTCTGAGTACAGGGCCATGGATTCAGGGTTCAATCTTGGTTCTGAGTGTTGAAGCCATAGGGCAGGGCAGACACTGAGACACACACTTGGACTCAGACTGTGGTTCTAGGGGAACCCCAAATGCCATCCACAAGTCTGGTGTCCTGGTGGCATTTTTGGCATCTCTATCACAGGAGTAGAGGTATTGGCCAGGCTACCACTCTGGCAGTGATGTGGACAGCCCAGGCCCATCATTAACAGTCCTGCTCTGAGTGTGGCCCCAGTGTTGGGGACTGCTGGAGTTGAGGCCTCTCCGGGATAGGTGGCTGTATGGCAGTGTGCTCCCACTAGAGGGCACCAGCGCACCGCTCTGCAGGCTCCAGCCTGGCGTTTGCTATGGGAAGTCCCCTGGTCCCAGCGCCAGCAGCCAAAAGCGTCTTCACGGGCCATGCCCCCTGGTCAGCACATGCACAGTGTCCTGAAAATGACCCCACTCAATGCCCAGGCCCTTCCTCCCTGCAGCAAGGGAGAGGATGGGGAGGTGCAAGAGGTAGCCACACTAAGGTGTAGGGAAGCTCCTGTTGGGCCACGTGTCCCCTGCTTGGCCAAGGCATGGCATTCCTCCAGAGGGCCCGCCCTCCCCTTGGACCCCTGGGAACACACTGCTTCCAAGAGGGCAGCGGCACGGGGCTGCAGGGGGACACCCACTGGGGTGGGGCTGGGGGAGTTACAAAGTGTTGGCTTCCGCCCTTGGAAGGATGGGGGCTGGCTAGGTGGGGAGATGGAGCTGCATAATCTGTAATCCATAGACTAAGCCAAGTTAACTTACTAAGTTCTGAATTAACTTGACTAAGTTCTGAGTTAATTTGATTAAGTTCCGAGTTAACTTGACCAAGTTCTGTGTGAAGGCAAGGGGTGAAGGGTGAAATCCGAATTGCGTATCCTTCACCTCATCTCTGGTCTGAGACCACCCCCTGGCACCTCCTCCTCCAGGACCCCTTTACCCTGAAGTGTGACTTGGGGAGCAATTTCTCCATGTGTGTGAACTCGGTGCGACCAGTGTGAGAAAGACGGTCTAACGGCCATGTTGCCCCTGCACCCTAGATGGCCCGTAGGTAAGCATTAGATTTCCTCAGGTTCCCGGGCACAAGGCCCTTGGCATTGCGGAAATGCCACCTCCTTATCCCACACACTGGCCTGGTGCTTTTGTGTCACATACAATACTCCATTGGAAGACATTGTTGAATTAACCAGTGTCTTGCCCAGGGCTTTCTATCAGGACACATTTTGGTCATTATTCTTGAATTCTCCCAGACAAACATGATGTCTGCGCCTTTGGTCTGACAATAGGAACTACATAGCCCACTGACTTCTCTTTTTGCCTTTCTGTTAGGAAATTTCGAAACCAAATCCTGTGTCTGTTGGCCGTTAGTCATTAGATGGCTCTGACCTAGCAGAGCCGGCTCCCCTGCCCCCACATTGCTGGCCTCTCCAGAGCGTGTGACTCGGGAGCCCTTTGCTGGGAAGGGGGCTTAGTGCCCACACTGAACAGTGGATGCCACTTGGTCAAATGGGATTTCTGGCCTTAGGGATTTGCTCAAAGCACTCCCCACTGAGGGTCCCCAGAAGACCCAGGGGAAGGAAAGTGGCTTTCTGGCCTCCTGAGCCTGTGTCCAAGTCCAGCCTTCACATGGAAGATGGCTAAAGGAAGGGACAGTGAGAGTTGGGGTCAAAAGGATTAATACCTTGTTCCTCTGCTTGGCCCCAGATGATACCAGAGAAATCTCCCCAACCCCCCGCAGCTCTCTAAAGAATTCGAGGGACAAATGAGCTTTCAAAATGAAAATCACGGCCCCATGAAATGACACCCAGGTGTCCCTCACTCCTGGAGGAGTGAAAATGGTGGCTGATAAGGAATGGCCTGACTTCCCCAGCAGGTGGCGCTGCTGCTGTTTGGTAACGGGGGTCTTGGGCCGGAGGCTGGGGCTGCCCCACGCTGGGGTTGAAGCCGCTGCTGTAGCCAGGTTCCCAGCCTTCCAGATGGGAAGGAGTGACTTTATTGTTCCCTATGGCTGTGTTAGCTATTGCCAAGTCTTCTGGAAACTTCTAGGACATGCTAACTCACAGGCATGAGGATTATTAAAGTGCCATGAGACACCCAGGAACAGAGTCCTGAAAACCATGCCCCACCTCACCTCTCCAGGCCCTGTGCACCGCAACAAGTGTTGCTCCATGTCACTCTGTGGTTCCACGGAGGTGAGGTCTGACCTTATTCACTCAGGCCTCCAGTACGGATCAGGCATCTCTCTGTGTCCCAGGCATTGTCTTATAGCCATGATGGACTGAGTTTAAGTACAGGGGCTGGTACCTGTCCCATGGACAGGGATGTGGTATTCTCCTAATGTCCCCTTAGTGAAAATCCAACAAGGAGCATGACGCACCAACAGTAACACTAGCGAACATTCACGGAGTGCTTTCCATGTTCCAGGAACTGAGGAGGTCCTTGCTTTTTCTAATCTTACCCTCACGTTGTCCCATGGAGCACATACTGTTACTGACCTCACTTTACAGACCGATGTCTTTGGTCGGATGTAATCTTCTCAGTAAGGGCTTGTGAACACTCCCTATCCCCGTTGTCACTCGAGAATCATCACTCGATTCTTCCCCACAGTGCCTGTCGCATGTTCACTTTATTTCTTTTGTGTCTGTATTCTCCCAGTGGAGTGTACGTTCCCCTGGGGCACATCCAGGGGCTCATTAAATATGGGTTGAGTGACTTGCTCCTGCCCCAGAGGGACTCCTACCCAGCACCTTAGTCCAGAACTTGTGCCTCCACCACAGAGGCTACCATGACTTGAGCGCTGACTGAGCTGCAGGCTGCGTAGACCATCTCTGAAGTCTCACGAGTACCCTGGGAAATGTTTATTCTATTATTATTTGACAGATTGGAGAACTGAGCTCAAATACCTTGCCTCAAATCACACAGTTGGGAGAGAAGGGATTGGAATCCAGACAGCCTGACTCCTCTGGTACCTCTTTCTAAGGAGGGACGATGAGGAGGAAGAGGTGCTGGAAAAACATTTTCTGATTCCAGGAGACGGTAGTCACGTACGGCAAGTTAGGGGTGAATGTCATTTCCTTAATAAGCAAGACCAAGAAAGTGGATATCTCTGTTTTTCTCTCTACTGCTGAAAGCAATAAAAATGGAAAGAAAAAAAGAGAAAAGCCTCTACTGACAGCTTTGAAAGAGAAATAAATATTTTTTTCTTCTTTTTAAATCAGACAGGTTTGTGGTGGCCTCCCCAATCCCTGCTGGCCCAAGACGCTATAGCAGCCATCAAGGGGAGGGGCTTACAAACGAGAGCCCCCTTCCCTCCCCAGCCACCTCCCCACCCCCAAGTTCTTCTTCCCTCAGGACAAAAATAGGCGCCCATACAATAAATGGGGCCAGAAGTTCTCCAATCCGTGGCTTCCTGTCTGAGGCCTCCAGGTAGCAGGTCCACTGGGAAGGGGCAGCATGCTCTGTGAGATGAGCCTATTTTTATTTTTTGTTATTTGTGAGTTTTTTCTTTTAAAGAACTGATTATTCTGGAGGTGAAGACTTTTGTTGGTGACAACTGGGAAAGTTCCTTGGGAAGAGGCCACTGGCTGCGTCTAGACGGGGTTTCCACACCAGCCTCCTGCTGCTCAGTCCTGGAGCTGGGACTGTGGGCAGCGAGTACTTTCAGGGCTGGGTGGGGCAGGCTTCCAGGGGCCTGGGCAAGTCTGCCTACCCTATAGGACCACTTCAGTGATCCAGGCCACGGCTAGGATTTTAGGGATTGGCAAACTGGTCCACGACCAAGTCCAGCTCTCCAGCCTGTGTTTGCAAATAAAGTTTTATCAGAACGCAGCCACACTCATTCATCGGGTTGCCCTCTGTGGCTACAGTTGTGCTGCAGCCGCTTGCCGCATGGACCCTATTGCCAGCAAAATCTAAAATATTTACTATCTGGCTTTTTACAGAAAAAGTTTGCTAAACACTGATCTAGAATATAAACAGAAAAAGAAAAAAAAAAAAAAGACAGAAACCCCTGCGAGTTAAAACAGGTGGCAGAAATCCTAAAGCTCACTCACTTCAGTCATCCAGGAGCCCTTCTGCTTTGCACACAGAACATTGTGTAACTCACCCAAAACAATTCTCTTCCAGCTCTCATTTCTTCCACTGTCAAGTTGGGGGTCATATACCTGTTCAACTTATGTGGCAAAGCTGTGCTAAGAGTCAAAATATAATAAACCAGTTCATATAATGGCAGGGATTTTTGAACTGGAGAAACACTCTGCAGATGATGTTTTTGCCTGAGAGTCTCATGCACTCTGCACGAGACGTGGCCTCATGAAGTGGTAGTCACGTCTGGAAGCAGGCAGAGAACTGGCAAGCTTGGCAGATAAGAACTGTGCTTGGAGATGGTCCAACAGCTTCCTTCTGTGGGTTTCTTGGGGCGTCAAGATGGAGGGCAGGGACTCTGTTGGCTTTCCCCAGCTCCTCCTGGGACTGCGTGAGACCTAAAGGGTGACTGTCTTCCTGCCCTTGACCTTAGACAGAAAAGACTATTGGGGGAGTCTTCTGCTCACCCATTTCTCTTTCCTCTTATGTCCTTCCCCTGCTCTTGCTCAAATCATCTCCCTCTTTCATGGCCCTGTTCCAGTTTCACCTCCTGCATGAAACTATTCTGGATAAATCAGACCACATGAACCCACAGAGGTTTCTTGGTTTTTTGAGGGTCTTGATTCTAGGCCAGTTTTGAGGTTTTCCCCTTTTTTATGCCTCTCCTTGCATTTGTGCCTCCTGGAGGAGGTAGACCTGGAACTGGGCCTTGGGAGGTGGCCCGGGAGGGGAGGGAGACCTATGGGGAGAAAGAGAAGTATGGTCAGGAGAAAAGGAGGCTGTTGAGAGTCGGGGAGTCCAGGAGTCCTCAAGAGGGGAGACTGTAAGTAGGGAGAGCAGTTGGGGCTGGCCTTGGAGGCCTTGGGACCTGACCAAATAGGGACTCAGCCAAATGCTCTCCAGCAAGGAAATGCAGGATGGAAGGAGGATTCAGAAGCCGAGGGACAGGGCCTGACTGAGCCTATGCCCTCCTGGAGACCAAGAGGGAGTTCCCAGGATCTCTCTCCAGGGGCCAGGGAAGAAGTTTTGTTATTTGTTAGGGACAAAGGCTAGAGCCCTTTAAAAGTAGGACTCGTCCCCAGTGGAGAGGTCATCTGTCCATGCCCTACTTTGGGCCAGACCATACCCACAATCCCTTGCTGAGCACCAGAGGGCTTAATCATTCAGGGAGTAGGGCCTTGAGGCCAGCATAGGACAGGGAGCCAGGACAGTAGGCTTAAGTAAGGCCAGATTGAGGACAGCCTCCTTCAAGGTCTCAGCTGGGCCAAGGCCATCACACAGACAAAGAGCTGTTGGCCCAGCCCTGCTGCAGGATTGAGCTCAGGGTTGAGAAGAGGCCAGCAGGGGTGCCCAGTACACAGTGAGCAGGCCCCGGGCTGGCCTGAGTGGTCCTGTCAACGGATGCCCAGAGGCAGGCCCATCCTGCACACATCCACCCACTTTGGTGAATGGGCCACACGGCCTGCAGCCTTGCCGTCCCTGTCCTTCAGCAGCTTCCAGGGGCTGGTTTAATCCTCCCACTCCCTGAGCCAATTTGGTGATGCCCTTGATGACTTGGGCCAGGCCTGGTTGATTGAGATTGCTTGACGGTCCAGCATCTTCCCTCCTCTGTCCTTTGTGGAAGGAGCCGCCGGGGCTAGGGGGAAGAGGAAGGTGTCGCCAAGGGTGTGAAGCATCCATTATTCCTTTATTAGCCAATGTGCCATTTCTGGTCTCATTCTCCTTCCTGGCAGCGGTGAGTTTAGGGGCGGAGAAGCCCGGTTATTTTAGTTTACCCCAGCTTCTGTCACTGGGAGCAGTGGTGGCGGAGGGGCGGGGACGGACAGGGCTACGTGCTCTCCAGCAGGCATTTGTGAATGGACCTGGGCTCCCAGGCTGGCCCACCGGCAGGCAGCCCCCCCAGGACACACTGACTCTCACTGGCTGGATGGCGTTTTTCCAGCATTGCAGCAGCCAGGCAGGAGGAAGCTTTCTTCTGGCCCAAGAACAATACCAGGGTCAGCCCAGGGACCTCCCTCCTACACCCTCTTCCTTCCATTGTGAGCTGCTGCACAATCCCAGCAGCATAGCCAGGGGGGCTCTGCATAGCCGGGGGGCTGGGGGGTCAGGCCCAGGAGAGATTCACAGTGTGTGTGACACCGCCAGTTGCTTGCCTACACTTCCCAGTCTGGGCCAAGGATCTGGAGGCACCTCATGGCCGAACAGACCAAGTGTGCGAGTGGCCATTGGGTCCCTGTCCTTTACAAGGGGCTGCCTCCAGAGTGGGGCCCCCAGCTGGATGCTACCACTCTTTTCCTCCTTTCCCCGTTGACTCATAGCGTGCCAGGGCTGGAAAAGACCCAGAACTTACACCGACAACCCCATTACACAGACAAGGAAACTGAGAGACCCATAAAAGCAAAAGAGTTACCAAACTTCTCATTGCGCCGCTTAAAAAACCTTCACTGATTCTCAGGGCTTATGGAAAACCCTGGACTTTCCTTTAGCCCAGGGCCTGCTGGCCCCCCTGGCTTCTCTCCTGTGACTCCAAGTCTGTCTGTGCTCTCACCTTGGTGACTGATTGCCAAGCCCCTGATTCAGCAGCACCGGTTGCCTTCGGTATCCTTCCCACCTCATCCACCTGCCTGCCTGCCCCACACCTGTTTTGTTTGTTTGTTTGTGACGGTGTTTCGCTCTTGTCACCCAGGCTGGAGTACAATGGCATAATCTCGGCTCACTGCAACCTCCACCTCCCAGGTTCAAGTGATTCTCCTACCTCAACCTCCCAAGTAGCTAGGATTACAGGCGTGTGCCACCACACCAGGCTAATTTTTGTGTCTTTAGTAGAGATGAGGGTTCACCATGTTGGCCAGGCTGGTCTCGAACTCCTGACCTCAGGTGATCTACCTGCCTTGGCCTCCCAAAGTGCTGGGATTACAGGTTTGAGGCACTGTGCCTGGCCCCACACCTGTTCTTCAAAGATTCTGCTTAGAGGTCACCTCCTCTGTGAAGCCCTCCCTGATAAGGGACTTTTCCTATGCCTTACAGTTTATTGATTCACCTGGCTCCTCCAGCACTTAATATATTCCTAGAGCACAGCTGCCCCTCCACATCACTGGTACACATGCATGCCTCTCCCACACATGCATGCATCTCTGAAACACATATGATCCCAGGAGCCGAAAGCGTGTCTTATTCACCTCTGCCGCTCTTTGCACGGGTTCTCAAAGTGTGGCCCCTGATCAGCAGCAGTAGTATCACCTGGGGACTTGCTAGAACTGCAAAGTATTGGATTCCGTCTTCACCCCAGTGAACCAGAAACTCTGGGAGAGAGGCCCAGTGGCCTGCATTTTAGTAAGCTCTCCGTGATACTGATGCGTGCAACAATTTGAGAACCACTTGCAGGTCACTGGCTTTTCACTACTTCTGGATAGTTCAGGGAGTCATTGATGTCACCTTCCCCTATCCCCTTCTATCTGCTGCTGAGATTTTTGTTTGGTTGTTTTTTACCATTATTTTGCTCAAATGAAGGACAAAGAATTGTGCCCTGTTTGACAACCCAAGACATGGATTTGCAAAGGGTTGGGTGATTCAAGGACAGCATGGTCCCCCAGGCTCCAGCGCCTGCTCCTGTCACTGGTCATGCCTCAGAGGACCCCTGGGTCCTGACAGCCCTGGGTGAGCCAGTGGGGATTAGGGTTTTTGGAAGGCTCATTCCCTTTGCACCAAAGATAGAAACCTCAGCAGTCCTCAGTGATGCTGCATATTTCCAGATTGTCAAAGCGAACACCTGGGGTGGAGATGTGGGTGCAACCCACCCAGATGGGGTGAAGCCCTGGGCTTAGCATTCCAGGTCTTTCCTTCCAGCACACTGCTTTGTGTGTGTGGCAGATGAACCATCCACAGCATGCTGGGCAAAGGCCGACAGGGAGAAGAGTTTGTTCCCTGCGTGCAGAGCCTCTGCAGCGGTGGGCGCTGACACTAAAGCACACACTGGGTGGCAGGAGGAAGCCTCCCTGGGAATAAAGCAACAAACAGAAACTTCTGTCTACAAAGGGAATAAGCCGAAGTTGATGTTACATCGACCATAAGTAAGAACAACAAGGGAGTAGCAGGCCTAGCTAAACACACCCTGGAAAGGCTACATACTGTGGTTGTGTCCAGAAAACAATTGTGGACTCCAGGAACCCCGCAGGAAATGATGGCCTGTCCCTTGGACCCCTGCTTGCAGTGAGACCACTGTCCCTCCGAGCATCAGTGGTCTCACTTTGAGCAGGGGGCACAAGGGACAGGCCATCATTTCCGGCCCCCGAGCCTCACCCTCCTCCTGTGAAATAGGAGTGCTGGCCTTGCCCTCCTTCTGGATCCAAGCCTTCACCCCCCTTGCCCACTTTTGGGGTGCTCCTGGAAGAAAGAGCTCTGATTATTAAAACATTAGATGTAGTCTTGTATTCTCCAAAGACCCTCTTTGTTTCTTTTGGCACCCCACCCCCAAAGGGTTCAGGAGGAAGCTCTGCCTCTAGGTCTAGGCCCTGCTCTCTCTCCGAGTGAAAACATCAAGGAGTGTTTTCATTACTCCTGGGGATTTTGGGGTTGCTTTTCTCTGTGGGTTTCCTGGAGTGTGTCTCTTTTGGATCCCAGAGGTCTGCCAGTCTGGCCGGGATCCAGGGAGGGTAAATGGTGGGTCCTTGTCTGCTGAGACAAGTGCGGCACCACTGTGGCCACCAGCCCTGAAAATTTGGGGCCCAGGCTCCCAAGCTCTCATTGGGGCCCAGTTGCTCCATGAGGCCTAGGGCTGTTGGCCACTAGTTCTGTGTTGAGCGGCCACCATGGGCTGGGCTGGGGTTCCCCTACGTGTGAGGTGCTGAAGCGTTAGGTGGGATGGGCACTGCTGTGGCATGGTGTCCTCATTGCTAAGGTGACTTTTGGAGCAAATGACCTCAGTAGCCACTTGTACCTCGCACGTTTTGTGGCTCTGATAGATCATTCATCTCCAACGTGGTATAATGCAGGGCCACAGGTGCAGGTGGGATTCAGAAAAGGGAAAAGGTAGGCTGGGGTGACCTCATGCCTCCGTGGGGAGGTGGGCCCCAAACACTTGAACCGTCTACCCATTTTTTATCAAAATAATACCTGTCTGTAGCTTACAAAAATTAGATGATACTGAAAGGCCTACGTCAGAAAACAGCAGGCTTTCCGCCCCCTTCGTCCTCAGTCCACCACTTCCATTCCTCAAGGCAACTACATACCTTCGCTTTTTTAACTGTTTTCTTTTCTAGTGGTACCACCATATTTTGAATACAGATATCTGATCTCTAATATTTCTAATATCTAATATACTATTATTATACTCTTCTTTTTAAGTATATCAATTTTAGCGATTTCTTGCTGACTTTCTTATTATGATAAAGAATTTTGTTCTCCTATACCCCATCCTCTCAATATAGTTATACCGAATTTTACTTAAATGTTTAATCAGATGATTACTTAATTAATGAATCCTGCTTTCCTTTTCCTTATTTTGCAAAAATTCAGACTCACAGGAAAGTTGCAAAAATAACACAAAGAATTCTGTATAGCCTTCACCTGGATTCCCCAAGTGTTCACATTTGATCATACTTGCTTTATTATTCTCCTTATGTAATTTTATTATTTTCTTCATGCCTTGAAGAGTAAGTTGCAGACATAGTGCCACTTTATCCCTACACTTCAGCATATTTTCCTAAAAGAAGGGACATTCTTTTCCATAAATACAATCTAATTATCAAATCAGGAAATTAATATTGATAGAATAATATTATATAACCTGTAGACATTTAAATTTTGTTAATTGTCCCAGTAATGTTCATGATAGCTAAAGAAAAAGTTTTTGGTATGTTTTTTGTTTCTTTGTTTGTTTGTTTTGGTTTAGAACCTATACAAGATCAGACTTTGCTTTTAGTTGATACAAGATCAGACTTTTGCTTTTAGTTGTCGTATCTCTTTATCTCCTCAATCTTTCTTTGTCTTTTATGACCTTGACATTTTGAATAGTACAAGCAGGCCAGTTATTGTGTAGAATGTCCATCAATTTGATTTTGTTTAATGTTTCTTCATACTTGAGTTTGAGGTTTTTTTTTTTTTTTTTTTTTGAGACGGAGTTTCACTCTTGTTGCCCAGGCTGGAGTGCAATGGTGTGACCTCGGTTCACTGCAGCCTCCACCTCCCGGGTTCAAGTGATTCTCATGCTTCAGCCTCCTGAGTAGCTGGGATTACAGGCACATGCCACTGTGTCCGGCTAAGTTTTGCATTTTTGGTAGAGACGGGGTTTCACCACATTAGCCAGGCTGGTCTCGAACTCCTACCTCAGGTGATCCGCTGCCTTGGCCTCCCAAAGTGCTGGGATTACAGGCATGAGGTACCGTGCTCGGCTGAGTGTGTGCACTTTTTAAGGGAATACCACAGAAATGTGCTGTGTCCCTCTTCGTGCAGCTTATGAAGAGGCACAGGGATTTCATGATGTTGACATTGACCAGCTGGTTAAGTTAGTAGTTTCCAGGCCTCACCACTATAAAGTTACTGGGGTTTTTTTTTTCTTTCTTTTTTTAAACTTTTTTGAGACAGAGTCACTTTCTGTCACCCAGGCTGAAGTGCAGTGGTACGATCTCAGCTCACTGCAACCTCGGCCTCCTGTGTTCAAGTGATTCTCCTGCCTTAGCCTCCCAAGTAGCTGGGATTACAGGTGCCCACCACCATGCCTGGCTAATTTTTGTATTTTTAGTAGAGATGGGGTTTCACTGTGTTGGCCGGGCTAGTCTCAAGCTCCTGACCTCAGGTGATACACCCACCTTGGCCTCCCAAAGTGCTGGGATTACAGGCATGATCCACCTCACCCGGGCCCCAAGTTACTGTTTTTCTCTTTGTAGTTAATAAGTATCTTGAAAGGAGGTAGTTGAGACTATGTAAATATACTGTTTCTGCTAATACCTTCACTCATAAATTTTAGCATTCCTTAATGATTCGCGCCTGAAATATCATCGTGCTGATCGGCAAACAGTGGTTTTTAAAAACCCCATCTACGTTTATTAGTTGGCTTTCTGCTATAAACATCTTTCCTTCTCTATTTATTTTTATTTTATCTGTTTATATATATATTGGCTCATAGATTTTTATTTTATTATAAGGGTTATAATCCATTACTATTATTTATTTTGATGCTCAAATCGTCCCAGTGGGAGCCCCTGCAAACTGGCTTCTGTGTATTTCTAAAATGTCCCCCTTATTCTTTGAGCACTTCTTGACTTTCTGGCATGAGAAGTTGTTCTGGGCTTATCTGGTATTTTCTCTGCCCCAGCCCTGGAATCTAGTGTTATCTAAGGAGCCCTGGTACCTTTTAATGAATGGTTCTTAGAAGCCAAGATCGGCACCTAGGTGTGCTCATTGCTGCTCAGTTCTCATGTTTTTGACTCTCTCCTCTCATTCCCTGAGTGCCTGGGTCCTCAGATCAGAGCTTCTGTTGTTCTGCTTCTCCAGAAGTAAACCCTGAATCTTTTGCCTGGGAACGGGGACCAAAGGATAGTTTCCTGGCTATGTGGAGTGGGAAGAGGACTTGGGGAGTCTCATATTCAGACTTTGATCTGGTTCTGCTGTTTCCTGCCAACACCTGATCCTTGCCTTTCCTGGTACCTGGGGCCTCCAAGCTTTGAGTCCTCAGAGATTTCCAGCCTCCATCTGTGCATTTCTCATCAGTATTCCTCTCTGCTTATAACTTAGGTTGCACCTGTCCCCACGCTACCAAGTTGCCCACTCCTCCTTCATTTACTTTCTGTCTTTGCAAAGTTTGTTGAAATCTCTTTTCTTGATCTCTGTGCTTATGAGGGTTTACAAGTTTTTGTATTCATGAGAGAGCGGGAGTTGAATTAAATGCATGTGGTCAATCCTGTCGAATCAGAAGTCTAATTTGGTTGGATTTAAATAGTTAGGGAAACAGGAAAAAGGTTGGAAAACTGAGCTGTGTGTGCTTGTCAAGAGGAGCAACGGGAGCAGATGGTGTCATGTGGGAGTCGGGATAAAGCGGTCTGTCCTCAGAGTTCAGGCAGGAGAACTGGCGTGTGGCTAAGGCCCTGGACAGGTTGTATAGAGAGGATAAAGAGGGTGCAGGATGTACCTGAATGCCAGTACATAGATTTTTTTTTTCTTTGCTGTTTTTCAAAGAACTCTAGGAGGGGACACACACACACGCACACACACACACACACACACACACACACACACACCAAGCTTACCAACCAGGAGATGGGCAGCGTGAGCAGAGTATAAGCCCCCAGCCAGTCGTCTGAGTGGCTTGGGAAAATCTCTGCTTGGATTCAGACCTTGCAAAGATTCAGACCCTATGCAAGAGCCACAGGGCAAAAGTGCTTTGGGACTCAAGGATAAGGCTCTATTGTCCTCACCCGCTTAGGATTCCAGCCACACCCTGCCTAGCTTTGTATTTGCCCCTTCCTGGTGGGAAAGACTCTTCCTCAGTAAGCCTCCAGGGCCCTGGGAGCAGGGCTCTTGTCCGGCACCACCTCTGAGACAGCACTGGCACACGGTTGGAGCTCCATCAATCACACAACTAGAGAATCGTTGCTGAAATTGCCAGAGCAAATGTGAAGTCAACTGTGTGCAAATTTGAGCCCGAAAGCAGCCTCTTTAAACTGCCCTTAAGAACTTGCAAGGCACTAGGTCGTTGCTGGCATCTCTGTCTCTGCAGCCGCCTGAGTCCTGCTGCCCTTTGCCATTACTAAGAAATGTGGCCCCCACCTCCAGTGGTAGCCCAGCCCCAGAAGGTCTCATATAAAGTACAAGCTGTCCTTGCCTTTTGCCAATTCACATTTCAACAATCCACACATTCTGCAGTTCCTGAAAACCACTTGTGTAGAACTTCTGGTAGCTTTAATCTCCTTACTTGGGAGTTCCTGCTCATTTCTGGAAATGTTTAAATAAGCAAGTCTACCCTTAAGGAAAGTCAAGACAGCTTTTCCAGCATAATACTTTGCACCCTAGTGATAAAGAGGTAGAAACCTAAGAGCTTAGTCTGGTTGAGGCAAGGCCAGTCTGTGCATGGTTTTGTCAGCTGCTCCTCCTCTCAAGAACACTAAGGCTTGAAGGGCAAGGGTCTGGGTGCATCCTTCTTACCTACAAGTGCTCCTTTTCCAGCAGACCACCTGCGAGGATTCCTCCTACCGACACGTTGTCACCTCAGCCCCTGACGTGGAGGATAAAGCTGGGTATACTTGCGATGGGGCTGGTGAAGAAGAGAGGGTCAGATGAGGGCAGGTTCAGGTAAAGGGGTGCCAAGGATGGGTACCTAGACCAGCCACAGAGAACACAGGAGACTTAGCTGTCTCACCATGGTGCCCAGGGTAAGGAGCAGCCAGCGTTGGGTGGTGGAGGAAAGAGATAAAATGTCCCCTGTGCATGTATCTTGAAAAGCACCTCTTCACCATTCTAAACCATCCTAAACACGTCCTTCTGAACAAGGAAGGCAAGGCTCCCAGTGGGGAAGTGCTGGGCTGGAGGCCACACAGCTCACTCAGCCACTGATTTGGGGCCCAGGGTCCCTTGGTCGCTGCTCTTCTCCCACATTCTGCAGTTTCTTTCATAATGAATCCGAATGACTGGTCCTTGTACAAGGCTCACAGGACATCTGGTTAAAAATGTTTTCTAGAATTTCCTAGAGATCAGCATCAAGTCGGTGTCTTTGAAAAGGCTTCACCACTAAAGCATCTGCACAGACAATGTCTGTAGAGAGGAAAGAGGGGGAGAACACGAAAGGAATGACAGTCGGAGCTGCCTCTCTGTCTCTGCACACATGCCCCTCTCCCATCCAAGTGAGAGCTGCAAGGCCACATAAGCTGCTAATGGCCAGAGGCTCCTGGGGCCCCTCTCCTCAACCCCACCGTGCCGGGGCACAGAGAGGTGAGGGCTGTCCCGAAAGACGTGGTGGTGTCTGTGGGCCTTCAAACACACCCTGGAGGAGGAGGACGGCCACAGCATCTGGGCACCTCGTCCTGGCAGTTGTGCCCTGTCCTCACTGGTCTCTGTTCTGCATACTGGGCTGTGTGTCAGGCCTGTGGCTTCCTTTTTCGTCCCTGAAGAAGGCCACTAGCCACATGACGACTTTTTGCAAATTAGAAAAAGGTGCCCCTTTCTCAGCACAGCCTCTGTCTGATATTGTCATAAAAATGACTCAAATCTATGAGGTCAGAGCAGTCGAGTCACCTCCTGGGGTTGTTCAAAGCATGCAGAAGCAGCAGCCTGCTCTCATTTTAAGCGGATTTCACATGCAGCAGCTTGAATTGAATGCCTCGGTCACTAAGTCATTTCCTAGAAGGCCAAACTTTGAGTTGAGAACCTCTCAGCTACAGAGAACCTTCTGTTGAAGGGTAATGTCTAAGAGCCCAGAAGACCAGTTTCCCCCATTCTATTTCTTCAGGAGGATGGAGCCACAAGGTCATAGGAGGCCGACCTGGAAGGAGCCTTCCTGGCTGTCCATATAACACAGCCCCTTTCACTCTGAACTGAGCCAAACTCAAGCCCCAGGCCAGCGCGGATAAGCTGAATTCTCAAGGTTGTTGTGAGTTAGAGGTCACCATACACAGGAGAGAGACTCCTGCTGTCCAGGAGGGGCTGAGTGCAAAGGTGACTTTCAGGGAAGAAAAGGTCGTTACCTTACCCTGTCACAGTTAAGTCTCTGGGCAATGAGTCCTGGGCACGAGGCACTTTTAAAGCTCCCCGAGTGAATCTGGCCTTCAGTCATGGCTGAGCCCCTCTGCCCTAAGATATTAAGGATTTATCCCATTTCCCCAATCTGTGAGATATATACATCATAGAAAAATAATCAGTTAGCCAGGACTTGATCCTAACTTATAAAACATTAGCTCAGTAGCTTCTGTCTTCTTGAAATTAATCACGCTCGCCTTATTTTCTCTCTGTCCTATAAGAAGGTAGGATTCCTCAGAGCAGGGTTCATGTCGTCTTTGCCATTGTGTTTCTTACAGGTGATGCTCTATCCCCCATCTCCACCCCACCCTATCCTTCACCAAAGCTCATCAATTTCATTCTAAATTCTATTTCACTGGGAGTTTACAGACTCTCCTTCCATCCCCTATGGCTTCCCTAACTCCTTTGCTAGTCCTCCTTGCCCCTTGGCTGTTGTGACAGCCTCCTGACCAGTCTGCCCTGGGTTTGGTTTAAATCCCTTTAATCTAGTCACCTCTAGCATGACCTACAAAGTGCTAGTTTCCTGATTTTCTCAGGCCTGTCCTTGCCTCCCATCTCATGGAAGACAAGCTCCTGTAATGCACGGTCACCCCAAGCCAGCCCCTGTATTCCCTTCCAACCCTGCATCCCACATTTTCCCTGTCTTGCAACCCATGTAACAGCACACTGGACTAGCTGTGGGGCCCCGAGTACGGAAGGGCCAGGTCTGCCTTCTCCTGGCTGATCCGTCATGACCTGGCTCAGGGATTGGCTATGGAAAGTGGTCCACAAACCCTTAAGGAACACACTCACAGCAGCCCTGGTGTGCGCTGAAACACGCACAGGACTCAGAAGGCATCCTCCCAGAGCCAGAACACAGGAACCTGCCCCACTCCGCCTCTTCCAAGCTGCATGGACTTGACCAAGCACCTTTACTTCCCCGTTTCCTCCTATCTATGATGGAGATAATAAAACCTCCTCCCTGCAAACCACCATCTCAGAAGGCTGTTGTGAGAATCAAGCAAGACAATAATGGAGAAACTTCTTTGAAAACAGTGAAGTGCCAGTCAAATCTAAGGGCTTCTGAGAGGGCAGCAGTAAATAGGTATTGCACATGGCAGCTCCTGGGGCCCACTGGGAGCCACTCAACATGAGCATGGTGCACGTGCCTGCGAGCAGGGCAGACGGAGTGGCTGCAACACGGGCTTCTTCCTTCGGTATTTTTATAAAGGGAATCGGGTGAAGGAAATGTCTTGGAATAGACAATCTTCCTAAACTCCCCCAAAATAACTTCAGTGGAAACAATTGTGGTAACGTCCACTCTGCCGGCATTGTTTCAGTCCACTGTAGTATGGGAAAAGTCTCCCGGCATTTCCAACTCAACTGGGAATCCACTTGACTTCCAGAGGTCTAGAAACAAAGGGATTGTGCCCAAGGGCCACTGTGGGTGTTCGTGGCCCTCTGGTGCCGAAGACAATTCCAGGGACTGTATATAGCTTAGCTCTTCCTCTCTCCCTCCCTTTGGGGGACGTATTTGCTGAAGGGCTTTGTATTTTCCCATAGATAACTTTGTACGGGTCATGACCAAAATAGTTTGTTAGAACTACACTTGAGGTTCTAGATCTCCCTCCAGTCAGTTACACAGCCCGGTGTCCCAGATTCGAGGCCTCCCAACGCTCAGTGACTCTTTGCCACCTGCACCAGATGGAATCAGTCCTTGCCTGGAAGGTCTTTCTTTCTTCCTTTCTCTACCTGGGAGCAAGTGCTCATGTCCCCGAGCCTTATCTGGTCTTCCTGTCTCCCCACTGCTTCTCTTGTGAGTCTGTCCTCCTCAAAGAAATTGTCCAAGCATCTTTGCTCACTCCTGTCTCCCATCTCCCCTTTCCTTCTCCCTCCCAGACTCAAGTGGTGACACGCAGCTCTCCCCTGGCCTGTGAGACAGAGTCTGAAGCCCTGGAATATTTCTTCACTCTCATCTATTCTTATCCTCCACTGCCCCTCACTTGCTGCCCCAGATATTCCAGGACAATCCTATTTACCTGCCATTTTATCCTTTTCTTCTTTTTGAGACAGAGTCTCGCTCTGTTACCCAGGCTGGAGCCCAGTGATGTGATCTCGGCTCATGGCAACCTCTGTCTCCCAGGTTCAAGCAATTCTTATGCTTCAGCCTCCCAAGTAGCTGGATTATAGGCGTGTGCCACCACACCCAGCTAATTTTTGTGTCTTTTAGTAGAGACGTGGTTTTGCCATGTTGGCCAGGCTGGTCTCGAACTCCTGACCTCAGATTTTATCCTTTTCAAAAACCTGAACTAGTTGTCTCACTAGATGTGACTTAATTTTTTATTTTTGTAAAACAAAACAAAACAAAAAAACCCTTGCTCGACTCAACTGGGAATCCACTTGACTTCAGAGGTCTGGAAACAAGGGATTGTGCCCAAGGCCACTGTGGGTGTTCGTGGCCCTCTGGTGCCGAAGACAATTCCAGGGACTGTATATAGCTTAGCTCTTCCTCTCTCCCTCCCTTTGGGGGACGTATTTGCTGAAGGGCTTTGTATTTTCCCATAGATAACTTTGTACGGGTCATGACCAAAATAGTTTGTTAGAACTACACTTGAGGTTCTAGATCTCCCTCCAGTCAGTTACACAGCCCGGTGTCCCAGATTCGAGGCCTCCCAACGCTCAGTGACTCTTTGCCACCTGCACCAGATGGAATCAGTCCTTGCCTGGAAGGTCTTTCTTTCTTCCTTTCTCTACCTGGGAGCAAGTGCTCATGTCCCCGAGCCTTATCTGGTCTTCCTGTCTCCCCACTGCTTCTCTTGTGAGTCTGTCCTCCTCAAAGAAATTGTCCAAGCATCTTTGCTCACTCCTGTCTCCCATCTCCCCTTCCTTCTCCCTCCCAGACTCAAGTGGTGACACGCAGCTCTCCCCTGGCCTGTGAGACAGAGTCTGAAGCCCTGGAATATTTCTTCACTCTCATCTATTCTTATCCTCCACTGCCCCTCACTTGCTGCCCCAGATATTCCAGGACAATCCTATTTACCTGCCATTTTATCCTTTTCTTCTTTTTGAGACAGAGTCTCGCTCTGTTACCCAGGCTGGAGCCCAGTGATGTGATCTCGGCTCATGGCAACCTCTGTCTCCCAGGTTCAAGCAATTCTTATGCTTCAGCCTCCCAAGTAGCTGGATTATAGGCGTGTGCCACCACACCCAGCTAATTTTTGTGTCTTTTAGTAGAGACGTGGTTTTGCCATGTTGGCCAGGCTGGTCTCGAACTCCTGACCTCAGATTTTATCCTTTTCAAAAACCTGAACTAGTTGTCTCACTAGATGTGACTTAATTTTTTATTTTTGTAAAACAAAACAAAACAAAAAAACCCTTGCTCGACTCAACTGGGAATCCACTTGACTTCAGAGGTCTGGAAACAAAGGGATTGTGCCCAAGGGCCACTCTAGGTGTTTGTGGCCCAGAGGAAAAAAAAAAAAAAAACACCCTTGCTCCTATTTCTGGCTCACCATACATGAAGACTACTTTCCTTCTTGCCTGGATCTTGTCCTCCCCACCTCTCTGCCTCTAATTCTCACATCCCTGAAAATCTCTCACTTTCCCCTTTTTGTAAGAAATGTCTCCTAAGCGTTCTGCTGGGACATTCTAGAATCTCTGCTTTCTCAGAACATGGTACCCTGCCTCATCACTTATCAAACTTTAATGTGCGTACAAATAGCATGCGGATCTGGTGAACATGCAGTTTCTGATTCAGGAGGACTGGGGTAGGCCCGAACTTCTGCATCTCCATCCAGCTCCCAGGTGATGCCAATGCTGCTGGTCCACAGACCACAGTTTGAGTAGCGGAACCCTACGACAGTGGTTCCCACATTTTGCTGCACACTGGGCTCACGTTGGGGGTGGGTTGAAAGAGACTGGTGCTAGTCTTCCATCCCTAGACACTCCGATGTTTTTAGCAAGGAGCTTGACCCAGGCACTGGGATTTTAAAATCTCCCCAGGTCATTATACCGAGCAGTGTGGGAACCACTGCCTCATTGCATAAAGTGAATATGGCTAAGCCTATTATTATTTCATCTGTGCTTACCTATCTCTCTTGATAGACTACAGTTCTCTCTAAGGCAGGACTTGGTCAACATTTTGTTTTGAGCATTGATAGATGAACCAACTGATTGGATATTAGGCCCTTCCGTGCTTTTCTGATGAGGAATCGGTGTTAATGAGCATGTATGTATTGCCATAGAGAAATGTACTAGATATCAAGAGGGAAATAAAAATGGATCTTGGCAGACCATGGTGAAGTCTACCCAGTGCCAGCATCAGCGGAGGGTGGCCCAGGCTGTCCTGTGTGGCAGGCTCCAAGGGCTCTGGGCATGTTTTCTGCCCTTTCCCACCCACAAGAGGAAAAAGAAATTCTACTTCTCTAGCCTGCTTGTTCTAAAAATACTCACTTTTTCTCCTTTTGGTCTAAGGCAGTGGTTCTCTACCACATTTTAGACTCACCTGGGGAGCTTTTTAACATATTTGATGCCCAGGCTGCACCCAGACCAAATGTATGAGAGTCTCTGGAGTGGGACCTGGGCATCGAGATGTTTTAAATGTCCCCGGGGGCTGTCACTGAGCAGCCAGGGCTGAGAGCCACCGACCTCAGGCAATTATCCTCATCTCAGGTGGACTGAATTTGTCAGGTCCTTCTATGAAGGAGTGGGGAGAGAGTGTGAGGGGGCTGGGTACCTATCCAAGGCAGAAAACCAGCACCGAGTAGAGGGAAGGGCCCAGAGAGGGAAGACACTGCTGCCAAATGCACCAGGTCTCCAACATGTCTCCAGTGCAAGGGTCTGTCAGCCATGATCCACACACCAAGTCCAGCCCTCCATTGGTTTTTATAAGTAAAGCTTTATTGGAACACAGCCACACTTCTATAGCTGTTTTTGCCATACAACTGCAGAGCTGAGTCATTGTGACAAAGACCTTATGACCTGCAAAGCCTAAAATATTTAGTATTTGACTCTTTACAGGAAATCTGCTGACCCCTTCTCTAGAGGGTTGACCCTGCATAGACTCCCTAACTGCAGTTTATGCGTTGGTGCATATGCAGGGAATTTTTAAAACCACATTTTGGACTTTGTGTAAATGTTTAGTTTCTCTTAAAACAGAGCAGTGTCCTGGTGGCTGTGCTGACACTAAGTCCTGGTTGGCTCCCCTCACTCAGCTGTTGGGCTGGCAGGTGCTGCTGCTGCCACCCTCTGGTCCCAAGCACTCTCTTTGGTTGCCCTAGGGTGCCCGGCAGATGTTACTGTTTTCTCTGCAGGCTGTGAGTTGGGGGGCTTGGGAAGCCCCACATCAAAACCTAATAGATGTAAGAAGTTAGACACACTGGCTAGGATTGGATGCCATTCCTGCCCAAGGACAATGAATTCTGGTGAGGAGGGCTGCAGGAAGCAGAGGCTCTGGAGACAGAGAGCGGGGAGGGGATGAGAGCTGCCCTCAGTCAGAGCCACAGGAACCCTGGCAGTGGAGGATGGCCAGGAAGCGCCTAGAGACTGAGCTTCAATATCCTGAGTCCAGGCTCTCAAATTCTCCCCCATTCCTTCTTGAACCACTGCTGTGCCCCTGAAAGTAGGTCAGATCACTGTCTGCTACAGAGCCATGGTGGGAAAGAGATACCAACTACGTCAGCAGGGCCACTATCGCTTAGTGAGCCTGCTGGCCAGAACCAATGGCTGCCCAATTTAAGACAACCCATAAAGACCTTTTTATGTGGTGCAGACTCTAATGCCCTGCATCCACACAACAAAAGGTTAGCGCTGCTTTCTGAGAATGGAACAAGTGATTGAATTTCTGAAATGATAAATTTCACTATAGTCAGAGAGAATGGTACAACCGGTATCCTTAAAGTATCTGGATTCTCTTGTAAAATTAACAAGTTGGAGTCGATTGTCTAATTTACTAAAGATATTTGGAACAGGACTTATAATTTCCTAGTATACTTAAAATACAGTTCCATACAGAGATTTTTCTGCATGCAAGCAGCTTTTTAGGCACTCATCTTTGTCCATCTAATCTTTCTTCCTAATTGGAAACCTCCATAAGACCTTATCCTTTGTCATTTCCGCAAGTTCCTTATGCTTTTTAATTTTTGACCACACACTTGTCAGGGAGATCTATTATCTTCTTCTGTTACTGATCAGATTAACATGAAGCAGCGCAGCGATTAGTGTCTGAATTTGGAAGGAGGGAGAGGGAAGAAGTGAGGTGCTTCGGCACAACCCAGTTACAGTAACCCTGTGAATGTATGCATTCTATGCTGGAATTGTTTAGAGTGAGTGCCCGCTACAATTGGGGCTCACCCTTTCTGTAGCTTGTTTAAAGCCACATTCATTATTCATTCATTCATTTGTTCACTCCGTCAGTCAGCATTTGTTGAGTACCTGCTGTGTGACTTTGCTGTGCAGTCATTATAATGGGATCTGGGGGTCTATTGCCAGAGAAAGGGAACCCACGCACACACTTCTGGACAGGTACTTGCTGCCATCAGTGCTAGGTCTCATGACTGATGCTCTTATGAGCATTCCGTTATGGTTCGATCCTGAGCCTCATGGGAATAGGCTTTGATGTTAGAGAACTGAGGTGCCACCCTAGTTCCATTGCTTATTTGCTGCATCTCTTTAGACCTGCTGTTTAGTCTATCCAACCCGCCATTTCCTCATTTGTAGAGAATGGATAATCATAGTGGCTATGTCTCAGGGCTAGTGTGAGGTTTAAATTAGTTACTGTATCAGAAACTTGTTACTCAGTGCCTGTCTCCACACATTATAGACCGTTGCTATCATTATGATAGCTCATAATCCATGCAGGTATCATTTGGCTCCTGTGGTGAGGAGACTTTCTGAATACCTTCCAGGAAACTGGCATTGCTCACTCAGGAGAAGGGAGCGTATTTATCGGGCAGGACTGGAGGGGAAGGAAAGAGTTCGCAGGGAACTTCCTGCCATTGTTGGGCTGGCTCCTCCGCATGTGACTTGGCTTAAGGATGCCCAAGCCTGGTCTTGCTGTCTCCTTTTCCTTTATCTTCTTGGCACTCTGAGGTATCCTAGGAGGAGCTAGTAGAACCTTTTGAAAACAGCCAAGGAGTGTCACAGATCGGGCAGGTTTCGTGCAAGGGCCCAAGCCACCTCCCACAGATATTCCCCCTCGCCACTTCTTCCCCAGCTGTCAGTCTCATCAGCATCTGCAACATGTAAGATGCTATTCTGGAGGTGAAGCTTAGGGCTCTGATGTGGGGCGAGGGGCTTAGGAGTCCCTGGAGTTCCCTAGTGTCTTCCTAGGCTGTGGGCGAAGCTGTGATCCAGAGTTTACTTTCGCCTCCAGTCCTTTCATGTCAGACAGCACAAATCTAGGGCAGCGAGCCCTGTCTTCTATAACCCAGTAGAGGCCATTGGGTGGGAGCCCCCTGTTGGTGCTGACTGGGGTCACAGTTTGGGCTGGCCTACCTTCTTGGACCCTGCTGCCCATCCATCGCAGGGTGGAACTCCTGGTCTCACCGTCCCAGCCTGTGTTACTTTGTGTGCACCCTGCCAGACATACTGTTCTCTTTATGGGTACTGACACCCCTCGTAGTCTGTCTGGCTTGAGCTCTTGGGACCTAGGGTCTACTTGAACCCTTCTCTTTGCAAGCTGGTCTGGCTTGAGCATTTCCCATTTGGGTTCAGCAAACATGTAATCCAGAACTAGCCAGGTGTGTTTCTATCTGTCATCTCCTTTGGTTTTCAGCATCTCATTTAATTCTTACACTGAAAGGTATGTATTAGTCTCTCCATTTTCAGGCAGAGGAAACTGAGGCTTAGAGAGGATAAATGAGCAGTACGGGTGCCTGGCCAATGTACCTGCTGCCTTGCTGTCTCAGAAGTGAGACACTTGTTACACACAGGGGGCCTGTGGAGCTAAGCAGTGGGCCTGAGCATCCGTGGTGTGATGTCACTGTGCAGCCAGTGAATGGCCACCTTGGTCCTCGAGCCAGCTTACAGTTTCACTGAGTCCTGGGGACCCAGTGAAATGTAACAAAGTCCCAGATCTTTGTTACCTTTTCCCTTTAACTGAAGGAGAGCTAGTAATCACTAAGCCCTGAGCCTTATGGTTAGAGGACATCAAGGATCCTGGCCTCTTGCAGAGCAAGAGATATTGCCTGGTTAAAGGCCACAGACCCCTGGGCCTCTGGGTCACCTGTGAATGTTCTTGGTCCACAGTGGATCCAGTAAGAATGGTGCAACTCTGGCCTATCAGAACAGTGGTCATCTTAACTTTTTATACAACAAGCAATTATGGAGGCCCATGGTATCTAAGGCACTGTGCTAGACACAGTGGGGCCTGCAGAAGTAAAGGAAACATGGCTCCTGAGTTCCTGAAAGTTTGTAGCTTGTTTGGGTAGGCAAGCATTTAAGTAACTATCTGGACCATTCAGACAGCAGGATGGAGTACTAGGAAGTTTGTCCAGTGTGCTGTGTGACCAGATGTATTCCTTCTCATGGGAACTGGGATCAGCTTTGCATGTCAGGGGCATTTGTGCTAATGGCAAAGACTGGACAGAATTTTAGGGGTAGATAGAACTGGGAAGATGTTCCAGGCTAGAGACAAAGCCTGGGAGGAGGCGTGTGTGTTCAGGGATGGGATGGCAGACGCACAGGGAAAGGGAGGCCCAGATGGTCCTTAAAGATCAGCGGCTGACCGTTCTCCAGTCTAACTCCAAACGCCAGGGCAGGAACCCGGGTCTCCTGGCCCCCAGCCCAGTGCTCCTTCTGCTGCATTGCTGTAAATAGAAGTTTAAAGTGGTTCTCAAGGCCAGAGGGGACTGGGGGAGAGCGACTGAAGCTTTTTCCTTTGGATGGGCTGCTCCTGAGAGATGACATGTGAGGGGGTAGTGAGAACCTAAGGGATCACCTCCTCCTGATAAGCCAGAAAGCACCTCCCTTGTTGGGAGGCTGTGATGCAGCCAGGAATAGTGATCATGCCATTGCATGCAACCCTTGAATCCATCACCCCAGCCCTGCAGTCCTGCAGTCCTGAAGCCCAGGATCTGATCCCCTGAGCCTGGCTCATGCACACTGGCCTTCCAGGTCAAGCATGGGGTGTGCCCAGAGTCAGGAGCCATGTGGCCCTGCAGGGCAACTCTCTACTCCTGCCTCCTGAAAGTCAACTCAGTGGAAAATGCAGCCATCATTAAAAAAAAAAAAAAAAAGCAGACTCCCCTCTGAAAACCCTATGGATGAAGGGAGCCCTTGAAGGGAACACCAAGGGCACAAGGGAAGAATGAAAATGCTGTTTTCCTGGCCTCTGCTGTTGGGCAGCTGGGTGATTCAGCTGCAGGGGCTGCCCTCCTGGAACCTGTGGCAGGTTGCATGCCACATGCATGCTGAGCTAGGAGGGCCCAGCAACTGGCACGGGACTCACTTCCATCCTGGGGAGGCAACTATGTATTTATCTTATTTTTAGAGACTGAGTCTCCTTATGTTGCCCCGGCTGGTCTCGAACTCCTGGGTTACAATGATTCTCCTACCTCAGCCTCCCAAAGTGCTGGGATTACAGGCATGAGCCACTGTGTACAGCCCAATTCTCCATTTTTAAATTTACTGGTTTATGAAATTTGAAATGTTGAGCACTACTAATTTAGGCCTACTACTTTACTTAATTAAACTCTAAGCTTCACATATTGAAGACTAACAGAATAGGAATACCCTATTTATTTGTTTTCTCTCAGCCTTGACTCTTTCCCGATCTTTTCAACCTGGACCTTCTGGTCTGGCTCACATGTCCCTTTCTTAGGGGGGACTCTTGTGATGCCCTAATCTAAAGCGTTATCCCCTTCCTGTGGTTTGGTTTGGAGCACACTTGTTTCTGTTTGAATGACCTTGGTGTTTTTAGCTGCAGGCTGGGGACTGTCTTTTCCCCCGGTAGAGTGGAAGTTCTTCTCTGTGACTAGGTCACTATGGCATCCCCAGCACCTAGTACAGCCCCTGGCACCTCGTAAGCCTCAGCGGAAATGTGTTGCCTGAATGAATGAAAGCACGGATTGGCTTCCCGGAGGAGGACCCACGTTTCTGTCCCTCCGGCACCAAGGCTGAGTTGTCCCTGCTGGTTCTCGGTCAGGCCTGAGAAGGGAGGCCCTCTCTTCCCCACCCTTCTTATCTGTGCCATGGCTACCTTCTTAGATACCGCTAAGCCTCCTGGTGCGCAACGGCCCCAGCAGGCTGGTCAGACTCAGTGTCTCAGTCAAGTTTCTTGGCTGCCGAGGCCTGAAATCTTCAGGGCCTTTGAGTACCGTTCTGCCCTTGAGCAGGTTCACAGACTGGCTGGTCCTCTGGGAGACGGGCCTCTCCCTGGCTCTTCAGAACCTCCTTGCAGCTTCCCCTCTTCTAGCTCTCTGCCTTGCCCGGAGTCCTGTGATGAGATGAGGGGAGGGATTGGGAAGTACCAGCATGGGGCTGGGGCTGGGGCTGGGGCTGGGTGGTGCAGGTCTGTGTGGAGGAAGCAGAGGTTGCAGGGACTGCTTTGGCCTGAGAGTGTCCTGGACTCGGCCTGGGAGCTCAGCGGGTGGTTAGTTGATTGACACAGGTGTGACCACGTTCTAGGATGGTTTTGGGGTTTGGGTGGCAGCTTCCCATCTGGTGCACAAAGACCACAGATGCAAGCACTTAGGAATCCTCAGTTTGGAGGCCTTCCTAGCCCGGAGGAGCTCCACATGCAGCGGGGCGTTCTTGATCTGGGCTGTCGAAGCACCATACCTGCCCAGTCATCTCATTTAACCCTCATAATGGTCCTCTGATGTGCGCATGCTTCTTTATTACCACCATCTTTTAGGTGAGAAAACTAGAAGCATAAATAAAGTAGGCATTGCTGCCAGCTCCTGCAGTAAGTGGCAGTCACAGCATCTAGCCAAACTGCTTGATGCCTGATCTCTGCTCAGGCCGCCTGGATCTGCATTCCTGCAAACCCCCAGCTCTCACTCCATGTGAGCACACTCCACACTGGCTCGGCAGATACTGAGAGGCAGATTCTGCTGCTCTCGCCTTCATTGTGGCCTCCTTATCCGTGCTGATATGGCTTGGCTGTGTCCCCACCCAGGTTTCACTTTGAATTGTAATAATTGCCACGTGCCAAGGGCTGGGCCAGGTGGAGATTATTGAAGGGAGATGGTTTCCTCCATGCTGTTCTCGTGGTAGCAAGTTTCATGAGATGTGATGGTTTTATAAAGGGGAGTTCCCTGTACATGCTCTCTTTCCTGCCACCATATAAGATGTGACTTTGTTCCTCCTTTGCCCTCTGCCATAATTGTGAGGCCTCGCCAGCCACGTGGAACTGTGAGTCCATTAAAACTCTTTCCTTTATAAATTACCTAGTCTCGAGTATGTCTCTATTAGCAGCGTGAGAACAGGCTAATACACCTGCCCGTGGCCTCTCCAGCCAGCTCTGACCTACCAGGGCAGACAACGGGACAGTGATGAACCTGTTCATTCACATGAGGCCTTGGAGGCTTCCCCCCGGCACAGTGGGGTACACCTCAGAATCTTAGCATGGCTGCGGGGGTGGTTTAGGCAGGGGCTCCCTCCCTGCTGCCCACAGATGCCCCTGCCCTGCGCGAGCATGACTACTGCTAGTTTGTATAATGAGCTGCAGCAGAGCGCACTCAGAAGCAGCAGAGCAGAGCCCCTCAAGCATGGGCCGTGCCTCTCTCACTCTAACCTCAGAGCCTCTGTTCACTTCAAAGGGTGGCCTTGGGTGTCCTTTCCTTCATGGCTCCTTGGACCTTGGATGTTCTTCCATTGTGACGCCACTCAATTTGCGGGTCCATTTTCCCCAGGGGCCCATGCCCCTCTTGGGGACAGAGGCGGAGTCTTCTTTTCCTGTGTCTGTGCACACAGCATGCTCACAGGGCACCATGGGCATCCTCTGAGGGTTTGTTGACCATCACTCCTCTTCTGGAGTTGGTTGATGCTTCAGTTCTATGATGGTCTTTGAACCTCCTCAGGTACATAAAACTCTTCACAAAGTTGCCCACTTCTCAGCGGTTTCCCCGTTAGAGGCCCAAACGTGAACATGGCTTTGCCTTCTCTTGAGCTTGCTCTCTAGAGTTCTTGAGGCTCTGGGTCTTACCTGTGCCCAGATACACCACTTCGTGAGGGGCCGGGACACAGGCGATATGTGTCTCATGCTCAGGTGGTTTTTTTCAGGGGCTGCAGAACAGAAACCGTCATTCCTTGTGGCCCTTCATACTTCTCACATTTCTTGGGCCTCCTTCTGCCACTGGTCCGCAGCAGCTTAAAGGCGTTGCCATTTTCAGTTCAGAAGTGTGTCTAGGACCCTTGATAGATACCCATTCCCCCGGGAGTGGAGCGTGTTGGTCCACTCCAGTCCCATTCTCTTGTGACTGTCCCGTGTCAGTGAGCAGCATGAACACCGTGCGCGCAAGTGGCCTGTGTTCAAATCTTTCCTGGGTTCATGACCTGGAGAAAGCCCGTAGCCTTTTGGTCTCATTTGATCTTCAACACAGAGAGTCACAGTCATCCTCTAGTGCCTCCGTCCCCCAACCACACTCGGAGACACGGCCTCCCTTCACTGCACTGCGCTGGCTGCAGAATGGAAGCCTGACAATGGTAGTTGAAGAAGTGGCATTTTACTAATTGTTTCCTGTACATTTTACTCTATAAAATATAGAAACAATCTTCTAACACTTTTCTGTTGGTCCCTAGTCCCTGTTCTTTGCATCAGTGTTCTCACCTATTTTATCTGTTTATTCAGAAATTAATAAGTAAATGTCATTTGTATTTGAGATTGCCTGGTGGATTCCTCCTGACGTGACTACCCATGGAGGGCAATAAGGGAGGGGTCATGTCTGCTTTCCATGACTTCCTGGGTATAATAAGATCAGCACCACTGACACCTAAAGTTGTATCATGTTGAATTATTTAGGACTTTCTTGGTTGCAAGTGACAGAAACCCAACTCAAAGTATTTTAAACGTAAAAAGAATTTATTGGCTCATGAAATCAAAGAAGGGCTTAATAGTGTGGCAAAGGAGGTAGGAAGAGCAAATATTTTCATCCTCATTTTACACAAGAGAGAGGAGAGGGCAGAATTAGATATTAAAAGAATGGTCCATGGTGATCCAGGCTTAGCGACAGCCAGGACCTGGGTCACCCAAAGAGTGTGTGCAGTTTCTTATTCAGGACTCTTTAGACTGTTACAATAAGAAACCCCATTGGAAAGAAAAGCAGGAGAGGGGTGGTTATTGCCTTGGAGCATCCAAAGAAGTCTTGCCCATTCCAGCGACCCAGCCTTTGGAACCGCACTGCTGTGCAGATGAAACCCACCTGGATATAGGGTGTATGTCATGGGCTCTCACCCACAAGGCTTCTCTGGGCAAAATATTCACATGCACTTTTAAGGGGATCGTGGAATCCACTGAAACCTGTCTGGGGTTCCCAAGTGAAGCCCTTCTTCTAGAAAAATGTCCAGCTCATTGTGCAGCTAGCCTCTGGGATAGTATTGAGAGCAGAGCTTTTCAGAATGGGTAGAGTTTTAGGTTCATGCCCCAGGGCACCGATGTGTGACAGATGGAGGCTGGGTGTGGGGTGCCAGGGCTCAGCGGCAGCTTCCAGAAATTCTCTGTTTACTTTTATTATCTATGATTTTATATTAGAACTTCGGCTAAAGTTTTGTTTTTGAAAGGATCTCTGCTGATTAGAAAAATAATAAATTAAAAGAAAAGTTAGAAGACCACAAATTTAAGCATGGGTGAGCCTGCCCACCCCCCACTTTCCTTTCTGAAACAGGTCAACTTCTCTGAATAGCTGTGCAACCTAGAGATTCCAGGAATTCTAGAAACATTACCTATTTACTTCTGCTTGGACGTGACCCACACATCCTGCGCACGTGGAGAGAGACCTTGGTAGGATAACTTCTTAGAAAAAAAAACATGAAAAACCATGACCCCCAGCAGGAGGAAGCCTCTGCTGTTAAGACAAGCTTATTGTCAGAGGAGCTGTGCTTGGGATTTTTCTGGTCCTTTAACCAAGTGCTGTGGTTCCTTTGTACCGTTCACTCCTTGGGACGTCTCCCCAGGCTGGGGCTAGAGATGGTGGGAGTCTGCAAAGTCCTGAGCTGGCAGGGTCTGGACTTGGCCTGAGGGTCTGCCCTACCTCCATGGGGCTAATGCTCTCTGGGTGTGCCCAGGGAGTGACAGAAACCTGGTGTAATCAATATAGAAGCTTGTGAAGAAGAGGAGGGGGACCGTAGTTTCTAAGAGGCCAGGGCAGAGTGGATATCCAGGCACTGTAGGGGCAGACAGGTGATCAGCTGGGAGGGAGCAGGGTTGGAGCTGCAGGGTCTGCCTGGTGAGGAGCCTGGTTTTCCCTGGCCTGGGCTAGGATCCCCACCACTGTACGGCCTCACCGCTTCCTTGCAAAGACAAGCGTTTAGTGTGGTTGTTTTTAACAAAGCAGGAGGAAGACTTTCTTGTGTCTGTATAATGCTTTCTTCCTTTTCAAAAAGCTGCCGTATGGGAGAGAGAAAGATAATAGAGCTAGAGATAGTTAGGCTTGGATGATTTCTATCAGACCTAGATTCGTGGTCAGGGGTCAGAGGTCAAAGATCATGAGCCTGTCAGGAAGATTTTCCTTGAAGGTTAAGTGGGCATTGGATTTTATGAAAGTGTAGGCCATGGAATTGAGCTCTGCGGGGCACTTCAAAACCTCATTGGGGCAGGGGCAGCAGCCAGGGGACCCCCTCCACCACCACCACCACCACCACTCCCCAGCCTGTGGAGTGAAGGGCAGGGTGGGCTTGATGGCCAGGGATACCCCTTTCTGGAGAGGAGAAGGGAGGCGAGCAGGCAAGCTTGCCAAAAGGGCTGTGGCCAGGGTCATCTCTGGGGTTACAGCAAGGACATGCCAGGCAGACACGGGAGGTTGTCTGAACCAGTGCCTGCCAGATACCAGCTCTCCCACCTCTGGGCCTGGGGGAAAGCATAGTGGTCACTGGGAGGGACTGCCTGTCTCTGAGTACAGAAATGAGGCTGGACAGGGAGGGACTTACTCTTGTCCCCTCCCCCTCGCTTCTAGAGGCCTGGGGGCATGGCTGAGCACCACGGGGCCTATGGTGGAGGGGAGAGAGCTCTCTGATGCTCCCGGGGGTTGGCCTCCCATCTCTGCCCTGGTACTGTAGGCCATGTGACATCGCCATTGGGACCATGTGCCTTGGAGATGGAAGACACAGGCTTCCTGCTAACTGGTCGGGCCCCTGTGGGCAACTTCTTTGACCTCACTAAGCTTTCTCTTCCTGTTCCATAAAAATGGGCTGGAAATACAGTGGAATTACCTGGTGAGCTTTCAACATATACAAATTCAAATCTCAAATTCAAATTCAAATTTTGGCAAAGGAAATAGACTCGGAAAAATATCCCTTCCCAGCCTGGGTAATTTTGCCCACCGCTCTGCCTGGGTTAGTTTCCCAGGGCCGCCATAACGAAGGACCACAAACTGGGTGGCTTAGAATGGAAACTTCTTGCCTCACTGTTCTGGAAGCCGAATTCCAACATCAAGGTGTCGGCAGGGCCACACCCACCCTAAGATGCTACGGAAGGACCATTGCTTCCTTCCAGCTTCTAATGGCCCCTCAGCTTCTTGCAGTGTCTCCCCACTCCTCACACGACCTTGTTTTTACAAGGACATCAGTCATATTGGACCGGGGCCCCACACATGCACACTCCAGTGTGTCCTCATCCTAACTTAATTACATCTGCAGTAGCCCTCTTTCCCAATCAGGCCACTCAGAGGAACCAGGGGTTAAGACTTCAGCATAAGAATTTGGAGGTCACACTTCAACCTATGATATCACCGAGGGGACCCTTGGCTGGGGAAGGAGGAAGCATGGGAGACAGGCACAGGCCCCTCAGGGTGGGCTCATCTCGGCCCCGTATGAGAACTGGCTAGAGACAACAACTTTTACACCAGAGGCCCCTGAGTGCACGCCGGCCACCTCGCCTGGCAGGCAGTGGTGGAGACAAGAGCCTTTTCCAGCCTCTGAAGGAATTGGGCTGTGCTGGACAACTGGTAACTCCACTGTGGTCTCCAGGGACGCACGGGTAATGGGGATGTCCACGGGCACAGCCCGACCGATTGCTGACGGCAACAGCAGTGCATCATCTCACAGTCTGGAGGCGTTGGCCGGGCCATGCGCCTTCTTCTGAGGCTCTAGGGGAGGAGCCTTCTGCACTTCTTCCCTGCTTCCCGTGACTGCCAGCAATCCTTGGCGCTCCTGGGCTTGTGTCTGCCTCACTCTAAACACTGCCTCCATCTTCACATGGCCTCCTTCCCTCTGTGTCTCCTCATCTCCCTGTGTTCAAATTTCCTTCTTCCTATAAGGACACCCATCATTGGATTTAAGGCCGCACCAAATCCCACAGGACTTACTTCATCATAACTTGATTATATCTGCAAAGATCCTATTTTCAAATAAAGTCACATTCACAGGTACACGGGATTAGGATTCCAACCAGTCTTTTTGGGGAACACAATTCTACCTCCTGCGGAGGGTGAGGAGGACTTTACAGATGGAGTCATGCCAGGCACTGTGGTCAGGAGCGCCAGCAACAGCCCTCAGAATGCCGGGGCTTCACCTCTGCCCAGAGCCCAGCCCATCTCCCGGCACTCAGCCCATGACGCTGCTGCCATTGGCCTGCCAGATTGAGATTGTGGCGTGCCCTCTTCTCCTCTCTTGTGCCCCCGTTGAATGCCTTAGGGCTCTGCTCAACTATCACCCACTTGGCAGAGCCTTCCCTGATCCTTCTCCCAAGAAGTCCTCAGTCCTTCCTCTGGGCTGCCAGAGGTGCCCATTCAACTTCAACTATCACACATGGCACGTTATCAGCTTCCTCGTTTGTGTTCCCTTGAGCTCCCTTAGGCCTGGGACAGGTTCTTATTCTCATGTTGTTCTCCGTCCGACGTACTGCTGCATGGCGGGCCTTCTGCATTTGTCGAGTGAGAGAGAGCCAAGGGTGGATGGATGGGGACATGGGTAGATAGATGGATGTCAAGTGTTACCTGAACAGAGAGGTCTTCCCTGACCCCTCCACCACTGTCTCTCTCATCCCCTTGCCCTGTTGTGTTTTGCTCCATAGCAAAACATAGTTCTTTATCATATGATATACTTTGTTGCCTCTCTCCTTTCATTAGAAAGTGTGCTTTGTAAGAACAAGCATATTGCCTTTCTATTTCAGTATTGTATCCACAGTGCCTGAAACAACAATATTTATGAGATTGCAGGTGCATGGAGGGATGGGGGATGGAGGCATGGATGGGTGGGTGGCTGGGAGTCTGTTGTCTAGGGAAGGCGTATCGCTCCTATCACAGTGTCAGCTGGTCACAGAGCTGCCCGGCACACATGCTTTCTGCTCACTGTTTGTTTTGCCCTCCCTTCCCATCCCCTCACCCCCAGATTCAAGAATTATTATGTTTTTATGGCTGTCATCACATGGCAAGGCCCTTGCACTCCCAGCTAGGATTAATAACTGTCTGAGGCTCATGTTCTGGGACCAGAGCTCTGCTGGGCCTGCCCTTAATCCCTCGGAAATACCCACCACACTGGGTTGTGAGATACCAGCCTCAGCCTGCCCTGGAATGGGCTGATTTTACATAACATGTTTTTGCAACCAGCAATAACATGCCACCCCTCAGTGTCGTGTCTTCCACAAGCACTGACCTCAGGACAGGAGTGTGTGTGCGCGTGTGTGTTCCACGTGTACTCTGCCGGCACTGCGTGTGGAAGGAGTTTTAGCTTCCCTCCCTCCCTGGAGAGGCTTGGTTTATATAATCTACTTGTCTCTCAGGCTCATTTAGTTACCGGAAGTGGTCAGATGTTAGACAGACGGGGAACTGCAGCCAGGTCTCAGAGCTCAGGGGAGAATGGTTCTCATGCAGAGAGGTTGGGGAAAAGCAGGCAGGGCCTGATAGTTCCTGTGTGCCACAGAGGCTCATCTGACTCAGGTAGACCAGACACACAAAAAGCCAGCTGGGAACCCCAAGGGCTGATTCTCTCTTATGGGGAGTGCAGGGGCTGGGGGGGATACTCATACCTGGACTGATGTCTACATGGGGCCCTTTCAAAGCACATAGTAGAAGGATTTGTTGAGCGAAGAATTAAAGCAAAGACCACTGTATGTGCTTCTAAAGGATGCATTTCCCGTTTACCACGCAAGGGATCTATCCTTTCTAAAAAGCAAGGAGGGGGTCTTTGGTCTAAAGTCAGAATATTATCTCCCCTGACCAGGCCACCAGAAGCAACAACTTATACTTTTTCCAGATTTCAGGAACATATTGGACTGGACCTTCCTGTCATTGGGTGCCACTTGTCTTGGACATGCCACCTTTTCCAGCCCTATCTTAACAGATAATGTTTTAGGGCAGCTGTTTCTTTGAGATTAAATGGTGGGGGCCACTTTTCATTTGGACTGATCTTCTCTTCTTCTCCTCTTTCTTCTTTTCCTTGTCCTCCTCTTCTTTCCCTTCTCCTCCTCTTCCTTCTCCTTTCTTTCTTCCTCTTCCTCCTTCTCCTCTTCCTCATTCTCCTTTTTTTCTTCCTCTGAACACATGCCATTCCCTCTACCTGGAATATACTGCCCCCAGATATTTTTCACCTTTTTAATTGAGATATAATTTACATACCATGATCCTCACCCTTTCACAGTATCCATCTTAGTGGTTTTTAGTGTGTTCACGAGGTTGTGCAGCCATCACTACTGTCTAATTCTGGAATGTTGTTATCACCCCAAAAGAAACGCAGCATCCATTAGCAGTCATTCTTCATTCTCCCCCTTCCCAGTCCCTGGCAACCACTAATCTACTTTCCATCTCTGCAGATATGCCTGTTCTGGACGTTTCTTAAAAACTGAAATCATATACTCTGGGGTCCTTTGTAACTAGCTTCTTTCCCTGAACTGATGTTTTCAAGGTTCATTCATGTTGTAGTGTCGCTCAGAACCTCCTTCCCCTTTATGGCCATATAATATTCCATTGTATAGATGTACCACAATTTATTTATCCAGTCATCAGTGGATAGGCACTAGGTTGTTGCCATGTTTTGACTCTTATGAACAGTGCTGCCAAGACCACTCACATATTACCTTACCTCTCACCAATGACTTTAAAGAAGCTCTGCCAACCTGCGTGAGCTGCACATCTGGTGACAGGTGTATGGCTTAGTACAGATTTTCTCCTTTCTTCTGCTGGCCTCACACTTGCTGCCTGTTAACACCTAAGTGTTCTTGTTTTGGAAGGAGTGTAGGCAGTACCCTGAGTTGTATGTGTGTCTTGGTACCAGATACCATCTTGAGTTAGAAAAACAAGGTGGCTGATTTTGAGGGGTTCTCAATGGAGCTTGTGTCAACACAGTGCCCCCTATTGCATGCAGGAGGAGGTTCCCAGTGCCAGAAGTTCTATGTAAAAGGCCCCAGGGAAGGCAGCAAGGTTCATTCATTTATTCACCTAGATGCCACGTTGAGGCTGAGGCTCCACGTGGCCTTATAGGTAGGCCCAGCCCTCTATAGCCCTGGCCTGGACTGTTCCTGGAGAGGGAGGACCTCGGAGGGTGCAAGGCTTTGTTCTGTCACCTCTGTCACTTTGTTCCACTGATTTTTTGCCTCACTATAGTCTGCCAGCCTCAGGCCAAAAAGAGCGTAAAATAGAACCTCCCCCAGCACACCACCCTGGACCACCAGCACTGTGCAGATTCTCTCTTCCTTCCATGGCCTGAGCTTCCCATGCCCTCCCTCCCTGCCAATCACCTCCTGCTGGACTCTTTTCCAAGGCTGGGGGCTCCATGAGGGCAGGTGCCTGTGCTGCCTTGTTTGTCCTGGCACACTCAGCCCTGAGCAGGGTGTCAGGATCACAGGAAAGATAACGATGATGATGATGATGACAATGATGATGATGATGGCATTGATGACAGTGATAATGACAATGAGGCTTACTATGTATCAGGCATTATCCTATGTTCTTTACATGTTTCTGAACTCATTTAATCCTCACAAGGATTCTAGCAGCCTGATGCTATTATCTCCATTTTACAGATATGGAAACTGAGGCACATAGAGGTTAGGTCATCTACTCAGTCACACAGCCATCAAGAGGAAGAGCCAGGATCTGACATTCACAGTCTAACTCTAGAGCACAGGCCTCTAACCACTGTCATGGTTTATACACATATACTACACATATGGTTTATACACATATACTACATGTATATGAGTTGTTCTGGGATGGATGGATGGGTAGACACAGGGGACGTATCAGTGGCTTCATGAGAAGGCCTGAGTGGCCTGGTGTGCCCCGTTGAGCCACACTGAGTCTTGGGACAGGGTTAGCTCCCCATGGCTGCTGCCTGTGTGCAGGTAAGGAGGCCAGGAAGTGGATTAGAGCCCAGGGTTGGAGGCCCAGACCGAGGAGGCTGGCACCCCCAGGCTCGTGTTACACCAAGGGCTATGGCCAGTTCCCTCTGCCTGGCCTCAGAGCAGAGATCCTAGTCCCCACCGCCGGAGCGAGGAGCCTCGGCTTCCTGTCCATTGTCTCCTTGGGGCACACCCAGCATGTTCCTGAAGTGACCTGGAGAGGCAGGGAGGGAGGGAAGGAGGGAAGGGGGCCAGCCCAGAGCCTATCAGGGTGGGAGAGGGGAAACGAGAGGGGAAGACTTGGTGTTTTTCCTTATTTGTGTTTTGTATTAAAGAAAACAAATAATATCCTTTGAGAAAACCATTAAACAAAGCACATCCTAAGGCCCCAGAGGCCCATTGTGGCTGCCTGGAGCCCGGAATTCATTCATGCTTTCTTGGCTAGATTGTTGGAGGCAAGAGAGACAGGGGTGAGAGGAAAGGATTGTTATTAAAATATATTTTGAAATGTGTCGCTCCCTCCCTGCACTCAATCCAGTCCAGGTCAAGTGGCCATAACTCCAAGGTCCCTGTGTCCTGAGTCTGTTGTTCTCCCATTACCTCTCTGGGAAGCTCCCCAGAACTGGCCAGTCCCAGCACAGCCAGTTGGTCAGTTTCCACCACGAGCTTGGGGGCTGAGCCCTGTGAAGGCAAAACAGTGAGACCCTCCTTTATGGAGGCTGAATCCAGAGGGCTGCATGTGCCCCACCACAGGGTGCGACCCACAGGACTGCAATCTCTAACTCACTGTGTGGCCACCTGGGCCTTGGGCTCCCTGCCTGTAAGGTGGGGAGTGGGCAAAAATGGACCCCCTCTGACCGCTCTCCAGCAGCCTGGACCCTGTGGCTTCCCCTCATCCAGCGCATGCACAGGTCCCTGCAGGTGGGTAGGGATCACCCTCAGGCTGCAGGCTCTGCATCCAGGCTTGTACCCAGGTGTCCCAGGTCGAAGCCAGTCCGCTCTCTCCCACTTGACTCCAAGTCTAGGTACCCCCTACTCCACCCCAGGCTGCTCATAATGGAATGGTAGTGCATGGTGGTGTTCTCTGTCATGTCCACACCAGAACACACTTTTCTGTTGGAGGAGGGATGGGAAAAGGTAGGAAGAGCAGAGCTGGCCATCAACCCAGGTTGTACAAATAGCTCTGCCTGTGATTCTGCATTTGCAGGATCGGCCCTGGGTTGCAAGTCGAGGGCCTCTCTCCAGCCTTGATGTAGATGTATAAATAGTTGCTGTCATGGTGACAATACACAAAATACTATCCTTAGAATTTTCCCCAGTTCCTCCTTCAAAGTTGAAAAAGAAGCCTGGGCAACAAAGTGAGACCCCATCTCTACAAAAAATCAAGAAATGAGCCAGGTGTGATGATGCATGCCTATGATACTGGCTACATGGGAGGCTGAGGCAGGAGAATTGCTTGAGCTCAGGAGGTCAAGGCTGCAGTGAGCCGTGTTTGCACCACAGTGCTCCAGCCTGGGTGACACAGCAAGACCCTGTCTCTAATAATAATAATAATAATAATAATAAATAATAATAATGTTGAAAAAGTAATTTAGCTATTTTCATGTTTTCCTAAATACTCCCTAGACTATATAGGGAAAGAAGATCTTGGGTAAAAATTTCACTAGGGGTGCCTGGACTAGGTTTAGGAGACAAATTTCCTCTTCACAGGGCTTAGGGTTTTCAGGTTTCACCTCCTTGGTCCTCTAGCAGCCCAGAGAAGAAGGTTAACGTTCCCATTTTGTTATGGAACTTGTGCTTAGAGAAGTAACTTGCCCTGGGATGCACAGCCAGTGAGCTGCAGAACCTGGCCCCAGCTCTGCTGCTCATTCTCTGCAAAACCTTGAACCAGCTTGTTCATCTTTCCAGATTTGAATGTCTCATCTGTAATTCAAGGACTTGGACATATTGGATTCTAAGGTCCTCATTGTCCCTACTGTTCTTTGATTCTGTAATTCCAGCATCATTGCCTGGTAGGAAGTTCATTGACTACTGTTTTTCCTTTTTCAGTCTGGATTTGGTGGTCAGAATCTAGTCTCTCCAAACTCTTGATGTCTTTCTGTCTTAGATGCTGGTGTACTTAGTGCAGTCCCAGAGGTGCTTTGCTCTCTTTAGGGAGTTACTAATGATCCCCTTCCTCCCCTCATGACACAGGGCTACCACCCGATGCCCCATGAAGTGGAGATCGCACACACCAAGAAGCTGTTCCGCAGGAGGAGAAATGATCGAAGGTAGGAGAGACTTCGTCATGAGCTTTGGGTTTTCCTTTCCTGCTTCTGTCATCTGTAGCAACATTAGCTTTGGCCTGCATTTTGCTTTTCCCAGTCACCAGCTGGTCCTGATGAGGCAGGGTTGGTGGCATCGTGGGTTGGCTACTGGTTGGGGATTCCCCCATGGGCAGAGTGGCAGCTCCACTTCTCTCGTTGGCCTAGGGGTTGGCTCCCTTCAGGCGTTTGACCGAGAGCCCACCATCACCACTGCCTCTTCCTGGGGGTCAGGCAGTGCCCAGGCTTTGCAGTTCAGGAGGAAAAATGCTCTTTCCACTGACCTCAAAGCAACAATAGTGGTCCTCAAAAAATAGGACTAGCTGGCTGTGTGTTTTGAGACCTGGCCTCCAGGAGGCTCCTGGAGCACACAAGTACAAGAGTATCTGTTTTCCTCCTCCCTGGTCACTGGGAGTTGTCCCTCATGCGTGCTGGCTCTGCTGTCACAGGCAACACAGAGATCAGCAATGGCACATGCTACTGCTCCCAAATTCCTGGGGGAACCCACTTAAACTAAGGCAGAAACTGGGATCTCCTGTGGAGCTCAGAGTCCTGGGTAACAATGGGGCCAGGAAAGGGGCAATGAGGTAGCCCTGGATAGGAACATGCAGCTGAAATTGAGCATCCTGAGAATGTGTGCGTTTATTTTCAAAAAGGCTTTCTTATAAGGGGAGAGCTTCAAGATATATTTTAAGTTAAAAACTTCAGGTGCAGAGCAATGTTTCTTATGTGTGCCCATTTATGCAAAAGGGGGAGTTAGAGTATATTTTTTGCTTGAACATGCATAAATTATTTCTGGATGGAAATACCAAAAAAAGAATGAACAAAAAGGCTTATGCCTGAGGAATTAAAATGAGGTGTTCCTCTATAGGGAATGTATTCTTAGATAAAGATGACAGCTTTTGGTTCTACCTTTAATGAACAGAGAATGTTCTCCAAGGGCCAAGAAACAGCTGGTGGACATGCCTTGCTCAGAACCCTAGGACTGCCTGTACTCAGGCTGGCTAGCCACCTCCTTAGGCTGAGACCAGGGTCTTTGATCCTTCCCTACGCATGCATTCCCTGAGTAGGGATTGTTAGGTGGTGACTGCAACTCTCGGGGTGGATGTAGGCCTGGGTACCCAGACTGCCTTGTCATCCACTGATAGGTTAAGTGAATCTGAACACATTCACAGAGGATGGCAAAAGTATAAGTATCTTGGGAAGAAGGCAGGGTACTGGCTTAGAAATCAGAACCACCAGACACTTTCTGTAGAAGCACCAGGCATCAAAAAGGAACACTGAACAGGGAGAGGTGGACCCAGTCCTGTTCCTGCCTTGACCAGAGTACAGTTTATTGCATCGTGTGTGCTGCCTTTTTGCCGTGCAGCATCACAGAGGCAAATTCCTGGTTTCTGGGTTCCTGGTAGAGGGAAGAAGGAGGCAGCACCCCTCAAGAAGGAATAGGGTTCACAGGGGCCTTGGAGATGTCGGTGAGAACAAAGGCTTTATGTCCTCTGCCCTTGACTCTGTAGTCTCTGATGGCAGGGAAGACCCAGAGTGTGTGTCTGGGAGGTGTGGAGAGTCCCCGAGCTTCCTGATGAGAAGTCACCCTCTGCCCCGCCTCTCCACGCCCAGGCAGTGGCAGGCTGCCGCCCGACATCCAAGTCAGCCTGCATGTCCATTTCTGGGCCAGGTCACCTCCCTCAGCAGGAAGACCCGGCACAGTGGCAGGCCTCCGGAAAGCAGCAGTGTGACCCAGGGATGTAGGAAGAGGAGCGTGGCATGCAACGGCTGGGAAGCCGAGCTTCCGCTGAGCCGCGCTCACATTCACCAATGCCCGGGTTAGGTCAGCACACCTCCCAAAGGATGTGGACAGGCCAGGGTCCAAAGTGAGGCAATAAAGATGATTAAAGGGGTGGAAAGTATGTCCTGTGAGGAGTGCTGGAGGGCTGGGGCCAGGGAAGAGGAGGCCGGAGGGAAGGAACATCATGCCGTGAAACTCATGAAAGATTTATATGGAGACATGAGGGGCCGCTGCCTCCATGTCCACAGGGACCCAGACTAGAGGAAGTCAGCTTGGATGGAAGAACAGAATTTTCAGTTGGACCAAAGACAGACTGATGGAGCAAACATCTTGACCGTTTGGGGCAAGACTATGCAAGTCAGAGCAGCAGCCATGCCTGAACACGGAGCATGTGCTGGCCGGGGTGCCCCACTCGAATTCCCCTTCTGGATGCAGTAGAATCCATTACTCACTCACAGCCTGGAGCTGTCCTGGAGTTCCCAGGTGATGGGGACTTTCAGAAGAGCAGGCAGCCATATAATTTAAGGATCTTTTTGTCTACAAGCAGGGATCTCCTGAGTCCATTTTGGGAAATCATGGGATTCTGACATTCAAAGAGCAGCTGCAGAATGTTATCAGGTTGACCCCTAACCTTCCCAGCTAATGACCCATAGTAGTAGCCTTGCTAAGTGTCAAACCTACATGTTTGACCTTGGAAGTCCATACTTGTGTGCAGCACGTTCACCTGCCTAGTATTCTGGGCTTAAACCACACTGGGAGGGGCTTGCATTTCCTGGGTATGCATGGCGGCAAAGGGAGAAGTGACCGGAATCAGATTTGGTGGCCAAAGGGCACAGCCAGCATCTGTGCCATGCCTCTGATCTCCCCCCGACACGTGAAAGGAAGGGACCAGCTATATCCCCCCTGGTGGCTCGGTTCCTCTTCTTGGAATGGAGAGAAGTCTGTGGCTTTCCATCTTCCTGCAAAGTGGCTGGAGTTGGTGTCTGACAGCTGCAAACTCCAGGCAGCCTGGGCATATTGCTGAAGCTAGGAGTGTGCAATTTTCCACAGCCTGGAGCAGGGATTTTCAGACTGGGACCTAGAATCCTAGTCTTCATCGAAGTCTGTGTCCTTTCCCAGTTCCAGCTGCACTCTCAGGGGTTTTATGTGCCTTGCTGTTTTTATTTTCCACTTGTTTAAGTCTGAGGCTGTTAGCAAGCTGAATAATATAGCAGTTTAGCGACATGCCCTGGAATTAGGAGCTGGATGGAAATCCCACCTCCTCTACTCACTCATGCTATGATCTTGCCAATTATGTCACTTCTTGAAAGCTCTGTCCCTTCTTCTATGAAATGGGTTCACTAGTCACGGAGCTGAAAGGACCTAATTCTTATAAAGCACCTAGAAACATGGTCTTAGTGCTGGCCCACTCTACAGGTCAGAGGGGGTCCTAGGTGCTCAGGAAGGCTTTCAAGATAAGTGTGGAGCGCAGGTGTCTGCAGTGAGTGGGGAACTTTTGTCCTGTGATCATGGCAGCAAACCCAGAAAGCTTTGCCCTGCATTCCCTCCAGGGGCAGGCCGCCAGGATCAATTGTTCCTTCCCCTGGATCCACTTTTAAAGCCCTACCCACACTGTCAGAGGGGGCAGAGCCTGGGCTGGCAGGGAAAGAGGCCCCTTCAGAGTGGCCACCTGTGGACTCTGCTCCTGATGCCATGGGCTGCGTCTAGTAAGTTGTGGATATCTTTTTTCCATTTTGCAAAAAAAAAAAAAAAAAAAAAAAATTAAGCTCATGTACAGTTCAAAGGTTTCCTCCTTAAGAATGTTCTTGACATTTGAACAACTAGTAACCACTTGTTTGTTTTTGGAAGCTAAGAAAAGACATTTGCTGATTTCAGACAAAATTATGCATTTTGTGACACAAATGTGCTAAATGAGTGTTCCATGCGTTCCTCAAAGAGCAGCATGCCTTCCGATGCTCTGGCCCCACACAAGTTGGAGGCCTGTTGCTTGGAACGAGGGCTGCTAAGGTTCGTCCCCCTCCCCTCGAAGCTTTCTGCCCAGAGCACACAGACCAGAAGAGCAAACTCCCTAGAGGGCCAGAGACCTGGCGCACTGCCCAAGTTGACCCTGAGTGAGGTCCCTCACCGCTGGGGAGGATATTTTCTCTCCCCACCACACCCTGGCTGCGTTTAAGAGATGAACACATTAAGGCAATGAATGGATGTTGTAGCCTGAGCTCCCTGGGAAGCAGGCTCTGGGACAGTGATTATCAGCAGCCGCTTTTAAAGGAATGCCCTTGGTATAAATACTGGCAGAAGATCAAAAGAAGAAGCGGTATCGGCAGAGAGAAGTTGGGCTGCAGTGTAGTCTTAGAGAGTTCTGAGCCTGTAGGGAAGGTTTTGAAGTTGGGGTGACTCTTTAAGAGCTGTCCCAAGATGGGGTAACGGGGCAGGCCTTGATACCCCCATGTCTGTTGGTCATCAGGCAGGGACTGCCCGAGGAAGGGAGTGTGACCTTGGGTAGGGCTGCGCTCTTTGCCCAGAGCAGTTGCCTTAGGGGCTGGCAGCTGAGGGCTGTCTGCACAGCACTTCTAGCAGCCGGGTGGCAGTGCCTCGCTCCTGAAGGGGATCTGGGCAGCGTATCGCATCAGACACCCCAGTGAAGCACTGTTCAGTTCTCCTACTGGGATTGGTTGGGCTGTACCCTGTGCCATATGCTGTGCTCCCCAGAACACCGGAAGTACAGGGTGTGGCCCCTGTTCTCCAGGGCCTGAGCTGTAGCTTGCACAATGGAGCCTTGACTCCAGAAGCAACCAGAATGCTGTGCATGACTGTCAGGCATCCACGTGTTAACAGGGAGGAGGCTTAGAGAAAGCAGCCATCCTGGGAGATGCTCCAGAATGCTTCATGGTGGAGGTGGGGCTTGAACTACTAGTGAGACTTCCAGGAGGATTTGGGAGATGTGAGGGTGTTGGGATGAGAGGAGCGGCACTTGCTGCCTCTGTCCTGCGATTGACCATGACTCTGGCTTGGTGTCCTCTAAATGCTCCTCTGCAGCTAAGCAGGCTCTGGAGCCAGGGATTCCCCACGTCCCCAGAAGTCGCCCCCACATGGCTCCCTAGAAACAGAGCCAGGTGGGTGGTGCTTACAGCAGCCACCACCCCCAACCGAACTACATAGAAGGGAAAAGCCCTTCGGAGCCTGCAGGCTCCAGATGATCCCGCCCGACTGTTAGCAATGTCAGTAGACCCTGCAGGCTCCAAAGACTGGCCTCTTAACCATCAGCGGAGGTGGCTAATGGAGGCATTAGTGGTCCATCGCACCGTGCCTGTGCGGCCAGGGAGACAAGAGGGCCGTTCTACAAATTAATTTGTTTCATTAAGTGAGGTCTCAGAACGGTTAATTTACTCCATGTGCAAAGCAGATTGAAAGGAAGAAGAAAAAAACACCTTAGCCAGCCCAGTTAGTGTCAAATGGCTCTGCAGGATGAGAGGCAGGGGAGCGAGTCATCCACCTGGCGTGCGGAGTGGACCCCATGCTGGATGTTGCAGGGTGGCCGCAGCGTACAGCAGTGCTTGCTGCCTCTGTCCTGCAATTGACTGTGACTGTGGCTTGGTGTCCTCTAAATGTAGAACCAATTAAGAATTTGGGAGCCAGGCATGGTGGCTCATGTCTGTAATTCCAGCACTTTGGGAGGCCGAGGCAGGCAGATCACCTGAGTTCGGGAGTTCGAGACCAGCCTGATCAACATGGAGAAACCCCATCTCTACTAAATACAAAATTAGCCGAGCGTGGTGGCACATGGCTGTAATCCCAGCTACTCGGGAGGCTGAGGCAGGAGAAATCGCTTGAACCTGGGAGGCAGAGGTTGCGGTGAGCTGAGATCACGCCATTGCACTCCAGCCTGGGCAACAAGAGTGAAACTCTGTCTGGGGGAAAAAAAAATAAAAAAAACAATAAAAAGAATTTTATCCCTCCCTTTCTTCCTCTGCCAATGTGAACCCAGACCCTAAGTGTCAGTCATCAGATTGGATTTTGCAAACTCTCTGTAACATCATCTAAGTCACTGATAAAAACAAGCAGGACATTTGGAGTTAGTGATGATGGGTATGGAACTTTGTGAATAAACTAAAAAGCACTCAATTATATACTTTAAAGGAGTGAATTTTATAGTGTGTGAATTATATCTGAATTTTAAAAAAATTTAAAGAATAAGCAGGTCCCAGGATGAAGTGATGTGGCAAGCCCCTTGAAACACCCCTTCAAACTTTTTTTTTTTTTTTTAGCAACAGGGTCTTGCTCTGTCACCCAGGCTGGAGTGCAGTAGTGCAATAATAGCTCCTTACAGCCTTGAACTCCTGGCCTCAAGCACTCTTCCTGCCTCAGCCTCCTGAGTAGCTCTAGGGACTATAGGCACCCGCCACCACACCTGGCTAATTTCATTTTTATTGATTGATTGATTGATTGGTAGCGATAGAGTCTTGCTACATTGCCCAGACTGGTCTCAAACTCCTGGCCTCAAGCAATCCTCTGGCCTCAACCTCCCAAGTAGCTGGGATTATAGACACAAGCCACCATACCCAGCTACCTCTTCAACCTTGATGTTTTCAGGGTTCCCTAAATGTGTCAGGCTAGTAACTGTTTCAAAAAAGGACATAGATTTGGTCTGGCCATGACTTGGTCTGTGTGCACCTGTGCTAGCTATTCGTGGTCACCTTTTTTCTTCCAAACCATCTGTTTGGGAATCTCTCCTGGAGAAATGATATCCATATTTTTCCAATTTTTGAAAATTAGGCTGTATATACCTAGCTACAGTCTCTAACACGTTTGTTGCATTAGTCAGAGTTTTCCAGAGAAACAGAACCGATAGAATATATTGAGAGGAAGACAGAGAGATTTATCATGGGAATTGGCTCATGAGATTATGGAGACCAAGAAGTCCCACAGTCTGCCATCTGCTGCAAGCTAGAGAACGGGGAAAGCCAGTGGTGTAATCAACCCAAGTCCAAAGGCCGAGAAGCAGGAGCATGTGGTATGAGGTTCACAGCGTGACCGTAAGCATACCGTATGTTACAGCATGGGATGTCCAAGGGCAGGAGAAGATGGATGTCGCCACTCAAGAAGAGGCAGTGAAGTCACCCCTCCTCTGCCTTTTGTTCTGTTTGGGCCTTTGGCGGATTGGATGGTGCCCGTCCACACTGGGAGAGCGATCTTTACTGAGTCTGCTGACTCAAAACATCCTCACAGACACACCTAGAATTAATGTCTTACCAGCTAACTGGGCACCCCCTAGCCCAGTCAGGTTGACGTGAAATTAACCCTTATATCTGTTCTCCAGGATTCCTCAGACATGGTAAGGGGCCATGTATGACCTCATGTAAAGATTTCTTTTACTCCAATCAATATCAATATCACCCCATTCCCCGGGCATGAAGGTGAGCACTCAGAGCACCCACTGCTCTCCGTGATCTCTTCCAGGCCCTCAGCATCTGACAGATGCAGCAACTGCAGTTGCCTTTTCTGGGCTGATACCTGTTCTCTTGTGGAAGGCAAACTTGTGGTTGGAGAGGTCTACTTTCTTTTTGCCACCTCTTAATTCTATGCTGTCTGCCCTATCAGTGGCCTCACGTGTCCCTCTGCCTTCTCACTCTCAATACGAAAATATGGTTCTAGAATTGTCTTTAATATTTTTAAGCCCCACTCCTTGACACTGCTGTGGCTTCTCCATCCAAGGCTTTGATGGTTGTCCGTGACTACAGGAGGCCCCACATTCCTTTTCACATGTGGGCTTATAGGCAAGGGCTTTGGGGATACCAAGTGCCTCCCAACACCCCTCTCTTTAAGTCACAGCTGCTATCTGGAACTTGCTGCTCCTTTTAGCACCTCAGAACACTCTACCAGTCGTAGAGTCCGTCATCCTACAAAAATGACCAGGTCCCCCAGATCTTGCCCACCAGGAACTGATGAGGAATTAACCTAGTCGGAGTCCTGTATCTATCCATCAGCTCATTCACATGAGTTGTTAAGTTAGCTCTTTTGGAAATGCAGTCCATCCTTATTACTCATTGATTCATATTTGCACATTCGCCTACTTGTAAAACTTATTTCTAACACCACACTCAATACTCATGGTGTTTTTGCAGTCATTCATTGACACACACACACACAGAGCAGTGAAAAATTTGAGTTGCTTGACCTGCAAGATCCCAATCGAGGCCAAAGTAACACTCTGCCTCCTCGTTTCAGCTCTCATACTATAAGCAAGCACCCTTCTCGTGGTTCTGTTTACTGCCATGTTTTTCACATTTTTGTGCTTTTCCTTGGTGAATTTGCTGTTTTAAATGGCTCCTAAACATAGTCCTGAAGTGCCGTCTCTGTTCTTTAGTGCAAGGAGGCTGTAATGTGCCTTCCAGAGAAAATGTGTGTGTCAGATAAGCATCACTCAGGCATAAGTTATAGTGCTGTTGGCCATGAGTTCAGTGTTAATAAATCAACAATATGTATTAAATAAGGTGTCTTTAAACAAAAACACACGCAAAACGAGGTTATGTATTGATCCAGTGGTGAAAATGTTGTGACCAGAGGCTTGCAGGAACCTAACCCCGCATTTCCCCTAGGAGTAATAGTTCAGTGTTCACTAATTCAGTATTTGCAGCAACTTTATGGAATGCAACTACCATAAATAATGAGAAGCGATTGTACTTGTTCTTTAAAACAGAGCAGAGAGATGCTGAAGATAAAGAAGTATGTTGTAAGCAATAGGATCTTAGGTCTGAGTGATTTATCTTGTTCGTGTGTGGTGGTAGCATTGCTAGGGGATGAAATGGGGGCAGGGGGGACACTTCTTCCAGTGGTCATTGTCCTGCATGGTTTGACTGAGCCGATCACTGCTTCATTTGCACCATCCTGGGAGGCCACTGTCACTGGGGCCCTCACAGACAGCTCAGCCCTGCAGTGACTGTCATTGCCATCCTGTCGTCCGGAGCCCAGGGACTGCGAGACAGATCTATGCTCACTTTGCCCACGGTTTGTCTTTCCATCCCAGCAAGGAAATTGCCCTCATTAAGTCCCTGCTAAAGATAGATAAGAAAATGGGACAGGCAAACCCCCACCTGGCAGGCAGCCCTGTCAGATTCTAAGCAAAATGAGTCAGATAAGAATTATTTTTAGGATCCTTCTCCTCCTTCCTCACGCCCACCCCCAAGCAGGCTCTCTCTTGAAAAGAAGAGCAGCTCATTTCTTCAAGCCAGATGTCCAGGTCCATGTTTGATTGAAATGGAGCCCCTGATACATCCCAGAGAAAACCCCACGCTTTGTACAGATCATGATGGTCCCAATAATCCTTTGCACAATGCAGCTGCCTCAGGCCACACTCCTAGGCAGAACAAGCTGCAGAGAGTGGCCCTGTCGAGGCTGGCCCACAACTCACCCATGAGGGATATACCTTCCCCCGATCCCCACACTCAGGACTTCCTCCCAGCATCACACTTCATGGGAATACAAGGCTCTGGGGGCCGTCTCCCACTGGGACCCACATCCACATGGGAGCCAAACGGTAAGAAAAGAGGTGGCCTGCAGCTCATTTTGGCAGAGCCCTGGAACCCCCTGTGCCCACCAGGCAGCAGGCATCTCCTAGTTCTGTGCCCACAGTTGGAGAGCAGAGTACTACTCTTTCTCGATCATGATAATCCCCTTTTCCCCAGCAATTAGAATTCTTCAGACCCCTTAAAGCCCTAAATAGCAAAGAAGGGAGACCCAATGACAAGAAAGGTGATTGAAGAGGACGAGGGGCACATGTCTAGTTGCCTGGAGGGCAGGAGGGCTGCTCCCTGAGAAACTGGCCCTGGAGAGATAAATGCTATTTCTCCAAGGTCTGCGTCTAGGATGGGACGTAGAATGGACGCCTTGGGAACCAGCCACCCAAGCTGGTTTCATTACTCCTCCTCAGAGGTCTAGTCTCTTCTTCTGAAATGCTAGGCATTTGAGGATTGACTCACAAACACTAACGCCCAACCCTTCATTCCTCTCTGGAGCCCCAAGCAACCTGGCCTCTGGCACCAAGCCAGCCCAGCCAGCCCTGGGGACAGTGTGTCTGATGGGCAGCCCAGGCCCGGGGCGAGGCTCACTGGTTTCAAGACCAGCTCATCTCTCACCAGCCAGGGTATCTTGGGCCCTGGACAAACCATTCTTCGTATGTCCGCAAGGACACCGTTGTGCAGCCTGCAGGGATGCCATTAGATGCCATGTGATGGGAGATACAAAGGAATTCCTGACCCTGTGTCCGGCTCTGAGTCTAACCTCAGAGAACATGCATCCCCTCTCTGTCCTGACACTCACTCCTGTGCAGGAAGGAAAGAACACTGGACCGAAAGGCATGGAATCTGGATTTTCATCCTTGTGGTGTGGTCCAGAGCACTTCTCTTACACTTTGAGGGCCCACAGTTTCTCACCTATAAAATGGGGCTGATTTCAACTCTACAATGTATTAGAGAGAGTGCAAGGATGAAGATGAAAAGGGACACTTCTCGGGGATATTCCATTCCTTAACCATGGAATGGGAAAGACAGTTCTGAAAGACATGTTGGAGGCTGGCCAGGGCTTTCAGTGCAAATAACCAGTGTCCCATGTATCTTCAGCTCAGCCCATGTGCCCTGTCCAGAAGGTTTGAGAAAGGCAGCCATGCCTGCTGCCCCTGTGTATGTTTTTACTTCCCCAGATCTGGCACCCGGTCGTACTAGGCTGAGCCTCATACTCCTGGCCCTGTGCCTTTTTTTTTTTTTTTTTCATGAGACAGGATCTCATTCTTGTCCAGGCTAGAGTGCAGTGGCACAGTTATAGCTCACGACAGCCTTGACCTGCTGGGCTCAAGTGATCCTCCCACCTCAGCCTCCCAAGTAGCTGGGACCACAGGCACATGCCGCCACACTTGGCTAAAGTTTTTTTTTTTGTTTTATAGAAAACAGGGTTTTGCCATATTCCCCAAGCTGGTCTTGAACCCCTGGCCTCAAGCAATCCTCTCACCTCAGCCTCCCACAGTGCTAGGATTAAGGGCACGAGCCACTGCACCCAGCCTGTCTGTCGTCTTGAGATCGTATGCTGCCCAGGACCACAAGACTCACAGGTTACCCAGCCGTACCCAACCGTGCCTGTGGGCGCTCATAGGTGTAAGCACCCCGTACCCATCAGAACTCACAGGTGTGAGCACACGGCCATACCCATCAGTGCTCATAGGTGTAAGCACCCCGTACCCATCAGAACTCACAGGTGTGAGCACACGGCCATACCCATCAGTGCTCATAGGTGTAAGCACTTGGCTGTACTCATCGGTGTGGCAGGCTGTACATCCCACTGGGTCTGAGGGTCTTTTTTGCTAGACTCCCAGGCAAGCCTGGCCCACCCTCTGCCAAGCCTGGATGTCGCTCAGCAATTCACAAGCACTTCCAGAGCACTCACTGTGTTCAGGGCACCCTTCATTAGCTCATATAGTCTTCCCAATGACCTTAGGAAGGAGGCGCTATTTTTATTTCCAATTTACAGATGAGGAAAGTCACTTGTCCAGAAAAGTGACGCGACACGAGCAGCCTGGCTTCCAGGTCTGTGCTGCTAACAACTCGCTGCTCTGGGACCCTCCTTCCCCGTCTGCAGACTCAGCTTCCCTCTGCTAGGCCCCTCCCTCGCTGCCTCCTACATACTCCCCCTGATCAACTCACATGCACGGGAAGCTAAAGACAGCATGGTCCTCTTTGGGGTGAGGGGGCTGTCATTGTCAAATGGACTAGGTGCGGGCTGCTGCCTAATTCAAAGGGATGAATGATGAATGAATGAATGCATGATGAGACTTCAGATGAGACCCTCAGACAGAGCCTCCCACCCTCCCGCCTTCTCCCCACCTGCACTAGGTCAGTCCTGCCCTTAGGCTACTTTCCTTGTCTGGATGATTCATGAATAGACACATTTAGGAAGCCCTCAAAACCAACCAGGATTTCCCAGATTGTGGGGACCCCACTCGATGAGCACCCAGAGGGAAGGTTCCGTGAGTTCCGGAGTGGTAGGCAGCTCGGCGGGTGGTGGGGCAGCCTGGCCAGAGGAGAGCTTCCTCTAGCTGTTGGCTCCCCCTACTCCCAAGAGGACAAACCCAGAGCATGAGGGTGCCTTCCACTCCTCAAGGCTCCCCAGGAGAGATGGGGCATAGGCTTTAAAAATACCAAGGAGGGCCGGGCGCGGTGGCTCAAGCCTGTAATCCCAGCACTTTGGGAGGCCGAGACGGGCGGATCACGAGGTCAGGAGATCGAGACCATCCTGGCTAACACGGTAAAACCCCGTCTCTACTGAAAAATACAAAAAACTAGCCGGGTGAGGTGGCGGGCACCTGTAGTCCCAGCTACTCAGGAGGCTGAGGCAGGAGAATGGCGTGAACCCTGGAGGCGGAGCTTGCAGTGAGCTGAGATCCGGCCACTGCACTCCAGCCTGGGCGACAGAGCGAGACTCCGTCTCAAAAAAAAAAAAAAAAAAAAAAAAAAAAATACCAAGGAGCCTCCTTCCTGGGCCAGCATTTACCGTGAACTCCGAGAGTTATTTCTGAGTCTTCCCAGTAATTTAATTTTAGCCATTTATTCCAATGCGTGTGTTTTGGGGAAGCCAAGGTGGCCTCTATTACAGTTTGGAATATTTTGGGAGGCCTTGGTTTCCAGAAGTGATGCAGGGACTCAATTAAACAAGACACCAGCAAACAGAAATAAAGTAGCTCAAGAAGATAGGCCCTCAGGTTCCCAGAGGCGATGCCTGTACTTAGCACCCACGGGAGAAATTAAGATGAAGGTGTCCACTGGGTACCTGGTGTCGTCATCTCTGCAGCAGCAGCGTATGCCACCTTCTCCATGTCTCCAAGCACCTGCAGATATTTCAATGCCCTTCAAATTGTGGGCTGCATGGAGTTGCCCACTCTTTCCAAGTAGGCCTGGACAGACGAACAGCCTGGGCACCAGGATTTAGGTCCCCCTTGTAGGTGGACACGGACTCACCAACAACTTGTGGAACGGCATTATCAAACAGCTTCTAACCTTCCAAATAGGCCTTTGGAATCCTCAACCAATTCACGCTCCCTGACCCCCTGTTCCCTGTAGACACGGCCTGCTCCACCTGCCCTCAGCTCTGTCCCCACCTCCCCTCCCACCCGCTGTCTTCACTCACTGTGCTCTCCAGACCCCACTCTTCTCACTGTTCCTTGAACAGGCCTGTCTCTGTCCTGCCCCTACCACTGACCAGCCCCTGTACCACAGTCCCTCTCCCTTGCCTCTTGTTCCTGCTGGTCTCCTCTGATTCTGCAGGTTCTGCCCTGACTCCTCCCCATTCTTCCATCCCTTACTATTCAAGGTCTCATTCATCCTCCCTTGATCCTCTTCTCTGACCTTCCCTACAGCTGCTGGGTGGGGTCCAGCCTGGCACAGACTGAGAGCTTTCCCTGCTGTATGTGAGCTCCTGGGCTCACCTGAAGCAGGTACGGCCACTGAAGGACTTAGGGAAGGGCAGAGGGCCTGAGAGCATCCAGCACACACATTCGTTCATGTCTGGAGGGCAAGTCCTGGGATCCTGAGTCACCTCTCCAGGTGGATAGAGGAGTCCAAAACAGAAGCCACACCAGGGCCCGCATTCCAGCCTAATGTGTAGGTGGTCCTTTGAGTGTGCTGAGTTGCCTAGACTTGGAGCGCATATTATCTGCATTGACACCCACCCACAGGAATACAACTGCCCTTGAGTTCGTTTTGAACTCTGTCTTTCAGCTTCAAGGGGAGGATTTGGTGGACAAAAGATCTAATTTCAGGCTTATTGCTTGTCAGGACTGACGTTGAACTCAAGAAAAGACGTGTGAACTTGAAACAAAGATGAGAAATGTTTTTAGAAAGAGAAAATACGATCTGGGGTGGTGTGCATGCTTGATCGGGTGGCCTGTGTGGCCGCAGCAAACACGTGTTCCAGATTGGCTCTGCATGTCAGGGAGCAGATGGCTTGGCCTGGTCACCCTGGGCGGAAAGACTGGGCCTTTGAGCTGGGAGCTGCAGCCATGGTGCAAAGAGGCTGGGCGGAGGCTGGGGTGAGATGCTTACAGGGCAGGATTCTGACTGTGCCCTGATATTCAGGAGGGTGGGCCGCGCTCAGTCAGGGGTAGGGTAGGAACGGTGATCGTCAGGGCCTCTTTAGGCAGAGCACACAAAGGCCAGTTCCCTCCCAAGGCTCCACCATCCCAATTCCTGTCCCACTGCCCCTCCTAGGATGGCAGGGGAACTTCGGCGCCCTTTTCAGGAGAAAGCCCCGGTGCATTTTGACTGTGCTTCCTTACTCTACAAGCAGTCGAGGACAGCCACCTTCTGCCTTCCCACCCACCCCCTTAGGGTGAGAATGAAGAGGAGCTCCCACCTCCCTCTACTCTCATGCAGCCCCCTTTGACCCCAGATTACTGCTCCTGCATCCCGTTTTGTGAACTGGGGTGTCAGTGGTTGATCTGACCTTAGTGGGTAACCCAGGGCAGGTTACTTTGCATTTTTACTTTGAGCCTTCAGTGATTACCCAGAGTTAAGAGAATGATCTAGTTTCTGGCACACTGAGAAGCTCCCATGTGTGGGAGGTAGGTGAGGGTGGGTATATGTTATGTTATTTCAAGGCAGATTTTTTTGTTCCTAAGAGCCTAAAACCATCCCACTTGAGGCAAACCCACATTTTGCCTCTGACTTTGTTGCCTGGGGGTCATATCACAGGAGCCACACCAGGGCCCTCATTCTAGCCTAATGTGTAGGTGGTCCTTTGAGTGTGCTGAGTTGCCTAGACATGGTTCGAGTCTTGTTACTAGATATGTAGCCTCAAGACATACCTTCACCTCTTTGAGGCGTGTTGCTCAACTATAAAATACGACATCCACCTTGTAAGATTGTTCTGCAGTTCAAATGAGGTGACGCTCAGGAAGGAGGTAAAACGCCAAGGGCAACACAAACCTGAGGACTTATTGCCTGTATTTGTGTTTGAATGACACATGTTCAGTTTATGTTTATAGTTGTGGATATGTACGTGTGTGTGTGGTTGCTTTAGGGACTCTGCCAATCATCATTTCTAACGATAATTTGCTGGAAATGGAGCTTGACTTGAGCATTTGTATTGGTTATCTTTTGCTGTGTAACAAATTTCCCCGAAACGTAGAGCTTAAAACAACAAATATTTATTATGTCACCCAGTTTCCAAGGGTCAGGAATCCAGGAGCAGTTTAACAGGGTGGTTCTGTTCTAGCTCAAAGTCACCCTTGAGAGTGTACCCTCCTTCACAAGGTAGTTGGCAGTTCTCAGTTTCCTATTAGCTGTTGGTCATAAGGTGGACCTCTTCATAGGACTGTTCATGACATAGCAGCTGACTTGTCCCAAAGTGTGATCCAAGAGAGACAGACAGGAAGACAAGCAGACAGACAGACACCAAGATCGAAGCTGCAGTATGCTCTGTAACCTAATCTTGGAAGTGACATGCCAATATTCTGTTGGTCACACAGACTAACCTTAGTACAGTGTGGGAGGGGACTTTACAGGGATGTAAATTCCATAAAGTAGGGATCACTGGGGACAATCTTAGAGGCTGACTACCACAACCCACCCTCTCATTCCCAGTGACTCACATGCAAAATACTCTCACCCCTCCCAATGTCTCATTTGATTATAGCATCAGTTCCAAGTCCAAAGTCTCATCATCTAGATCATGTTCAGATGCAGATGAGGCACTTTGGGAGTATCTCCTTCAGTACAGCACCTCAAGTACAGTTTACTGTTGATCTGTAGGCCTGAGATTTAAGGAGGCAAGTTAGCTGCATACACATACATACACACACACACACACACACACACACACATACACGTAGCCAACATACAACTGTAGGACAGCCATAGGGTAACAGCCTTAGACATACTTATTTAAGAAGTGGGGAAACAAGAAGCACATAGACATTGTTGGTCCACAGCAGTTCTGAAATCCAGCCAGGCAGATATTGGAAGTTTCTTGATTAGAACTCAGTTCTGTTCCTGCCCAGGAATTATTCTACAAGGCTGTCTCCACCCTCTGCGTTCAGGGTCTTTCATGAGGTTGCAGCAAGTCATGGACCCAGTGAATACTCTGGGCTCTTGGTTCTGCCTCTGAGTCATCCTTCCTTTTCTATGAAAGGTGGCTTGTCTTTGCAGCTGATTTGTTGCTCAGATAGCTTCCTGCTGGTAGAATTTGGGAGGTCCGAGAGCTTCTTTATATTTTGTACTGTCTCTCTCCCTTCCAGCCCAAGTTGTTGGTGTTTCCACTGAAATAATCCTTTGAAAAACTTTATGGGTCTTCTGTGATCCTATTGAGTCCACCGAATAAAAGCCCACCCACACATCTCTTCAAGACCATCCCTTCTCTCCACTGGGCTTCTGCTGAGGGACAATGCCCTTAAGCTTCTCAGAAGCTCTGTTGTTTGATTGAGAAGATCTGTAACATCTCTTAAAATCTTGACAGAGCTTTTGGTCTGACTGAATAGTACTCTGAGGCAGCACCTCTGAACTTTCTAAGATCTTGACAAAGACTTCATAGCCACACCCTCCACCTCATCTTTGGACTATGCTTTCCTGAGAGTGCCTGGATTTGATCTTTACGCAGAAGTCATTTCCTAATTTTAGCATCATTTGCCATCTGGACAGTCTGGGACTCTTCAAAACTAGCAAGTCCTGGATTTTTTTTTTTTTTTTCATTGTAACAGCCGTTCTTTTAACTTGTCTCTCTCTTCTCACTTTTTACCTAGCAAGAAGAAACAAGTCAGCCCCTGCAGGACCCTAGCTAAAAACTTCTTCCTTAGATAATGCAAGTCATTAAGTACATTTTCTACTTTTCACATATCTGTAGGAGACAATGTTGGTAAACATTTTGGGGCTACATAATAAAAATCCTCCTTCCTCCAATTCCCAATAATATATTTTTCACCTCCCTTAAAGCCCCCATCACCAGTCTGCTCGAAGTCTATATTTCTACCAGTGATCTCTTCATGGCATTTGAGGTTTTCACTAAGAATCACCCCAGAATCCTTCTGGCTCCTGCCCGCTGCCCAGTACCAAAGCCACTCTCACATTGCAGAGTTTCACTGTGGCAGCACCACACTTCCAAGCAGCCAAAGCTGTATTAGTTATCTCTTGCTGTGTAACAAATTCCTCCCCAAATTTAGCAGCGTAAAATAAGCACTTATGATCTTACACAGTTTATGATGGTCAAGCATCCAGAAGCAATATAGCTGGGGAGTTCTGAGTCAGGGTCTCTCGTGAGACTGTGGTCAGGCTGTTGGCCAGGATTGCAGTCATCTGAGACTTGACTCAGATGGGACTGGAAGAGCCAATTCCCAGCTCACGGATGTGGTTGCTGGCAGGCCTTGGTTCCTCACTGTCTGTTGGCTGGAGGCTTCATTTCCTTGCAATGTGGGCCTCTCTGTAGGGTGCTCATGACAGAGTGAGTGGCCTGTGGAGGAGGAAGGGGGAGAGTGAGAGAGGGAGAGAGAAGGAAAGAGAGAGAGAGAAGCTGTTGGGTCTTTTGTGACCTGGTCTCAAAGCAGCATACCATCCCTTCTGCCATATTCCGTTGGTCACAGACTAACCGTGATGTGTCAAGGGACTAAACAAGAGTTTGAGTGTCAAGAGGTGGGGACCATCGGGAGCCACCTTTATCTGTTTTGAGTTCCTTCCTGTACCATTGCTTTTTCCCCCCACTTTAAATGATCTAGTGAAACTCACCGGTAGCTTTGAATGGGTTGAGGGTTTTTGTGTGTTCTGATTCAACTTCAAACCTCTCTACAAATGCCCTCCTCATCCTGTCCTCCCCTCTGTGCTTCCATCTTTCCTGCCTACGGCCCCTCTCCATGGTGGGGCATCAGTGAAGACACTTCCTCCCTGGGGAAGATTTGAAGCCAGGGGATGCTGTTGCCAGAACTTTGGAATACCCCTCTTCCCCGGGGGGTCCAGCAGATAGTTCTGGGAAAAGGAAACTTTCCAAGATATACACCCACCTTCCCCCCACCACCACCACCACACACACAGACACACACTCACACATATAATTATTTTCCCTTAAACTCTGTAATCTCAGTGATTATAAAAGTTTGGGCTTTAATTGGAAGCATATTGAAATACTTGCATCCATCAGACACTGACAGAGAAGGCTTCCTTGCTTAGGTGGGAAAATAATCCAAATATTAATGACACAAATAAAGATGGCTCCCCTAGCCTTTCTCACAGCAGCCCCGCTGTGGATCTGGGAGGCAGTAGGATGAGTGCTGGTGTCCCCATGAGAAGAATGAGGTCAGCGAGACTCAGAAAGGTGATGCGATTTACTCCAGGCCTTGCAGAGCTGAGGCGGGTCCCAGACATCCGGACGTCTGGATTCTTTTCCACAGGGTTCTGGAATGTTGGCCCTGTGGTGGAGAACACGTGCTTCTTTTTCACCCACTTGGGGAACCATGGTGATCTGGAGTTGTCTTCCTGTCTGGGGAGGGTGGTCCTGCCTCAGATAGAGAACCAGATATAGTGGGGGTTCCGAATGCTGGGGAGAGAAGTCCCTCAGAAACGGAAATATTTTGGTAGGCATGAGGAAAGATTGTGAGGGAACACCCAGTGGTGGGACAGTGGTGATGGACAGAATAGGAGTCCTGTTAATCTGCTCTTTCTTTTTTTTCTTTTTTTTTTTTTTGTTGAGACGGAGTCTCGCTCTGTCACCCAGGCTGGAGTGCAGTGGCCAGATCTCAGCTCACTGCAAGCTCCGCCTCCCGGTTTACGCCATTCTCCTGCCTCAGCCTCCCAAGTAGCTGGGACTACAGGCGCCCGCCACCTCGCCCGGCTAGTTTTTTTTTTTTTTCAGTAGAGACGGGGTTTCACCGTGTTAGCCAGGATGGTCTCGATCTCCTAACCTCGTGATCCGCCCGTCTCGGCCTCCCAAAGTGCTGGGATTACAGGCTTGAGCCACCGCGCCCGGCCAATCCGCTCTTTCTAATCCACCCAGATGCCTTTCCCTGCATTTTGAGGCATCCCTGGGAGGACTGCCTCAGGAGGCTTCATCTCCAGGTGGGGTCTCGGGATGAAGTAATAGTAGCCAGCGTTGTCCACAGCTGTGCCGCCCAGCGCAGTCACCACGAGCTACCTGTGGTGATTTACACCCATTACAATTAAATAAAGCCACAATTTCAGTTCTGCAGTCATACTGGTCACATTCAGGGCTAGCCACATGTGGTGAAGGGCCTCCACAGTGTGAGGGGCTCCTGCGGTGTCAGGGGCCCCTGTGGTATGAGGGGCTTCCACAGTGTGAGGGACTTCCTTGGTGTGAGGGGCTTCCACGGTGTGAGGGACTTACTTGGTGTGAGGGGCTTCCACGGTGTGAGGGCCCGCAACGGTGTGAGGGGCTTCCGCAGTGTGAGGCCCCCCGAGGTGTGAGGGGCTTCCACGGTGTGAGGGCCCCCCGAGGTGTGAGGGGCTTCCGCAGTGTGAGGGCCCCCCGAGGTGTGAGGGGCTTCCACAGTGTGAGGGCCCCCCGAGGTGTGAGGGGCTTCCACGGTGTGAGGGCCCCCCGAGGTGTGAGGGGCTTCCACAGTGTGAGGGCCCCCCACGGTGTGAGGGGCTTCCGCAGTGTGAGGGCCCCCCGAGGTGTGACGGGCCCCTGTGGTATGAGGGGCTTCCACGGTGTGAGGGGCTTCCACGGTGTGGGGGCCCCCGCAGTGTGAGGGGCTTCCGCAGCATGAGGGGCGTCCGCGGTGTGAGGGGCTTCCACGGTGTGGGGGCCCCCTGCAGTGTGAGGGGCCCCCGCGGTGTGAGGGGCTTCCGCAGCATGAGGGGCGTCCGCAGTGTGAGGGGCCTCTGGCAGTGTGGGGGGCTTCCGCAGTGGACCATGCTGCTGTAGGATGTTTTCCTCATGGCAAAAAGTTCTGTCAGATGACCCTGCTCTGGGGAAACTCTCCCAGCCCAGAGAGGCGGGTATGGGGCTGCTGGGGGAGGAGAGAAAAGTGGAGAACCATTTGGAAGGGTCTGGGGGCCAGGGAGAAGGCCTGAGGATGAGAAAGGGGAAGCTGAGAAAGAGAAGGGATGCTCATGGAGCAGTGTGTGGCCCCTTTGGGTGCTCAGGAAAAGGTCATTCCTCTTTGATCTGGGGCTGGGAGAGGGAGACAGTGCCTACCGTGCTGGGGTTTCAAACCCACAAGGGAGGACCACCTCCTGCAGCACCTTCTCTCAAAAGCTCCAGGCCCACTCTACAGGCCACCTGGACCCCCAAGAGCTGCGCAGCCTCCCCAGCAGCTGATGGGCATCACTGAGAGGGGTGGAGTAGAGAATGCTCATTATGATGGTCAATTCAGGACAAATCCTTTGGAATAGGAAGAGATGCCTGGAAGCTTCTGGAGAATGGAGAGGTCCCCGTTTCCTAACCCACCATTGGTTCTTTGTCACCATATTCCCCACCCTCTGCGTCTGAATGGAATTCCATTAACCCTCTCATTCCTGGAGAACTGCACAAACCACATCTCAACAATGTCTTCCCAGTGGCCACCCAACTCAGCTCAGGGACCTAGTAAGGGCTCGGTTTGTCTGTAGTAAGTGAAAGGTGTGTGGATGGATGGGATTTCTTCAAAGTCTTATATGGAAATTATCCATATAAACCAATGAATAAAGAAGACCTCTTTAGTTTTTATCGGGTTGGGACCAGAAGCCCAATGGTCCCCACCACTGCAGTGACTTGGTTCCCGCTTATCATAACAGCAGTTATTGAAGCTGCTTTTTATGGGACGCCTCCTAGGCTGTGCGTTCTATCTGGATTAGGGGTCAGCAAAGTTTTCTGCAAAGGACCGGAGAATAAATCTTTCAGGTTTTGAGGGCCATAGGGTCTCTATCATAACTCCTCAGCTCTGCCATTGTACCACGGAAGCAATTATAGAAATATATAAATGAATGAAAGTGACTGCGTGCCAATAAAACTCTTATTTCCGTAACCAGGTAGCGGCTGCATTCGGCCCACAGGCCACCATTGGCCAATTCTTGATGTGGGTTATCATGAATCCTCCAACACCCCAAAGGGAATGAAATTTCCCATCGTACCTTACAGCCAGGGGACCACGCTGCAGCCATGCATCCACCTGGCTGCTGGGCTCACATGCCTTTTGAGGCAGACCCAGGCCTATCCAAGCAGGGCTCCCATTCCCTGGAGTACATTTTGACGTGGAACTGCAGAAGGCCCTGCCAAAGGTTGCCCTGGGAGACGTCAGGATTCGGGGTACCTGGGAGTAGCCAGTGATGCCTCAGGGGTAACAGCAGAACCTGGAAGGCTGTAGGAAAAATAGAAGCCTGTTTCCCCTGCTTCACTGAGGTTGTAAGGCAACCCCGAGAAGGCGGAAGGGGACGGGACCAGCAGGACAGTGCACACCCAGGAGACAGGTCTTACCTTGATGACAGGGCTGACCAGCCGGACACTGCCCTGTGTGGACCTTTTTTATGCCCACCACGGGGCAACCACTGCCTCCAGCATCCCCCCTGGAGAAGCTGCTGCAAAGCCATCCCCTTCTATGGGGGCCACAGCCTGAAGCTAAAACAAGAGCCAAAGCATCTTTAGGCATAAGAAGAGGTCTCTTTCTTGTTCTTGGCAGCCCATCCTTCCCCATCTCCTTCTGGATATGAGGTTTCTTGTGACCCTCTTCAAGTTCCTTTGGCTCGCAGCATTGCCTCTCCTCCAGACAATATGGCCTGGCCAGTGTGACCTGCTCCTGTGTGCCCTCCAGCCCTCCCCAGCCATGCCATGGAGGGACAGAGCTGTCCAGATCCCAGCCAGGGTCTCCGATTTGTGCAAGGCGGGAGGAGATGTGTTTCACTGCTGTGAGAGCTGTCTCAGGGTTTCATTCATTCAAGTTTTCAATAGAGGCCATGGTATGCCTTCCAGATATTGGATCTACATCACCGTAATCAGACGAGATTGGGCACATTCAGGGTGTTATGGCTGTAGACAACATCACCATCATCAGAAGAAGGAGGAGGAGAAGCGTTATGTTGAGAGACGTCAGGGGCCTGGTTGCCTGGACTTTCATCATTAGTGCATTCTTATTTGGGTTAAAAATTCATAATCCCTGTGGTCCCTTCTAAAGCGTAGCTTCCCTGGGGAGGCAGTATCCAAAGGCACTCGGACACCTCTGTCACTAACTCTGTCAAGTTTGTTGGATTATAGATAAGGGAGGAGGCGAGGAGGGGCGGAGAGGGAAGTGGGAAGCTGTGTGGGAGGGGTGGGCACTCGGAGTGGAAGTGAAGATCAAGTTGACTCCTCTAGTGGTGGTGCTGGGACCCTGCCTGTCTCTTCTGGGAGTCACCGCCTCCATGTGCATTAATCCTGCAGATCCAGCTGCAGCCTGAGTTTGAATAGGACTAGCTGAGCTCTTTGCTGGCCACTGTCTCCTGTGGAAACCACTGAGTGCGAGGTCAGGAATGGGGTGCTCTCAGACACCGATGGAGCCGTGTCTAAGGCCCAGGGAACATCCTGTGGCTTGGGAGGAGTTACAGTGACACAGATTATCGGGCAAGGGTCTTTGGCCCCCCTCCTTGGCAGTCGAGGGCACACCAGCTTCAGTGAATTAATTCTAGGTGGGTATTTAGGAGGTGTCTGGAGACAGTGTGGGTGCTGAGCTGGCACATCCACCACAGAGCAACTAGGATTATTGAGGAGAAGGAAGAACATTATCTGAGCCCACCTAGGGTTTTCATTTGCAGCCCATGATGAAGTGTGCTGGCCAAGAGGTCAGCTTCAGGCCACGCCTATGGGGACCCTTCCAGCTCTGCACACCCAGCAAGCCCACCAACCCACCCCAGAGTGCTTGCTCCCAACTCACCCTCGCAGCCCTTCCCCCTGGAAATCATAACTAAGCCCTCCCTTCTCCCAGTCTCTCAGAGCTGTCTCAGAGCTAAGCTATCAAGTCCAAGAATGCTCGGAGCATTTCAGCAAGGGTCTTCTTTCTCAAGGACATAGGTACAATTTGGGGTTCAATAAAAGGAATATTTGAAAATAAAGCTGGGCATCCACCCAGCAAAGCCAGCTGGCAACGCCATGAGGGACGCTGTGTTCTTCTAACTCTGCTAAGCCTGCCCTGTGAGCCGTGGCTCAAACCCAGCATGGGAACTTCCTGTAGGGGAAGGGGCCAGGCTGTCTGGAAGAGAGACCTCGAGTCCCCACCCACTTCCCCTGGGACGGGGAGTGGAGAGACCCTCGGCTGCACCTTCTGTCCCCCACCCCCAGCATTGCTGTGGTCAGAGATAATACCAGGTTAGCTACATTAAAATTATTTGGGCTGGGCTCAGTGGCTCACGCCTGTAATCCTAGCACTTTGGGAGGCTGAGGTGGGTGAATCACTTGAGGCCAGGAGTTTGAGACAGGCCTGGCCAACATGGTGAAACCCCGCCTCTACTAAAAATACAAAAATTAGCCCGGTTTGGTAGCCCACGCCTGTAGTCCCAGCTACTCAGGAGGCTGAGGCAGTAGAATCGCTAGAACCCAGGAGGCGGAGGTTGCAGTGAGCCAAGATTGCACCACTGCACCCTAGCCTGGGTGACAAAGTGAGTGAGACTCTGTCTCAAAAAATAAAATAAGATTATTTGAATCCCAGGATTCATTGGGATTCATTTGCATCCTGTTCCTCATCACAGCAACATTCTGGGAGAGAAAGGGAAGACTTCCCAGAGGCTGAATCACTTTACAGGGTTGACCTCACCCACCTCATGACCCCAGGGTGGTAGGAGCCCCTGTACGGATAGGAAGCAGGGGCTGGAGAGGGGGCTTTGGTCAGGAAGGGAGGCTCTGTGAATGCTTCTCGCAAGCCTAGACTGAGCCAGGCATTAGAGGAGTATCCGTCTAGTTGGAATGAGATGATTAAGGTATACTGAACAATTTACACTTAGCATCATATTGCTGTGTGTGTACTCCTGTGTACATATATATATGTGGTATAAATGCGTATGTGTGTTTATATGCGTCTATACACACACGTATGCATGCATATGGGTGTGTACAATATGTGTACGTGAGTATATGTATATGTTATGTGCCTATGCATATATGTATGTGTGTCCAGTTTGTGTGTGTGTATGTGTGTCTATGTGTGTGTGTGATGGCACAGTGCAGCCCGTAAGGCCCTATAACCTCAGAGAAAGGAAAGGCTTTGCCGTTTAGAGTAGCCAAGAAGCCTTCCTGGAGGAGGTGGAACCTGATCCGTCTCTTCAATGGGGCCAGCAGAGGGCAAGGGGAGAGCATTCCTGATACACGACTGAGCAGAGACAAAGGCCCAGAGGTGGGACATGCCTGGTGTGGTGTTCAGAAGCAGAGAACACTGTTAGGAAAGAGGCCAAGCCAGGGAGGAGGGTGTGAGAAGCCAGTGAAGAGTTAGATCCAGTGCGCCAACTCTTCACTGAGTCTGTGGCTGCATCTGTGGATGTCTTGCATGCAGATGTGCAGGCAGCAAGTCCAAGACAGCGTGTTGCTGGAGGGACAGCCAGCGCACAGGCACGTGGCGGGAAGCACATGGCAGGTGGAGGATGCGGAGGAAGCAAGTGCATGCTAGAGAGAAGGAGACTGGAAGACTGGAAGCTGAATGGGGAAAGAGGGGAGGAGGCGAGGACAGGGTGTTAGAACAGATTCTGTATCTCCAAGTGTCCAGTGGGACCTTGGATTTTTGTCTTGAGTCCCAGAACCCAGTTCCTACGCATTTAGTTGGAGTCTTGAGGATTCTTGCCAGTGATTAAGTTTCCCCCATCAAAATAGGCTACGATGGAGACTTGGGATTCCCTTACCCAAAGGTGCCTGGGTCTGGTGAGAAGGGAGAGGCGCTCCCTTTCCATCTCCAGTCCTCCCTGGGAGCTGCGGCCATCAATCTGGGGCAGAGATAGTAAACACTCCGTAAATGTTTACGGATGGTCTCTTGGGAAGGGCTGGGCTGGTTGTGATCCCACATGTCATGGGAAGCGGAGGAGTTGGAAAGGGCACACCCGGGTGGTCTGGTGGTTAGGATGGCCCTGTTCCTGGGAATGGTTGCCACGAAGCGTTTTCCCTGGCTTCTCCATAGCAGCGACTGTTCCTTCCTGGAGTGTTATGAAAACCTGCAATTACCAAGCCGCCTCTGGGTGCGAGCGTTCAGACCTCCTCTTCTTTCTTCCAAGATACACCGAGTCAAGACCCGGTCAGTGCAGAAAGTGGGTTCCTCTCCCACATTCCTTCCTGTACAGCCCCATGGGGCTGTGGTTAATGAGCTTGGTGATTATGTATTTCGTGTCTGGGATGAGGAAGGTGAACGGCTTGAGTGAATGCCTGTGCCTCTCCAAGTTCTGAAGCAAGCTGCTTTCTGCACTCGGCATGCTCTGGGACCACTCAGCAGATCCCACAATGTCTCTGGGGGTTGGGGTCCCCTTCTTCCTCCAGCTGCACTGAGTGGAAGCCAGAGCTGTGCATAGAAGCTGGGAGAGGACTCAAGCAGGAATGTGCAATGCACGGCTTCGTGGAACTCTCCATCCAGACTGCCGCCTTGGGATGCCTGAGTTTAGCTCTATCCTGTTCCTCCGATGATTTCCCTTCTGGGCATATATATTTCCTGGCCTCTTGCCTTTGCATATGTGAGTCGGGATGGGGGTTGGGGGGAGAAGGAAAAACATATAGAATGGGTGGCTCTAGAATGGGTGGCTCCAGACTTGACATTTTCACAGTGGAAGAGAGAATAAAAGCAACTCTTGTGGGTCAGAAAGTTTCTGGACCTGCTGCGCCATAGCCAGTGAGCCCCTAGGCCCCAGATGGCCCTCCTGGGGAAGTTGACATTGGCCCAGCCTCAGGTAGACAGAGCATATGGAGCTTCCTATAGAGCAGGTGAGGCACAGGGGTATGACCTCCATTTCCCTGGGAGAGCAGTCACCCCTCTGCCACCTGACCAGCTGCCCAGTCACTGGCTGCTGCACTCACATTCAGGCAACCGTGAACTCCCTAGAACTGCATCTGCTCAAACTGCTGCTCGACCCCTGCTTTGCATGCTTACTTCTGCCTCCTGCTCACAGTCCTGTCTCCCTGATTCTCCACATGGCTCCCTGTCACCCAGCAGCCCTGTGCCCCACCGCAGTGCAGAGAAGCCAGTGATGGTCCCCTGCATGATGAGAGACTCCTGTGTCTACATCCTTCCTCCAAGGAGAAGGTGGCTAGTTTTGTGGCTTGGCCAGGAGTGGGTTTGGGTCAGCTTCTGCACAGGGTCCACAGTGTCCATTTTAAGGCCAATGGGCAACATCTTGTCCAAGGTCCTCATTTTGCAGCAAGAGCCGGGCTCCCCAAGGTGGGACCCTTGCCATTAGTAGAGCCAGACTCTTCTCTAGTTTCTGCCCTGGTGCTGTTCCCAGCATCTCACAAGGCCCCACTCTGTCACCAAGAAGCAGTGAGGTCTTGATGTTCAGAAGAGGAAGAAACCACAAAATAACCCATTCTCTTGTAAGCTGCTGCTCATGGAATTCTGGGGGCTCTTTGCCCCTTACCCAGAGTGGTAGGCCTTGCTGAAAAGCAGAATTAAACCACCTTGGAACAGACAACTTTTAGAAATCAACAATTAGATTGTGATTTCTAGACAATTTATAAATCAGTTGAATTTTAATCAATTCATTAAAAAGGATCATCCCTAAAAGTCAAAAGCAGAAGGAAATACATGAACCTTACTAATGTTAATTGAAAAAAAAGCAAAGTAAGAAAAAGTATATGTAGTATGCTACTGTTTCTCTCTAAAAAGACAGATACAAACATATATTCCTGCTTACTTATATTAAAGATAATGAATAGATGGATAAACCATAAAACCTATGAAATTGTTATTTATAGGACACAGGGGAGTCAGTAGCACTAGACATCTCTAAACACCTTGTTTTGCAGATCTGACCTTACAACCATGTTAAATGTTTCACATAATTGTAAGTAAAAGTTAGATTGATATAAAAGCAAACCTTTTGCTGTGCCTGAGAGAGTAGGTACCTGCATGAGCTAAGGCGTCCAGACCGGCTCATTGGGTAGCAGAGGGTCCCCCAGCCTTCTCAACATTCGATGGTGGGGTGTCTAATACACTTCTCAAAGTCAGGATTTCTAAAACTAAGCTTCCATCTGCCCCAAGCCTGCCCCACTCCCTCAGTCTTCCCCATCTCAGACAACACAGCTCCATCCTCCTTGCAGTTGCTGAGGCCAGTCACCGTGCAGACATTCTTGACTCCAGCCGTTCTCTCCACCCACAGTGGATCATCAGCAGTTCCTACGGATCCCACCTTTAAAGCGATCCAGGATCTCCACCTCTTACTCCCTCTACTCCTGTCGGCTGGGCCAAGGCAGTGTGGGCTCTCACTGGGATTACTCCTATAACATTACTGTCTTTGATCTTGCCTTTTTCAATGTCATTTCTTAGCTCAGAACACTCCAGTGGTTCCCAATTTCATCCAGAATAAGGGCCAAAGTCCTTTCAATGGTCTGCAAGGCCCCAGATGATTTAGCTCCCACCACCTCTCTGACCTCATCATGTGGCCTCCCCCTTCACACTCTGCACTCCCGCCACCCTGCCTTCCTAGGGGCCAGAAGTTCCACCTCAGGGACTTTGCACTGGCTGTTCCCCCTCCCCGGATTGCCCCTCTCCTGGGTATTTGCATGGCTTCTTCCTCCCCTCCCTTAAGTCTTGGCTGCTCCATGTCACCTTCTCAGGGAGGCCTGTCTTAACCATTCCACCTAAAAGGCAGTCTCCACCAGGGGTGCCCCCACCATACACCAGCATTCCCAGTCCTTCCAGCTTCCCACTTCCATAGGCCTTCCCACACTCTGGTATTCTCCATGGTGCGTTTGTTCTGTTTATCTTCTGCATCTCCCCACTGGGTGATGAGCAGAGCCTGGCATGGGTGAATGCCCACTAAACCGCTGTTGAGTAAGTGAGTGAGTGGACAGGACGGTAGCCAGCCCTGCTCAAAGTCACTTACTTTATCCTCTCAGGGCCTTTCAGCACCTCGCTTAGGGACCTGCCCAGCTCCTTGGGCTACCTCCCTTCCTGCAGGTCCCCTCCCGAGGCCAGACATAAGACACCCCAGGAAGTCCTAGCCTCAGAGTCCAGATTTGAAGCAGAAGGAAAGGTCAGTTCCCACAATCCACCCTGGACAGCTGGTCACCCTGTCTCTAAGTCTTCTCGCACCTCCCAGGGCTTGTGACATTGCAGGGATGTTAGTGTCCTCGTCTGGGTGGGAGTTATTACTCTTCATACTCCCCGTCACCAGTGGGACAGCCAAGATTCCTCCTAGCGTGAGAGCCTTCAGGCCAGAGCAGAGGGAGTTGTGGGGCAGAGTTAGCACAGGCCACAGTGGGTTATTGAGGGAAACTGGGGTGTCAGAATGACAGACCTAACCCCCAAACTGGACGTCAAGCAAGTGCGTTCCTGTGTCGTGGCCCATGACACCTTTGTGAAGGATAGAACCCCTGCCTGATGGGCCACTGGGGGAAGGTTTTCAGTTGGACTTGATGGACCTTCACTCACCTGGTGGGGTGTGGTGGGACGGGCCGCAGTACAAACTCCGCTCTGGCTCTGGCTCTGCCCTTGCTCACTCTCTGGCCTGTGGACGAACCTCTCTACCTCTTCCCAGTCACTTCATCTTTAAAGAGACTGTCATCACTGCCACTCAGAGGGCGGCAGTGGAGACTGAGTCCGTGCTGAGGGTGCTGCACCCATACTGGATGGTTAGCATTTTAAAATGGTAGCCCGGCAGATTGGCCCTTGGCGAGGCCCTTCCCAGGGGCCACCGGAAGCCGAGAGGCCTGTGGGCCACAGCTCTATCATACATTGTGGTTTCAAAGTTCACAAATGCCTTTAGGTAATTCCTCTGTTCAGGAATCATAGGAGGGAGTTGTGCTGGTAGTTGGAATATTTACCCGTTAGCTCATCTCCCTCCCCTCTTCCTCCCCTTCCCCAGATGTCTGCCTGGCCATCTGCAGTGGCCCAGGTGACCTTCTGCTGATGTGCTGTGGGGTCTACCAGGCTATTGTGTTTAATAAACTCTTAGAGCATGTGTCCTATGTTTGAAGGACTCTACAAATATCAATGCACATTGTCAGTACAGCCACCCTTTAGGGTAGATGTTATTATGTTTGCATCTTACAGGTGAGGGAACTGAGGCAGAGAGCAGTTCTGCAACTTGCCTGGGGTTATACAACAAGTCAGAGGCAAAGCCAGGACCTGGATGCAGGCAGGCTGCCATAGACTCTGGGCTCGGACAATTCCCCTTCTTTCTTTCTCTGCTCAGCCCCTTGGGACCTCTCTTGGCAGCCTGTGACCCAGCTGCAGCCCTGCCCCTGAAGCCCAGTTCTGACCATCCAGCTTCCAAACTTAGAGATGGCCCCCTGTAGCCAGAACCAAAGTTCCTGCACTTCCCCCTACCATGGACCTCCAGAGTCCTCTAAAACCTGGCCCAACCTAACTTTCCAGAATCTCTTCCTGCAACCCCACCCTCACTGGCCGTGCACCTGGTGTCTCCATTGGCTGGGCCTCCGCACTCTCTGACCATGCCTGGGCTTTCCCTGCTGGACTGTCCTTTCTCCAGAAACCCCACCCAAGCTGCAAGTCCCAGATATGCTCTTAGCAGAATGGTCAGGGTCAGACTGGTGTTCCTCAGTTTACTCTGGCACTTTTATGCCTAAGAACCAAGAGCAAGAAGTATTTATATCCATCACTCGGGACATCCTGGGCTACTCAGTCCTTGCCCTTGGCCTGCCTTGACTGTCACCTCTTCCCCCACTGCACACCTTGTTCCTTTGTGTCACCAGGGAGCGGAGATGCTCTGGCTTTGGAAGGAGTGGACTCCAGCTCCCAGGACCTCTCCCTACCCGTGGTCAACTCACTGGAAGCCTGGAGTAGCTGAAACCAGACCATTAAAAAATTCCTGATGGGTTCTAGAAATATTACGGTGTTTTATTTGTAATATTTATCTAGCCCCCCCCCCATGCCCCGACCCCACCAAGTCCAGAAATACAGCATTGTGGTTAAGAGTGTGGGCTCTCCTCAGCTGTGTGACCTGGGGCTAGTTACGTCACTTCTTTATACCTGTTTCATCAGCTATAAAATGAGGACAATAATGTCACTGCCTACCCCGTAGTACTGCGGTGATGATTGAGTAAGCGTATTTGTGTTCTTAGAACAGTGCCTTGGACAGAGAAAGCACCATACACGCCATTCATTATCCTGGCAGTTGTTATTGTTAGAAAAGACAGCTGGGTCCCAGAGAGGTGTTTCCTCTAAGCCACTGTCACACAGTTAACAGCCACAGGTTGGAGTCGAGCTGGTAGCCTGCCTCTCCAGCCCGAGTCTGCTCTGTACTCTGCCCCTCCCTCTGCTTGGTGCATGTTGCCAGGCAGTGGGCACTCCGTGAGCCTAAAATACCCAGGTGCTACCCTATCCCACCCTGTGTCCTGCCAGCTCTGCCAGCACTGGCCCAGCCCACTCCATCAGCCACATGACCAGGGCCATCTTTTTTTTTTTTTTTTTTGAGACGGAGTCTTGCTTTGTTGTCCAGGCTGGAGTGCAGTGATGCAATCTCGGCTCACTGCAACCTCCACCCCCCAGGTTCAAGTGATTCTCCTGCCTCAGCCTCCCAAAGAGCTGGGATTACAGGCATACACCACCATGCCTGGCTGATTTTTTTGTATTCTTAGTAGGGGCAGGATTTTGTCCTGTTGGCCAGGCTGGTCTCAAACTCCTGACCTCAGGTGATCCTCCTGCCTTGGCCTCCCAACCTGCTGGGATTACAGGCATGAACCACCATGCCTGGCCAACCAAGGCCATCTTTAAGAGGCCTGGCTCAGTTTCTCACCCAAAAGAAGCGGACTTATGGGGCTGAGAGCCTCCCACTCTGCTGTCCTCTCCTCATCTTCATCTTACCTCGGGCCACGCTCAGCACAAGAAGGGAGCACAGGGCACCTCCCGGGGAACAGAGAGCCAGTGAGTGCCGCTGGGACCAAGGGCCTGACACCTGCCTCCTTGTCCCCCAGCTCAGAAACCACTTACCAGGGCTCCTGACCCACAGCAAAAATCTAAACACTTCTTTCCAGTGGAGCCCAATACCAACTGCAGAAAGCCAGGCAGGGGCAGAAGAACAGGATGTGGTCCCTGCCTGCCTGCCTCCAGGGATGTGCTGTGGACATAGGCCATAAACATGCAGACATTTATTCTCAACACTAGGAAAAGGTCCTGGGACAGACAGGGCCTTTCTCTTGGGCTGGGGTGACCAGGACCGTTTCCTGAAGGAGACAGCACACGAGCTCCCCAAGAAGGAAGAGATGTGTTGAGGCAAAGATGAGTGGGGCGGGAGTTCCTGCAGGGGAATGGCATGGGTGCTTATAGGGAGAAAGAAAGGAGCAGGGCAGGTTGCAGCACAGTGTCCAGGGTGTCCCGGGATTCTTCTCAAGCCTTGAGGCTCCCCAGAGGGCAAGCAGAGGGATCCAGACCCTTGTGAATGCTCCCCAAAGGGGCTGCAGACCCAAGGTTGCCTGTAAGAGGCTGAACCTGACACAGGAACCCTAGAGATGCCAGAGGAGGCACCTTCTGCATTCGGGCCTCCTGGGTTCACGCGCAGACAGCGAGAGCGCCATGCCTGGAGTCCTGACTTGTCACTGCTGCTGTTTCCCAAGTGAGCGATGACAGCAGCAGCAGAATCAACTTATTGAGCCTTGCTCTGTGTCAGAGCAACACAGAGCCAAGGCGCAGCTCATTTAACCCTTGGAAACCAATGCAATAGCCTTTATCATCATTATTCTCCCATTTCACAAATGGAAAAACTGAGGCATGGACAGTAAGCGCCTTGCCCAGGGGCCCATACTAGAAAGTGACTGGGTCCAGAGTCTGGCTGGGTCCAGTGTCTGGCTCTCCCTGCTTCTGCCAGGAGTATTGGGGTGTTTTTTCATCTTTAAATAGCGCAGTGTGAATTCTTGCCTGTGGGCATGGGGTGAGCATCAGGGCTTCATGGAGATGGGAGCAGCACACCCAGGACTCGGCCCCTCCACCAGTTTATCACTCAGCAGCCCAGGGAGCCACTCTGGTGGTTTTGACCATTACACATTTTAAATTATTTTTATTCTTAGTCAAATATTTAATTTTTTACCCATAATGGACAGTTGGTTAAAAGCAGGAAGCATTAAAGAACACTGATATTAAAAGGCTGGTTCATGAGGAACATGTAAGTGGTAATAATTCTGCACATATGCCTCAGGGTGCTCTGGCCGGATCTGCAAGCCTCATTCATCTGATCAGAGTTCTCGTGTGGCAGCTCCTGCAGCTTGCAGAGCTTCACAACCCCGGGCTGGAGGCGGACAGAGCCCAACACCCATCTGACTCTGTGTCCACAGGGAGCCAAGGCCCTCCTCACTCACGTCATGCAATTTGGACAGAAGCACTTCCTAAAAACTCTCAGGTCTCAGCATTTAGAAACAAAGCAAGAATATTACAAAATCAAACCGGTTGACTTTTGTTTTTCTAGAAAAACAGAAAATTCAAGAATTCCAAACAGCGGGCCATGAAATCAGTTTTTGCTTTTTGTTTCTTTTTATGCCTTATATAGTCAAACTTTAGCCTGTAGTTTAGTGTGTACTGATGCCAAATCCACAATGTGATGATAATATGTCATTTTGAAATTTCTTTGTAGAAAATCATGCTTTTGCTTTTATAACTCGTTTGCAATAAATGAAGAAGAATGCATCACTTGATAATTGGCAGAAGGCTAAATTTTGCCTGTATTCATGAATGTTATTAAAGATCGGGTTAAACACAAATCTTGTAATTCACCTCCAATAACATATCAATCTAAAAACTGTATTTGACATAAAGTAACTTCTTTATCTAGTACTACCAAAAATAACAAATTTTTTTTTTTAACACTTAAGAGTGTTTCCAAGAGAAAATATTATGGTGAGAGGAATTCTCAAGTCCCAAAGAGTCAAGCGAGATTCAGCTGCGGCAGCCCTCTAAACTGCCCCAGTTTCCATGAAGGTAAAAATAAGAATAGTGAGAATTCATCCTTTTTTCCTCCCGTTGAGGGGCTAGGTCTGATAAGTGCCTTACAGGCCTAACCCCGAGAGGAGGGGCTTACTTTGAGAAATTTGACCACAAGTGCTGTCCAAAAGGTCAAACTGACTTGCTTTTGGTGAGTGCTGGTACACAGGCCCTCCCAAGTTCCCCAAGATGTGGGAGGGTTTGGCCGCCCTTCAGACTGTGCCCAGACACTCAAGTTCCATTAAGGATTCTATTGGTTCCAAGTACACAGATGCACAATGAGCTCTGTGTTCAACCCTGGTAGTGCCATCCTATGGTAAGGGGTCTCTGCAGTTTCACCTCCTGCTAGGTGCAGCAGGACCCCCTTGTGTCCATTTTATTGTATTTCATTTGATTTGCCCAGTGTGTAAGAAATTGACTTAAGAAAAATTGCCACCAAGCCTTTGTTGAGCTTGGCATTTCTTCTAGAATGGCCTCTCCCCTCCTCCCTTTTAACTAAATCCTGCTTATTTTTAAAAACTTTTGATTCTGACAAAATTTCAGACTCTCAGAAAAGTTGCAGAAATAGTACAAAGAATTCTCACATATCCATCACCCATTTTCCTGTGATGTTAACATTTTATCCTTCTCTCTCTCGTATACATTTTTTTCTGACCCGTCTGAGAGTAAGTTGCCAAAATGATACCCTTTTACTGCTAAATATTTCACAGTGTATTTCTTTAAAACAAAGACTTTTTTTCATAACCACAATACAATTCTCAAAATCAGGAAACTGACATAGATACGATACTGTCATTGAGTCTATAGACCTTACTCATATTTCTCTAGCGATCGATCCTAGACTATGGGCTGCATTCAATTGTGATGACTTGTTAGTATCTTTTAACCTGGGGCAGTTCTTTTTTTTTTTTTTTCTTTTGAGATGGAGTCTCACTCTGTCGCCCAGGCTGGAGTGCAGTGGTGCAATCTCGGCTTGCTGCAAGCTTCCATCTCCCGGATTCACGCCATTCTCCTGCCTCTGCCTCCCCAGCAGCTGGGACTACAGGCGCACGTCACCACGCCTGGCTAATTTTTTGTATTTTTAGTAGAGACAGGGTTTCACCTTGTTAGCCATGATGGTCTCGATCTCCTGACCTTGTGATCTGCCCGCCTCGGCCTCCCAAAGTGCTGGGATTACAGGCGTGAGCCACCGCGCCCGGCCAACCTGGGGCAGTTCTTAAGTCTCTGTATTTCATGACATTGGCCTTTTTTTAAAGAGTGACCAGTTATTTTTGTAGAAGGTCCCTCAATGTCAGTTTCTGTGGCATTTCTTCATGATTGGACTTGGGTTCTACGCACTGTAGTGATGTGACCTTCCCAGTGCACCATGTCAGGAGGTACATGCTATTCTTTAATCCCCTGCCTGGTGATGTTAACTGTGATTACCCGGCTAAGGTGGTGTCTGCCAAGTTTCTCCACTGTAAAGTTACAAGTTTTCCCTTTGTAATTAAGAAGTATCTTTGGGGAGATATTTTGAGGCGATGCCAATGTTCTGTTTTTCTTCAAACTTTCACCCACTGACTTCTATTGATGATTCTTGCTTGAAACAATTATGCTTATGGTGGTTGCCAAATGATTTTCTAATTCCATCATCCCTTCTAAATGTACTAGTTGTCTTTTATCATAAGGGAAAGCCTTTCATTGACTTTTAACTCACTGCTCTAAGCCTCAGGACCCCAGCATTTGGGAACTAGTAGAGCAGGTCTTTGTCCCAGAATACACAGGCTGACTCTTAGCTGAGTGGTGTTTAATGTGAAGGTTATCAGCACCCTGCTACAAGGTCCCTTGTATTTTGGAAGGTTCTAGACAAAGAAACTGTCTGCTGGGAAGCCATGTCCCAAGATGGCTGGGCTGGGGGTTCTGCTGTGCATGAAACCTTGAGGAGTCCTCTCTGTGATAATGTCTCACCACGACCCCATCAGTTCCACCAGCCCTGGCTGGAAAATGTGGCCCGGAGAGGCCCTACTCCAGCTAACTCCATTTCGCATTTCCTCTCCTTCCCAGGATGGAAAAACAGCCTTTCAGGGACAAGCGAACCTGTCAGTAATGAAGTCGTGAGTGAAGGAGACAGTCCCAGAAGGGTGGCTGGGCTGTGAGGCCTAATGGAGTGACGTGGCTGGCGGCATTCTCCACCAAGAGCCTGGAAGCTCCACAGCCCACGAAGCCCAGCTGGCTCCTCTGTGTCCCATCTGTGGGGTCATCTTTGCTTCACGTGGGGGCCTTTCCCCAACAAGGGCTGGCATCCCCTCCCAGGGCCAGCCCAAGGCAGAGGGAATGTGGACAAGGTTTATCATCACCCTGTGGTCAGAACTTTTAGCTCGGGCTGTTAGCTGTTTTCCACCCCCAGGCACACCCACCACACCTGTCTGCTCTCAGAGGTGCCCCAGGCTCCACGCTTTCCCTCTTGAAAAGTGTCTCTCCTGTGCTGCACTCCTCTGGAACGCTTATGTTTGGGACACCAGGGTCACAGATTGCTGGCCTGATGAAGTACTCCGTGCATACTGATTGAAGTGAGAACGTGTGGGGAGGGTCTTGATGGGTGTGGAAGATCAGGCACAGGGACAAGCAGATGAGGCACTATGATGGTGGCACCGCCTCTCTAGCTCTTGCCTGGTAGACAGGAGGGCCAGGCTGGCCAGGAGGAGTCAGGAATTAGGTGAGAGGGAGCATTGTCACCAAAGTTTCAGGTCAGAGCGTGGCAAGATGATAGGCCACACAGCAGGATGGACAGAGGAGAGAGGCCTCAGTGTGGCATGGTCTCTTCATCCAGAAACAGAGACTTTGAAAGCCTGGGTCAAAAATGCTGAGTCCAGCACCCTGGCACCTGATCCAGGATGGAGCTGAGTTCCCCGGCAGTCTAAGGGGATCCTCTCATCCCCACTACTTCTCTGTCTCCATCCAACCGCCAACCACTGCCAGTGTCTCTACTCTTATTTTTCAAGGTATTCCTCTTGGTTCTGTGGGTCCTTCCATTACCTCACCTCCTCCAGGAAGCCCTCCCTAACCTCACCCCGAGAACTCACCAGACCCCTTGTCTTTCCCATGCTGTGGTGGATGGTTCTTTGAGTAGACATAGCAATTTTGCCGCTAGATTTTAAGATCCCCAAGGGCAGGAACCATATGTTATGTTGCTTTGTGGCAACCTGAGCCCCTATGCATAACAAATACACCAGAGTCTCATCAGATTTTAGGATTGCAAAGGAAGACTCAAAAGCTGGTATGTGGCTCTACCCAGATCTCAGGGGAGAGGCCAGCCTGAGAAGCAACATTCTTCATTCGTTGGATGAAATGTGGTTTTCAGTGAATCAAGAATAAACTGTGATGGGTGAGGAGGCTACCATTGGCCAGCTTGCCAACCAGTGCTGAGCCTCCAGTGCCCCATCTCCTGCCCCAGCAGGCTCCCCATGGGTTCCTGGCTAAGAATCTTGGGAAACCGCAGTAGGCAGGCTTGCATGGAGGGCCTCTCGCCAGAAGTAGAGAGGTGCGCTGGGCAGGGGAAGGGCCTGCACTGGAGCCAACAGGGTGGTGGCCCACACACAGCTCAAGCTGCTGAGGCGTGTTCATCGTCCTAGGGAAGCTCCTGACACCTCGGAGTCCTGGGGTCACTACTCGGTTTCATGCCCAGGCCTTGAAGTGAAACACTTCATTCAGAAAGTCTGGGGGAAGAGAAATTGGCTCGTTCAAGAGAATTTTGCCACCAGGAGCTGCGGCTCACGCTTATAATCCCAGTGCTCTGAGAAGCCAAGGTAAATGGAGGGCTTCAGCCCAGGAGTTCAAGACCAGCATTAGCAACATAGCAAAACTCCTGTCTCTATAAAAATTAAAAAAAAAAAAAAAATTAGCCAGTCATGGTGGCACGAGCCTGTAGTCCTAGCTACTTGGAAGGCTGAGGTGGGAGGATCACTTGAGCCCTGGAGGTCAAGGTTGCATGAACTATGGTCATGCCACTGCACTCCAGCCTGGACAACAGAGCAAAACCCAAACCCCTGACTCTAAGAAATAATAATAATAACAATTTAACAAAAAAGGAGATTTTTGTTATCAGCTGCAAGTCACCCCATCAATGGCCAAAGTAATGGAGAAAGCAGCCCTTTCCACCAGTCCCAAGATGGACTTTGACGAATTAAAATGCCCAGTCCTTTGCATTTTCTCAGTTATTCCTACTAGATGATTTTAAATAGCAGTGAGGAAGTTTTTCTAGAAGAGCACAGATGGGTCAGTCTCTTGGAGTGAAGAGCACAGGCGCAAGATGGGGGTTCAGGCCCTGGTCCTGGAAGGGCTTGCTGCTCAACCTCTCCCAAGGGGGAAAGGCTCCCCCAGGGTTGCTGTAAGGATCAAGGGGGAACATGTGTGTCCCCAGCAGGTGGGGGGCCACTCAGTGTTTGTTAAATCTGAGTACCATGGTGACTTGGGACGAAGGGAGGGAGGGAAAGAGGAAGGGATAATGATGGTGCTAAACTGAGTATCACTACACCTTTACTCCACCTTCACTCCAGCCCTGAGAGTGGAAGGAAAGCCAGAAACCCAGAGGTGTGGGACAGCGTGGGACAATGGAGTCAGGCCCATTCCCTGGGAAGGCACCTCCCGGAGATCAGCGCACCCCATCCTCACAGCTACCATGTGCATAGCTGTTGTGAGGGCCATTTGATTGATTAGATAACAGAGGGGCAGAGAAGTTAAGTGACTTGTCCAAGACCACCGAGCGAGACCAGGGCAAAACTAGCATATGAACCCAAGGGTGTCCAGCTTTCAAGTTGTCACCACATCAGGCTGTCCCTCCAGATGAGAACTCCTTAGAGGGCTGCTGAGGTCCAGGAGGGCTTCCTGGATGATGTGCTGGTTGCCGAATAGGCACTAGCTAATTAGTGAGGTATAGGGCACTGCGGTTTCTAACTGTTGGCCAGTGATCAGACACCTCCCGTGACAGGAAGCTCACCATGTCCCCCGACAGACCCTTCTGCTGTGGGGCAGCCATCCCCATGAGAAAGTTCCTTCGTTAAGTGAGTCCAGGCTGCATCTCTGAGCCTTGCCTCTACTGGCCGCTCCTCCCCAACCCTCTTTTTTCAGACAGGCTCCATGATTGGTTGCACCTGGGATTTTAAAGAACTTTTAGGCGACTTTCTCTCCATGTGCCTTCCTCTTGGTCCTAGCTTTTCTAGTTTAAGGGCTGTTCCACCACGCCGAGGTGGTGAGATTAAAACAGGCAAGAAAGGGTGACTTCCAGGAGAGCAACTTCTAGGTCAATCAACTCGTGGGGTGAGTGAGACGGCAGAGGGCCAGCTAAGGCCCATCGGCCAGGGTACCGAGGCCAGCTATGGTGGATTCAAATGGCTGGGCTTTGGGCTGGTGGTAGAGGAAGTCACTGAAGGTGGACCCCAAGCTGTGGGGACCCCGTCACAGTATTTCCCTCAGGACGATGGTAGTGAATGTTGGGTGATGAAGCGTTTCATGGTGGGAAACTACGCCCAAAGCTCAGCCCTTAGAGCCCAAAACCAGAAGAGAAGCCAGACATCCTGGGGTCTCTTCCTTGACCTAACATTTGAAACAGCCCCAGTCTTCCCATCTGTACTATGGGTGCATAGTGTGATCCCTCCCTCTGCATAGCTGGAGGATTCGTGCTCTATTGCTTGGAAAACCCACAGCATAATAATATTACAAACAAACACTAATATAGCACTTATATCAAGTCCTTTAAAACTCTCAAGAACCCTATGAGATGGGTTTTCTATTTCTTCCCAATTTAAAGGGGAAGAAGCTAAGGCACAGAGCAGTTAAGGAACTTGCCCAAAGTTGAACAGCTAAAAGTGCAGTGTCAGGATTTGAACTCTGGGGATCTGGCTCCAAAGTTCGTACTTCAAACTTCCAGGAACTACTGTGAAGCTCGGGGGATGCCCAGAGCCACCAGCAGGCTGCAGTGAGGGGCCATGGGCCAGATCTGGGAGACTGCAGGCCTTGGCAGGCTGAGCGGAAGGGCGAGGGCCTTCCCCTGGAAACACTTCACCAGGTTCACGCGGAGCCTGGCGACTCCCCAGGGCAGCCGCGTGCTCTTCCCATGACATCACGCTGCCTCAGAACTTTTGAGGCTGAGGATTCTTGGAATGCTGGATTCACCCTGGAACAAAAATAATACCTCGTATTTAGAACGTGCTTTTGTTCCCCACAGGCTTTCCCGGGCTTCATTTCATTGTAGCCTCAGACTAGCCTTGTGATCCAGGCAGGAGTCCTGTAGGTGGGAGGCCACCCTAAGAACCTGAGTCGGGGTTGGTCTCCCCATTCTGCAGGTGGGAACACTGAGCCACGGGGAGTTGAGTGGTTGGCCAAAGCTGCCCAGCAAACCGGTTCTGGGCAATGTGGGCCAAGAGCCCTGGATTTCCAGTGGGGTTGAGAGGAGGCCTCAGAAATGGGTCCGCAGTTGAGTGAAGCTCAGAACCCCATAGAATATCCCCAAGAAAGCCTTTTTCCCTTGGCCTTGTGTGCTGCCCCAAGATGGAGGAAGGTGGCAGGAGTCTGCACGCTTTCCTCCCTTCACCACGAGGCAGCAATGAAGCCAGAGGGGCCACCCCAAAAACAAACCCCCAGCCCTGCCCCGCAGGCCCCAGCCACAGGAACCAGCAGACTGTGGTGGGAAAGGGCTGTTCCCAGCACAGATGGAAACCAAGGGCTGCAGCGGCTTCTGTGGTTTTCCCCAGACGCAGTGGAGCCAAGGCTGGCTGGCTGGATCTCCAACCCTCCCATCCAGAGCCCTCCCAGGCTCTCCCCTCACCAGTCCCAGCCTCCCCATTCCCAGCAGGCCCTGGCTCAGCCCTCCGCCTTTGCTTCTGCACCACACACTGCCATAGGACAGCCCACGGCTCCCTCCTTGCTGACTTTGGCTGAGGCCTGTGGTCCTCTGAATTTGGGTTTAGTGGCTCAGCAATGGTATGCAAGCTGCCCTACACTCTCAGCACCCTCAGTATGGTGGCTGAGGGCGCACATTCGGGGGCCAAACTGCCTAAGTTCAAACCCAGGCGCTGCTTGGTGCAAGCTGTGTGGCATTGGGCAAGTTTCTTACCCTCTCTGTGCCTTGAAGACCTCTCTGTAAAATGGGGTGAACAGTAATGCTTCTTTTGGGGTTAAACGAAAGCCATGCCTGGCTCACTGTAACTGCTTCCTACATGTTAGCTATGAACCATTCTTTTGCATCCCTGTGATGTGAGTTTGAGTCCTGTGGCCTCTCAGGGCCACGCTTAGAGTGTGTAAATTGCCTGAGTCCAGGGCCTGCGCTTGGTTTATGCTCTGATGGGACTGTCTTGACTTTCTCAATAGCTTTTGAACCAGGGGCCCACATTTTCATCTTGCACTAGGTTCCACTCATTACGTGGCCAGTCCTGCCTCCAGGCCAGAGTAGGACGTAGGCCTGTGCTGCTCTCTGCTTCCTTTCCTTCGTGACTCCTGGGATGAAGCTGGAGACCTTTTTCTGTAACTAATGTATTCACATCTGCCTCTCCAAATGGGCGCTCAGCTTCATGAAGGCAGCAGCCCTGGGCACTGGAGTCATTGCTGCCCCTCCCCAGACCATGAGGAAGAGAGAAAGAAGGCTCTGCCTCATCTGAAGAAAGTGGATGGTTTGGGAGCATTTCAGAGGCACACACAAGACACTCCGGTGGCAGAGACGTGGGTGTGATGTAGGGCGTTCCAGACTGTAATCGTATCAGGAGTCTGGAGGGCTCGGGTGGGACCCTGGGAGCTGGGGAAGGCTCCCGCTCAGGTCTGGACCTTAAGACCTGGATGGGAGTGGGGGAGTGCTGAAGGACTCCGTAGGGACAGCTGAACAGCTTTGTCACACACGTACCCTGCCTCCACCCCAACTTCTCTCAGAGGGCTGCAGGAGCTATGTGCCCTCAGGTGAACCCACTGACATCTCTGATTAACCTCTGGGCAGAACAGAGTCTCAGCATGTGTTTAATTAATGAAACAACAATGAACCAGCCTTTCTCTGCATCATTTATTGTTCATTCATTCATTCATTCTACAGTTGGTGAGAAAAGTCTTTGCCTGTAGGGTACAGAGGTACCAGTCAGACCTTTCTTCTATTCCAGAGCATCATTCGGCGAGGTAAACATCTGATTTCTAAAGCTTTGAGTCCATGCAGTGAGACACCACACTTCTTACGTGAACTTTTGCCTAGGCTGGCAAAGACCTCAATCTTCAATTGTTTTCCGCCCAACTCTGAGCAAAGAGAGCCACAGAATCTATGGGAGCGGGAGAGTCTGCAGCTTGGCTGGCCGCCCACGGTGGCAGGAGTGTTTCTGACGCATGCTGGCCCTCACCTCTCAGGGTTGTCAGGAGGGAGTGTTCGGGAAGCAGCTGGTCCAGTGCTGCTGTTGCTGCCATGATGATAATGATGGGCCCTGGCAATTACAGGGCCTGTGTGTTGCCTAAGCTTTGTAGCGATGCCCCCAGTTCTCCAAAGAGCACTGAGATCTCCAATAAGTAATTGTTAAATCCAGTCATATGGCGCGTTACAGCAGAAACAGATCTGAGTTCCCATGAGGGCTTTGCCACTAACTAGCTGGGCAACCCTAGAAGAACAAAGCAACCTGTCCAGACCTTGGTTTTCTTATCCGTCATGCTGTAACTCATGTAATCCTCACAACTGCCCCTCAGGTGGGGACTGGCACAGCTGGAAACAGACACAGAGAGGTGAGATCACCCCGCCCACGAAACTGAGTGGCACAGTGCCAGGCTCTGTGCAGGCTGCCATCCCCCAGACAGACCTGGCAAGGAGTGTCCTTCAGGGGACACCCATCATCCGATTCAGCCCTGTGCGCACCATGGGTGCTGTTAGTGCAGGTCACTGTGATCCTTGTCTCTGAGGGTTCATCAGCCAATGCCATGATGTCCCTTGGTTGACTCCCTCATGAGGGAAGAAAACCTCCCCTCCCTTATACTTTTCCTTTTTAGGCTTCTCCATCATTCTGCAAACTGGGGTGGGTGTGTGTGGCGACTTTTGTTCCTGGGTCCTATATGCCGTCGCTTGGCTAAGCAGCCCCTGAGCTGCAACGAAATTGCTGGTGCCTGTGCCTCCGAGCCTCACTGCAACTCTTGAATTGTCCCAAGTGGCTGGGCCAGGGCAGGCAGAGCTCACTCAGGGCATGTGTAGGTGGGCAGGAGTGGAGGTGCCTACGCTGGTAATAAGCAGTCATCACTTTTCCTGAAGGCAAGAAATATGAGCCCATGCATAGTTTTAAAACCACTTGCCCTAGGAATTTTGCTTTCAGAAATTTTTAAGCAGACCTACAAATTATGTGGTAAAGTGTCCGACATGGAGAGAACCATAATAAGTCAGTGGCCCTCAGAATATCTAGTTGGGAACGATTATGAAATAAAAAACGAACAGAGGGACATTTGTCTCCATTTGGACTGATGTTAAAACCATTTTTTTAAAACAAAATTTGAAGTTATTCTCCCTACACCCACCTCCCAAAATGCAGCTGGGGTGTTCTGAGAACATTTTTGTTTTTTTTGTATAAAACAGAGCAGTCTTAAGAGTCAAACAAGACATCTGATTTCAGAACCCAAAGAAGAAAGAATAAACTAAATGAACGATGGAAAAAGCATAAACTGACAATTTCCATTCTCAAAAAAATAAATAAATCAAAAGCATTATTTTCCCAACAGCAGGTGTTGCCAGTAGCACAAATGGAATATTAGTCTTATCTCCTGGGCCATTCTTCCTCACCCAGGGAAGACTTCCCCAGAAGTAAAGAGGCAGAGAGATAGGTTTTTGCCCTTCTTGCTTGCAGGGCTGCAAAACCGGGTGTCCGCTCTGTTTCCCAACCCAGGACCCACATATCCATGTGTCTGAGACCAGGTGCAGTCTCCTTGCCGGGTTTCTGGGAGCAAAAGTGGCTCATCCCTGGCCCAGCCAAACCCCAAACCCACAGGTTTCATGGGGAGCAGCCAGCTGGCCCCTGAATGAAGGTATCGACGAAACCCAGCGCCAGCAAACACAGAAGAGAGAGGAGCTGGTCTTGGCTGGCCCAGCCAACGACCGCTGACAAATATTTGTGAATGGCCAGAGCAGGGAAGCCTGGGTCTCCATTGTTGGAGAACGAGGCCCAACCCCAAGTCTGTTCCAGTGCCCTTAGCGGCCCTCTTGGCTCCTTCTCTGGCAAATAACTTGGACCTCAAGCAGTTATCACCACCGAGGTCTCAGTGGCCATTCAGCCCTTTCTCTCCATTAGTAGAGGTCACTGCCAGCCAAGGAGGCTATAAAGGAGACTGGGAGACAGAAGGGAGGTGGCTGCAAGGTGCTGTGATTAGTTGACAGGCTTAGCCCACTCCTGGAGCCCATGGCAGTCCCTCTGCTGTGGGAGTGCACCTCATGGAGCCTCAGTTGTCTTATCTGTTGAATAGGAAGAAAGGTTCTTGGCCCGCCTGCACTCAGAGACCAGTCCCAACAATTACTTGCCCTGAGAACTAAGCAAGGCCTTGTGCAGGAAGAAGGAAAAGGAAGGACAGAGGGACAATCTTAGTGCCTCTTCCTCCAGTGGCATCTGGTTTCTCCTCTGCCCTCCCGGGGCTCACCCAGTTGCTTCTATCTGCCATTTAGCTCCATATCAAGACCTCCTTCTTTTGAACCTGTTAGTCTTGCCTACCCAATTAGGAGGGAACACTTGAGGTGGACTCCCTGGCTTCCCTCCCAACTAAGGATGGCTTTCCACATGTACAAAGGAGCTGCCGCCCAGCAAGGGTGAGCCTGAGCACTCCCACTAGTGCCAAGTGGCCTGGGGCATTCTTGGCCACTGCTAGATTGTCAGGACTGGCTGGCTTCAAGCTCTTTCGAACCAGGAAGACATGGAATTCCGGGTCCCTCCAGATTTCCAGGAATGAACTGCAGAAGCCCTGCAGGAGCCAGCTGATTTCTTTCTGGAGCCCCTGACCACCAGCCGTGTAGCAATTACTTCCTTCCCCCTCCAGGTAGACAGAAGTTGTTTTCTTTTCTGGGGGTGGAGGAGTGCACTGGGTAGAGAGAGGGAAATCCCTGATATGGCAAGTGGGAAACCAGGCAGTTTCAAGACGGATGTTGGGAAGGGCTTGGTCAACCATCCTTTGGGGACGTTTCTTGGGCCATAGCTGCAGGCGCCACAAAAATGCTAAATAAGGATGACAAAAGTTGTGAGAATCAATTATTATCTGCCAGGGAATTTCCAAGGTTCCTCTCTGGGCTTAAAAATAACTCACATTGAAAGACATTGAAAGAACAAAGAGCATGGAAGGAGCAATTAGTTGAAAGTAATTGAGAAGTTAAAGGAGGGAGAATTCACAAAAAGTCACAGGCACCAGGCACCCTGAGGAGTGGTCTGTGGGCCACAGTTTCTGCTGGGCTCTCCAATGGGGGTTGCCTTACACTCTGCAGAATGAGGGCTGCAGCTCTCCACGCTGACTCAGGTATTTGGGAGTGGGCTGGGCTGGGTAATCGGAAGGCCAGTTGGTGGTAGAATCACTGGGAGGAACCTGACTCAAGGGCCCCACTTTTCTGATGGGGCCCAACTCTTCTCCAGGTGCTGGTGCTGATAGCTCCTACCCTGCCATGGGGAGTGAAACTGAATATTTCAGCAATGCCATTGAGGAGGGAGGTGTATTTGGGAATGGAGGGGCTGTCTCTCCCACCCAAATGTCAAGGCAACAGTGCCCTTGCCCAGGAATGTATATCAGAACCCAATAAGATTGAACTTGGACACCAGGGATGAAAAATGTCATGCAGGCCTCCTGAGAAGGGCCCAGGGCATGCCTAGTCAGCAGGATTCAGTTCAGGGTGCCAGAGTTTTACAGATATTGTAATAATGATTCTTAAATTACGGAAATAAATACAGACAACCACAAACCTCGGACACTGTATATAAAAACAAACCTAAGAAGACTCCGAAAGGTAGAAAGAAGACAGACAGGTCAGGGACCTTGGGAGCTGAAGAATGACACACAGGTGATTTCCTGGGGTTTTCCTCTTGGCTCAGATATCCCAGACTTGGAGCTAAAGAAACTGGAGACCCAGAAACACCGTGAGGCCCGAGCAGACAAACGGAGCCCCAACAAAAGCCTACTCTTTCTGGCCAGAGGACCAGGAAAGGGGCAGCCTAGCAAGATAGAAAACTCGAGACAGTAGCTACTTTCCTCCAGCCAAACACCCCTGCAGGAACTGTAGCCCCACTCCCACCCACCACTCCACTGGAGGTCCAATGAGGGGCAAGGTACCCAACACCCCAACAGGGTGGGATCAAAGGGACTGTCATCCCCATTGGGGATAATGAGCTACTAAGCTTTTCAATGGTGGCTTTTCAATGAAAAAAATTGTTTTTATTAATTTTAGTGGGAAAAAAATAATGCATTTAATCCCAACCCAACCCAGGATACCCTCAATTTTTCACAGATAAAATGTATCAAGTAAATATTAAAATTGAATTTATATAAGTAATAAGCAGTAAGTTGTAAGTAAATAAATACAATTTGTTCAAAACATGCTGTGCAATGAAGGTCTGTGGTACCCAAGATAGGTCACGGAGGAGGTGCAGAGCTTATTCTTTAGAAGTTTATGTTATCTTTCTGCAAAATCTTTCCACTATTTTACAACCTTTGAGGAATTCATGCTTATCTTGTGCTCCAGCTGCACTTCCAGTAAAATTGTGGCATGGAAAACACCCTGAGGGTAAGATGGAGTTTGAACATAGTAGTGCTTTGAGTGGCAGGAAGCAGCCTTCGAGCCAGCCAGAAGGGTCATGAGAATGCCCCTCACCACCTCTTTACTTGTCTTTTGGCCACAACTCAAAAGTTTGGGGATTGTTCCTGGTGCACAACTCATACCTGTTCCCTGTGCTTACAGAGTGTTGTCAGATGAGCCTGTCTTGACCTACACCCATCATGTTAAATATTCCTTCTGTATCTGTATCCTAGGTTGCTATAACAGAGTACCACAGACTGGGCTGGGGCTGTGTAAACAACAGGCATTTTATTTTCTGACACTTCTGGAGGCTGGAATTCCAAGATGAAGGTGTCAGTGGGGTTGATTTCTTCTGAGGCCTCTCTCCTTGAATTGCAGATGGTCTCCTTCTTGCTGTGTCTCTATGTGGTCTTTCTTCTGGGCATGTAGCCTCCCTGGTGTCTCTGTGTGTCAAAGGTTCCTCTTGTTATAAGGCCACTAGTCAATTCGGATTAGGGCCCACCCTAACAGACTCATTTAATTTAATCACCTCTTTAAAGGTGATTTGTCACATCTTATCTCCAAATACAGTCACATTCTGAAGTATTGGGGGTTAAGGCTTCAACATATGAAGTTTTGGGGGGTGATGGGGGACACAATTTAGCTCATAAAAGCTTCTTATGGCATATTTAGTTTGTGGGTTTGGGGGTGACAATGACAATGTTCCAGGAAAAAAAAAAAAGTTGTTTGAAAGGGATATAACTTTTCAAAAAGCATTATGGTGAATAGTCATTCATAGGAAGGTGCTTGTGAGAAGCAGGTCTGTGTATGCATCTTTGCTGGCACATGCATAGACTGTCTGGAAGATTCACACACGTGGAACGGCTGCTTCCAAGGCCATAAGTGATGACAGAGTCAGAGGCAGGAGGGTTCACTGTTATCTGCTACTGGATCTTTTTAATTTTGTTCCACATGCATGCATTCACACATATTCTAATAAGTGAATAAAGTACTGATTTTAAGGAAAGAATTGGCTTTGGTCTTCTGCAGTAGCAAGGACCCGTCCGCCTGTTCTCTGCTGTATTCCCAAGCGCTGTCACAGACTCTGGCACGTAGAAGGTGCTCAGGAAGTGTTTACTAAAAGAATGAATATATGGACAAGGCAATGACTTCCTGTTCTGGCGGCTGGGCACAGGGACTCTGACCGGCCCGCCCAGTGATCGCCCTCTCTGTCTTTCCTCTTCCGTTTACAGGCGGCAGCAGAGACCTCCAGGGGGGAACAAGCCCCAACAGCATGGTGAACACCAGCCAGGCAGTGCCAAACACAACAGAGACCACCAGAAATCGTACCAGGGGGGCTCAGCACCCCACCCCTCAGGGAGGCCCACTCACCACGGCTACAGCCAGAACCGGCGCTGGCACCATGGCAACATGAAGCACCCACCAGGCGACAAGGGGGAGGCAGGCGCACACCGCAATGCCAAAGAGACCATGACCATCGAGAGCCCGAAACTAGAGGACACTGCAGGGGACACCGGGCACAGCGGCCTCGAGGCCCCCCGCAGCCCTGACACCCTGGCCCTGGTGGCTTCCGAGCGGCTGCCCCCGCAGCAGCCAGGGGGGCCAGAGGCTGAGACAAAACGCAAAGACAGTATTCTTCCTGAGCGCATTGGGGAGCGGCCCAAAATTACCCTGCTCCAGTCTTCCAAAGACAGACTGCGGCGAAGGCTAAAGGAAAAGGTACCGGTAATTGAATTTTTGTTGTTCTCTTGCACCAGGGAGGACAGCAAGAGGTAGGCACTTTGGTAGGTGAGCACAGTGCATAGCCTTGTGGGTTTGGGGGTCTGGGGAGCCATGTACAGGGAAGCAGGGGCTTCTGTGACTGCGGGGACCCACCACACTGGTCCACCACTGCCAGCAGCTAGGGCCATCATGAACCCCTCCAGCACACTGGGGCTTTTCACCCTCTAGCCTCCAAGAGGCCCAGGGTAGGCACTTGGCACCAGCCCCCAGCCCAAGGGAGTCGAGGGAAGACATGCATGCCTGGGAGTGATGGGGGAGGTACAGGGAGCATTTTCTAGGGTTAGATATTGTTTGTGCTGAAGGGACACATGTTTTTCCCCAAACGGGGAAACATGGAGTTTATGAAAGAAGGACTGAAGCTTTTCTACAGGTGAGTACCATCCAGGCAGAGGTGAGTTGTTCAGAGTGGGAGCAGGCTCATTCCAGCCTTCCTGTTTCCTGCCTTCATCATCTAGCAGCCAGGGAGTGCTCTACAGTGCAAACCGTAAGGCGGCTCCATTCTCAGCATCACGCGGGTGCCCGCCTGCGCCAACATGAACCCGAGAGTGAGGCCTCCTTACGTTTGCTCCCGGGAGCCTCTTTCTGCACCCTGGTCCTGGCCTGGCCCACAGCTTCAGTAGATGACCCTAAACCTCCAGAAGAGGGATAGGGATTTGTACTTGCAGCATTAAGTCCACTGTGCTCACCCTAGCACCACCACCCCTGACCCCACTGCCCAGCAAGGGCACAGGTAAGGTCACCCTGGAGAGGACCTGTCCTAAGAGAGGCCAACTTGCCCACAGCCATCCCACACAGCAGCAGGGCCTACAGAGTCTTCCTCCTGGGGCTTCTGCAGAGCTCCATGTTCTAGGCTCCTCTTCCATCTTCCCCTACTGCTGTCTTTCCTCAGGCTCTTGCCCCAGAGGCCAGGCCCAAGGTCCACACTCAGGCAGGATAAGGCAGGTCAGACCTCTTCTTGGATCCACTCTTGAAGATAAGATGCTGCTCCCAGTATCCGCCCCACCAAATCCTCTAGAGTTCTGCTAAATGTAACTGCAGGGCAGCAGAATGGAAAGAGCACGGGCTTTAGAACGCAGCTGAGCAGGCTCAGACCTCACTTTGCCTTTGACTGGCTGGGTGGTCTTGGGCAAGTCACCTAACCTCCCTGAGCCCCAGTTACTCATCTGTAAAATGGGTGTAATACTACACACCTTGCTGAGAGACTGTGAAGGTTAAATGAGATAACGTGTACAGATGTGTTCTTGTGGGTAGTTCCTATTCTATATGCAGACCACTGTTCCTGCCCTGGGGCCCAGATGGTCTGGAGAGAGGGGTATATGGGGGAATGGAACAGAGAAGGTAGATCTATAGATCAGTTTCAAGAACTCCACTCAGGCGAGGCCTCCTGAACTCCTGGATCAAGAAGACAAGGGCTCAGGCTCAGGCTGGGTCACTCCCCACTCTGCTAGCTGCTCACTCTAAAAAAGGGTAAATCCTAGGTGGCCACCAGCCACATCCTAAACATTTTCATCAGGGAAAGCAACACTGTCCTTCTCCCTTTCAAGAGACAGGTAAAGCGTGAGATGTCTCTTGGGGTGGGGAGTTGTGTCCTATTAACTTTACCCAGGGACTCAGAGTAGCCTTCCCTGAAGAGGTGGTTGGGTTTGAGGAGAAGAACTAGGACACCCTATTCCTTCACCCAGGATTCAGCCCTTTTTTTTTTTTGGAGACAGAGTCTCGCTCTGTCGCCCAGGCTGGAGTGCAGTGGCACAATCTCGGCTCACTGCAAGCTCCGCCTCCCGGGTTCACGCCATTCTCCTGCCTCAGCCTCCTGAGTATTCGGTTCTCGAGCGAGAGACTATATGCCCTTGGAACTCGATCCCACCATGGAAGGGCTCAAGGAAAGCTATAGATTTTCTCGTCTAACCTCACCGTGTTACCTATGAGGAAACTGAGATCCAGAGAGTGAAATCACTTGCCCAAAGCAACACAGCTAGAGGCACAGAGTGGGTGGGATCTAGAGCCTTGGTCTGTGCCTTCTAGCCCAGAGCTTCTATTGTCAGGGACAGAAGAACAAGCGTGGATCTCATTTCATGACCCTGACCCTGCCCTTCCAGCCAGATCTCACTTCCCCACAGTTAAGTTGTTCCCATTCTTGGCCACCACGAATGAGTCAATACAATAAGATGACATTTTTTTCTTCTTCAAGCCCCTGATCTGATCCTAGTTGCAGTGAAACCTCATAAGGCTGTAGGGCTTTTTACTTGTAATGTCCCTCCTAGAAGCACCAACTGTTTTAGTGGCACATGGGAGGATTCCTTCGTGTGTGGCATATGTCTACAGAAGACCAGCACAGTCTCCACAGGACAAAAAGCCAGGGCTGTGCCCACAGGGAGCCCTATGTCCAGAGAACAAGTCCTCCTTGGACATTCAGAGCTGAGGGTGTGGGGGACAAGGTGGGCACTGCCTGGGCCGCTTTTAACCACCACTGCGGGCATTTTGGATCTGACCTGCCTTCCTGACCAAGTCTTCCTACCCTCATTTTCTCTTTGGCCCGATTTCATATTTGTTATCTTATTTCCTCTTTCATAAGCTCCATTAAATCATTTCTAAATTAAGACATTTGATGGACAAATAAACAAACAAACAAAAAAGCCAATGTATAGGAGAATCCTGGGTAGGAGCTAGAAGCCAAAAGCAGTATCAGCCCTGGATGTCATAGGGGCCAAGAAAAAAGGCAACAAGGAGCTTTTGGCGCGTGAGGGGTCTTTGGTGGAGGTTCCCAGAGGGACCAACCCTCAGATCCAGGAAAGCAGGCCTGGTCCTGCTTTCTGGGGGTGGCCACCCTTTTTCCACTAGGCCACCCCCACACAGAGACCTTGGCTTCACTCAGGCACATTCATTTGTCTCCGACACCCCCAGGATGAAGTGGCGGTGGAGACGACCACTCCCCAGCAGAATAAGATGGACAAGCTGATCGAGATCCTGAACAGCATGCGAAACAACAGCAGCGACGTGGACGCCAAGCTCACCACCTTCATGGAGGAGGCCCAGAACTCCACCAACTCCGAGGAGATGCTGGGCGAGATCGTGCGCACCATCTACCAGAAGGCCGTGTCCGACCGCAGCTTCGCCTTCACCGCCGCCAAGCTCTGCGACAAGATGGCGCTCTTCATGGTGGAGGGAACCAAGTTCCGGAGCCTGCTCCTCAACATGCTGCAGGTAACCAGACGCCAGCCGCCACTACCCCACGCCCCCTGCCCCTCTGTGTTCGGTGAGTTATTCCTAGCGAGAAGGCTGCGAGTTCTGGCCACAGTTGGACTTTCCCCAAGTTCCGCCCTTGCCCGATTAATTATAGAAAACACAGAGGCAGTCAAGGGACCAGGAATGAGCGGCTGGATTTGTGTGTGTTTATGTGTGGGCTCCCTGGTTACGATGGACCAATATAATTTTATAGGTGCTTTATGTTTAACCAGCCTTTCCCATTTTCTATTTTCATAATGAGAGGCTGGCTCTTGGTCTCAACCTGGCTTTGTGCTTTGACCTCTCCACATCCAAGCAGACATGAACTTGCTGTGGACTTCTCTTTTCCTCCTCCTTCGACCCAGAGCCAGATCCTTAGACCTTTGCAGGTGTGCAGGTGGTCATCGCTGGTAGTGAGATGGGTTTGAGCAAAGTCACACATGAGCAGAAAAGGGACAGTCTGTCTACCGACACACTAGGGCTCCTGGGCGGAGGGAAGGCATGGTGATACAAGACTGTCTTCATCCTTGCTCTTTCCCTCTTAATATCCCTTCACCTCCGAGAGTGTAACCCCACCCCTGATCACTGCTTCCTCCATGGAGACCTGCATCCAGTGGTTCTATCTGCATGAGTGTGTCGTGGGAGTGGGCGCGTGTGCTTGGACGGAGCTTAGCAACGTTTCATCTTACAAGTACCTGCTTGTCTGTATGGACAGTAGCAGACGAGCTGGTGGCCCCAAAACTGGTGACATCAGGCAGAGATAGCAGGGTCATGGGATGGTGGCCATACCAGGTCCTGGGACTGTTCTTGGAGACCCTTGGCTGGGGCAGAGCCATTTCTCCTTTCCTCCCATTTTGTATTTTGAGACTAGTGGAGATACAAAGTGAGTTGCCAGTCCAGGTGAGATAAAATGGTAGTTTCCAAGTAATGAAGTAGAATGGCAGACTACAGAGCCATCTTAACTAGGTTGACCATACAATAGATCATCCAAACTGCAACACTTGTGAGAGTCAAAGGGGGTTCACTTCATAATTATACCTAGACAACAGGTGTAAACAAGGGCACATGGCCACCCTCACCTTAACCACGTGGTTCGCAGTCTGCCATCTTCCCTAAAAGCTGGGAGAAAGTTGCCGCTAAGGCCACCTCCGCATGTAGCCGGCAGGGCTCCATCCCCACCCACCCTCTCCTCTGCATGTGAGTTGCACTCACTGCAACATGAGCCCTCCCTGGCCAGCCTGGGCTGCTTCTCTCCTGCTCCAGGCCCTGATCAAGTTCCCATTCCTGGATCGCCCGCACTCCCCTGGTGACGAATTCCCGTATTACCTGAGGGATTTGCACATGGGGCATGTTCCTCGCAGGCCGGAATGTCCTGGGAGCATGTGGAGAGTGGCGGGCAGGGAGAAGCCTCTCTGCCACAGAGCACCTGGCACAGGCGAGTCAGAGACAGCATCAGCCTATGGTCTTGGCTTTAGGTTTTGTTTTTCAAAAAGGGGCCAGGATGGGGCAAGACTTCTAGACAATGGCTGCCAGCTCCAAGTAACCCAGCCAGACCCAGTGGCAGACAGGCACCCAGGGCATGGGGCACTTGGGGAGGGCAGCTGGCTGCAGGGGCCACCTCAGATCGGGCATTTCTTCCAACTTGCCGTGGTAAGAGTGGCCTCACCCACAAGTGTCCAGCGGACCATCCATCCTGGGGAACACTCAGCCACAAAGGGGGCCCTACGGCCCCTGCACTCACCTCTCAATCAACCACAAAGTGCACTGGCTTAGGACAGCCTCCAGATGTCCCAGCAGGAAGGGAACCCGTTTGGCTGCGTTTAACTCAACAAAGTCCCCTGCATTCCCCAGCTAAGAACTTCTTGTGGGATTAGTGTGCTGAGAGACAGTTTGGCAAACACTACGGCAGGGAAAAAACACAAAATTGAAAGCTGGGAAGGAAGGATTCCAGACCTGATTCGTTTGTCATCAGCTGGAGCTTGGCCTCTATCGTTCCCTCTGGGAAAGTGCAAACAATAGCCTTCATCAGTGCACCGTTGATTCTGCGCTGCTGGAGATGAGCTGGGGCCTCAGGAAGGGGCACGAGGGACCCCGTGTGAGCCTTTCGCTTTCTCATGCTCCCAAGGCCTTGCCATCGGTAGGAAACTGTCCTGGGTCCCTAAATCCTCACAAACCCGCTCACCCCATATTGTGGCTCAATGGTAGGTCTGTCATGAGTGATGCAGGCTTTGGGACCAGCCCCAGAGACCCAGCCATGTGGGTGCCACCTTGTCTCTGGGGCAGAGAACTGGCAGTCCACATCCTGCTCCCCACCCCTCACCAGCCAGGCTGAACCTCCCACTACACCCTGCATGGACGGACTCTCCCCCAGCCCAGAATTCACTTCTCTGTCCCACTCTGAGCATGCACCTCCCTCGAAGCAACTCACACTCCTTCTTCAGGTGGTGCTGAGGCCCCCCTTTCCAGGAAGCACCGGCCCTTCTCCTGTCCCAGCACCTCTCATCCTGTAGCCACAATGTTCAGTCACCCTCCTAGTATTCACTGAGTATTCCTAGTGTGCCAGGCACCAGCCTGGGGACTGAGCATACAGTGAATGGGCACAGCTTTGTCCTTAAGAGGTTTGCAGTGAGGAAGGAGTTGAACTTAAACCAATGGCCACGTGAATCCACAGTGACAAACTGGGGTGTGTGCTGTTACTGCCCTCCTATCTTGGGCTCTGGGAGGTGGGAACCCCTCTACTTTCTGCACCTCTGTATGCCAGGGGCTGCACAGTACCTGGTGCTAGAGGGCCCTCGGTCGTCATGGAGAAATGGATGTCTGAAAAGGAAGGCGCTGGAAGCCTACCTTCTTCTGAGCTAGGGGCCTGCAGGGACAGCTGAATCCAGGGCACGAAGGGAACCCCCCCGCCACAAGGCAGTCACGGCTTACATTCTGAGGCTTCAGAGCAGCTCCTCCTCCCCTCCCCCACAGCAGAGGAAGCCAACCATTTGCCTAGGTAGAGTACCTGAGGGTCAGGTCTTTAGAAATCTAAATGTCCATGTAGGCCACCACTCACCACTGTTCACCACCTGCAGTCCCAGCTTTCATGTGAGCCAAGGAGGGAGCCCCTTGAGAGTATAACCAGAGGCTTGATCTGTGTACTCAAGCCTCCTGGGTGGCTAGACAATGCCCTTTCGGCTGCCATGGGAAGGCAGGTGGACTGTGCTGGTGCAGGGCTGCCCTGACCCCACAGTGGCCCCCTGACTCCAAGGCCCAGAGGACACCTGAACCACATCTGGCTGAGCCTCCTCAGGCCCTGTGCCCCTCTCTGCAGCCAAGGAGACAGAGGTGCAGCGGGCCTTTCTGGGCAGCATAATTCATGGCCCCTCACCACCCAACCCCAAGAGGTGCAAGAAAAGAAAGCGATGGGCTGGGCTTAGCACAACCAGCTTTCCCTCTTAACACCTCCAGGGATGTCTTTTTTCACCTGACTTCATTTTCTGGCAAGCTATGTTTGCATTCCTTCCTGGCAGGCAGTTCTAGACCCGGCCTGCACAGCCTTCCCCGCTGCTTCCTCACTGAGGTTTGCACTCAGCTCCATCCACTCAAGGCCCATCTGGCTCTAGGTCCCCAACCAGCACCTGGTTCGGTTTGGCAGCCTCCGAGATGCCCCATAGGATCAGGTTCAGCTACCACTTCCACACACAAGTTCTGGGACCCCGCTTAGCAATGCAGGCTCCAAAGGGGCCAGGGTGTGAAGTGCCTCCTTAGCACAGCTCCCAGCAGCGGTCTTTACACTTGGTTCTCCCTGGCTGACTTCTCTTGCTGCCAGGGCTTTGATGATGCGAGCCAGCAGCATGGAGGGAGAGGGGCAACCTCAGATGTGGTCAACATTCTGCAGCAGAGGTATAAGGGCTCTTGCCAAGCTGGGGTGCAACCCCCACGGAGTGGGAAGTGCAGGGTGGAAGAAGGGAGAAGGTCTAAGGTCCTTTAACCCTTCCCAGCCAGACCCAGCACTGCTATCTCAAGGAACCCAGAAGCACCATTCTCATGAGCCATGACAGTGCAGGAGCCCCCGGGGTCTCAGAGGACCCCGTCACCAATCCCACAGCTCCAAAATGGTCTTCAGTTTTTATATCCAAGCCAATTCCTTTTTGTCTGCAATGTGGCCCTTTTTTTAGTAGTGTCCTTGTAAGTAAAATTCTGTTTATGAAACAGACATTTCTTAAATGTGCCAAGCATGTTGTCTTTATTAGGTCAGGGGTTCTCAAATTGGAATGCATATGAATCACGTGGCATTTTGTTTAAATGCAGATTCTGATGCAGGAGGCCTGGGATGGGCTTGTGCTCCTGATAGATGCTAGTGCTCTCATCCAGGGATCACAGTGGAAGTCACAGGGCATTGAATGACTGACGGTTTGTAGGTGGTGGCTTTGTTTCATAGATGGGCAGACTAAAGCACAGTCTCTCACCAGTGTGATTGTCAGAGTGGAGGTCTGGCCTGGGAATATTGCATTTCAGATACTGGCTCTTCTTTAGGTCAGTGGTTCTCAGCCTCGCTGTGCATGAGAATCATTAAAACATAGCAGGCAGGGGGCCTACCCCTAATCAGTTTATTTCGGTTCTCCAAGGACACAATCTGGGCATTCCTTAGCCAGGGGGGAACACCGCCATTGAGGAGACACCCCAGAGACACCAGACTGTTTCATCGTGGCCACTTATGAATCAGCTGGCTCTGCCTGTCATGCCGCGAACCAGTCAAGAAATACCTGCCAGGTGCTGGGCTCTTTGCTGAGCCATGGGGGAAAACTCCAAGCCTGAGCTGGCAGGAGAACCCCGTTACACAGGAGGCCTCAGCTGCTGAGAACATGCCTTCCACTCCCCCAGCCTCAGGCTCTTCTCATCGTCACTCTGAGCCTCCTCCTTGATGAGATGAAAGCCACCTCTTCTCTCCCACTGCCTCCATTTCTCTCTGTCCTCAGCTCCTTTTCTCATTTTCCTTTGCCTTGGCCTGGGATATGTGTTGGAACAGCTATCACATGTTGTAGGAAAAGTGCCTCACTCTCACCCACGGTGCCAGGCTGGGACTTCGCAGTTCAGCCTGTCTCCCTACACCCCTTCCCACCAAGGCTCCCAACTTCTCCGGCTTTACAGGGTCCTGACTGCAGACTAGACTGACTAACTAGATGATGAGCATTGATTGTTTCTGACTTACAGGAGAATGTGGGCTGCCCAGGGTGCCTGGGTTAGAGAAGGAACCAAAAGTTTCCCTGGATCCTCATCAGGGAATTGTGGTGTGATACAGGGCGGTGAAGGGGCTCCAGTTTCTCAGAGAAGTGAAGAACGAGTGTGCCTCTTTTTATGGGACCTTTGGAATGACAAGAATGGAAGCCTGAGCCCCCTCCACCCAGCACTGCCCTGTCACTGCCCTGGGACGTCCACGTGGGCTCTGAGAATGCTCCTTTGCTGAGACAGGCTTGGGTAGTACAAGTTCAAGCCCTCCTCTGTTGAAATGTGTGTGCTCTGTTTAGCCAAGAGGTGTCTGCATCCGAGCTATGCAGAGCAAAGTATTATTAGAGCCGGCATCAGTGTGTCTGTAACTGAACCCAGCTCTCCCTAGCAACCGTTGCCAACAACACATCTAACAGAAGGATGCGATACCTTTTTTTGAAAAAAAAAAAAAAAAAAAAATTCATCTCAACCAAGTCGTAAACACAGCAGGCCTGTTGTGAAAAGACAACACAAAATCAGAATCTGGTGTGTGACCAGATTTCAAAATAAATTGCTCTTCTCTAGCACCTTCTAGAAGACAGCCCCTTAAAAAGCTGACCTTGAGCTAAAGAGCAGAGAAACTCTTCAGAGTTTCTTCCTGGGTCATCATCAGGCATTGTGTTTTGGGCTTTTCATACATAGAAGCTCAACTGGGTGGTGACTCTGGGGTCTCTGGGAATGACTCTAGCCCAGAAGGGGCACTCAAGATTTTCTGGCTTGGCTTTCCTTATCAGTGAACCTCTCAAGTGTGAGACAAGCCTGAAGATGTATCTTACCCTCACCTCATCCTGGATGTGTGTGTTGCCCCCACTTCAGCCCCTGTTTCTCCCGTCCTCCTGCCCCTCTCCTTGTCCCATGTTTTCAGGCTTGGGAAGAAAACCTGGGCGGTTCCTCTAACTCTCTTCCTAAGGGGAAAACCTCCTTCTCGTGATTCTCTCAAGGTCTCTGGAAAATCAAGCCGTTCCCCTTTGTCAGAAGTTTGAAGTTCCTAACTCTTGCCTTTTACATAGGAAGGGAGGAGGGGGACTGATACCGATTCCTGGAGTCTAGGTTGTAAACTCCTAGAGGGCCAGAATCCTGGCCAAGTTATAGGCTGTCCCCAGCTCCTTTCTTCATGGGTCATAGTAGAGACTCAGGAAATCGCTGTGGAAGGGAGGCATAGAGCCATCAGTCATGGGTACCAATGCTCCCTGGGGCATGAGGGGCTTTGAAGCTCTTCTGAGCACTTTCCTATGTGTGAATCGGAGGTAGGTTCCAGGGCAGGGATCCCTCCCCAGGTTTATACTGGGGAAAGTGGCTCAGTGAGGCTGCAAGTTTCACTCAACATCACGAGGCTGGCCAGAGTTTCTGGCTCCCATGCCACATCCTAAATAGGGTGTAAGGCTCAAAAGCTTGGGAAAATCAAGAATCCATATCATGGTTGGGAGCAATGGCTCATGCCTGTAATCCCAGCACTTTGCAAGGCCAAGGCAGAAGGATTGCTTGAGACCAGGAGTTTGAGACCAGCCTGGGCAACATAACAAGACGCCATCTCTAAAAAAACAAAAAAATTAGGTAGGTGTGGCTGCATTGCTACTGAAGCCCCAGCTACTCCAGAGGCTGAGGCAGGTGGATCCATTCAGCCCAGGAGTCGAGGCTGCAGCGAGCTAGGACCCTGCTGTTGCACTCCAGCACGAGCGACAGAGTGAGACTCTAAAAAACAAAAAAGAATCCATCTCAGGAAGTCATCAGTTGGGATTTCAAAGTCCACCTGTGGAATGATCCCACTGTGTTTCCAGGGGTTGCTGAGTCTCTGAGCTTTCTGGGCCTCTGGAGGCCAAGGGTACCTGAAGTAACCCCTGCACTCTCCATTCGCCCTAGTCCCTATGAAACCACACAGGCTGCTGGCCCTGGTTCCCATTTCCTGCTTGCATCCTTTCCCTCTTCTCAGACCCCCTCCTTTATTTCTGCACACCCACTGCTGAGCCGATGTGCACTCCAGGCATGTAAACTAATTTTAATGTTGGCCCAAGCCAGGCACACCCAGGGATAGAAGCACATTGTTCTGTGCATTCCAAAGCCTGAGCAAATGGCCTGGCCATATACACATCGAGCTCCCCTCCACCAGTTGCTAGAAATCAGAAAGGCTGAAGCAAAGGACCAGAGGCAGTGCAAGCCGCTTTCCCCATGGGCAGGCTGCGCAGAAGCTTGCAAAAGCCCAGAGAAGGGCTGTTTTTCTAAAAATGGCTGGCATCTGAGCTCCTGCCCTGCCCCCCGCAGGTCATCTGTCCCCATGCTGAAGGCCGTGCCCTGCAAGGGATATGCAGAGTTGCCACACACATTTCCCTGAAGGTGGGCATCAACAGACCTCGGCAGGTTGGCCTGGCATCACAGGAGGCCAGCAGTCACAGGAGCTTGACCCCTGCCCAGGATTCTCTGGCAGCCCTGGGCTCCCCCAACAGGAAGAGCCGATGCCTGACTCCTATCCATGTTCTTTGCCCCTGCTGCCAGAGCCACAGTGGGTAGGAGCCGTGTGCCTCATTGCCCTGCACTTGCTTTGGAATGAGTAAATATGACCTGCTTTTCTCCAATCTTTATTTCTTCTCAATGCTTATTGGGCACCTGCTATATACCATGCACTGTGGCGGATCCTCTATGTCTCTGTTCACTTGCCCTCTGCTGTGGTCTTTCAATCTGTGCAAATCTGAAGCATTGCATTCAAGGACCCAGGTGGGATACCTCAAAGTCAGTGCTTAGACCAGATCGCCCTGACTGTTCAGTTTGGGTGGGGCGGAGGAACATGTGGCTTCCAGGAGTGCTAAGCCTGTGGCTCTCTCTGGAGCTTTGAAGTGCTCAGTGAGACAGAGCAGCCAATGACTGGATCATAAACAAGCATTTTGATTTTTGAATCCAAAAATAAGCAGAGGAAAGAAAATGACCACCGATCCTCAGCCAGTCCTGGAAGGTGCCCAGAACAGCAGCATGCCAGGTGTCCGGTCATCATATCATCAGGGGGGCCTTGGGTACCGTTGCTGTGCCAACTACCACCCCAGGCCCCCAGGGACCAGCGAGCTTCCTGCAAAACCAAGTGCCCAGCTTCCTGCCTCTGCACCACTGCTATAATCTTCAAAATCACAGAGAGCCCTGCTCCTGAGAAAGCCAAAAATGGGCTTTTACAAGTCTCATGGGCGGTCCACTACAGGCCTCGTCAGAGACTCTAGATGGGCAGAGGCTGAGTGAGCCTTGGACAAAAGTCACTCCTTTCCCGTGAAAAGTGGCCATTGCCCTGTGTTGTTAGGAGTGTGGGTGGCTCAGGAGGGGAGAGCAAGACCAGCCTGCAGCTTCACAAATCAGGTCAGCTGGGCCATCTGGAGCAGACAGGTGCGGGTCATGCCCCTGAATCTCATTTCTCTAGACAGGATTTCTTGCCCCGAGGCAGCAACGCTAAGGCCTGAGGAGCAGCAAACCTGTGCGGTAGCATTGACTGCTGTCTCGATGCTGATCTTGAGCATTTAAAACTTGTCTCTGCACCCGCGTTTCTGTCCTGGGAGGGATGATTGGGTTGTGGTAGAGCTTAAATGAGGTAATGCATGCACGGACCCCAGCTCTGAGCCACAGCACTCAGATGGGTCCATCAGTGTGGGTGCCCTGCCCTGGTGGGATGAACTGGGAGGCCCTTCTAACTTTATCCCATCCTAGATTCCCAAAGACCACCCCATGCCTCAGTCTTGGGCAGCATTTCCATTTCCCCCTCCTACGCTGATTAAGTGTGGAACAACGAGGGCCGGCAATGAGTGCTTTTAGACTGTTGTCTTCATGGGCAGTGGGCCCAGGATTGACAGGTGTACTCTTCCTCCTAGTCAAATCTGCCTCCTCCAGGAAGCCTTCCCTGATCTCCCAGCCTAGGGACCTCACCTTCCTCTGACCCTTGAACATTTACCGTGTGTCCCTTTCATGGAGTCTTCTGGGCTCCCCTGTTTAAGCTTTTCTTTTCTGAGACTTGTGTCCGTGGATGTCTTGGGGCAAAGCATGTGTCTGGGTCATCTTTGTGTGCCACCACCATACTGGTACACACTAGGTATTCAGCAGGCGTCAGCTGGCTGGCTCCAGGAGCTTCCTTCTGTGGGGAGGAAGGAGCCTGGGTAGACAGGCGTGGGGATAGCACAGGCCACAGCCACAGAAGGGAATGGCCTGGGGTTTTCTCCCTCTCACTTCTGGGCCAGAAGAGCTTTACCCAGGTCAGGAATTATTTCACCATCACGCGTGTCTCTTGCCAGACCGTGTCCTCTTCCCTGCATGCCCTCACCCCCCACCCCGGGTTCATTTTCCCTGCTAAATCCCCTGAGAGAACTTGGCCGGGCACTGCCCTGTCTGAGGCTGCCACGCTGAAGCAAGCCCTGCAGATAAGTGGGTTACCGGAGAAGGCCAGCTCGGGTGTCCCAGGCCCCAGAGGGTCACCCCTGGCTGGCTGGCAGTTCACCCCCAGCACCTCCTCCTCCTTCCCCGGAGCCAGGCAGGCAGGAGATAGCGGATCCTTCCCCGCAGCTCTGTGAGTGGCCGGCCCCCAGCCGCCGCGGGGAATCTGAGCTATGCTAAGCGGCTCCAGATCGCAGCATCTCTGCTCTGCCCGGGCACGGCCGGCCCAGACAGGGCGCCTCTACCTGCCGTGGTTGCTGCTGGAAAGCTGGCACCGCCTGGGCCGATGGAAAAAATCTCCCTGCGGGTTATGTAACTGCTCACCGCCCTGTCCCTGGCTCCCCAGGGAGGCTCCCAGCCACTACCAAGGGGGAGCGGTGGCCCCTGGGCAGGAAGGGGACCGCAGAGGGTCACTCTTTCAAAAGGAAGAAAATTGTGTTGAGTTATCTGAGGTCCTCCTCTGGAACCAGCCTGTGCACGGCCCCAAGGTGTTTCCTGAAAATGCTTAAGGAGCTCAGAGGCCTGCCCCAGCAGTATAGCAAGGAAAGAGCTAGACCTAGCGGGAGGGAGTGGCCACAGAGGAGGAAGAGGGCAGGACAGTTTTGTTACTGTTTTTCTTTTCTTTTCTTTTCGGCAAATTATTATTGCAGTAAAATACACCATAAAATTCACCATCTTAACTAGTTTTAAGTGCACAGTTCAGCAGTACCCCGCACACCCACAATGTTGGACAATGCCCATGACCATCCCCCACCACCCCACCAAACCCTCTCATCACCCCAAACAAAAGCCCTGGACCCACCATAACTCCCCTACAGCAATAACTCCCCTGCAGCCTCCCCTCCATCTTCCATCTCCATGAATTCACCCACTCTACAAATAGCACACACAGGATATCATACAGTATTTTTCTTTTTGTGTCTGGCACATTTCACTTCACATCGTGGTTTCAAGATTTATTCATGTGTCAGAATTCCCTTCTTTTTCATGGCTGGCTAATATTCCATTTTGTGTCTATACCACATTTTTTTTATCCATTTATCTGTCAATGCGCACTTAGTTTTCCCCCACTTTTTGGCTGTTGTGATTTCCCCCACTTTTTGGCTGTGCTGATAGGAGCATGCACACACAAATATCTGTTTGAGTCCCCGCTTTTGATTCTTTGGGGTATATACCTAGAAGTGGAATTGCTGGATCTTATGGAAATTTTATCTTTAACTTTTTGAGTATCTGCCAAACTGTTTCCAGGAAGGGTGTTTTTGATGGGGGAAATATCATGAATCAAGAGCCAAAGAAATGACACAAGTGAGGGACAATAAGGACACTGCCTTACTGAAATTCAGCTGAGAGCTGGAGGAAGTCTATAAGGTGGACTGACTAAGAGGCAGAAGGATCTGGACTTTATAAAGTGGGACTCAGGGAGCCATTGTGGATTCTTGAGATGTAGTTCCAGGATCAATTAAAAATCATAGACCAGTGTAGACTTGCAGGAAGGATCTACAGGTCATCCAGTCCAATCCCCTCGTATTAATTATAGATGAGAGACGAGGCCTGGGGAGGTTGAAAGAGGCCATGTTTTAGGAAGACATGTTGGTAGGTCATAGGATGATGGACTTAAAGATGTTTTACATTAGAGAGCCAGGGGTTCTAGGTGGCCGTGGTGATCTCTTGTGGAGAGGGGGCATACCCAGGCTTGAGCCTGCCCCTCAAAGACCTGAGTCGTGATGGCAGGCCTCATTTCCCCACCCTACTCTCAGGAGCATGCTCTCCGGCCCCTGGCGCATGGAACTGTGGCATTCCCACCACCGCCCCCTCCAGGCCAGAGCCAGGAGCTGGGGTTGCCTGCCGTGGGGGCAGTGTATGAGCTGTGCTCCCCTAGCTGTGGTCTCCTTCCTTCAGTAAGTGCTCCAAGAGCTTCTTGGTGGGCTCCAAGAGCTTCTGGGACAAGTCAGTGAGCATCTTCGAACCAAAGCGCCTGGGTGAGCAGGCTTCCCCAGCCAAGGGTGCATAGCCTGGGCCCCTAACATTGGCCTGCGGGCCACTGGTGGGAAGAATGGATAGGAAATCTGCACAGGGTGCCCCACCTCTGACCCTGGTGCCCCTCCCCACGCTGCTGTGGGCTTATTTCCTTGTCGCCCTTCGCCCATACCAACCTGCGTGGGCTGTGTTTCTGATGCCTAGAATGAACCAGAAGGGAGTTGAGGACAGAGGGGGAGAGGAACAGGAAGAGGAGATGACAGGACAACTCTTTCAACAGCCAGCAGGAATGCCACACTTGCCTTGAACCCCCTACTCTAAGAGTATTTATACCCACAGTGTTGAGGGTAGCCAGGTTCCATCTCCTCTAGATGAAGAGCAGGCCCCCTTACGGAGACAGAGGTCTTCCCAGCTCCCCTCCAGACAGCCACCAAGAGGTCAGGAGCACACAGGGTGCAGTGCGCAGTGCACGGAAGGGAGGCACTGTTGCGGGGGCGGCCATCGGTGCCTGGGTTAATCTGAGGCCAATTGGCATCACGTGAGCAATTTAAACCCATGTTGTGCCCAGAGGCCAGCTTTTCCTACTTCTAGGTCTTCCCTGTCTGGGCCCCTCTGTCCAGGAGAGGCAGAAACACTTGACCAGAAGCAGAACCATGGGCACAGGGAGTGTGCATCGTGCTGGCTCAGCATGGCTCTGCCCTTGAAACCCAGAGCCTAGAATAAGGGGTCCCTGCACACCCCCAGAGTGCCCATCCCTCACTGCCTCCCACCTAGAGCTCAGGTTTAAAGGCCTTCACTCAGTATCAGGGCACAGAGCTCTGAGTCTTCAGGGAAAAAACAGCAGCCCCTTTGCGGGGAACAGGGAGGAACCTGCAGGGAATGACCCTCCCTTAGCCCCTTGCTGGCCCTTCCAGGACAGATCCCAGGTCCCAGAGTAAGAGAAGCTTCAGGTCACTTTGAAGTATGAGGACAGGCATGCTCAAAATCACCCCCCGACCCCCGCTTGACAGTGCCCAGCCTAAGACCAAGTGTATTCCAGAGAAGTCTGTATGCACCCAGGTCACTCACACCCAGACCCATTAAGTAGAGAGGGCGTGGGAGCCAGCACATCACCATGTCATGCCCCTGCCCCCAGTTTTCCACAGAGCAAAGGCCATACCAAAGAAGTGGGTAGCTTCGGAGGTGTTTGGGGATAGCCAGACTCCAGCTAAAGCTCGTGAATAGCTATAATCGGAATAAATGCATTCTTGAGCAGCTGCATATTGGAGCACCACATATTGGACCCGCACTTAGCATGGACCCCATTAGGCAACCGTCATTGCATTAGTCTGAGTATAGAAAAAAATGTGGCAATAGGACTAATAGCTCTAAAGTGGGGTTAGAAGCACAGTCACCTGGAATCAGCCTCCCCTGCCATAGACACTTCCTTTAATGCCTTACCACCTGTGGCATGAGAAATAACTCAAGTGCCCAAGAGTCAGCCACCTCCCTCTGGCTCTAGTTGTGGCGCCATGCAGCGGGTTGACTCTAGGTGGATCTCGTAGCGTGGCAGCCCTCCACTTACTCGTCTGTTAAATGGGGTCGTGATACCCAACTCCTCCCCCTGCCTACTGCACTGACATTATCATTGCTAAAATCCACTGAAACGCCTGACTTTTTGTCTGTGTTCCCTTAAGACTCCTCCTCCACGAGAAACTTGTGAATTTCATAGCAGCATGTTTTTCCTTTTCCCTTTGATGAATCCATTCATTCAAGGTTCTTAGGGGAGGTCCCAGGCAGGGAAAGCGCCCTGCGATGTCCACACAGAGATGCTTCCACAAGTCCAGGGACCCCTGGCACAGTAGGACTTGGGGTTTGGGTGCAGCACTGTAGACAGCCCAAGATCCAGCCACAAGGAAAGCTCTCCAAGGGGCCCTGGGACTGGCCTGGAGGCCCCACAGGGTGCCCTGAGCTCAGCACTGTGAAACCCCAGTGAAACAGGCACTGGCCTCTGCCTGACACATAACGATGGGGGCAGGGCCAGCTCAGCCAGAGGGCAGTTTAGAAATGTCAGAGGAAGGGGCAAGCCCTGTAAGTGGAGTAGGGTGGGGAAGGCTTCCTGGAGGAGGAAGCATGAAGGAAGAGGCAGGATCTGGGTGGATGGAAGATAAGAGGATCTGTAGGTAGCAGGACCCTTTGGGGGACTGGGGGTTGCAGAGGAGGGTTGGGGGAGGAGGCACCGCCAGCCTGGCGGAGGGTGTCAGTCAGCAAGCCCAGGGCTGAGGTTGCCCAGCCAGGCCATGACCCCAGGTCACTGTAACCACACTGGCCCGTTCATTTTGCTGGCGCCTGCTTCTTGCCATTTCAGGCCAAGACCATATTTTCATCCAAAACTGAAACTTTTACCTCAAGAGTTGTGAGTTTCCTGCCAGCCTTGGGCCGTCTTCGACAGGATGTGGAGTGGGCCGCTGAATCTGGGACCCCGGCCAGCCTTCGGGGCCTCTGAACCCTGGGGTTTCTCTGAGGCAGGTGGTGTGGCACGAAAGGCCTGGCATCTGAGACCAGGAGACACCCACCACCCCTCCCTGGTGAGGTTACTGCCTCGTAGGAGAGGGCAGAGATGCCCACCTCTATATGCCCCCATGTGCCCCGACCAGCCCCTCTGTGCACCAACTGCTTCCAAGAGCTGTATGGAGATGGGCGCCCACGCCCAACCAGGTGCAGAGGTACAGTGCCTGATGGGTGGGGGAGGGCTGATGCCGCCCCCAGGAGCCCTGCAGGAGCTGGAGCAGGGCTGTGCAGGAGGCTGCCATGGGGCAGGTCCACATAGCAACCCTTGCTGCTTTCAACTCGCTCCCCTCTGCAGAAGTCCCTTTTCCTCCCCTCCCCCAAGGGGTGGAGCAGGAGGCAGAAAGTCTGAAGCCCGCCCCTTAACTAATGTCACCATCTAAGCCTCAGCATCCCCATGGGGGAAACGAGGGCACTGGGTGGGGTATGGTCTGTGGGTCAGGTCTCCCCAGCCGGGCACCAGGCCCTCTCCAGCAGAGCCTGTGGCACCTCTGTCCGCCTCGCACAGCCCCTCGAGTGCCTTGAGCCTGTGAAGGTTGCATGGAGGTCCAGGACTGGGGAGAGCCTAGAACCCACTGCGGGTGAGAAGAGAAGACGGGAGCTGCTCTGTCTGCAATCTGGCAGATGTTTATCCCAAACAGGGAACCAGAAGCTGACGACTTAAAGGCTCAGCGTGGGAGGAGGTGCTCTGGGCTGCAGGAGATCCGGTGGGGGGCCCCAGCCCTGCCTTTCTCCGGCTGGGTGACCTCAGGCCAGGCCTTCTACCCCGGTGGTGGCTTCCTCGCCCATAAAACATGGTGGGGGTTAGAAGAAGTCATTTCAGACATTCCTTCAGGCTTTGTTATCCCAAAGCAGACGTGCTAGGCAAACAGAGGGTGCCTGCTAAATGCCTGTTGCTGACTGATTGGTTAGCAGATTGACCAGTGCAGAGCAGGACCCATCCCCAACTCTCCCCACCCGGCGGGCCTGCGGTCCTGGCCGGCTCCTTCCCACCCCGCCTGGCCCCATCTACAGAGTCTGGGGCCTGCTTGGCTTGTGTGTGCTGGCAGCAGCACCTGCTGGGTGGGCAGGGAGGCCTGCAGGGGGCACCAGTGTGCAAGGCCAGCCCTCCCTGCCTGCGGCCACCTCCCAGCATCATGGCATCCTGGGGGCTGTCCCACAGGGAAGATTTAAGCTATATGATGGTGACTGCCACCAAGCCACCCTCCTATGTGCAATTTTCAGTCCCCCTGGGGTCCCAGCCCTGAGTCCAGAAACCTCAGGCTGAGAGTTGGACTAGAACCCACAGCAAGGGTCCCCTCCAGACCTCCAAAACGGGCCAGTGTAGTACTCATTCCCCTTTATACCCAAGACAACCAGGGCTCCTGGAGGCCACAGGAGGGCCACAGAGGTCTCAGGTAGCTTAGAAGGAGGACAGAGCGTGGGTCCCGGATTCCCCGGGAACAGTGCCTGCCCAGAGATCCAGGTGCCCTTAGGAACGAATCAGTATCAACCAGCTGAGGCTGCATTTTCTTAAAATGCATTGGTTTGTCTAGTGTTGGTTATGTTCTTTCTCAAACAGCAGGAAGAGGTTGTGGGAAGAGCCCTGGCTGTCACCTGTCTTCTCCCATGCAGTAGGGGTGGACAGAGGGACTGCAGCCAGGGTCAAGGGCAGGCCATGGGGCGGTGGGACAGAGAGCAGGCTGCAGCCTCATCTGGCCTCAGTAGCCTTGTACAGAGGCAAAGGGCTTCCGTGTGGGCTGTCAGCTCCTTCAACACCTGTCTGGACCCGGAAACAGGCATGCCTTGAGTCACCAGCAGTGGGCAGCCAGCCGTAGAGTCACTGTGTTTCAACACCGCCAATTTGTTGGCCCCACGCCTGGGGCCCCTGTGGTCATTGCAGTATGTTTTATGGAACATTCTGCGAGGATTCCTCTTGGGGTTTTTTTAGCAGCCACCCTTGTTAGGATGTTCCTAAAGTAGAAGGCAAACAGGCCACAGGGCCTCAGAATTCTAGAAAAAACTGTGTGCACAGCATGGAAGCCTGAGCCAGGAGGGCATTCTCAGCCATCTTCTAAGGAACCAGGTAGAAAAATTGAGTCAATTCTTTTGTAGTTACTTCCTTATTTTAGCTATTCATTCAGAAATGTTAGCTGTTCAAAGGGTACATCATTTATCAATTGGAAGGCGGGAGCCCCAAGTCTGCGGGAGTGCAGGGGAGGATGGGAGCAGGTCAGTCACAAGCTAACTTAGAACAAGCATTCAATCCCCCAGAAAATGCACCAGGGAAAGCCACAGACATTCCCTTTTGGTAGAAAAGGTCCCTGGTCTATCTTCAACAATGAGACACTCTTCTGGGCTTTGTACTAGGGGAACCTGGCCAGGGAATGGCCATTCAGCCTCTAGGCATGTTGGGAGAAGGGACAGTTCATGGTGCGCCCTGGGCACCCTGTTTCTGATTTCTACCCCTGAGCCAAGAAGGCCTCTCCCATCAACCACCGTGGGACTGTGAAGCAGGAAACAGACAGAGGTGGGGGTTCCAAGTGGGCCTGAGGTGGCAATGAGGGTGGGCACGGAGTACTACACTTCACTAAAATGCCAGCAGCCCGAACCCCAGAACTGGAGGCATTCTGGGGCATTCTCACTAGCATCGCATCGGGACACGTCGGCCCAGCAGGTCGCACTGGTCCCTGGGGAGCCCAGAATGACAGTTCGTTTCTTTTTGCTCTTGCTGACAACCATGCTACAAAGCTCTTTCAGCCCTGACGGAGAGTACAGGATCTGGACAGCCCCGATCTGAATCCTAAGTTTAATACTTCGCAGCTGTGTGGCCTGGGCAAGTGGTTTTCCCTCTCTGGGCCCCAGTTTTCCATTTATAAACAGGGGTAATAGATAATACCTGCCTCCTTTGGATGGGTGAGGCTTGAATGGTGGGGACGATGGTGTTAGCATAAACACAACATTGACCGGTGTCGCGCATGTCTGGGGGTTCCTGTCAGGGGTCCAGCAGGAACACTAGTTACTCCTCCCTTGCAGCTGGGCTGGCTCTCTGCAGTCACTGGCTGGATACCAGCTGTGTGCAGACATTGTGGGCCATAAGTATCCCTTAGACCTTTGTGGGTGGAGGTTAACAGCCCCATTTTATACATAGGGAAAGAAAGTTCCAGAGAGCTTAGGAGGTGTACGTCAAGTCACGCAGCTGGTCAGCGACAGACAGAACTGGAGCCAAGTCCCTGGTACACCACACTCTGTCTCCTCAGAACGCACTGCCATCTGGGTGCCCTGGCTGGTCAGGAGTACATCTGGAGGGGGTCAATTATAAGGCTGGGGAGAGGTGACAGGGAAACAAGATAAGAAACACTCCATTTAGATGGCCGTGCTTTCAGAGCCTTCTCCCCACAGGCCAGACCTTGGGCTCTCCCCACTGCCATCTTATGACCAAGAGAATTGAGAGACAGTTTCCCGGCTGGCGCTTAGCAGCAGGCTTGGGTCTGCTACCGCCCTTCCTGTCTTGCCAGGGGTTGGGGAGCCTCTCCACCAAGCTGCAGAGACACAGCAGAATGGTTCCTTGCCCTTCCAAAGAGGGGCAAGACTTCTCCATGTCCTTCCTTCCCACTGGGCTGGTGTCCAACCCACCACCTTCATGATTTGTGAATGCAAAGAGAAGACCACTGAGATCGGGTTGTTTTGCTTCCACCTGGCAGCCCTAAGTGCTGGAGGCTGCAGCTCTGGGTGAGGGTGGGCCCTGGTCTGTGGGGTATGGGCATCTGTGAGCACCTTCTGCACGCAGCCCCGGAGGTCAGGTGGCAGAGTCTCTTGTGACAGGTTCCAGCAGCAGAAGCCCTAAGGAAGCAGCTTGTGTCTCGGATGAGGCCGTGTACCTCCATTGCCTGTCTAGGCTGGAGGAAGGGCGATGGCATCTTTCACTGGTCCCTTCCTCACAGATCACTAAGTGTAAGAGGCCAAGCCTACAAAGAAAAAAGAGGAGAGAGAGAGAGGAAAAAACCATGAGAGCCTGTGTGCTCTGTCATTTCTAACACTAAATGATTAAGAAGTGAGGACCCTGGGGTGTGAGCCGAGGCAGCCTGGGTTGATCAGTCCTCTAGAAACCCTTCTAAGCTTTCCCCAGCACACAGCCCAGAGTGTCACTGGGAGAAAGAGCCACGTTGTAAATAGCTTTCTTCACCATATTGCTATGCCTTTTAAAACAAAAACTAAAAACTCACACCCCCGTACAACTTGATTTATCATGACCCCATCATCTTGGTGTCCCGGTGTTAGTTCAAAATCAGGCTCAAAACTGCAAAGGCTGGAGGGAAGCTGTGGGAGGGTGAGGGACACTTTATCCAGCGCATGGCACACGCACCTCTGCCACGTCGGTTCGTGCTTGTCCCTCCCTGCGAGCTTGGCGGGGCACTGTGGACACTGGGTTCTCTGCCTGATAAAGCAGGGATCCTTTCATGTAGCATGCGTCAAGATGCATGCATGGTGTGCTGGGCTGTCTCAGCCACTCTCCCAGGCTTCCCTCCTGCCAGTCCACACAGAAGAGGCAGCGTGCATGGGAGCCAGTAGAATGAGGGCCCCACAGGGGCAAGATGGCCAGAGGCCATTTCAGCATGACCAGCATTTATGGATCTCCTTCTGTGTACCTAGCAGGGCAGAGTGCAGGGGTAGGGCTTAAGGAGGGGTGCGTGCTGATAGGCTCAGGAGGCCCATCTGTCCCTCCCCCTCTGCCTGGACTCCTCTGTCATCCCATCCCCTCCTAGCTGGCATGACTTTTCCTGTACTCAGATCGCAAAAGACTAGCCAGCCGGTATGTTTGCTGGGGGAGTCACAGAAGGCGAAGACCCCCGGATCCCTGCCTTCATGGAGCTTCTGGCTTTGTGAGCCCCCCTCTTCTTGTTGTCAGGCTCCCAAATGACCCCAAAGGGCTTGCTTGCAAAAGTTTGTCCTCTGGACTTTGTGTTTTTCCCCATCTGCTCTACCCTCCTAGTGCCTCCTGGCTCCGGCCCCAGCGCCAGCCCCTGTCTGTCCCTGCAAACACAAGTCAGCTGTGTGTGCAGACAAAGCTGTGCACCACAGCGGGGGCCGGGCCTGCAGAAGGGACATTTCCAGGGAACTCTGGGGGCGGCGGCTGGGAGGGCAGAGGCGACTGTCTGATTAGCAGAGACTCGGCGTCACAGTCTAGGGCAAAGAGAGTGCGGGGGACTTGGCTGGGCCCCAGGGGCCAGTGGCTGTGGGTGGTGACCAGGGGAGGCAGCCAGGCTGGAAGAAATCTGCTGTTTGAGAAGTGGAGGAAACGGGCTGGAGAGGAGAGATAACAGCCCGTTCTCTGTGTGTCTGCGTGCGTCTGCCGGCGAGGGTGGCTGGAGCCGGGCGGTCTGAGGCCATATCTAGTGAGATTTTTGTTCTGGGTTGTGAAAGTGACCTATGGAGCCAGCAGCAGGGTTCAGGGCCTGGGAGAGAAGACACGTGGCCCTCCCCTCTCCTCCCCTTGTCTTGTGTTAGTCTCCCCTCCTCTCCCCTTTGTCAAACAGTAGAAAAGGGAGGGGGCATGGGGGCAGGAGAGGAAGCATTCTTAGTGCGGTAAAAGGCCTGGGTTTCGGTCTGGATTGTACCACTAATTTGACATATGAACTTGGATACTTCCCCTAATATTTCTGGCTGTCTCTGTCTCATTGGCTGTAAAACGCGGATTATTTATAACTGCTCTGCATAGCACGCATAGGGGTTGGAAAGACCTTATGAAATAAGGACGTGAAAATAGTTTGTAAACTGTGAAGTGCCGTGTAAATGTAACGAGTTGTACTGATTCAAACTGCTTTGAAGCAGGGGCTGGGGCCGCTGAGTAAAGGCCTGCCTTAGATGAACTAGGGGCTGAGTGGTGAGGAGGAGGGTGGGGTGGGGAGGATCAAGACTTAGAGACCCAGAAGATTCCATGGAGGCAGGGGTGGGTCACGGGCCCAGCCAAGTGAGCCCTGCCAGAACCAGGACCCAGGGCAGGCGTGGAGGGTGAAGCCCAAGAGCTCTCTGGGTGGGGGTGTTTGGTCACGGGCTTGCTGATTCAAATAGAAGGTGGCCTGGGCTGGGCACGGACTTCTCCAGGGAGACAGGGGAGGCCGTGTGAAGCCCCTTCCCATCGAGCTCCAGGGCTCTTGCCTGGCCTGGAGGATAAAGTCCACCTGATTGCAGAGGGATGGGGGTAGCACTCTGTTTTCCTCTCCTGAGTCTCTGCCACCCAAGGAAGCCATGTCCCCCTGTCCCCCGACCCGCTCCCCATCCTGACCTGGAAATCAGCCCTCTCTGATGTGGAAACTCAGGCAGGAGCTGGCAGGGGTGACGAGACTGTGAGCTGGAGAGAAGCTGAGCTATTTAAAGTGTGCAGTGCCCAGGGGACATGAATGCCACCCACCCCCAAGGCCTTCTCAGCATTCGCTTTCCCCTCCTTGGCCCAGATCCCAGGCCCTCAGGGCACCCAGAGGGTCACAGGTCAGGTGCCCGAGGCTCTGGGAAGCTGCAGGCAGACAGGTCCTGGGGCTGGCATGAGATGTTGTTCAGTCCAACCTCGGCTTGGGTTCCCTCCTCTGGGCCTCCAGGCTGAGTTGGCGGGGCCACACAGACTCCTTGGCTCCTGTGCCTTATAAACAGGGCTGGGTATGAGTGTGGAGCTTAGAAGAGGAATGCCCACGCCTGTGGCCTGGGGCAGCTGCCACCACCCACCCCCACTCCACTGGCCATCAAGCCACCAGACTCAGAGCCCATGGGGCAGGAATGGGAAGTGGGAAGCATCACCAGACCCTTCTCCCCTGCCCAGGCCTGGCTTCCCAGAAAACCCCACATTACAGATGTTTTTCTCCTTCATCTCCAATTAACATGTACCTGTCCTGGGTCCTAACCCATTAGTGAATAACAGGGTGTACTGTCCCTCCCTTCCTATCTGGGAAAGGCTGATGCCTTAGCTGGGAAGAGCAACTGGGATCCAGGCCTGTTAGACCCAGGGTCCCGTGCAGGCCACCACAGGTCTGGACCAGCTGGGAGGCCTTAGCTGGGGGCGGGGTCCCAGGGGCCAGTCCACCAACCACAGCTCAGCTGGTCTACACTGCACCAGCATGGCTTATGTATGGAATGACTTGAACAGTCGTCAACTGCCCTTTCTGGGAAGGGCTGGCCATTACTCTGAGATTGCATCCTTTCTACCATATTGGCATTAAGTTGTCCTTTCTTTTATGATATGATGGATGAAGCTTTAAAAAAATATACATGCTTAGCAAAATAAAATGTTGGCAACCCTCAAATTTTACCAGTCCAGTAAATCTTGGAGCTCAGGACTCTAGTTCCAGAATAGCACAGTTCACCTGGGTACCCAGCTCTCCTGGCACTGAGGAGCCCGGGTATAAGAGGACCTGTTGAGTGCATGGGGTTCAGCCCGGGGAGGCCCCCGACCCTGGGGCTGCATGCCTCACCCTGACAGTAACTTGCATCTTGAACTGCCAGTTCATCTTTACAGCTGGGATTTCCACCCCACCCCACCTCCGCTATCCTCTCGGCTGGAGACACTTCCTCCCACGTGCCTGGGAATTCAGTGTTTTGCTGCCTGCGGCAGGCTGCCGCCATCCTGTAGGCCTGCCCGTAGGCCGGGGAAACCCGCGGAGGCTGTCTCCAGGCAAGCGCTGTGTACCGACCACCGCCCTCTGACCTCAGTCCACCAAGCCCCAGAGGCACCCAGTCAGCACTCACTCCCTCCAGCCTTACGCAGCATCCACACGTTTGCTGTTACCTACACGGGCCACCAAACCCCCAGTCCCCTGCCCTTTCTTGCACACATCTTTACATTGCTCCATGTATATGCTGGTGGGGACGGCCTTTTCCACACCAAGATTCACTCATTTATCAGCTGAGCACGTGCTGTGTTCCAGGCAGCGAAATGGCAGAAAAACGGAAAAGGAGGTCCCCTCTCCTTTTGGGCATCTCCTAATCTGGCGGGGAACGCAGACAGAACCCAGTAACTCCAAACCAGCATGCTAGGTGCTGTCATCACGGCACACCCAGACAGCCCTGAGCATCGAGAGGACGGAGAAGTCACATGAGGTTGTCTCACAGAGAGGGACACAGGCCTGAGTCCCAGCACCTGGGCTGGGGGTGCCAAACGAAGAAGCATGCAGAAGGCCCTGTCTAGGCGAATACAGGAGCACAAGCAGAGGCAAGAAGCAGGCACGAATCATGTACAGCAAAAGAAGGGGGTGTTCCCCAGTGAAGTGTGCACTGGGTGCAGAGATGGGAGGAGAAAGTGTGAGCCAGAACCAGCTTGGGAGGGGCACAGTTCACCTTACCTGGTCGGGAGGACCATACCCTTTGGTTTCTGGGGCACCACCAAAGGTTTATAAGGAGGGAGGTGATATCTCCTGGTTGGCATCTTTGGCTCTCCCTCTGCAGCAGGGTGGAGGAGGGCAGGATAAGGACCCTGGGAGGAGCAAAGCACCCTGTTGAGGGTGTCCTATTGGAGCCTCCTGGGAGAGCCAGGAGAGGTGTGGGCTGCCTCAACTTAGTGGCAGTAGGGCCTAAGGGTCAGGAGATGATCCATGAGTGGTCAGCGAAAGAGAGAGGGGGAGAGAGAGAGAGAGGTGAGGGGACTACCTGTAGGGCAGTTAACATGCATCAGCACCATAAGCAGAAGGACCCCTGGGCAGAGAAACATGTATGTATATTCATGCACGTGTACATGTGAATAACTCCTCTCATACACGCTGGAGGAAACCCTCACTGTCATCCACACTCCCAGGAATGGCCACGTTAGACATCTTCCCCCTAGTTCCTGAGAAGCAAACCCCAGAGAGCCCAGCCCTCAGCCTTGCTGCATGCATGAGCGTGGAGTTTTGCACTCTGGCCAGTTTTGCTTCTAGTTCTTTGCTTCTGGAAAAACCAGGTACTAGGGTGAATTTCTTTTCTCTTTTCCTTCCATTCCATCCTCCTTCTTCCTTCTCTTTTCTCCTTCTTTCCTTCCTTCCTTCCTTCCTTCCTTCCTTCCTTCCTTCCTTCCTCTCTCCTTTCCCTCCTTCCTTCCCCCTTTCTTTCATGAAGAAAAGCTCACAGAAAGGCAGAAGGAACCACAGTCTGTTGACATTTCTGACTCTTAGAGGCTCCAAACTGAAACTCAGCTGTGATTGCTCTAAGTGGCTACAAAATTAGAAAAATAATTTGCAGAAATGAAACCTGACTTGGGATGCCGTTTCACAAAATAGGCTAGATGGCCTTGATGTGTCATGAGGCCCCCACCGCCGCCACCTGCATTGCTGGGGGTGCTCCTCTCATCTCAGGCTGGGGAGCATTTCCGCCCCTGCAGTCAGGTGTCCTACAGAAACCTGCCCCCTGCCTACCTGAAGACAGTTCACAGTTTCCTCTGAAATGAGCGGAAGAGCTGGACCCAGCCACAAGACCATCAAGGAAAGCAAAAGGCTTTCAAAAGTGAGAATCCCCAGAGACCAAACCCAGGGGAAGGGATTTGGGAATTCTTAAGAGACTTCCTTGGATTCCAAACCAGGCTGTGAGCTTGGCTTTGCCATGAACTAGCTCTGACCTCCTGCCTTTGGTAAACAGTATCAACAGCTGCCGTTTACCAGATTTCTACTGGGTACCTTGCTTGGCTGCACCTGGGGAGCTTTGGAAAATGACAAAGCCCAGGCTATGCCCCAAGCAAAGTGTGTCACCATCTTATGGGTATGACCCCCGCATCAACATTGTTTAAAGCTTCCCGAGTGAGCCCAGCATGCCGCCACAGCTGAGAACCACTGCCCCCCTCCATTTGGCTGGGGACTTACATAGGTTCATCCTCACAGCAACCCTGCCAGGGTTTATGAATGAGGAAGCTGAGGCTGGGCGAGTTTGAATCACTCATCCAAGATCCTCGAGGTTCTCTCTCATCCCAAAGCCCATCACTCTTCCTCCTTTGCAGAGCTGGATATACCTGTACATACCCTACACAGCATCAGTGAGTGCTCCAGCCAGCCAGCTGAAGGAGCTCAGAGAGCACTGCAGGGAGACAGGGGAGGTGCTGGTGGAACAGTCTGCTTGTTCCTGGCGTTTGGGAGGGGGGTGCAAGCCTCGGGCCTCTTTTTCAGCCTCTTTCAGCCTCCCTCCCAAGGCACGATTGGTCCCTAGTCCTGGGGATCCAGGCTATCTGGGTCAGTTTGAACCTGAGCCTCACTCAGCAGGTGCTCTTAGTGTCTGAGCCCAGAGGTGGGCACTGTGAAGAGCCTGGACTCAGGAGCCGCATTCCTGCCTAGGTTCAAATCCCACCTCCACCACTTACAAGCCATGTGACTGTGCAAAGTGAGTGATTTTTCTGTATGTCAGTTTCTTCATCTGCACGATGGGGTGATGATAGAGTTGTTAGGAATGTTAAATGAGACAGAGCATATAAGGATTGAAAGCAGTTCCTGGGACGTAGAAAACAAGAACATCCCGGGCACTCTAAGGATTACGATTGTGAATGTGCAGTTCATTGCTGAGCAGAAACTCGATGGAACATGGGCCTGAATCAGTCAAGGCGATAAGTTTAAGTCAATGTTTGCCCTTTGACCTTGCCTGTTCTTAGCTAGAAGATCAGAACCCCTGGGGTACAGAGTCCACACCTGGAACTCCGAAGGGAAAGGACGGACCTGTTTTCCCTCCTTGGCCTCACCCCAGCCCAGGAGTCTTTCCTCCTCTCCCAAACATGGTCATTACCACCCTTCCCCCCACCCACCCCAGTCAAATACTTACTCTGGAAGCATCTTCTGCATGGGGCAGGGGTGGCCTGGATGACCTCTGGAGCTCCTCACCCCCACCATGGCAGTAAATCTCCCTTCCCCTACCCCACCACTCAGCCTGTGCCCTGCCGGAGCCCACAGCCCATCCATATGGCTCATCAGCAGCCTGCGAGGGGCCCTGGGGCCAGGAGTTTGTTTGAAGCCTCCAGACCATCGAGGCAGGGGTGGGTCTGTGGTCGGGACAACAGCCGTGGCTTTCACTGGCTCTCTGGGAGCAGCTGTGTGGGGGCACCGGCCCAGAAAGATGACCGACATCCACCCGCAGTCCTTACTATTTGCGAGTGATAGGGCAGAGGAGGGGCCCAGCCCAGGATGGCTGTGGCCACATTGGTTCACATGTTAAGTATGAAAGGAAAAGAAACAAGGGAAGAGAAGGTGGGGAAAGGGAAGGGAGAAAGGAAGAGAGAAAAAGAGGGAAGGAAATAGGGAGAAAGGAAAGAAGGAGGGAAGGAGGAAGGGAGAGAATGGAGAGAGGGAACCCACATCTCAGAAGAGAAAAAGCACCAGGAGCTTTCCTCAGGCAATCATCTGCCTGCAGGTTGCTTTACACTCAGGGCCGCGCAGCCCAACTCCTAGGCCTCAGCCACCTCCATTCTGAGGGCCTTGGATACAGTTGCCCCCAAACCAGGCATTCCAACCAGGGACCATGACGGACCCCAGCTCCAGGCCTCCTGGGTGTCCTCTCCTGGTTGAGTCTGTCCCCTCCTCAGAAGGAAGAAGAGGCAGGATGTGTGTGTGCGTGTATATGTACGCATACAAGCGTGGCTGTGCAGCCTCATCACACATTCCATCTCCCAGATGGCTGCCTCTGTCTGCCTGTGCAGTCTGCTTCTCTTCCAAAGGGTGGTTTGCGGTGCAGATTCATGGCTCCCAGCTAGAAACAGTATTCTCTCTGCCCCTGCGCCAACTCCTGCCCAATTCTCCTGCTCCTCACCCAGTTCCCCAGTGCCCCGAGGGGCCTGGCCACACAAAGGCATGGGAAAGCCTGCTGGCTGTGTCCACAGTGCCGAGGGCTGGAGGCCTGGCAGTCCTCTGCGTTTGGTGTCTGTCCTGATTGTCTCTCCTGGGGGTGACATGGGCAGGATCTCAGCGGGACAGGTGAGGCTGGGGCCATGCACTTCTCCCTGTAAAACACTGCTCAGGGAGAGCAGCTTGCTGACCTCGAGCTGGGACCCCCCCCGCCTTCATAGTCTTCCAGTGATAACCCCCATGGGGACAAGTGGATGGCCGACCCTCTCTAGCCTTTAGGCTGGGAGGAGGAGAAACCTGAATTTTGGGTTTTTGTCTCTTTCCCAGAAGAGGGATAGGAAAGAATCAGTAACAACAATAGCCTGAGCTGGAAACATGCTCAGGGGCCAGGGTGTCCCAGCTCTGAGTATAGAGCTTCATTCTGAGCACCTTCCACAGAAAACACAATTGGGGCACCCCAAGGAGGGGCAGACACCAACATTTCAGGCCAGAATTCCAGACACTTGACTCCTAGGAGGGCTTTGGGTAAGCTGTCTCTCCCTCTCTAGCCTTGGTTTCCTCACCTGTAAATAAGTGGCCTGAAGCCACTGAGGGCCTTTTAGTGCCAGCAGTGAATCCTGTGACTGTATTCCTCCTATCTCCCTGCATCCCTGGAGCATTTTTCCCCTGCCTGGCCACGTACCTGCCCCCAGAGGCCTTGTTACCAAGAAGGACTCATGGAGCTGGAGGAGGTCAGGGGAGCAATGGGAACAGCCAGAGGCACAGTGGCAGCCTTTGAAGATAAGATTCCTAAGTCTGGGAAATACAGAGGTGTGGCTGTAATAGGAACAGGACACAGACCCTCTCACCATCACAGGGAAACTCAAGGGTCTCCCTTGGGGAGGTCACTACAGAAAAAATGAAAAGAGGCACTTGTACTTCTGTACAGGGTGGGTGTGAACTCATCACTGGCCCAGAGGTGTACGTAGGCCAACCGTGGGCATGGATGCTAGGAAGGCACTATGACATCAGAGTGAGCATGACTGAGTCTGGTTAACGATGGCCAAAACTGTCCCATTCCCACCATCCAATAGCACACCTCTTAACCCTGGGAGACCCAGGGCAGACTCAGGAGGACGTGTGCTGTGCTGAGCCTGAAGAAGGTGGCAAAGAGCAGGTGTGTGCAGGTAGGTCCTTCAGCACCCATGGGGCGTGTTCCCAGACTGCTAGCCTCATCTTCCTTTAGTACAGTCACTCTAAGCCTCTGCATCATTGCTTCTTTGGCAGGAAGTACCAAATCACAGAGAAGTCTCAAATCATTTTCTTTAGGTTTAGGGAAGGTCACTGATTTTCATTTTCCTATAACATGATGACAGTAAGACCTGGGTTCACATCCCAGCTCTGTCACAGACTAGTTGTGTAACCTTGAATGGGTTTCTTACTCTCTCCAAGCCTCAGTTTCCTCACTGGTAAAATGAGGATGGTAATAATGATTGGGTTGGGTTGCTGTGGATTAAATGAGATAATGTAGTAAAGGGCATAATACAACCCTGGCCCTCAGTAAGTGCTCATAATGTTGGCAATGGTTCAGTTGGGCTTTGCTTGGGATAATAGTGAAAGGAATTTTAATTTTAGTTTGATTCATCAGGTGTGCACTAATATTACAGGTCTAGCTCTGTCTGAAACTCTAGGGAAATACAGTCAAGTGTAGATCAGGGACATACCATGTTCATGGACTAGAATACTCAATATATTGGTACAATGTCACTTCTTCCTAAATTGGTCTCTAGAGTCTACAGTCTCAATCAAGATGCCGTTAAGCCTTTTTGGCAGAAATTGGCAAGCTGATTCTAAAATATATATGGAAACTCAAACCTACAATATCCAAAGGAGTCTTGAAAAAAAAACAAAATTAGAAGTATAAATTAAGAGCTTTGTTTTTTTTGCTCTTAGGAACCTTAATTAAGACTAGTTGAGAAGACTAATGAGAGACCCCGTGCTGATTCCTGGAATCAGGAATGTAGGGTACAGGTTAAGACTGTAGATGCTAGAGCCTGGCCCCTGGCTTTGAATGCCAGCTTTGCAACCTGCCACCTCATGACCTTGGGCAGGGTACTTTTCCCCTCTGTATGTCCCAGGTGTCTCATCTATAAAATGGGATGATCACAGCAGCATTGCCATGGGGCCATTGTGAAGATGAAAGGAGCTAACCTATGTTAGCCTAAGCCTACCTACTAAGTGTTGGGGAGGGGATGGAAGTAGAAAGAGGACAGAGGTTCCACTCCCATGACTGTATGTCATTTGGAGAAGTAAAGCCTAGAAACTGAACCACCTTTCCAAAAAGGGAAATTCTGGAATAAGGATCTCAGGCTCTGTGAGTACAGCCCCCTCCTTTTCTAAGACCCAGACTGGGGAAGTAGCTCATCCAGGGTCACTTGGCTGAAGGTTAAATACAGAGGAAGTGTCCAACAGACAGGGAGTGTGAGCAAAGGTCCATGGCAAGGAGCTACAGCGGTGCTTCTTGGGCCATGGGAGAAGGCTGTTTCTGGAGTGCCGAGTTCAAGGGGGCGTGGGGGTAAGGGACAGCCAGCAGGCATGAGTCACCAAGGGGCAGGCTGCCAAGTCCAACAGGACACTCCATGGAGCCCTTTGGCCCGGGCCCAGCTCAGCAGCCCCCTCCCCATCCCCCGGACACATGTACCCCACCAGGCCTGGAGACATTTCCTGAAAGACTAAGAAAGCACTGGGAGCTGGAGGGGCGGCCTTAACGGCCAGAGGCTCGAGGCCAGGTCTCTCACGGAGGAGCAGACGAAGGGAGGACGTGACCGGCAGCCTTCATTCTCACAGGCCGGGGATTTCAGAGGAATGTGGCCAAGTCTAGCTCTGAAGTTCCCACTTCAGACCCCGCCCGGCTGGAGCCACGGGCGCCTGCCGTCGCCACCCTGGAAATCAGAGAGGCACGTCATAGGCTGCCTCGTGCTGGGGAACACGTCCTCCTGGGGCCTCTGTCAGCTAGCCCACCTGCTGGGGTTCCCAAATAGACCTTCTCCTTCTGCTCAGCCATGGGCCCTCCTCTAGCCAGCTTCCCCCAATCTCTGTTCTCCCTCAGCCCCCACACCTGTCTACCTTGTCACTCCATCTTCTCAGGAGAGTCCTGGCTCCCAGAACAGACCTCAGGGAATGTCATGTCTCTACCCGGAGCAGGAAGGGGAGGCCCTGTACAAGCCCTACACAGTGGCTCAGGCCCAGAGAGGGGTTGACACCAGGCCGAAGCAGGGACACACGTCCACAGATAGCTCCCAGGCCTCCTGCATGCTGGCTGGTCAGACTGTGAGAGCCACACTGGACAGATGAGGAAACTGAGGCCCAAGAGGAAATGTGATTTGCCCAAGGCCCTATAGTAAGATAGAGGCAGAGCAGAATGGAAGACCTAGGGCTTCCAAACCCTGAGCCCTGAGCTCTTTTAAGTCATTTTTGTGGTTTCACTTCGTTTTCTTTTTTCATTTCCTTCCTTAAGAGAAAGGCAGGCTCTGGATAGACAAGCAGGGACACAAGCAGTGCTACCAGAAACTCAGACAAAAGAAGAGAGTGACCCAGGGTTGGGCAGCCTCTACCCCCAGCCCCTAAGCTGAGTGGAGGCCCCTCCCTCCCACCCAGCCCCAGCCTGGCCCTGGGGGCTCCCCTCAGTGGGAGCTACCAGTTTGTGGACACAGGAATGTGCCTGTGGCTTGCCCAGAGACCCTGAGGGCCAGCACCTCAATCACAGCATCTCGTTGCCCCCAGCAGTCTGCCCCATCTCAACTGTAGCTTTTATCACCTTCCTCCATGCCTCTCTAATGAGTGTCTTCCCTGAGTCAGCAGAACCTGTTCATAGTCATCCCTTCTGCCAGATTTCCCAGGAAATCTCTCTCTCTGGAGCCTTCCCTGATCACCCCGGCTGCTGGAGTCTATCTGTACCCTCACTGGGCACTCAGCTTTTGCCACCTAGTGTTCTTAGTGTCATCTCTTGGGTCTGTTCCTGTCTCTCTAACCGAGCTTTAGGCAACTTTGTTCATTCAACACTCCATGAATTAAAGACCTACCATTTGCCAGGCCCTAGGCTATGGTGGGATTCAGCAGCAAACAGACAGACTCAGCAACCTGCCCTCATGGAGCTTACATTCTAGTGAGGAGGGGATGATGAGTATCAAAGCGAGAGATCTGCAAATAAGTGAATTTCCAAAAGCCTGCAGAGGAAAAGGAAGCAGGGCATGTTGGGGGATAATTTTAAATAGGGTGATTGGCAAAGAGCTCACCCAGGTGACCCTTGGATAGGCTTGAAGGAGTGAGCCATGCAGACCTGGGGAGCATCCTGGTCAAAGAGAAAGAGCAGTGAAAGGCCCAGAGGCAGGAACATGCCTGCCCCATGGGAGAACTGCAAGAAGTCCAGGCCAGGGAAGTGGGTGGGTGCCATGAGAAGGGATCAGGTCAGCGGGATGCCGGGATCTATAGGCTCACAAGGGCGAGATTAGCTCTGAGAGGAATGGGATGCATCAGAGGGTTTCCAGCAGGGAAGGCAAGGTCTGACCTGAGTTTTAATAGGGTCATTCAGGCTGCTGGGTTGAGAGGAGTCTGAAAGGGTAGAGTAGACACAGGGATACCAGCCTGAAGCTTTTAGGGGGACAATGAGCATAAAAGCAATGGATCCACAAATCTGTTGAGTAAATGTGGGAGAGTAAATAAGGGAGAGTCTAAGTAAGGGGTGGTGAAGAAGTGATTAGGGTGAAGGGACAGGTCAGAGTCTGGGTCTACTTTCAAGGAAGGACTGAGAGGATCCTCTGAAGGACTGGACGTAGGTGCAAGAGAATGTTGGGGTCAAGGATGACCTAAGATTTGGGGCCTGGACAACTGGAAGAGGGGCTTACCACTAACTGAGGTGAGGAAGATGATTCAAGAGGAGTAGCCTTTGGAGGGTGGACCAGGAGATCACTATTGGACATGTCATGTTGGAATTGTGCAATAGAAAGTGGCCAGGTTGAGTGGACAGTTGGAGCCCAGCATTCAGAGGGGTGATCTGGATAGAAACAAGCCTCAGGGAGCCATTAGGTGGTATTTAAAACCATGAGATGGGATGCCATCTCCAGAGGGTGAGGATCTATGGTGCAAAGGCCACTTGCTGTAGAGCAAAAGCCGTGTCTCCAGTTGTCCAGAGTTATGAATGGGTGGCTGATGACGGGGCTCTGACTCCACCCTTGTCATAATAGGCCAACTGCAGGAGAGAGGCTACAGTCTCTGCCCCCTCCCTGGGATCCCCTTGCAGGCTAGCACAAGGGTGGGCTCAGGAGAGCTAAGTAATTATCCTTATAAGCCAGGAGGCTCCTGCCTGGGAGAAGCAGGGAGGGGCAGGCTGCAGCCCCATCCCCTCTAAATCTCTTGACATTTCCTGGGAAAATGGTGTCATTTCATCATTTTATTCCTTGGTAAGGCTTACATTTCAGCTTCCGGGAAACTGACAGAGAGGACAGGACAGGCGCCTGGGGCCAGCTTTGCTCCCTGTGACTTTATATAACTCAGGCCTTTCCCCACAGCCATTTACAACTCTGGCTTCTGTAACATGGTGCCAGCAGGATTAACTATTTAGCGCCCACTATATTTTGTGCTCTTATTTCTGACAAAATGTTTCCTCCCGCCATGAGGATAGCTCAGTAAACAGAATCCCTTGGCGCAAGTGACATGCTGGGTGACCACAGGCTCTAGGGGGGCTTCCTGTGTGCCGCCTTCTCCTCCTCTCTTTTCTTTTTTTTTTTTTTTTTTTTTGTTGAGACGGAGTCTCGCTGTGTCGCCCAGGCTGGAGTGCAGTGGCCGGATCTCAGCTCACTGCAAGCTCCGCCTCCCGGGTTTACGCCATTCTCTCGCCTCAGCCTCCCGAGTAGCTGGGACTACAGGCGCCCGCCATCTCGCCCGGCTAATTTTTTGTATTTTTTTAGTAGAGACGGGGTTTCACCGTGTTAGCCAGGATGGTCTCGATCTCCTGACCTCGTGATCCGCCCGTCTCGGCCTCCCAAAGTGCTGGGATTACAGGCTTGAGCCACCGCGCCCGGCCTCCTCCTCTCTTTTCTTAAGAATTAGCCCAACTCAAGTTTATCTTCATTTATCAACTTTTCCCTAAAATTGCTCCCAAATACTTCTTTGAGATCACCATGTCAATGCCCAAACAGGAAAATAGATGAGTTCAAAATGGCAGCCCACCCCAGTTTTATCCAACTTGAGTGCCATTTCCCCAGGAAAGGGGAAGGTTTTGGGGGAAGAATCTGGTTTCCAGACAGCCAATACACAGACCACAGGATTGTATCACATAGCCCAGCCTTGCAGATGAGGTCCTGAGTCTCCCAGCCACCCATGCCCACACAGTGCTGGCAGTGGGATACTAAAAATTAAGCACCTGTTACTTCTCTTCTGCTCTACAGATTTCATCCCCGTCCCCATCTCCCCAGAGGAGGTGGGGTAATCTGTACCTCCTTGGGATCCTTTGGGCTTCTGACTAGTAGCCCAAAGGGTGGCTCTCAGCCCTGCAAGGCAGTGCCCCAGCGCCGTTGTACCTCGCTTTCTCCGTTCCAGCCCTCAGCTTGGTTCCTGCTCTCTGCTCATTCCTCCCAGAGATATACAGTCGATACCACTCATATCTTTTGCTGCTCCTTTAACAGATGTATTCCTCCCAGCTGAGTTCCAAGCTGAAGGCATGGGTGAGCCTTTGAACAGTGTAAAGTCACATCAGGCACAGAATCAGTGAGGGTTCAGCACAGCAATGCTGGAAAGACAGGGTTGGGGAAAGCCAGATCTAAGGGCCATCTGCAACTCGAGAGTTGAGGGCCTCGGCTAAACTCCCCAACAGCAAACCCAGCCTCCCCAGGGTGGGCGAAGGGTCTTGGGGCTGAGGAAGGGGTTGCTGGGCTACGGCTGGTTCTCCCACAGATGGAGTGGCTCTGGCTGAGTTGGGGGATTGACATTTCAGTAGCCAACTGCTTGAGGTGGGGGGTTGAAGGGAAACTTGGAAGCAGAGGGAAGTTTGGGGACATTCTTCCCAGAATAGCTTTAAAAATAGGACAGCTTTACAAACCACCCAGGATGATTGAAGGCAGGTGGGATTGAAGCAGATGCCCTCTGGAGATGCCTGTCAGACTCGAGCATGTGGGAACTCTGGAGGTTTTCCTGATTGTTCAGCAGATTTCAGAAGGCAGCCTAGGATATTCCTTCCCCCAGGCCCTTTGTGTGTATTGCGTTCGAGTCAGCACCTGGCAGAGAGGAGGCCCACAAGCATCTGTGGAGGGAGGGATGTGTGGGTGGATGCATGGGTGATCGGTAGGTGGTTGCGTGGATAGATGGGTCATGGGTGGGTGAGTAGATGGATAGATGGATGACTATAGACTCCAAACTAGCTGGCGAGAGTCCTGTATGAGGATTCGTGACAGAACATCATAATCCTAAGTGGTTAGTTTTGCCATAGCTTCCTGTTAAATAGATGTCACCTTAACCTTGGGAATAAGCTATACTTTGGAAGCAGGTGGCATTACTCCTGGCCAGGGTTTTTGATCCTCGGCTGGCAAGCTTACCTTTTACTTGAAGGATACTGTGTCAAACCATGGACTTAGTTGCCAGAGAGAGACTCATCAGAGCATGGAGGCCGTCGTTCCAAGAGCCCCCATAACTGCCACTCTCCTCCTGCTCCCTAGACCCCTCCAGAGTGCCCTACACCCTGCTGGTGGGCCTTAGCCTCTCCCCCAACCTGATTTCTCCAAGGTCACAATTTCTTGGGATTCTGATAATGCAGTTTTTGAAAAATGGGCCATTCCATGGGCTACCGCAGATGCAAGCCTGTACTTCACCTTCTCATCTAACCAGGAGTATTTTAAGGCAGTCCCAGGTCAAAGGAAGCCTGCAGTGAGCTCTTCCATTTAATGAAGATGCCCATTGGGAAAAAAGTCACTTCTTAGTTTTATCTTATTTGGGTTTCTTAAGTTGGCTTGCAAAGAGGCACCTGCATCCCCAGGCTCTTTCAGATGGGTGGTCGTATTTTCCCCAGGAGCTTTTTAACCTGGAGAATATAACTAGTCCTCCTTTCTCTGGTTCCCCAGAATCAAGTTCAACACTTTGGTACACTTTCTCTGTTGTCATCAGCCTGATTACTAAGAATTCTGTGTTGGGAAGAATTTCAGACTATTAGGGGAAACTGTCTCTCTTGAGGGAGGGTTTAGTGTAAGAATTTAATGTTTATAGAAAACGGCTTTTTTCTCCCCCAACACAAGCCTTCACCATCCACATCTTGGGAAAGCTGAGCCGCCTGGCACCCACAGCTCTCAGCCAGGTACCATCTTTCCTGTGCTGGAAGTTACTAGAACTGCAGGTCAGGACAGAGAAGAGAAGCAGACCCCGAATGCCCAGGTTTTTGTTTGTTTTTTGAGACGGAGTCTTGTCTGCCAGCCAGGCTGGAGTGCAATGGCATGATCTCGGCTCACTGCAACCTCCGCTTCCCGGGTTCAAGCGATTCTCCTGCCTCAACCTCCTGAGTAGCTGGGACTATAGGCATGTGCCACCATGTCCGGCTTATTTTTTTAATTTATTTTATTTATTTATTTATTTATTTATTTATTTATTTATTTATTTATTTTGAGACAGAGTCTCGCTCTGTTGCCCAGGCTGGAGTGCAGTGGTATGATCTCAGCTCACTGCAAGCTCCACCTCCCAGATTCATGCCATCTCCTGCCTCAGCCTCCCAAGTAGCTGGGACTACAGGCACCTGCCACCACACCCAGCTAATTTTTTTTTTTTTTTTTTTTAGTAGAGACGGGGTTTCACTGTGTTAGCCAGGATGGTCTCCATCTCCTGACCTCGTGATCCGCCCACCTTGGCCTCCCAAAGTGCTGGGATTACAGGCATGAGCCACCACGCCCAGCCACTTTTGTATTTTTAATAGAGATGGGGTTTCACCATGTTGGCCAGACTGGTCTCGAACTCCTGACCTCTTGATCCGCCCTCCTTGGCCTCCCAGAGTGCTGGGATTATAGGCGTGAGCCACCTCGCCTGGCCTCAATGGCCAGTTTTGAAGTTGGCTAACATGTCCATCATTCTGCATGTTTGTGGATCAGTGAGGGCCTGTGTGCAGACAGAGGGAGCAAGCTGGAGATGGTGAGAACAGAAAGCAGCTTATCAACATGGACATGATGACAAAGAAGTGGCCATCTGAACCTCTGCCATCCCATGACGCCTGCCCCCGCACTCAACCCCATAGCCACCCAAGGACAGAAGGACTTAGAACAGGCAAAGCCAGCCCACAGCTGCCCAGGGGGAAAGGACTTAGAGCACTCTTGCCTCTTTTACGTGCTCATAGCTTCTGGAATATTTGTAAGTGCACTCCTACTGAAATCGCTCGGGTAGCTGATCCGAGGGACTTTTGTGACAGGAATTGTTTCCCCCATCCACACTGCTTAGTGAGTCTGGGTTGGAGACCTACAGTTCCCTTAAGACCATCCTTTTTAGAGCTCAGGTCTTTTTTCTGACAGCTGGAATCAGAGGTGCCCAGCCCAGAGCAAAAAGCCATGTCAGCCATCTGCAGCAGTGGCCTCCCTCTGCCCAGGTCTCCAGTGTACTTGTCAGGGTCCCCTGTGGACTCCAAGGCCTCCTGTGATCAGCCACCCGGTAGATGATTTCCCAGAGCACTACCCTATAAGGAATATCTAAACTATCCCTAATTTTCTTCCCTTCAAATCCAACTTGTCTCAGTCCTGTTTTTCTCATAAAAGGGCAACTTTCTGGCTGGGCGCGATGGCTCACGCCCATGATCCCAACACTTTGGGAGGCCGAGGTGGGCCAGGAGTTCAAGACCAGCCTGGCCAACATGGTGAAACCCTGTCTCTACTAAAAATATAAAAATTAGCTGGGGGCAGTGGTGCATGCCTGTAATGCCAGCAATTTGGGAGGCTGAGGCACGAGAATTGCTTGAACCCAGTGGGCGGAGGTTGCAACGAGCCAAGATCACACCACTGTACTCCAGCCTGGGTGACAGAGCAAGACTCCGTCTCAAGAAAAAAAAGGGGGGGGGCAAGTTTCTGAGTTCTGATCCCTTGAACTGTGCTGGCATGAATTGTAGTGGATATTTTACCTTGTGAGTTGACTGGGGATTTGCTGGGGAGACAGAGCCTTATCCTGATGGTGTGGTGTTAATGGGCTGACCTCAGGCACTGTGGTATTCTAGGGTGGGGGGATGCTCTGAGGCAGAAAGGGCCCTTCCACATGTTCCTCAGATTCATCGAATGAGGCCTGCACTTTTAGGCCTCCCTGGGTTTTTCCCCTGTAAAACAGGAATCAGGCAGTTAGATCTCACAGTACCTGTGTGAGGTAACAGGGAGCATCTTACTAACCTGTTCTCCAGATGCAGCTCAGCAAGGCCAAGTGACTTGCCCAAGCTCTCCTGGTACTCCTCACTCTCCCTGGACATTTGCCCAGGAAGCAGAGCCCTCAGTGGTGGGCAAAGCCAGTAGCAGTTGGAGAGAGACTCTGCCAGGCCTCTCTGCTCCTCTGACCACAGTCAGAGTGTCTCTTATCACCTGGGTAGCACTTCCTCTGCCTGCGGCAGAGCCAGCGCCACCGGGGCAAGCAAGCGGTGAGGGGGTGCCAGACAGGATTGATAGTTCAGTTTCCTGTCCTTTCCTTCTGCAGACCTGTGAGGGAGCTGATGTTATTTTTATCTGGGGACACTGGCGTGGGAGGTATTTGTTAACGTTATCTGGTAAACGCAGTTGAATTATCTGTTGTCCAAGGAACCCTCAAATAAGTAGTGTTAAGCATGCTAAGCCGCTCACATTTAAAGATACAGTGAGACTCCTGGGAGAGAATTTGCTTATGGTGCTGCCATCACAACTGAAGCCCAGAGCTGTCAGTTCCAGAGCCCAGGCTTTATTTAACCCTCTTGGGTTTGGGGTTCATCACGCATAAGGGCTCATGCTTTTTTGAAAACCATGCTTCCCTATCTGTTCTCTACAAGTGGGAAAGTGCTTGCAGTCTGTGGGTCCAATGCAGGGACAGGTTGTCTGCACTCGCTACTGAGTGTGTGTTAAGTTAGCACAGCGCTGAGTTCCGAGTCCCATGAAGTAGCTGTGTGGCACACCGATGTGTGTCCTGTGCAGCCTACAGGTTTCTAAAGGCAGTTTCGGGGTCCACCCCCACCCACAGGCCTTACATTATAGCTCCCTCTCTTAATGCACTTCCCAGTATTTCTCAAGTGCCTCTGGACCTTGCTGTGTCCTGAGAAACTGTCCCATGGGTGGGAGCAGTGGGCACCATTGTCACTCTCAGCAGTGGTTCTCAACCAGGAGTGACTTTGCCTCCAGCAGACACTTGGCAATGTCTGGAGATATTTTATTTGGAGCTTTCACAACTGGAGATGAGGATAAGGGCTTCTAGTGGCATTGAGTGGGTAGAGGCCTACGGTGTACAGGACAGCACCCCCCAAGAACCAATGAGCCGGCCAAAAATGTCAGTAGTGCCAAGAATGAGGCAAGGCTGCTCTAATCTTGAGGCAGATGGAGCCTCCTCTCACTGCCGCCAGCGCGTGACTTGACAGGAGGTGGCTGGGTCAGCAGGGCTGTGAGTGGAGAAGGTGAATGGTGCCAGCCAGCAGTTCAGAAAGTCTTACTGAGCTCTGCAAGGCCAGGACCAAGCCAGATTTTAAGGGGACGATAAGCAAGGTGTGGTCTCTGGCCACAAAGACAAACCATGCAGTTTTGTAGAACACTCTCAGTTCACGAGGGGATTGTATATCTCTTGACTTGTTCAATCTTCACAACAACTTATGGGCTTGATGGGACAAGTAGGATCAGCCCTATTTTGTGGATGACCAAACTGAGGCCCAGTGGGGTAAATAACTTGCCCAGGGTCAAAAAGCCCCCCGATGATGGATTTCTGGTCTTTTACTAGAACACTGGGATCTCTGTGCTCCTCTTCTCTCTTGGGTCCTATTGGATCCCATGTTGGTGAGGAATCAGTCCTTTCTTGTATTTTTATCTGGGGACACTGGCATGGGAGGTATTTGTTAACGTCATGTGTGGACACCTGAATAAAGACGGAATGAACTTCCCATTCTAGAAGCCACCGTTTCTCCTGGGGAACTTCTATAATAGCCCAAAGCCAGAGTAATTTCATTTTCATGCCTTCTCTGGCCAAGCTCAGATCTAGCCAGGGACTTCCCCATTAGTATAGGGGCCAGAAGCCCACCTCTCTGTGTGCCCCGAAATTATTTCCTCCCTGGGGTTGCCACTGCCTCGGAGCCCCCCATCCATTTATTCGGTTAACAGATACACACTGAGAGCCTCCGGTGGCCTAGACGCAGCAGGTACATTGCTGAATAAAGCAGTTTCTCTGCCCTTGCAGAACTTGCAATCCGAGTGGGAGAGTCAATCACTGAACACATAAGCTTACAGGTGTGTCACTTCCAGTGATGATGGGGCCACACAGAAGAGCAAACACAACACAGTGAGGGGCGTCACAAGAGTGGAGGGCCTACTTAGAGAAGGCGGGGGCCTCTGGGAGGAGAAGACAAGTAGACTGAGACTTGAAGGAGGTGCATGTGCACCAGCTTTTCAGCAGCCGGAGTAAGAGGGTCCCCAGCTCTGGTTAGAGAAGCACCATGGGGTAAAGGTGGGTCACCTCGGTATGCATGGTGACAGGATGGATTTTTCTTCCCTCTCTACCAGTATTTCACAGTCAGCATCCCCATCATCAGAAATAGCTTGATGGCCTCCATTCACACCTCAAGTCAACGTGAGTCCCCAAACTGCTGTTTTATACCCGGCTGTATTCTCTGCCAGATACTCGAGAATGGAAAAGAGGAGTAAGATACCCAAGAGGCTTACAGTCTAGCCAAGGAAATAAAACATGCCTGCAAAACTAGAACCAGCCGGAACATCAGCCCCCATCTCCGGCCAGCCCATCACTTCCCCTACCCTCAGTCCCTTGATGTCAGTAGCCACCTACTGTTCTCCCTCCTGTCTACAGAGACACCTTCCCTCTTGCTGGCTCCAACACCCACCATACACTGGCCAAGGAGTGGGAGGTCAGCCAGGCTACCCCATCACACCTGGCATGGATAACCCCCCACACACATATCCTTGGGAAGACCAAGGAAGCAGGAGGAGCAGGCATTTGTGGAGGTGCTCCCCTGGCCAGGCATTTTCATCATCATGGTGATTAGCCCTGTTTCCCTCTTCTGGGTGGGGAACGTGAGACAATAGAAGGCCGGGGGCTTGCCCAGGTCCAAGGACTGGGTGGGAGTCGGGTCAGAGCACCTCACCTAGGCCTGTCTGGCATTCAAACCCATTGTGCATATCTTGACACACTAGTGATTTTCATGTATTTTTAGCAGAAGAGTTGTTTTTCCAAACTCAATCTCAGGCGTGTCCTCAACTACATGAAACAGACCTGGCAGAGGGCCTCTGCCTGGGATCCAGGAGCTTTGAGTCTGCCCACTCAACTGCCCTCCATCCATCCCCACAGGTGGCCCAAGCCTCCTTAGGAACAACATAAAGAGCCCATCTAGTCTTCAGACCAGATCTCAGAACGCATGGAGAAGGCCTGAGCACTTCCTTCAGGGCTACCCTTATCCCCGGCACTGCTCAGAACGGACCTCACTGAGTCCAGTGGGGCAGAACCACGTGGAATGGTACACTGTGAGAGAGGGGCCCATTCAGACAGAGCCTGGTGCAAACAGCTGCCATCCATGTCTGCAGAAATGACAGGCACAATAGTCACTTCCAGGTCTATATCCGCATATGGTCTCCAGAGGCAGGCACAGGCCAGGATCGCCATTTCACAGATGCAAACATTGGTCTCCCTCAAGCTCCCTGGACTTTGTGTCCTCCTCTATCCTGGCTCCCCCCTCCCCAGCTGTTTCTCAACTGTTGTCCAGTAGACATTTTGGGATACGGCATGAAAAAGGACGTGTGCACTCCCATTGCAACTTCCTTCAGGGATAATGCCACATAAATGTTAACATGACTTTTAAAGACCATCTGTGGCAAAGTTCAAAGTTGTGGGTGGATGTGAGCTTCAGGCCGAGTCATTCTGGAATCCCCATTATAGGTCAAATCTTTTTGTGAGCATTTCAAGGGGTTTTCTCAAATTCTATAAATAGTTTAGTAACGCCTGTGTATTCATCTATTTTAAAAGCCAGTCTTCCGGACAATTTCAGAAGTAATTGGGCCACTCATTGAAAGTAGGGTTTCAAAAGTCATTTCTTCAGCTTCCAACTGCTTCCAGAGCAGAGGGATCCCAGATACCATTTCTGCCTGGGGTTGGGGACCCAACCTTTGTAGAACCTGGACCAGGCAGAAACCTTGGAGAAGACTCTAGGAATCTCCAAAGAACTGGATAAGCTGAATTCTGGCCCCAGCTCCCAGTTCCTCCCACAGGAAACCTCAGATACAACATTCATCCACCTTATGCTTCAGTTTCTCACATAGCAGAATATAGACACAATAACCCTTTGCTGATTAGGAAGGGTTATTACACCTGTTTGCGTCACTCTGTCACCTGGGTGCAGGTCAAAGGTCTCTTTCATTTCACAGATAAGGACGCAGAGGCACGGTGACTGGCCTGACAGTCACATGGTGACTTTCCATGTTATAGATGGGGACACAGAGTCACAGCAGTTGGCTAACCTTGCTGTCTTTTTATTTTGTGGTTGGCCTGCTCCTCAGGCTGAGGCCGCAGTGAGCACAGCCCCCCTCTGTTTCCACGGAGAGCTTCACGTCATGGATAAGACCTACCTCCTGTGCCCATGCCTAGGCCTGGCAAACACCTGTCTCCAAGCCCTCGGCTTCTCTCCTGGGCAGGATGGCAGCCAGGCAGGGAGAATCCAAATTCTGCAGAGACAACAACTCAGCCCTCTCCTCTGAGGACCTGGAGGGAAGTATAAGGCGGGGGTGGGTGGCTGTCATGTCTGCATGATGACCTTTTCAGACATGATGCCTTGGGGGGTCCAAAGAGCACCAGGCCCAGAATCAGAGACCTGGGTTCCAGCTCTGTCAACCTCAGAAGGTAGGCAGATCAAGGAGCCTCGTCCTCCAGCGAGTTGCTGTTTGAGGCAGAGCCAGGAAAGCTGCGGGAAGTGCCTAGAAAGGCAGAGTGCTGTGTAGAGGTATGGGGAGACGGTGACATGAAGATTAGGCAGGCGGCAGAGGAGATCAGGGTGCCAGCACGGGCACCATCTACTAAGTGTGTAATCACTGAGGGCTGCCCTCGAGCCTGGGAACTTCAGCCCCCTCATGCCCCTTGACCTGACAAGTGGTACTAATGTCCTCCCTGAGGCTGAGTCCAGTGACACCTTGCTTTGAGGAATTCCTGCTTGTCCCACTGGTATTCTTCATCTGTCAGACAATCCAGCCTTCTCTTTCTGTTCAGGCTGAAAGGAAAACTTCCAGCCTCTTCTGAGGGCTTTTCAAGGCCACAGCCACAGCAGGTGCTGGCTCCTTTGCCTGAGAATAAGACTTCGCGCCTGCATAAGTGTGAGACAGAATTCCCGCTGGATCAGCCTGACTTCTCAGCTTCTCTCTGCTGCAACCCAGCGCCATTCCCCCGCCTCCCTGTCCCCTCCTACAGATTAGCAGAGCTGAGCCTACCTGACCTGCTTTTGCCAATAGAAATATGCTGGGTGCTCACAGCCTGGGAAACTTGGAAATGTCTCCAAAGTGATCTAGATTTAGCTGGAAGTGGCTGATGGCTGTTCCCAGCCACAGCGTGTGCCCTTTGTCTAGAGCCAACTGCTGGGGAGAAAGCATTTCCAGCCACAGTGTCATGAACCATCAGTCACAGAGAATGTGTCTGGTAATTTTTTATTAATAATAGTTAAAGGATTGGCATTTGGGGCTTGATTTTCATGTCCATTGATTAGAGCAGAATCAAGATCATCCCCGTCATATCACTCTCTCTTCATTCTTTTGGGTGGGACAGAAAGGGCAGCAATCACCAGCACGTCGGCAATTTGACATGATGCTCAGGAGAGTGTCAGGCACCTGTGACAGCCACCCGATGGTCCTAGGTAAGGCCTGTGATTGCAGGGGGCAGCTGTTATTTCTGCATGTGGTCCAGGGATCTGTCAGGAATCCCACCTGCCCCAGCTGCAGAATGGCCACATGACCTGGTTCTGTCCAATCAGGGAACCTCATCACCACAGCCACAGTGATTGGGCTGAGAGATGGTCATGTGATGAGCAGGGCCAGTCAGAATCCTTCCCTGAGACTTGAGGGTTTGACATTTGGGGAGGGGGGGCTCTGTCTTCCTTTTGGCTCAGGAACCATTATGAGAGAGACCAGGTGCTGCTGATCACCGTCTTAGCCATGGCAAAGGGAGACCCTGTTTGTGGCAGCAGAAAAAGCAGTCAACATGCAAGTCAAAGCCCAGACAAGGGAGAGAGGGGAGAGAAGGGAGGACCTGCCCTGGGGACACTGTTTGAGCCCTGGGGACAGGCTGTGTCCTAGGGCCCACCTCCCATGTAAGACAGCCCAGGACTGTGTGCCTCTTGAGCTAGTCTGAGATGGTTTCTGTCACTGGCATCCAAGAATCCTCAATGTCTAGGGGCAGAGCAGAGCGAAGCAGTGGAGTGGCCAGGACCTGAGCACTGGGTGGTAGGTGTCTGGGTCGTTGGCCAGGGAGGTTAGGAATACTTGGGGAAAGGTTCAAGTCCACCTAAAAAGAGACCCGCCCAAACCCAGGGAGTAGTTCAGGGCCCAGCTGGCATCAGAACTCAAAGCAAGCAAATTTGTCCCAGGGCGGAGGCTGCAGCCCAGTGCCCACATGGTCCCCGTCTCCCTCCAGACAAGATGTACAGCCACCCACAGGCTGTTGTCAGAGTGCAGAGTGACATGCAGGTCAGATTCTGACTGTTCCAGAGTCTAGGTGTGGCTGAGTCCCCAGGGCTAGGCCTCAGGGCTCAGCGGGACTGAGCCAAGACTGGCAGCTGTGGCCAGGACGTGGCATGATGGCCAGCTGTGAGTACAGCCCAGCGGATGTGCCCCTTGGCTGGGCTGCATGTGCAGACTGCCAGGGGTCGGGGGCGGCCAGGTCTGGGGCAGGCTTTGGTGGATGGAGTGACTCAGGATACAACTACCAGGAGGTCTCTCTGCCACTTGTTCAACACCTACTTTGCACCAGATACGATGCACGTGTTACTCATTTAAGCCAAGGAGGTCTGCCTGACCCAGTCAGACTGATGCCAAGACCTTCCACGATGCTGCCCTGAGTGGGTGTGTGAGAGGCAGGACCCATGGGCTGCCACTCAGGACCCAGGTCCTAACCAGATCACCCCTTCCCTGCTTCTCCTCCTATCCTGACTCCAGCTCTGCTAGAAGCACTGCCCACCCAGCCTCAGTGCCCCCTTCTCTGACTCTGTCCCTCACCTCCCAGTCCCCAGCATCCAGGCCCCAGTCCTGTCCTCCTCCCCGCCTCCTCCCCCAGGGCCTGGGAATCCATTATTTTGTCACCTAGGAGAAGCCTATTATATTGATGAGTTCTTTTTGTCCCAAGTCATAGGAACCAACTTGAGGTGGCTTAACATTGCTAAATCCTTTTCTGTAAGGATTCAGAGGTTTCATGCAGCCCAAAAGTCCCAGGAAGGACGGAAAGGAATATTCAGGGTCTTCTCTCAGGCCGGGGGTAACCTGATGTGTCACAGTGTCTCTGGGTTCCACGCTGCAGGCCAGCCCTCGGCTTGGGAATTCCCAGCCCTCTGCCTCACTGTTGATAGGAACAGGTGCCAAGGAAGGACTGCACTGTCTCTCTGAGCTGGAGGTTCCTGTCCTGGGCTCCTCCCACATGATGATGACTGGGATGAGGAGGGAGCCTTCCAGGAACTACCGAAGGCCAGGTCTACCCATGGGGGCCAGGCCACAGGCCCTGGGCTCTGTGATAGGGACAGAGGAGTGAGGGGGCTTCACTGGTTGGGGGAACCAAGGAGGAAAGCCTGCCGGAGGGATTGCAACTAGCCTCAGCAGAGCCCTGAGGGGAGAGCCTGACAGAGGGGAGACTCAGGGCTGGGGCGGAGCTACACTGACATCACCTGTGACCCCACCACACCACCAAAGGGTGGCTCTGTGGAATGTCATGGCCTTCCTTGAAGCAACCCTAGGAAGGGGGAAAAAATCCAATAAGCCAAGAAACATCACTGTGTGGCAAAATTGTGAACCCACAACAGTGAAACAAATGTCCTGAGACGGCGGCCTTGGAGCAGGGACCGGACCGGCCCAGAGAAGCTGGGAAGAGAATATCGGGAGCGAACTGTCGGCTACAAATGAAAGAAAAGATGAGTCGGGCATACATGGTGACTCTGTTCTCTTATGTCTTAGAGTAACAGCCCCCTGCCCTTTGGACAGGTTGTCCTCTTAGAGAAGAGCTGTCTGACCGCGTACCGTGGGATATTTATATATCTGGTCCACACATGTTCATGGAACACCTACAACAAGCCAAGTCCCATTCCAGGGGACATGACTATGGCTTAGAAAACAGGATTCCTGCCTTCAGGAAACGCTTCTAGCAAAACTTCAGGTCATCAACACACATCGGACCTAGTGGAGGTGATCAGGGCTGGGAAGGAAGCATAGCAGAGTCGGAATGAGGAGTCCCGGGGGCTGTCGTGGAGGGAACAACCAGGGAGGCCTTCCTAAAGAGGGAACGTGGAAGCAGGAACATGAAAGAAGGAAAGTTGGGGCCAAATAAAAAACAAAGCACCTTTTATTTGAAAATTAGTTTCCTCTTTTCAATATACAGAATTCTGTCAAACATGTTTTTTAAGCTCTTCAACCAATCGCCCAGGAGAAGAATGCCTGGGATTAACTCCCGGCTGCCGAGCTCCCACAGCTCCCCATGGTCTGTCCTTCCCACATGATATCCAGCTTCTCAAGGAAAAGAAACTTCCTGCTAGCAGTAAATAAAAGTGCACTTTCTCCTCCCCACTGGAGAGATGGCAACAGCAGCCACCTCTCTGGACAGAAACAAACCAGGGTCACTGGGGACACAGTATTTGGATGGGCAAATTTCCCTGGGCCATTCATTTTCCAAGAGGGAGCCCGAAATGAGGGTGAGTTTGCAGGGATTGGTAGGGGCTGCCCGTCCCCCTCAGGAAGTGTAAAAATATTTGCACCATGGTCCTTGTGCCTTGACCACCCCCAACCCCACCCTCCAGTAGCATCTCCCTGTGGTGGTTTGCACCCCTGGGTGGGGTGGGGGTGTTTTTTCCCCTTTGCTTGCATACAGCTGTTTTTGGCTTGGCCACTGCACTCTACCATGCCAGAGCTCATGTGGTTATCCCAAGTGGGAAGAATTTCCCAGAATGCCTTGAGAAACCTGAGACACTGAATGGCTTTCAGGGCTTATTGATGTGGCCGGTGCAGGAAATAGCAGTACGTCAATAAATAGTTTTAGGCAGGAAACGGGGCTTAAATGGTAGCCTTAAAGTTTGGGGAAAGACACTAGGGGTTGCTGGGAGGTAGCCTGCCAGTCAGATGAGAATCTAGAGCCAAATACCAGGCTTTGAAATGGCTGCCACCAATCTGAGGCCCCTTGCTGCTTTTGGATACAAGAGGCTGAGGTTAGGGGCAGAGCAAGAGGAATGGCTCGTTTCAGTTGGCAGAAAGGGCTCCTTGTTCCAGAGGAAAAGCTGGCAACCTATAACATGTGTCAAGAGGAGACACACAGGCTGGGTTTTGGTGGCCTCTGGGCAGGGCATGTTCACACCCCATTTCCCCACCCTTCTCGTGAGAATCACTGCTGACTGGCAGATCACCAGAAGAATTCCACTGTCCTAATGCAAAAAATCAAGGAAAAGGGTCACAACCTGTCAGTTTCTTTTAAAATAACTGTTTTTCTGTTATAAAGAAAAATATTCACAGAAAATCAGAGAAATGCAGAAAGTAATAAAATGTAAAGAATAAAGGTCATCCATAATTCCACTATTGAGAGACAACTCCTGTGAAACACTATTTCTGTCTCCTCTTTTTTAAAAAAACTGTATTCATGGATGAGATTATATGGTAAATGCAATTTCAGTTTTGCTTTTTCATTTAATATTATGTAAGCATTTTTCCCATGCTATTATAAACTTTTCATAAACTTTTTTTTTTTGTTTTTGAGACAGAGTTTTGCTCTGTGGCCCAGGCTGGAGTGCAGTGGCGTGATCTCGGCTCACTGCAACTTCCACCTCCAGGTTCAAGTGATTCTCCCACCTCAGCCTCCTGAGTAGCTGGGATTATAGGTATGTGCCGCTATGCCCAGCTAATTTTTTTGTATTTTTGGTAGAGATGGGGTTTCACCATGTTGGCCAGGTTGGTCATGAGCTCCTGGCCTCAGATGATCTGCCCACCTCAGCCTCCCAAAGTGCTAGGATTACAGACGTGAGCTACTGCACCTGGCCACATAAACATAATTTTTAATGGATGCATGAATCATCGTTCACTTAATCATTCCCCTATTGCTGGGTGCTTAGGTTGTTAGATTTTTATGTGCATTAAGCTTATTTTTTCTAATATTTTAAATTGTTTCCTTATGATAATTACCAGAAATACAACTACCAGATCAAATGATAAGAACTCTTAAGACTTATTTAAGGGTTTTCAGAAAAGTTGTACCAATGTACACTGCCCATATGTAAGTGCCTGTCTCACTGCATCCTTACCAGCATTGACAATTACCATTTTAAGTTGTCCTACTATAGATGGGAAGGTGTTTTTATTCATTCATTCAATTACTACTGATACTGAATTAAGTTTTTTTCATATATGTATTAGCAATTTACATTTTGACGTAGGATTTATCTCTTAATGCCCTTTCCCCATTTGTTCATGAGGGATTTTGTACTTTTATTACAAATTTGAACACACTATTTATATATTAAGACCATTGCCCTTTGTCACATTTATTGCATGTATTTTCCTCAGACAATATCAATTGTCTTTTAATATTTTGAAGCATTCTTCTATTGTCTTAGTGAAGAAAGCCCCTCTCCTTCCAGAAATGTGGGAAATACTCTTTCATTTTCTTCAAATTTTTGGTCCTTTTTTTTTTTTTTTTTAACATTTGCCTCTTCATTCCATCTGGAATTTATTTTAGAGCCCAGTGTGAAGTAAGACTCTAAATTATTTTCCTCCTGATACTTAGACAGCTGTCCCTGCACTGTTGCTTGAGTGAATAATGCTTCCTATGCCACTGATTTGTGGTCCTCGAGGGATCATGTGATAAACCTTTGTGGATGCCAAGTTTATTTCTAGGCTATCTGATCTAGCGCTCCATTCGGATGTCAGCTCTACAGCCTCTTAATGAATAAAGCTCTATTAAGGATAAGTTAAGAGTAATGTAATTCTTTCCAATGTTGTTTTGTTTTTAGTTATTTCCCTTGCTATTCTTTCAGATTACTTTTAGGATTATTTTTTCAAGTCTTCATTTCCCTTTCTCCCAAAAAAGTTCACATTGGGATATGGAGTACAGATTGATATTAAACCTGTGAATTATTTCAAAGAGAATTACCATCTTCACAATGCTGTCTTCTCAGTGAGGAATTGTATATGTTTCTTCACTTGTTGAAGACATTCTCTTAAATCTTTCAGTTTTCTTTGGCAATTATCTTTATAAATTCTTGCATATTTCTTAATGTCACTTAAGTATTTTATTGCTTTATTAAATGAGCTTTGTAAATTAAAATCTCACTAGTTAATTCTGTCATAAAAGAAAGCTGTTGATTTTGTGTATTAATTTTGTTATCTAAATATTATTATTATTGTATCTAAATATTCTTATTAATTATCATTAACAAGAGAGTTTAGTGACTAATAATTATTAATTAACCTTTATTAATGGCTTCTCTCAGATTTTCCGTATATATAACCAAATCATGTTATCTCTTCCCTTCTAAGGGTCATAGGTGTTGCTACTGTTTTTTAATCAAACCTATTGAAGTAACACATTACATTTATAGATTTCCTGATACTAAGTCATCCATGCCTTCCTAGGATAAAAATCTACTTGGTTATAATGAATCTGTTTGTTAGTATTTCAGTTGGGACTTTTATATCTATTCACATTAGCAAGATTCACTTGTAGACTTCCTTATTTGTAACTTACTATCATTAGATTTTGTTTATAGGGAACTGATTGGAAAGCTTCTCCTTTTCTATGTTCTGAGTCAGTTTGCAGAGGAAAGCAGTTACCTAATTTTTTGAAAGTTTGAATGAACTTACCTATAAAAATCGTAAGTTTAGAGATTTCCTTATAAAGGTAATTCTTTCATAACTTTCATTTTAGTTTATGATTTTTTAGTTTATTCTGGCTCATTTCTTTTTTAGCAAATGATTTTTTTTTGAGAATCACCTATTTCATCATTTTTTCAAAATTATCAACATAGTTATAAATAATTCTTATTATACTTTTTATCTACCTCATATCTGTTTTCATATCTAGTTTTATTTCTGTTTCTTCTTTCTTGATTTTATATGTGATTTCCTTTCTCTGTTTCCTAAGTAATTAATTTGGGGGTTTTATCTGTATTATGTCCTTATATTTCCTTAGCTATTGTTGGTTTTCTAATTGTTTTAGTTAAATGTTAGATCAACATTGTCTGGTAGAAGTATAATGTGATCTACAATGTAATTTTAAATTTAATAATATGTGTTACTTAACCCAGTGTATTCAAAATTTCACAGGTAGTTAATATTTTTAAAATATGAGACATTTTACATTCTTGTTTTTATACTAAGCCTTTGAAAAGTGATATCTGTTTTACACTTACAGCCCATATCAGTCGGGATAGCCACACTTCAAGCACTCAATGTATTGTCACATGTGGATAGTGGCTACCATGTTGGATAACATTGGTTTAGATGATATATTTTCTTCCATTATCCAAAATAGTAAAGACTATAAACTGACCTTTCATTATAGTTTTGGCCACATTCCACAAGTTTTTATAGTTATTTCCTAGATAATCTAATACAGGTATTGTATATTTGATTATGTCTTTATTTCATTTTTCTTTAGAAGAATACCTTACAATTATTCAAGCAATTGGCTATTTTTTAATGATTGTTGTTAATTCATAGTCCCACTATGTAACCTGTACAATTTCAGTGTTTTGAAATTTATACTGAGATCACAGCTTACTGTGAGGCTTGTTTCAATTTAATCTTAGTAACTATATTATTTAAATCACCTAAGTCGTTTGTTTTTTATTCATTTAATTGGCCATAGAATGTTAGTGGTTTTATTTCCTGATACAATTCCTCCTTTCTGATTTTTTTCCTATGTTTTTTTTTTTTTTTCTTATTCTTATGTTTCAATAGCTTCAGGTATATTCAAATCTATACTATAAAGTCTATAACATTTTGTGTTATCTTTATTATGGTTTGTATTTTTATCTATATATAAAACCTTATAATTTTATTTAATAATTGTTATCTTAAATATACTTCCCTTTTACTACTACTTTATTTTCATTTGCTCACTCTTATTTTTACCCATCCATTTATTTTTTATATTCTGTTTTCAGTTCTGCTAGTGGTTACTAGTGTTTACTTTTAGCATTTTAAAGGCATACTTTCATTTTTTTCTCTGATTCCCAAACTTAAGGAAGACGCAATAACCTGTGAATCCTTATGGCCTGAATTAGGAAATGTTATGTGTTGCACAGATTTCTATCTCCTTCCCGCCAGTATTTACTAATCTCTAGTAATTTAATCTTGGATTATTAAGTCACTACTACTATGAAATTCTTATTTAAATTACATTTTAAAATTAAATATCTTCTCTTCCAAGGATTATTTCTGGCTTTTGATTCCATTGTAAACCAAAATTATAATGACTTATTTTAACTTAGCTTCATAAGTCTACCTGGTTGTAGTTTCAGTTTTCCCTTCTGTTTCTTCTATACCGTGATTTCCTGAGAGTTAAATCATAAATTTTGTTGACCATAACATGCATTCGGAAAGTTTTTTTTATTTTTTATTCTTTTTAATTGTAGTTTAAAAATAACATAAAATGCACTATTTCAATCATTTCTAAGTGTGCGGTTCAACAGTGTATAGTCACATTCTTGTGCAACCAGTCTCCAAAACGTTTTCGACTTGGAAAACTGAAACTCTCTACCTATTAACCCCCATGTCCCCCTCTCCCCAGCCCCTTGCAACCACCATTCTACTGTCGTTTCTATGTATGGGTTTGGTTACTTTAGATACCTGTGTAAGTGAAATCATGCAGTATTGTCTTTTTTGACTGGCTTATTTCACTTTGCATAATGTGCTGAGGGTTCATTCATGTTGCAGCACATGTCAGAATTTCTTTCTGTTTTTAAGGCTGAATAATATTCCACTGTATGTATATATCACATGTTGTTGATCCGTTCATCTGTGGGTGGAAGCCTGGGTTGCTCCCACCTCTGTATGTAATGCTACATACTGACATCTCTTTGAAATCCTGCTTTCAATTCCTTTGGATATATACCCAGAAGTGGAATTGCTGGATCATATAGTAATTCTATTTTTAGTTTTTTGAAGAATCACCAACTATTTTGATTTTTGAGATGGAGTCTCACTCTGTCCCCCAGGCTGGGGTGCAGTGGCATAATCTAAGCTCACTGCAACCTCCACCTCCGGGGATCAAGCAATTCTCCTCCCTCAACCTCCCGAGTAGCTGGGGTTACAGGCGCCCGCCACCACACTCGGCTAATTTTTTGTATTTTTAGTAGAGACAGGGTTTCACCATGTTGCTCAGGCTGGTCTCGAACTCCTGACCTCAAGTGATCCACCTGCCTCGGCCTCCCAAAGTGCTGGGATTATAAGTGTGAGCCACCACGCCCGGCTGGCCATACTGTTTTTCATAGCAACTGCAGCATTGAATTTTTTAAGATAAGCATGTAGGCGTGATTTGTTTTAGAACTTACTTATGTAAGATCTTTCTCTTGCTTTCACTCATAGGCAGGTTTGTTCTTTTCCCTTCAAACTCACGAAGACATTGCCTTCATGTCTCTGAATGTTTAACCTCAAATAAAGAAGTATAAGGCCAACCAGATTTTTGTCCCTTTGTAAGAAGACTGTGACTTTTGTTCCTTCATAGTTGTTTTTAAATTTTTCTTTTTCTGTGAAACTAAAAAAGAAAATTCAGCGGGGGCAACATAGTGAGACCTTGTCTCTACAAAAAAATTTAAAATTAGCTGTGAAAGGATCACTTAAGCCTAAGAGGTCGAGGCTGCAGTGAGCCTTAATCATGCCACTGTTCTGCAGCCTGGGCAACAAAGCGAGACCCTGTCTTAAAAAAGAAAAAGAAAACAACAACAACAAGAAAAAAGAAAAGGAAAGAAAATTCTTCCACTAGGTAAAACTGGGGCAGGGCAAGGGACTTCTGAAACACTGTGCACACTTTTCACCTAAAGAGTCAATACAATTTTATTATTATTAATTTTCAATGAGAATTAAATTTCAAATTTTATTTCTCTGCTCTCTTTGTTCTGTGTATTCTGGTATCCTTTTTGAAAACTTCTCTAATTCACAGATTAGATGTCCACTCTCTATCTTTTCTATCGTTTTTCATTTTGTTTCTAGTCTATTTATCTTTGTATTCAGGTTTCTGGTCTATTTATCTATTCTGCTCTCTAGGTGGTTTCCAGGTTTATCTTCTGCATTACTTTTTCTGCATTATCCGTTCTATCCTTTACTGCCTCCAATTCATTTTGATTTTGCTGTTGGATTTCTAGTTTCCATTGGCTCTCTCCTAATCCCAGTTCCTGTCTCACACTTCATTTCAGCCCGAGAGTTGCTTTGCTAATCACAATCCCTTCCTTCAAATGCCTTTTCACACATCATAGAATCTATATTGTCATTCTCCTTACATACAAGCCAACATGTTTTGCACTTGAGTTTTTCATTTTATTTATTATCTGGTTGATTGTCATTAACATGTTCAGAGTTACACACTTCCATTAAGTTTTCACGATACTGCTCCTTTATTCTGCCAGTCAGGATTTTTGTGTAGATGCCGTATTGCTGTGCGCCTCCCTCAATCCTGAATGAGGTCACCCCTGTCTGGTCTTTTGTGTTTGCTGTGCGCATCAGCCTTGGACTAGCTTGGTGTCTGCTGAGGCAGAGTCTCCCTCTCAGACCTAAAGCTGGAGGGTGGCTTCATGAGCTCATCTCAAATCCAATTTCCAATATTTAGTAGGCATTCCATCTCCTAGTAACCTTTGCTAGCCCAAAACAGAATGCTGTCTTGATGCCATGGATGATCAGGAAGAAACTAAGTCAAGCGCTAGTTCTTTGATCAGACGCAATCCATTGTTTAAAACTTCAGTTCCTCATACACACTGCCCCCAAGTTTTTCCTACCCCAGACGGCTTTGCCTGAGAGCACCACCCCTTAAAGGACAAGCATACCACCCAGTCTCCTCCTGCCCCTGCACTGCCCTGAATCTCCAAGGCCTGGAGTAAGGGCGGTGCAGATGGGAGCTGCCTTAATACACAGGCACAGGGCTTTGCTAGTACTTACAGATCCTGTCTACCAGCCAGAGACAGATAGAGGAAGGGGTTGAAGCCTCAAGCTACCCCTGCCTTTGGTCTTCTGGGTCCCCTGGGCAACCAGAGTTTGTTGGTGACAGCACTTTAGTTAATGATGTCACCTCCTGAGTCTGGGAGGAGTCTGCTGGGGAACTGTTATCTTCCTTCTCAGTGTTGCTGTGGGACTTGATTCCTTGATGTGTGTCTTCATGGGTATTTTTCGGGAATATAAGGAAACGACAAGCCGGGGGTTGATAGAGGGGCACCATTTTAACACCCAACTTAGCATTTGATAAAGGCCTGGAGTTGTGGTTCCCAGCCATGGTTGCACGTTAGAATCAGCTGGGGAGCTGTCAAAAATGACCGGTGTCTCAGCCCCACCCTGACCAGTTACACAAGACTTTCTGAGGTGGAGTCCCAGCATCCGCAGCCTCAGAGTTCCTCCAGGGGACTCCAATGTACAACCAGGGCAAGAGCATTTAACCCAGAGCAGAGAAGGGGCTTAAGTTTTCATTCAAGTTCTAGTACTGTGGGGCCCTAGTCAAGTCTTTTAATATCTTTGTGCCTCAGTTTTTCCCATTTTAAAATGAGAATGGTAATGCCCACTCTTGCTCAGATCACATAAGAATATTTTGGGATAAACAAAGGTTCATGAGAATGAAAGCACCCAAAGACATATGACTTCAAGCCCAGTAGTGCAGAGCCCTTGGCAGGCCCTGGGATGGCAGACAACATCATTCATTCATTCATTCACAAAGACCCTGAACAGCTGGGACCCCCTGTGAAGGCTACCTGCTCTAGGCTCTGGACTAGGGTGAAGAGACAAAGCTGTCAAAGATGCTGGGCACCCACCACTTGCGGGGACCCTGGAGTCCCTTGTGGTCCCTTTACACCCTGGATGAAAGACAAACAGCAGAACTCTACAGTCATACCCAGGTGGACACTTCAGTGAGAAAGGAATGGGGAGGCAGGAGGCCTGAGGGGTGAGTACGAGGCCCATGAGGTCTGCAGGCATGGCTGGACTTCCAAGGGACAGTGTGGACAAATGGCTTCATGGAAAGTACAGACTTGGAGAGTGACTAAGCGTGGGCTCTGATGCACTACTTTCCAATTTAAAAACACCGTGAGAACTGCTCTTGCCACAAAAGCAAAACGAAACAAAAATGGGTAACTGTGAGATGATGGATATGCTGTTTGCTTCACTATAGTAACCTTTTTACTGCCTACATGTATCCCATTGCATCATGTTATATACCTTAAATGTACACAATAACATTTTTTGAAAAATAAAAAACACCATAAGGAGAAAAAATGTTTGGTCTCCAGAGCAGGCTGACGTCAGTCTGAATCCCAGCCCTGCCATTGGCTCATAGTCACGGGCAAGTTACACAACTTCTCTATCCTCAGATTCTCCGTCTATAAAATGGGGCAGTAATAGGACCTGCCTTATAGGACCATCGGGATAACTATGTAAAATACCACAGTTAATGCCCTTGGCTCAGTGTCTGGCTCACCAGTAGCAGCTGCTGCTGTTACTGTATTGCATATAAATATAGACATCAAAATAGTTATAGATACACACACAAGTATATACTTCTTTGTAACTGATGAGACTCAGGTCATTATAAGCTGTGGCCTAGGCTCATCCAGAGCTGGCACTGCAGGGCTTCTCATCCAGCCCCTGACCTGCCACCTGAGGAGACCAAGGCACCTCTAGATGGCACCTTCATCACTCACAAGGGACAGATGTTAACCAAGTCATCTCTGAGGGCCTTCCATCTCTGGAGATGCTGAGACTCTGGTGTCAAGAATGCTGGGCTGAAGTCAGCAGTGGTGAGGGGGACTGGGCTATGAGAATGGTCTGAGTCACATTCTACAACCTGTCTTCACATGTTCTATTTTGGTGGTGGCACAGTCACCCAAACCAAGAATCTTGGTGTCATCTTGGACTCTCCCCTTTCCATCACCCCTTACAACCCACCACTTAGCAAGTACTATTGCTTTTCACAATGTCTCTTGTGTCATCCTGTATTGGTCAGCTATTGAGACTGAACAAACAACCATAAAAATCTCAGTGGCACACAGCAGTAAACATACATTTAGATGATGTGTGTGCAGATTGGTTGGGGGTCACCTGACTTAGGCTAGACTAAGGCGAGGCCCTGTCACACATGTTGCCCATCTTCTCCCTGGGACCATCAGGCCAGCCCAGAGAGAGTCTTCTTAGGATGACAGAAGAAACATGAAAGTCAACGTAAATATTTAGGGCCTCACATCAGAATTGGCACACCATCACTCCTGCCTCATTCTGTTGGCCAAAGCAAGACATATGGCCAAAACCAAAGACAAGAGGTAGGGGAAATATCTTTCTGAATATTATTTAAGCTACCCCAGATTCTTATCTTTCAGCTGTCAGAGCACTGAGGTTTTAATTTCATCCTGCATGGACACTTGCAGTGGCCTCCTGCTTGGTCTCCACCCTTAGCTGTTTTAACCTTTCTGTTGAGCACTGGTATGACTGTGGTATTTCATGGTCCCATCCCCAAAACCTTCCCTAGCAACCATCCCATGAAACCCAGCTCCTTGGCTTTTTATACCTTCTTCTCTTATATCACAGTGATGAGTGAATATGTCTTATCTTAGCTCCTAGTGCAGAGCCTGGCACACAATGGAGCAATAATCTTTTTTTAAAGGATGAATGAATGAATGAATGAATGCCTCTAATTTTCCTACTGTCCTCTAGGCGCCTTGAGGGAGGGGCTGTAACTGTGTAGCCCAGTGCTGGAGCACTAGCCCACATGGCCCTCCGTTGCCATTGCTGATGATGTGTGGGTGGGCAGTGTTCTGGTTACCCCCAGCCTACCATGCAGAGGGCATGACTTGGGGGTTAGCAAAGGGAGATGGGTTAGCCACAGGGAGTTAAGTGCAAAAGTGCTGAATCTGGGGAGGGTGCCACCTCCCGTTGTACCTCATCCTCCCACATCAGCATTGCTGTCAGTGAAGGAGGGTGACCTGCAATTCTGGGCAATGCCCAGAGGCAAGGAAGCTGTGTCCCCAACCTGGGGACACCTGAAAAAGAGGCTTTATGGCCACAGGTCAGGGTGGTCCTAGCCACAGAGAGTGCAATCATGCACCCCCATCCTCATTTAAGACATGGGGTTTGCCTGCTGCCCAGGAGAAGCCCCGAGACAACAGATGCTCTGCACAGCAGGGTGGCACCCGGGCCCCTCCCCAGCCCCAGGAGGCTGACACAGTCTCTCATGCCTCCACAGAAGGACTTCACAGTGCGCGAGGAGCTGCAGCAGCAGGATGTGGAGCGCTGGCTGGGCTTCATCACCTTCCTGTGCGAGGTCTTCGGCACCATGCGCAGCAGCACGGGCGAGCCCTTCCGCGTGCTCGTGTGCCCCATCTATACCTGCCTCAGGGAGGTAAGAGACCCGCCGCCTGTGCCCCCTGCACAGCCAGACAGTGCCAGGGCTGGAATGTGTCTCAGATACCCAGACAAAGCTATGAGGGTGGACTCAGTTAGAAAGGGACCCATCCCGGCCAGGCACAGTAGCTCACACCTGTAATCCCAGCACTTTGGGAGGCTGAGGCAGGTGGATCACCTGAGGTCAGGAGATCGAGACCATCCTGGCTAACACGATGAAACCCCATCTCTACTAAAAATACAAAAATTAGCCGGGCTTGGTGGTGGGTGCCTCTAATGCCAGCTACTCGGGAGTCTGAGGCAGGAGAATTACTTGAACCTGGGAGGCGGAGGCTGCAGTGAGCCGAGATCACGCCATTGCACTCCAGCCTGGGGGACACAGCGAGACTCTGTCTCCAAAAAAAAAAAGAAAGGGGCCCATCCTTCAGCAAAGAGATGCACAACAGCAGGCGCTTCTGCTCCCCAAAGCCAGGTGTTTCTTTGTTGGGTTTACATAAAGGGAACCAGCATCCCCTTCCCCTGCGGGGTGTTGTGAACTCAGGCTTCAGCCATTCCCAATCTGGAGCACTGGCTGCAGAGGGGAGGCCTATGGTAAGTGTCTCAATGAGCAGTCTTGGAATGGGGTTGGATTGGTTCACCACTGGATTATTTATGCTATGAAAACATGTTTTCTTCTAAATTTCATCTGGAAAAGAAAGAAATAAGAATGACCAAGGAACTTTTGAGAAGCAGGAATTCAGCAGGTGCTTGTGCTGCCAGATACTGTAACTCACTTTCTACACCCCTCTGGCTGCTGTCAGGGGAGAGAACTGAAAGGGGGCAAAAGTGGAAGCTGGAAGCTGAGTGGGGCTGCTTAGGCTGCCCAGCACGAGGTTGGTGTCTTGGAAGACAGCCTCAGAGTGAGGCGAAGAGCGCGTTTAGGCTCTAATGTATTTCTGAGTTAGAGCCAGCGGGACTCGGTAATGTGAGATGGAGGGAAGGGAGGAGGGGACATGGACTCCCCGTTTACCAGCTTGGTGGCCCCATTTTCTGAGATGGAGGATGCTGGATGAGAAATAGAACAGGGATGAAAAGCAAGAGTCAGTTATGTTTGAGTTGCCTATTAGCTGTCCGTAGGCAACTGCCCGGAAGTTGGCCGGGTGGAAGGGTCTAGAGATCCTAAAGAGATCACGCATGCACATAGGGGATGGAGGGTTCTGTGAAGTATCAATATGCACCTGTGCTCAAAGCTAGGGACCGGATGGAACCATGCAGGAAGAGAGTATAGATGGAGAGGCAGAGGAAGGGGGCGTGTAAGAACCCTCACAGCAGCCCTTCACTGGGACCTGGACACCTCCCCCGTGTTGTACCCTCCCACGGCCAGCAGGCCTCTGCAGGGGCTACCAGGACACAAGGGAACAGCCTCCTAAGATCAAAGGACCAGGACAGAAAAGTGTCCTGGATTTGGCAACAAGCAGGTCACGGGCCCTGGGTGTCAGTGGAGGTGAGGACAGGAGTGTGGACAAATCTTTGGAGAAGTTTTTCTGTGAATGGCAGCAGGGAAGGGGAGCTGTGGGGTCAAGGGGCATCTTTGTGTTTTTGAAAGAAAGATGATAACAGAGCAATTTAAGAGAAGGGAGGGAGTGTATTTATAAGTGTTTTTGAAGCATCCGTGTATAGAACAATAGCATGCTCATTCCAGATTAGCACAGAGCACACAGTTGTCTCTCAGGTGCTTTGTAAACCTATGAGCCTCTGCCACTCCGTGTACCCAAACCACATTTCTTAACAAATGCACGTGAAATCAGATTTGTTTCGCAGATTCCGACAATGGCCTCTCCTGACTTTATTTCATCCTCAAAGTGCCTTGAGCTCAGAATGCAGCTCCATGGGCAGCTCTGCTTTTTGCACCATTTGGAATGACTTGAAGGCAGCCTCATGGAGGCTAGGAGCGGGCCTACATGGCCTCTTGGGTCCTCCCATCCTTGCCTGCGTTGCCCTGTGCCCTGGACAACCCACCTCGAGACAGGGAGCAGCACTGTTCTAGGGCGGTGGCCTGAATTGCCCCAACACTTTTCCTCTGCGTGATCTGGACACCTGGTGGTGGTGTCACCTGCTCCTCCAAGAGGGAGGCAAGGCTATAGCCGAGCACTGGCCCTGGCTGCTGGGACAGTTTTAACACCGCCTGAGGTAGTACAAACGTTCCGGTGTGAGATCCGGAAGGTGCCAGGAGATGTGTGCAGACAAGAACAAAGAGCCACGCCTAACACACACTTGTTGGATGCATTCAGCTTTTCGGGCCAGTTTGACAAACACAGACCCATCCCATGCTCATGGTAAACTTGAAGAATGAATAAATCACCTATGGCCTTCTCCAGTTTGTAAAAGAAGAGGGCAGGGCCCCATGTACCAAGTTAGCTAGGACCGGGCTGCAGCAGGGTTCAGATCCTGGCTCTGTTGTTCATCAACTGCATCACATTGGGGAGCGTTTACCTGCTCTGAGTTTCGGCTTCCTCATCTGCAAACGGTGCTCATGCTGCTTTCTCTGCAAGGTGCAGGGAGGGTGGCGAGGCGTGGAGAGACAGCTAAGTGCACTAGGGACAATGAGGTCAGAGGCTGGAAGGAAGTGCCCGGAGCACGGCAACTGGCAGAGAGCTAGTTGTCATCTAGGTTGATGGGACCTAGGGGCTGAGCACACGCCTAATCTTAAAGGGCTACTTGGGCTGAGTGTCCTGCCCAGGGACACACAGCTGACCCATGCCAGAGCTGGTCTGGAGCTCCTGAACTCCAGGTAGGGCTCTTTCCAGGAGAAATCTTGGCTTCCCTAAAACTGGGCCGTAAGAAAAGATGGGGACTTAAAGGGGTACCCTACGGATCTTATCAATCCTTGTGAATAGCCTGTTGCCTTTCCCAGCTCCGTGGGGGCCCCTGAATTCTTCAGGTCATTTGCTGCCTCATAACCAGGCTTGACCTACATCCCTAAAGCAGGTTGAGCCGGCTTATGGAAGTTTCCAGAGCCAGAGGCACTGCTGCAGCCACCTCCATGCTGGAAAAGCTTAGGCTTTCCCCCTGGGGCCATGTAGATGTCTGACCCCAAATCCACAGCACCCACTTTGCCCTGAGATCCCCTCCACTCACAGAACCACCCCCAGGCCCACGTTTCCAGCTGCCCACTACGCCTGTCCCAGGTCATCCCTCAGGCCCCTCCAACAGGATGTGGCCAGAACTGCACCCCAAAGCCCCTGCTCAGTGCAGCTCTCATGCAGGCCTCCACCCATGCTGCCTGCCTCCCTGCAGCCAGGCAGCAGCCCCAGAACCCATGCAACTGCCTTTCCTCAGTCAAGTCACTCACTCCATCCCCTGCATCTGCACCCCCAGGGCAGTGCTTTCCTGGCTACTTCTGAGTAAAACACAAACCCACAGGCCATCTCCGAGTGAAGGGTCTTGCTGAGGACAAACCTAAGGGAGAGATGAAAGTCCTCACCATCCAGCCCGTCTGGGGGTCCTTGTGCTCACAGAGGCCCCCTTCATTCTGAGGTCCAAGCTCACTTGGTCCCCACACTCCTTTAGATTAAGTACGTGCTCAGTCACCAGGCGCCTCAGCCTGGAGGATACCCAGCTCTCTGGGAGTCCCCGGGGATATCCTTTCACACCCTGACCTCATCAAATTAGCCATTCTTTAAGTTACTCAAGCTTGAAACTTTGGAGTCATCTCTGCCTCTCTGTCTTCCTGTCCCTGACACTTCTTTCTAGGCCCAGCTTAAAGTCACCTTTTCTGTGTAGCCCCCTCTCAGCACACCAACAGCTTCCTCCTGAGGGAACTGGAAGTGCCCTCCGTCCTTACTGCTCCGTCCTCACCCCAGCCTCTTCACATTGTGTTGTAGTAGTGTTCAGTGACGGTAACAGTGCATCTCACTGCATGGACGCCTCCATCTAAATCGAGTGCCTCGTGTGTTCTTTTCTCTTTTAACTCAGACAGCACTCTGAAGATTATCATCCCCATTTTTCAGAGGAGAGCAGACAGGTCAGGCAACTTGCTCAGGGCCACACAGCCACCAAGTGGTAGAATCGATCCTGGAATCCAGACCTGACCGCCCCATTTCCCTGCCTTGCAGGCAGAGCAGGAGCTACTCTGTTTGTCTTCTTCGTCCATAACTCAGCACCTGTACGGTAGGAACCCAGTAGATCTTGGTGGAATTGATTCCATTTTTGCCCTAACTAACATGCCAATCAGAGATCCTTCTTCCAGAGATGAAGAATTTTCAATGTGTGCTTTTATTGTGTAAGAACAAATAGTCTCTGCCAAGGTGGTTTTCAGAGTGATTGAAGAAGATTATTGGTCATCTGTAGCTGCAGGAGTCTCCTTGCTCTGCTATTTACAACTCATATTTGCTTAGCAAGCTCTTTTTTATTTTTAAAATATTTTAAATTTCTATTTTTAATTTTACTGTGGTAAGGATACTGAACATGAGATCTACCCTCTTCACAGGTTTCTAAGGGTACAATACAGTATTGTATCCATAGCCATAATGTTGTGCAGATCTCTAGAACATATGCATCTTGCATAACTGAAACTTTCACCCATTGATTAGCGACTCCCCATCTGCACCTCCTCCTAGCCTCTGGCACTGGCAACCACTATTCATTGCTTTTTTGAATTTGACTCTTTTAGATACCTAATGTAAATGGAATTATGCAGTATTTTTTGTTCTGTGACTGGCTTATTTCATTTAGTAATGTCTTCAGAGTTCATCCATGTTGTTGTATATTGCAGTTTCCTTCTTTGTAAAGGCTGAATAGTATTCCATCATATGTATATAACACTTTAAAATTTTTTTCTTGGTGTGTAATATTTTTACATATTTATGGGGTACATGTGATATTTTGTTACATGCATAGAATGTGTAATGATCAGGTCAGGGAATTTAGGATATCCATCACCTTGAGTATTTATCGTTTCTATGTCTTGGGGACATTTCAAGTCCTCTCTTCTAGCTATTTTGAAATATACAATACATTGTTGTTAACTGTAGCCACCCTACTCTGCTATCAAACATTAGAACTGATTCCTTCTATCTGTATGTTTGTACCCATTAACCAACGGCTCTTCATCTCCCCACCCCCGCCCCCCCAACACACACACACACATTGTTGTATCTGTTTACCTGCTGATGGACATTGGGTTGTTTCCATGTCTTGCCTCATTGTGAATAGAGCTGCAATGAACATGAGAGTGCTACTATCTCTTCAAAATCCTGATGTCAGCTCTTTTGGATAAATACTCAGAAGCGGGATTGCTGGATCATATGGCAGCTCTATTTTTAAGTTTTTGAGGAACCTTCATATTGTTTTCCACAGCAGATGCACCATTTTACATTTCTACCAACAGTGTACAAGGGTTCTGATTTCTCTACATCCTTACCAGCTTGTCTTTTGTTTTTTTTGCTCACAGCCATTCTAACAGGTATGCGGTGATATCTCATTGTGGCTTTAATTAATTTGCATTCCCTGATGATTAATGACATTGAGCATCTTTTCATACACCTGCTGGCCATTTTCCATGTCTTCTTTGAAGAAAGGTCTATTCCAATTCTTAGCCTAGTTTCAAATTGAGTTATTAGGTTTTTTGCCATTGAGTTTTAGGAGTTCCTTACACATTTTGGACATTAACTCTTTAGCAGATGTATGGTTTGCAAATATTTTCTCGTATTCTATACTTTGTCTCTCTCTCTCTGCTGATTATTTCCTTTGCTGTGCAGAAGCTTTTTAGTTTGATGCAATCCCACTTGTCTATTTTTGCTTTTGTTGCCTGTGCTTTTGGAGTCATATCCAAAAAAAAAAGTGTACAGACCAACGTCAAGATGCTTTTTCTTTATGTTTTCTTCTAGTAGTTTTACAGTTTCAGGTCTTATATTTAAGTCTTCAATCCATTTTGAGTTGACTTTTGTGTATGGTATGAAATAAGAGTATAATTTCTTCTTTGTGTGAATATCCAGTCTTCCCAACACCATTTATTGAAGAGACTGTCTTTTCCCCATTGTGTGTTCTTGGTACCTTTGTTGAAGATCAGTTGACTGTAATTGTGTGGATTTATTTCTCCACCCTCTATTTTGTTTCATTGGTCTATATGCCTGTTTTCATGCCAGTACCATACTGTTTTGATTGCTGTAGCTTTGGGATACATTTTGAAATTAGGAAGTGTGATTGCCTCCAGCTTTGTTCTTCTTCACTCAAGATTGCTTTGGCTATTTGGGCTCTTTTATATTTCCAAGTGAATCTTAGAATTGTTTTCTATATTTCTGTTTTTAAAATGCCCTTGGGATTTTGATAGGGATTGCATTGAATCTGCAGATTGCTTTGAATAGTGTGAACATTTTCACAATATTAAATCTTCCAATCAAAGATCAGGAACAACACAAGGATCCCCAATCTTACCACTTCTATTCAACATAGTACTGGAAATCCTAGCCAGAGCAATTAGACAAGAAAAGGAAATAAAAAGCATCCAAATCTGAAAGGATGACATAAAATTGTCTCTGTTTGTAGGTGACATGATCTTGTTTATAGAAAATCCTAAAGACTACACACACACACACACAATAAAACTGTTAGAACTAATAAATGAATTCAGTAAATTTGCCGAAAACATAATCAACATACAAAAATCCTTTCTATTTCTGTACACTATCTGAAGAGGAAATTGGGAAAATAATCTTACAATCGCATCAAAAAGAAATACTTAGGAATAGACTTAACCAAAGAAGTAAAAAACTTGTACACTGAAAACTATAATATATTATTTAAGATATGAAAAAAGACACAAACAAATGGAAAAACATCCCATGAACATTTTATAATAGCATTCTAAGGACCCCTTTCTCCTGGCCCGGTCCTCAGCCTAACTGTGACTGTGAGGGCTGCACACACAGGAAGGGTGCAATTATCGTTTATGGCCTGAGCAAAGGGTGTCATCTCCCCATCTCAGCTGGTACCTCTGAGCCGATCTGCCAGGTTGTGGGTCTGGCTTGTCTAGAGCCTTCATTCCCCGATCCTACAATGCTCTCCACCCCCTCCACCTCTCCGTGCCTCTGTGACCCCATGGTGTTGTTGCGAGGCTCTTCTAGGTTATCACTAAATGCCTCTCTCTGAGCCCCTTACTTAAAGTCCTTGGTTGAAAATTTCTCTGGCAGGGGAATTTTCTTTTCTCTCTTTTGTTTGTTTGGTTTTTGTTTTTTGTTTTTTTGAAACAGAGTTTCACTCTTGTCATCTAGACTGGAGCACAGTGGTGCAATCTCTGCTCACTGCAACCTTCACCTCCTAGGTTCAAGCAATTCTTCTGCCTCAGCCTCCCAAGGAGTGGGGATTACAGGCGTCCGCCACCAAGCCCAGCTAATTTTTATATTTTTGGTAGAGACAGGGGTTTGCCATGTTAGCCAGGCTGGTCTCAAACTCCTGACCTCAGGTGATCCACCCACCTCAGCCTTCCAAAGTGCTGAGATTACAGGCATGAGCCACTGAGCCCTGCCACGCAGGGGAATTTTCAACAAAGTTCTATGCATCTGTTTTCCTCCACTTCTTCTCATCCTCTCTCTCCCCTGAACATCCCACCTTTCTTCTCTCCATCCAGTCACCCCAGCTCATCCCTGCCCATAATTCCAACCCTCCTGTCTCTTTGGAGTCCAGCAGCCATAGCCAGAGGTCAGGGGTGGAGTAAAGGAGGAAGGCAGGGTGCTTTCTGCCAGGAATCTCCCATCTCTCTGTACCCACCTCCTGACCCCCACCAACCTCTCCCTCTGGTTGCCGCCTGGCTCTCCTCCCCTCCAGGCCCCAGAAATCCCATCTGCCCCTCCCTGCCCTTTCCAAAGGAAGGGCAGAGAGAGGGCAGGTGCCTCTGAGGGTTGTCTCTGAGGGGCAGCCCCAAGGGACATAACTGGCTGGGCTCCTGGAGGAGGTGGGCAGGCACAGGCCAGGGAGGAGAACACAGAGGCCAGCAAGTCAGGCTTCTCAGGAAATGAAATTGCTCTGTGCAACAATGAGAGAGCCACTTTTTAAACTTTTTGCGTGAGTGTGCATTCAATTGCTCACATTGTTTTGGCTCCAGGGGAAATCTGACCTCGGAAAAGGCTGAGATGAAGCGGGTGTGGGTGGAGAGCCTCTGCTATTTCACAGGACTGAGAGAATCAAGCAACACATTCTTCAGAGGCACCTTTCCAGGCAGACCATTCCTCCTTTCCCAAGAGCAGGGCATTCGGCTGCCCAGCAGAGGCCACGGCAGGACCCACTTTGGCCAGAAGTGACCAAGATAGTCTGTTCCCCCGGGGTAACAATGAACTCTGATGGGGAGCAAAGATTTGCTGACTGAATCCATGGGAAATTATCTTCAACCCTGCACCTTGAGAAGCTTTTACTACATTACAAATTACCAGACCCCTTCTTCAACCAATTAAACCAAACTTCCTGAAAATGTAAGCTTTCAGGGATATGTAAGCTTTCCAAATGATTCTAATGTCCAACCAAGGTTAAGGAACATAGTCTCAGCATCCTAGGTGCATCCAGTGAGCATCCACTGACCAGCCAAACACCCTTGGGTAAGGGGCACAGCCTTAGGAGCCAGAGAAACCTGAGTTTGAATCCCAGCTGTGCCACTTACTAGCCGTGGGACTTTAACCTAATTCTTCCATCTTTTGAAACCTCAATTTTCTTATCTGTAGCATAGGAATGAGAATAATACTCACCCTGTGGCTTTGTTTTCAGGCTTAAAATAAGCGAGATGTTTCTGTAAAGCAAGTGGCCTAGCCTTGCAGGGAACTGTCAGTTTGTGTGTTGCTGTTGAATACAAACCGTGTTCTAGGCATTGCCCAAGAGAAGAATCGCAACACAGTCAGCCCCAGAAAGTGAGGTCCATTCTCCCAACTGGGCATCCAAGGCCTCCATAAGCAAACACAACCCCTTTCTCCAGCCAAACTATTCCACTTGTATTTCCATAGGTGGCCTCACATTCCTCCCACCATGAGAACAATCTTTCTCCTCTTCTTGCCTGGCTCTTGCCCACCTTCAGGGCCGGGCTCACTTCCCACCTCCTCCCCACCCTGCCTGGATTCGTTCCTCTTACAACATCCTATAGAACTAATGTCCACACGGGGCTGTCAACGTCTGTCTCCAGATATGCTCCTTGCCAGTGGCTGTATTAATGCCTTGTGACCCTTTCTTGGTTGCTTTTAAATCATTTCAGTCTTTCGTTGCTACCTGGGGGCAGGCTAGGTCTCATCTCTCATGGAACCCCGGCTGCATGTTGCTCTGGAGTCTGTGCTCATTCAACAAGCAATGATTTAGTTTGAGACAATGCTTCTTATTGAACTGCAAAGTTTCCTATTAGTACCAGAAAGAGGGATATAAGTTGTGATCCTTCAGCAAAGAGCTTGCAATCCTCCTGAAATTAAGCAGCCATGAACACTTATGATGAATTGTGAGCTGGATGAATGTGGGGAAATGGAATGGGGAGAGGGGTGGGGAGCCGCTGGGGACAAAGGGCAGGGGAGCTGGGGCTTAAGGGAAAGTGGATTGTGGACAGGCATGGTGGAAATAGGGAAAGCCTCCAGGAAGGAGCCTTTGAGCCAAGGCATGGGGGCCAGAATAAGCATGGCCCATCTGGGTGGTAAAGAGAGGGCCTGATGAGCGAGCCATGGCCAGCTCCAGCTCTCACCAGAGGTGTTCTAGTGAATGTAGGATGACTCCAAGAACCTCTGAAAGGTTTTAAGCCACAAAGCAACACCATGGAAGGAACAAAGGAGCGTTTCTTTATTCATTCAACAAACAATGAGAAAAATGCTACTTCCTTATTAAACTGAAAAGTCTGCTGGACACATTTCTTGCTGGAAATGTGCTGAGATAACAAAGTCAACTAAATCTGGAGCAGTCTCTAGCCAGAGGAGCCCACGGGTAGCTCAGTGCCCGGAGGAGTGCAGTGCTCCAAATAAAGCGTGGGCAGGAAAGGGAACGTGGGAGCCCAGATGGCGGAGGAGGCAAGGAGGCTGGAGGTCCGCCTCAAAGGGCATCCCAGCAGAGAGCAACTCCCCAGCTCCTGGTTGCCTTTAAATTTATTCTGACTGTAACTGTCAAACAAAAAGACTTAGCAGGAGGTGAAGAGCTAGAATGAAGCTTGAAAAATCAGGAGAACCTTTCTCCATGAACAGTTTATTCCAGCCCTAATCTTAGGCACAGACCCCGCCTGGAATGTTCCTCTGAGAATGTAGCCTTCCTACGGCAGGTACCCAGCCCCTGGGCACTGGCTTAGCATCGGAGTCCCTGCAGGGCCAGCAGCTGCTGCTATGAATACCCCAGCTTAAGCGACCATTCCTGTAACCTCCGCCGAAATAACTCCCCACCCGCTTTGTCCCCTCCAGAGCTTTCGTTCCCCTCTTCTGCTCAGCACACACAGTGAAGTTAACTCAGCGGGGTGACGCCGACTTGCCCAGACCCCCACGCCCCGAACGTACACACATAAACACACGGAAGCAGCCCCATCTGAAGCTGCCCGGATCCTTGACCTCCTTAAGATAGAACTGGAGTCTCCCACCCACCCCACCTCCACTCCCGACCCTCTCCCCAGCCCCCACCCTTTGACTGTTCTGCTTCCTTAGCCAGACTCTGCAAACTGAAATGTGAAATTTGAAGCCAGTGTTCCCCTTAGCAACCATGGTAACACAGGATCTGATAGAGAGCCTAGAGTTATAAAAATACCAGCTTCCACCAGACACTGGTTTCCAAAGGGAAACCAGTCTCCAAGCCAGAACCGTTTTTAAACAGTCTTAAAACTCAGGAGATTTCTAAACCGATCTCAACATGGCTCAGGAGGACATCTCTTTAATCCTGTTTTGGAAGGTGGTGTGGGTGCAAGCTTTGGATATTTTCTCTAAAATACAGAGATTCAGAATGCATGTGCTCGCGGGGGAATTAACTAGCCTTATGAAGGGCATATAGCAGGGAGCAGTTTTTCCTAATAAACATCAACTCTTTGGCATTTTTTCATAGTTAGATTGAGCTGCCCTGCTGATCCCCAGTGAAACCTTCCTTCCAGTTCCCTCCGGGGAGTCCTCATCTCCATCCATCCTCCTAATGAGGGAGAGAGAATGATTTCGCCTATCTCCCCTTGCTTGAAAACAATTTAAATTCACAAAGTCATTTTCCAGCCGGAATTCTACTTTAAGACTGAGGTAGGGAGGTAAGAGATGGTGGTGTCAAAACTTTTCTGCTCAGGATCAACTAGAAAAGTCCTGCATCCCTGTCCCCAGCCCTTTCTCTTCCCAGGGACACCTCCTCGGGCATGGGCCCAGCACGAGCTATAAATCCCTGGTCTCTGCGTTGTTCTCTGCAGAGGGCACAAGCCTGATGAGTGGGGGCAGTGGGGGCAGTGAGGGCAGTAGGGGGACTCTCCCCAGGGGAGGGGCGCCTCCCCAGCCCCTAGACCCCAGCCCTGCCTTCACAGCCCTGGGCGGCTTGCCCTCCCACCTCCTTCCCCCGCGTGCTCCTCCTCCTTCCTCTTATCTCCTGGGGCCATGCCTTGTAATTTTGAAAAATCTTCTGACTCGGTAATTAATGTCTGAACTTCAAGAGGCCCCTGCTATCTGCAGAGCTGAGCTGAAGGTGGGAGGGGACCGGCAGCTGCTGACGGCTTAGAGGAGGGAGGGTGTGCAGGTTTTTTTTCTAAGGTGCTGAATGGAAGGAACTGTGGAGGAGAGGATCGTACCTTGCCGGAGTTGTGGGTACAGGATTATATGTACACAGGCACAAGCATCCGTCTAGATTTTTAAATCCTTTGGGGTAGTCCTTTAGGGTTAAAATCACACAGTAGGATGCCCTCCTGCTCACACACCCTCACTCTCCCTTAGCAGTTTCCCAGCAGGTGGATGGCAGCAAACACTAGGGGAGCCAGGCTGGGGGTCTTTCTGAGTGCAGGTCTGGTTAGGAGGATTGGTTGGGAGGGAGGGAGAGCAACTGACACATTTCAAAGATCATAAACCAGGCACTGGGGTTGCAAAAAATGGCCATCAGTTACTCCAGATAACTCAGAAGACAAAACATAAGCCTGCCTGTTTCCCACCTGCAAGGAGGATGGAGGCAACTCTGCCGACGTCTGCAGTGCCCCCGACCTCCATGCCTCCCAGAGTGTGCCCCCACCCTGCCCAGCCTCCGTGCTCCAGCACAGGTGCCCTCCATCTAGCAGCTGGGGTGCCGAGTGCTGGACCCGCTGCTAGGCCCTGGCATAAGTACACTGGGGTCCCTGTCCTCACAGAGCTGCTGTCTCCTGGGGAGGGAAGAAGCAAATGGTGCCCTGCACTAAGAGCCAGGGGTGAATAAAGCACACACAACTCTCCAGGACCCGCACGGATCTTTCTCCAACCCGTTCCAGCTCTCAGGACCTGTAGCTCAAATTAGCATTGATGATATCCACCTGCTGCCATTCTTGCCTTCAGATGTGAATGATGTTTAGGGAACTAACTTTTCTCCTCCTTTCTGTCCACCTCAAGACAGAGCTAGACTCCAGGTCCTTCTTGATGGCTCTGCTCTCACTGCCACCAGCACTGAACTGTAAGTCAGAGTGTGGGCTGGGCCAGGCCTTATGAGAAAGAACTCCAGGATCGGCCTTCTCTTGTAGCCAGGAAGAGGAGGGGAATGCTGGGGGAAGAAGGTGGGTTTCAGAGGCAGACAGTCTCCTGCAGCTTACCCTCTCTGGCCCTTGGGTAGATGTGTTAATTATTTTTGTTTGTTTGTTTTTGTTTTGAGACAGAGTCTCGCTCTGTCGCCCAGGCTGGAGTGCATTGACGTGATCTCGGCTCACTACAACCTCTGCCTCCCAGGGTCAAGGATTCTCCTGCCTCAGCCTCCCGAGCAGCTGAGATTACAGGCCTGTGCCACCACACCCAGCTAATTTTTGTATTTTTAGTAGAGACAGGGTTTCACCATGTTGGCCAGGCTGATCTCGAACTCCTGACCTCAGGTGATCCGTCCACCTTGGCCTCCCAAGGTGCTGGGATTACAGGCATGAGCCACCACACCCGGCCAGATTTGTTCGTTATAAATTGACTTCCTCCCTTCCCTGTAGCTCACCGTCTGAGAGGCACACCACCCCTGAAAAACAAAGACATGAAATAAAAGGATGGCTACACAGCATATTTTATATTGTATAAACTGAAGTGCTTCTTACTGGGAAAAAATGTGGAGGAACACAAGGCTCAGGGCCTTGGAGCACTCTGGGTGAAGGCCCTTCTTCTAGGTGCCCGTCCAGGGCTCTGCTCAGATGTCAGTTTCTCAGACCATCCCTGACCACACCCCAGCCTGTCCCCAGCCTGACTGCCTTCTCTTCATTGCCCTACTAGTGCCTGGCTTGGAGTTTTCTTTGTTAATCGCTTATTCTCTGTCTCTCAACTAGCATGGAAACTCTCTCAAGGCAGAGCACGCGTCTATTCACAGCTGTTTCCCTGTGCCTAGAACAGTGCCTGGTATATAGCAGGTCCTCAATAGACATTTATTGACAGAATTAAGGAAGTAGGGTGCATAGACTGAGCAAAGCCAGAGACAACAGTCAGCCCTTCTAGAATTCATCTGGAATGATTTCTCGGAGGAGATAAATCCAGGACCCTTGAAGGGGCAATGTGAGTGAGCAGAGTGGGGCTGTCTGGTTAGTGGTCCCTGGAGATGAGCTCAGAACAGGAAAGGGAAGAGAAACACCCCCCCCCCCACCCCACCAAGCAAGCCCAAAAGGGGCATTTGTGCCCACACTGTGAGTGAACCAGTGCAAACAGTGCTCTCAGCCCGAGAAGCTGCCTCTGTTCTGTCCCTGCCTTTGATTAAGTGGCCATTTCTCAGCAACCCTCATATGAGCTTCATATGAGATTTAGTCTGTCCAAAGTCAGAATCGCACAAACCACAATCTTTAGGAGAAGTCAGGATGAGCTTCTAGCAAAGCTCCCTGGACCAAGAGTCCATGGGGAGGGGTTATTGCAGGAGCCTGGGCACCTGCTATGGATTGTGACAGCACTCAGCAGGGCCCTCCTCTCTGCCTCTCCCATGAGGAACAGAGGAAATTAGGAGTATGTGCAGGGGGCAAGAAGGGTGGAAGAATGGAGTGGGTGGGAAAGGACACCCACAGTCACAGACCTTGAGGATGACAGAAACCCTTTAGCCCTTGACAATTACAGTAGAATTCGTCTATGAAGCAACATGTCCAGTAACACTATAACATGAGCCACATGTGTAATTTTACATGGTCTAGTAGCCACATTTTAAAAAACTGAAAAGGGAACAGGTGAAATTAATGTTATGCTGTGTAATATATCCAAATAATCACCATTTTAACATGTAATCAATATTAAAAAGTACCAGTGAGATATTTTTTATGTTTTTCTCTTTTGGTACGAAGTCTTTGAAATCCAGTCTGTATTTTACACTGAAAGCAGCTCTCGATTTGGACTCAGGCACATTTGAAGTACCCAAGACCACATGTGGCCGGTGGCTATTACGCTGGACAGGGCGGTCTGGAGGCGACTTCTGGAATCCTCAGGCTTTTGGAGCAGTTCTGGATCCCTAAAGTATCAAAAGTCTCAAAAGTACTTTTCATAGCCTCTCACGGCACCAGGTAGCAAAGGGGCACCATGAATACTAAAGCCTCAAGCTCACAGCCAGTGTGCGTGTGGGGCTCCCTGGCTGGAGAGCTCCCTGCAGGGTCTGGAAAACGTGGTCCTTCTTTTTTTTTTTTTTTTTTTTTTTTTTTTTTTTTTTTTTTTGAGACAGGGTCTCCCTTTGTCACCTAGGCTGGAATGCAGTGGCACAATCAGGACTTACTGCAGCCTCGACCTCCCAGGCTCAAATGATCGGCTCACCTCAGCACCCCCAAGTTGTTGGGACTCCAGGTGTGCACCACCACCCCTGGCTAATTTTTTGTATTTTTAGTAGAGACGGGGATTTGCCATGTGGCCCAGTCTGGTCTCGAACTCCTGGGCTCAAGCAATCACCCCGCCTCGACCTCCCAAAGTGCTAACGAGGGGGAAAGGTAAGAAAGAAGAAACGCATAGAAAGGGAAGAGAAAGGCTGTGGCTGGGGTGGCCAGTTGCATGACAGGGATAAGAACAGAATCCACAGATAGGGACACAGGGCTGGGCAGGGTCAGGCAGCTGCTACCCTCTCCTCACAGCAGCTCAACAGAAATCGTGGCCGGGTGTGTGGAAGGCACAATTAACTCATTCTTGCATTGCCCTTTGATTACACAGGACTACGATTTCTGTAATTAAGACCTTCTCCCTTACTCAGAAGTATTGAAACATGAAAGTATTTGCTGAATCTGGTTTCCCAGGGTTAAAAGCCAGACTTAGGAAACGCAAACACACTTGTGGAAATGCAAACACACATTCAGTAACTAATTATCCTTTAATTAAGGCCAAAACCCTGCTGAAAACAATTAGCTCTGGAAATTGAACAGTAGGTACAGCTCCACTTTTTGCTAATTGTTCTTCCCTGATAGCCAGGAAGTGATGAGTCTGGGGGGCGGGGTGGTAGGGAATGAATTAGTCTGCTGCTTTTGGTCTGGACTGGACCAAGCTCTACTTTTTTTGGAAATGTTAGTCAGAGGAGAGTTTGAGGTGTGGGGAAGGGCAAAGAGGATGTGGTTTGGGCAAGGGGAGGCGAGAGGCTGCCCCAGGCTTGGACGCGTGCCATGGGAAGTCTCAGAAGCTCCTGCTGGCCACACAGAGGTGGCTTGCCTGGCTGGAGTGGAGGGCGTGGGCCAGGGATTAGCTGACTGGAAAGCAATTAGATGAGGTGCGGCTGGCTGGGAAAATACCTGAAATCCCAGAGCCAGAGTTGAGACTTGCTTGGCTAACGCTGCAGGCAGGAGGCCTTGTGGGGCCTGGGGAGTGGAGATGCCCACTAGTGAGGGTGGGAGGGTAGCCGGATGGGCTGCGAGTCTTGGATGCCTCTTGCTGATGCGGAGAAGTGGATGAGTACAGATTGTATGGGCTTGGGGGTCCTGCAGCCCTCTGGGAAAGACGCCCTCTTCCTTGATCACCATTTCCTCTCTCTAAATGCCCCCCCCCCCCGCCGGTGCCCCCGCCACCCTCTACCCCTCCTCAGACTCCTTGGACATTCCTAAATCCTGCCTAGTCCCATCAGATCACCTCACCCCTTTCCTAGGTAGGATGTACATGTACAGTGTCCCCCCTTCCAGGACTTGCACATTTTGAAAGAAAGGGTGGGAAGAGAAAAGTGTGTGCCCCAAAGGAACAAAAAGGGTGCTTGGGATTTTGGAGGGGTAGGGAAGATCACTGGCGCCAGACTCTCCCCAGAAAACACCTGCGTGCTTAAAAGCTTACCTAGAACCCCTGAAGCCTGGCCTCTAGATGGGGGGGCTTCCCAGGTAAGAGCCCTCTGCTCTAGAAGTGGAATGTCAGGTTTTCATACAGGCAAGAGGGAAGGTCTTTATTGGTCAGAGGGGCCTTCCAGATCACCCTCAAAGCAACTGTGCAAAAGATTCCAAGTGCTGGCCCAGCACAGAGCAGGACTCTCTCAGATTCCAGTAGCCCCTGACAGCTCATTTTTTCCTCAGAAGGGACCCCAACTCTTGCACAAACCCCTTCTCTCCCCTCCCCCTCCCCTCCCCTCCCCTCCCCCTTCCACCTCCCCTCCCCCTCCCCTTCCCCTTCCCCTTCCCCTCCTCCTCCCCTCCCCTCCCCCTTCCCTCCCCCTCCCCCTCCCCCCTCCTCCCCTCCCCTCCCCCTCCCCCTCCCCTCCCCCCCCCTCCCCTCCCCCTCCCCTCCCCCTCCCCCTCCTCCCCTCCCCTCCCCCCTCCCCTCCCCTCCCCCCTCCCTCCTCCCCCTCCTCCTCCCCTCCCCTCCCCCCTCCCCCTCCCCTCCCCCTCCCCTCCCCCTCCCCTCCCCCTCCCCCTCCCCCTCCCCCTCCCCTCCCCCCCCCTCCCCTCCCCCTCCCCTCCCCCCTCCCCTCCCCCTCCCCTCCCCCCTCCCCCTCCCCCCCCCTCCCCTCCCCTCCCCCTCCCCTCCCCCCTCCCCTCCCCCTCCCCCTCCCCCTCCCCTCCCCCCTCCCCTCCCCTCCCCCCCCCCCTCCCCCTCCCCTCCCCTCCCCCTCCCCCCTCCCCCTCCCCCTCCCCCTCCTCCCCCCTCCCCTCCCCTCCCCCCTCCCCCCCTCCCCCCCCCTCCCCTCCCCCTCCCTTTCTCTTTCTTTCCCTTCTCTCTGTAGATCAGGGCCGGCAAATGTCTTGTATGAAGGGCCAAATAGTAAATATTTTAGGCTCTGCAGGCCAAGAGGCAAAGCTGAGTTTAACCACATCCCTGAGAGGTGTAGGACACGAGCAGCAGCATGAAACCAGGAGAGCAAGCGCCTTGACTCTGTCTTCATAGTGGAAAAAGCAGCCGTAGACGATATGCAAATGACTGAGAGTGACTGTGTGCCAACGAAACCTTATTTATGGACACTGAGATTTGAATTTCATATAATTTGTATGTGTCACAAAATATTCTTTGATTTTTTTCCCCAACTACTGAAAAATGGAAAGAACTATTCTTAGCTCATGGGCCATAAAAAGCAGGCTGTGGCCAGATTTGGCCAGTGGACTGTAGTTCGCCGATCCCTGATCTCGCTGTGGTTCTTGAGTGAGAAACTCCCCTCCAGATGATTTCAATGCACATTAAGGTTTGAGATCCTCTGTCATAAAGGAGAATTTGCAGTTTTTCAGGTGATACTGATGCTGTCAATAGGGGGATCCCACACTGAATATGCCCAATCTAGTCTGACCTTCACCCCATTTTACAGATGGCAAAACTGAGGCCCAGAGGCAACATACCTCTGTCATATGAGCCCAGGGAGAGTCTTCTTTGTTTCAGGATGCAGAGCTGGGTGGTGTTCTATCTCTAGCCGCCTTCAGCAATCTGCCCTGCCAGCTCACACTGCCCAAGGCTCTAGCCGAGACACAGGAAATGTGTATGTGTCCCCCGGAGCCCGAGAGCAGCAGGGCTGCCATGAGTCATTTCCTGTGAGTGGAGCTGGCATGTGCTGAGCCTTCCTCGTGCTGTCAGTTCACTCCCTTTTGACCACTCCAACCTGCGCTTTAGAGAAACTCCCTGCTGGCTTCCGGGAAGCGAAAAGCCCCTTCTGTGAGAAGGGAAAATGGAAAGAACCAAGGTTTGCATGTCAGACTTGCATGATTTCAAATCTCATGTTCATGGTACTGTCTGGGACTTGAAACAAATTCCTTCACTTCCTTGAGCCTCAGTTTCCATCAGTAAAGTGAGAAAACAGCCCCTACCTCTGCAGGGTTCCCAGAAGACCTGGAGATTAAATCTGTCCAATGTCAGGCACACAGTAGGGAACTTTTATGGTGTCTTTATTGGCCATCCTGGCGTTATGCATTAGCCACAAGGGTACCCGGCCTCAACCTCAAAAGCCACAGAAAAAGGCCACCTGATCCTCCTGACGACATGTGCGGCCATGGCTGTGCTGATGGCCTTACCGAGGCAGTCACTGTCCTACACTCCTAAGACATTGCCATTGACGATTTAGGTTGTGCTGTGCAAGGTTCATGTCCTTGAGACCCTTGGTGGCCTTCAGGGTGTGAGAACCCTGAAATTGTATGCAGACATCTGTGAACCTGTGTAGAGGTGCATTTTTCTGGGAGAGGTGCAGATTTTTCATTGGGATCCTCAGAGGGATCTGTGCTCCTAGGAAAGCTAAGGATCCCACATCTATAAGCACAGTGCAGAAGGGAGCACCAAACTTTCGAGGCATGTTCCTGGATTTGGGAATCAGCTCCCTGACCCCCATGAGTGGCCTTGGGCGCACTGGAGATCATCTGATCTCCACCCTCCGGCATGGTCCGTAAAGCAGCGACGGGGCTATGTGAAGATCAAATGGGACATGTCGGGCCAGGTGCGGAGAGGGGACTGGTGTGGGAACTGTCAGTCATTGTCCCTTCCCACCAAGCCCCCCACCCACCCTCACCCCCGACTTGGCTGCCCCCCACTCAACCTTTGGGTTTCCTCTGCAGAGAAGCCTGCTCTGATCACCTCATCCATCCAAAGAGGGCTCTCTCCCAGCACCCTGTTTGCATTTGTCATTCTACCCATCTGTCCCCCACTGTAGGTGGCCTGGGGACAGGCACCCGGGCTGTCTGGTCCCCATGACCCCAGGCCCTCTAGCCCATGATCATTTGCTTCAGGAAGGCATAAATGCATACCCCCGCCCTAGGAGCCACTGCCTTGGAGCCCGCCCACCTCCAGTCCCTACCTCCCTCCTCCCCGAGCAGCCACCTCTCTAAAGAGGCAGCTCCCACTGTGCTCTGGAGCATTCAGGATCCCAGCAACAAGATCAGAACTAAAAAGTGTGTTCTGTGCTTCTCCTGGGGCTGACGTGGTCCTGTCAGGTGCCCCCTCTTGAGCACAGTCAGCGGCCCCCAGAGAGGTCCTGGGCTGCCCCTCAGGGTCCCCATGCTCAGCCTGGTCTTTTTCAAGGCCTGATTCTAAATGCTGTGTGGGTCCTGCCTGCTCTGCCTGGAGGACAGTGGGGATCACCACTGGCCTCTAGGGGACCCCTCCACCACCCTCGTGCCCCCTAAGATGTGTGTGAGGCAGACCCTCCAGCTGCTCACACCTCAACTCCAAAGGCCTGGGTGATTATGAGGCACCAGTGAGTGAGATCCCCAACCAACCCTGTCACTTCAGCACTCCAGGTCTCAACATCCCACCAGGTCCCCCTGGGCTGCCAGCACCTGCCATTCACCTAGAGGGGCAGGGAAGGAGGGTGGAAAGCCCCAGGAGACTGCCATTGGTCATGCCCAAGTAAGGATTAGCCAGGCCTTCCTCCTCTACTCCTCTCCTCTTTGCCTGGTGCAGGAACAACCAGCTAGGAGTCAGGAAATCTGAGTTCTGGTGCTGGCCCTGCTGCCACCCAAGCTGTGCCTCTGGTTTCCTCCTGGGCACCGCACGTAGATGCCATCTGTGAGTGTGTCCCCTGATTAGTCCACATTACCTGCCATCAGCCTGCTGAGAGGGCACCGGGGCCCACTGGGACACCCTGGGAAATTGTCAGCTACTAGTCCTGCATCCCTGCCCACATTTGGGCTGTTCGTCCCTTCCCATTGCATAAGGAGAGGGGAAGGGCAGGAAACTGAGGCAGCCAGGGTTTGACAGTGAAGCCTGTACTGCCTGGCCTGGGGGCAAAGGAGTGAGGCCCAGGGTTATGAGCTGCCAAGGACTGGGGATCTCATCTTGCTCCTCCTGGCTCCCATCCAAGCTGTGGGTGGACAATGCCCAGGGGCTGTGGGTCTCCTTTCCCGGGGCCTCTCATACACACCTTGGTAATGAGAGGTACAAGAGCCTCATGGTCTGGGATCCAAATCTTCATCCCTGCGCTCACCAGAGTCCCTCCCTAGAGCCAGAGAGCACTGGTGCCTGCCTCACAGCGTGGGGGCGAGAAGGGGGCTGTCTAAGTCCCATCAAGCACTTAGCAGGGGCCTGGCATACAGCCCCACTCAGAGGACTCCGAGACCGCTGTTCATTGCACATCCGGGGTTCAAATTCTCAGTGCTGCAGGAACTCAGAGGAGGAGGAGTGGCCTGGGAGCTGGACTGGGCTAGGGGACGTGCCTGAAGGTAGGGGTGGAAGCTATGGGCCTAGGGGCACCTGAGCCTGGGTGAGCCCAGCCCAAACTGAACAAAGGCAATTTGAGCTAAGAAGAGGGTCTCAGTCATTTATGGAGTCTCTGCCACTCCCATCCACCTGAAGAGAGATTTTTCTCAGTGGTGCCCGCCTTGACTACACCAGAAACACCCAGAGATCTTACTATACAGATTCCTAGGCCCCCACAGCCCTACATGGCCCTAAAATCAAAGAGTGAGGGCTGGGATCTGTTTCTCTCCTAGATGGATCCAGTACAAACACAGGGCTGGGAGCTCCCCACTGTGCGCATCCCTCTCCCTGCTCCCACGTGCCCTGAGCCCTTGCCCGCCACCGGCCTGTCCCAGCAGCCCTGGGCAGCTGGGTGACTGTGAGGCTAAGAATCCCCCACACCCCCGCCCTCCCTGATGGGAAGGGAGTGGAGCTGTCTCTGGAACTCTGATTTGGTTTTGCTGTCCAATGCCAGAAAGGGGGCACACTCAGGAAGAGAGACTTTTAAAAACAAAGTCCATCTTCCCCGGGGTTTTATTTTACATCGGAAAATAGAAGAACTGATTTTTTTCTACTTTTCCCCAAACTTGCTCCCTCTCAGTGTCCCTAATGTAGGAAGAGTTCTCACTTCTCCAAGTGCGTAGTCTTGGCATTAATTAAAATCCAGAAACAACAGCAACAAAGCACCTGTTTGTTCTTCCTGCTTTTCTCCCAACACCCCGGTACATCAACAGCCCATCGATTTGTGGGGAGACTCACACAGGAGCTGGAGCCCACACTGAACTTTCATCCCGAGTGAAATGTCTATTGGACGGCAGGTGCGCTGCCTTCCCAAGCCAGTACCCTCCTAGAGTTGAGCGTACTGGGCTGCTCACACCTCACATGAGCCTCTCGATGCAGTGGCCGCCTGGAAGATGTCTCACCTGGACCCTTGCACAGGCAGATACTGGAGAAAATCTGAGGAAATATACAGATTGATTTTTGTGTGCCCCCCTGAGACAAGTCGCCTTTCTAGTCACACTTCACAGAAAGCACAACAGCATTTCCGTGCTTGAGGCTTGTAGCTGTGCACACTTGGGTGGGTTCAAAGCATATGTATTACAGCACAACCTTTGTCTCCCTCGGGGCCAATGCAGAGTTTAGTGTAGGAGCCTTCACTTAGGCACTATGTTCATCTTTACAACCTTCTCCAACACTTCATTTATTTGGTGGCCCCTTAACCAGAAGCATGGAGAAATCAAGGGATTTGCCAACGGACAGGCAGCAATAGCAATTTGCCAGGGAAGGCCCCAAAACCTGTGTTGGTCACAGGCAGATTCAAGGGCAGCAGCAGTCCCCAAACTCCAGAGCTGCATCTCAGGCCCAGGTGCATCTCCCTGACACCTCCCCAGGCCTGCCCACTGGCCCCTCAAACTCTAAGTGTTCTAGTGGAACCCGTCTTCTGCTCCTCAAGCCTGCACCTCCTCCCACTGAAGGACCCCCAGGCTGTGCCTGCTACCGCCCCAAGGCCGTCCCTGACTCACCACCAACCCCCACCCTGCTGCCAGTCCCCAGGGTCTGTGAGCAGCAGCTCTTGCAGATTTTCTTGAGTCTGGCCACCACTTTTCTCCCTCTCCACGGCTCGGCTAGGCCACTGTCTCCTTTCCCCTGAATGACCCCACCAGCCCTCTCACTGGCTCAGCACCTTCTGTTCTCAGCCTCACCCTGCCGCCCTCTCTCTGAGCACTCCAGGCTCACTTTTCTCCCTGCCTGTGGTGTCTTTCCCTCTCTTTCTCTCCTCACCCCTCTCTCCTGGCTGTAGCTTCAATGGTTTCTTCCCAGGAAGCTGTCCCTGAGTCTCCTCTCCTGACTCAGGTGAGAACAGTCACTGACCCTACAGCACACTCCACACTGTGCCACTTGCAGCCCACTCAGTGCTAACAGCCACCACTGATTGAGCTCACTGTGTACCAGATACGATCCTAAACATTCCACATCATCTTCTTTAATCCTTGCAACTACCCTTGGCAGGAGATAATAGTAGTATCTCCACTTTACAGGTAAGGAAACTGAGACACAGGGGTTGCCTGTATTGCACGACATGACTAGTGGGGCGACTGAATCAGGATTAGAATCCAGCCAGTCTCGTTTTACAGCCTTAGTTCCAAATGCTGATCTGCTTATGCAACATCTGTCTTCCCTCCTAGACTCATAAATCTATAAGGCCAGGATCTGTGCCTCCTTGTTGAATGAGTGAATGAATGAAAAGTTGTTACTACCCCCTTCAGACTCCCTGCAGAAGTTGGGTGCGGGACTCGCTGTGCTCCAAGGCCTTATGTCGCTGGGGGGCTGCATCCCGGGGCACAGAGGCCCTTCCAAGTGGCCTCACCCTGGCCAGCAGAAAGCCATGCTTTCTTTCAAATCCAGTCTTCAGGTCTTCCGAGAGGCCCAGGTGTACTCACATGCCTGTGTGAGCAGTGCGAAGAAAAGCTAGTCTAGGTAGATGCTAGACTAGACCTAGAACTAGGTAGAAGCAACAGTTGCTCCCAGGCTGGTAGTGGTCAGTCTTCTCGCTGTAGAGGTCAGAGAAAATCGGGGAAGGCTTCCTGGAGGAGGCTCCTACAGTTGGTCTTAAGGGATCTGGTCAATGGAGCCAAGATCGGAAAAGGGATGCTCAGCCGAGAGAATCGTGAGCAAAAACCAGAGGCAGCTAAGAGCAGGATGCATCCTTAGACCTGTGAACAGACGAGTTTGGGTGGATTGGAGGTCTGTGAAGGAGTCGAGGTGGGAAAGCTGTAGGGCCCAGAGCAGAAGTGGCCCAGCGAGCCACCTGAATGCCAGGCTAAGCCCTCATCCCCATGCAGCCTGGTCAGTTGAACACAGTGAGAATGCACAGGTGATAAAATATTGACTCGCATGTTCATTCATCCAAAAAGGTCATCTCAACTTAGAAAAAGAGTTGCCCATTATGAAAATGCATATTCTGCTAAGGGTAGCACTCGAAAGCCAAACAAACTTCCAGGGGCCGATTAACTTCTTATCTCCCAGTCTCTTAGACTTGGCAAAGAGTACTTACCAAATCCCTGCTGACACCCCAGGCAGCCCCAGGCCCTTTTCTCAGCCCAGGCCTGGCTGCTCCTCTGAACACAATGCTAATTATGCCCTTAACACAGCCCGATTCTTCTCTGAACATTAACAGAGCTTCATTGTCTCAGGCCCAGCTGTCCCTACCCAGTTGGTCCTTGGTTACTGCCTTCTGCCCAAACCCACTGCAGAACCAGCTGCACTCCACCCAAAGGATAGCCCTCCAACCCAGCTCCTGCCACGCAACTTCACTCCACCCCCACCCTCACCCCAGAAGATGCGCACCTCTGTCTGGGAACTAGGCTACTGCAAGTGTTGACCCTTCTTAAATACAGCATGCCAAGATTATCATGCAGAAAAGGACATGGTTTAAGCGAAGGTTTCTTCAAAATTCCATGCTTGGTGGCAGAGGAGTGGGCCAGTGTGTCCCTTTTCTAAGTCCTCCAATGACCCTTGCTCGTTATTTATGCCCTCCCCAACTCATGCTCTGTAAAGTCTGAGGTAGGTAACAACTCCCTACATTTAGGAGGGCACCTGGTTAACGTAGGCATCCCATAAATAATCTTCTAAGAAGCTTCTTCCCAGGCTCAGGGAACTGTAGGTTGGCATAGCCTTGCAGATAATCTTGTGCCCAATCGGTGAGCAGGCAGGGGACCCATGGCTGGCGCGGCCCCTGGGCTCTGGTCATGGGGAGACCCTCCTTCTGAGCTGGTGGGTGGCCTCTGCGGCCATGCCCTCCCTGAGCTTCCCTTTGGGACGGCAGAGAACTCAACCTCTCTGCCTAGGGCAGCGCCCTTATGGCCCTGGCTCAGCCCAGCTCCTCCAGGGAATTGGGTGACTGGACTGTGGTTTAGTCGCCCCCAGGGAAGCTTACCCAGAGGAGGAAAGGACTGTTTCGAAAGCCAGGCCAGGCTGTCCGCCCCTGGCATGCGGCTGGGCCTGTTAGGAAATCAAGGAGACGCTCTGTCTCTTTCCAGCAGGCGCCACTTCTGTCTTGCCACTGCTTTGCTCAATTCAAGACGCTGGCTCGGGGGCCAGGCTGGCGGACGGGCAGGCAGGCAGGCCCCTCTCCCACCGGCCCGGTGCCTGGGAAGCACTCGCTGTCTCTTCAGCCAGTGTTACCCCAGGGGTCCCGTACCTGGCTGATAAGGCCAGGCAGCTATCAGTGGCCATCTCGGGTGGGAGGGCAGGGTGGCTCTCAGGGAAGGATTCCAGACTGTTTCCTTGTGAGGCTGAGCTCCAACGCCCTTATCTCCTTTCCTGCCAGGCAGGGACTCCTCAGTGCTCACACACAAAAGAGAACTCCACCCAAGATGTACAGCCCCTACCTACTGGAAGGTGGAGGCTTTGCCTCCGGTTTGGTTAAATCTACCTGGTTCTCAGTCGGGGGCAGTAAGTGTGCACTGAGCTAATATCAGCGTATTTGGTCCTGCCAGGGGGTGGAAGGGTTGGGGAGCCAAGGACGTTCAAGTAATGGAGCTGCCATGGTGGCTGTTTTCGAAGCTCCTGGACCTGTCAGTCAACTGAAATGTCTCTTGGAAGAGAAACAAGCAGGGGATGGGCCAACACCAATTACAAGATTCAGCAGCTTTGGGGATGGGGAGGTCGGGCCTCATGGGACTAAGTAGAATGAGGGTGGTGGGGCGTGAGTGTGAAAAACCAGGCCTCGCTCAGCCCCACACTTGGCTGCCTTGCAGCCTGAGGCAGGAGGCCTGGTGAGTATTATTCCCATTTTATAGAACGCAGGCCTGTGGATGGGAGTGCTAGAGGGAGTACGGGAATATATTATGGAAGATGGGACAACGGAATCCTTGAGAGGTCAGCCGAGCGCCCATTCCTGTTAGCGCGGAAGGGAGAGCGCTGGCCTCGCAGAGTTCCCAGGATTAATGTTCTGCCTCAGAAGAGCAGCCTACCCCGAGACTCTCAGACTTACTGCTGGGCAATGCTTTCCGGAGGCCAGGGCTGGCCTAGGTGACCCCTCAGGGCCTTGTTCCAGCCCAGCAGTTGCTGTCTACAGGCAAGTTACTATGGGAACTATAACTTTGAATTTCCTGGCTCTGGGGCTGTGAAAATCACAACCTGAACCTTCCGTTGATGTGGGTTTCTCGATTAATTTCCTGTTTGATTGTTTACTTTAGAGAGCGGAAAATGCCTTTGCAGGCAGTTAGCTCCCTCCACAGAGACGCTTATCACACCCTGCCCCCACAGCCGGCAAGGTCAAGTCCAGGCCTCAGGTGGGCGGAGGTAGGGGCCAGAAGCAGGGGCAGGGACTGGGGGAAGGGGCTGGAGCTGGGGGCAGGGAGGAGGCTCAGCTAGGAGCCGATGGCAGCCTGAGCCTCCTGCCCTACCCTTCTGCTTGCCCAGGGTCCCAGCCTGATGGAGGTTGGGGTTGTGGAGGGACCTGTGAGTTCAGAGACCTGTGGGCCTTTGAGGGGAGCCTCCCACCTACCCCAAGTCCCAGGACTGGCCCCTGGCTGCCCGAACTGTCCCATCTCGAGGAGCTCTATTGTGCAGAGTCAGACATACAATACAGTCCTTCCTGGAGAGGGTGGCCTACGTGGGAAGGGTCAGAGATTTCCCCCTAGGCTGGGCACTGCTGACTGGGCTACCTAGTGGGGAGCTGGGTGTAACCACTCTTCCACCCTTCTCTCCTCCAGCTGCTCTCCCCGGGGCCCTGCGCTCCAGTGGGGAGCTGTGCCCAGTGTTCCCAGTGACCATAACTCCATCCTGTTCCCCGGGGAGTGGGGAGGGCTGGCAGGCTCAGTTGCTGCCTGTGAACCAGGAGTTCTGATCTCCTGCAATGATAACCACCCATCAGTAGGCCACGGGACACTTGGTAGCCTCCTGAGCCCTCCTCCCCACCCCAGCTACCCAGCCCTTAGATGGCCAGCAGCACTACTGCACTTTATAATGGGGGCCCTGAAGCACAGGGAGGGGAAATGGAATCAGCCAGAAGGCTGTGGACTACTCAGGGGATCTGGGGGGCCTGGGAAACACTCCCAACCCCCAGCACCCCTCCCTTATCTAGGTGACGGTATATTATCCAAATCAGGGCAATTTGGAGAGTGGAAAGGATGCTTTTACTAATGACTTTGAGATGACAGGTGAAAACTGGAACCATTCCAGGCAAACGGGATGTGCCATCACCCCGCCTTTGGCCGGCCTCTCCCCATCAGCCTGTTTATGTGGGCGTTCACTGGGGAGCAGGAGTGAAGCCATTTTCCACCTACTTGTGTACTCTTGGAGAAAGCATTTCCCTCCCTGTGCCTCAGTTTCTGCAGCTGTGTGACATGAAGAGCGTTGCAGTGGTGCCTGACTCAGATCATCTGGTAGAAAGATCAAATAGATCTTTAAAAACACGCAGAGCACATTGGACAACCACTCAAAATATGTGAGCCAGGTGAGCATGGGGAGTCCGAAGGTGCTGTTCACCCTCAGAGGCCCCCTCTTGAAAGAGGAACCTCAGAGCTGCCTTAGGCATTTCCTGTTCACCCCTCAGGAGGGATCTTCGATTGGGGTCAGTGAGCACAGAAGAAGCTTCCAGAAGGGATGGGGAGGGCCTAAAGGGGAAGCTGGGAGGCACTGGCTGCAGGCACAGCTGCTTCCCTGGAGTCTCAAACCCACCCCAGGGTCCTGGGGATTCCTGGCTGCAGGGACTGTGAACAGAACTAGCCCCTGTCTAGGCCACTAGCTGGGGCTTGGTCCCCAGGAGGAGCTGCTGGAGTTGTGGCCCTGCCTTCTGGCTCCAATGTCTACTGGATAATCTGGTATCTACCCTGAGCCCCAAATTATGTTTCCAGCCCCCGGGGCCAGCTGTGGGATGAAGCATCCCCCATGTGACATCCACTGTTGCCACTTTGTACGGGGTGGTTTGCAAGCCCGGCAGGAAGGAGGCTAATTATTCCCTCTGGGGCACCTGGTCCGCAGCTAGGGTGACCGCCTGCCTTAGTTAGGAGGGCTGGCAGCCAGACCACAGGGCAAAAGCTTGGACTAAAGACCAGGTCAGAACCACAAATTTCCTGACATCTGACCATAGCCACCATACCAAGGCTCCATGTTAAACTGTTGGAAAAGCAGCCTGGGGGCCCATTCCCCTCTGCTGAAGGTGTCTGCACTGCGGGCAGGCCAGAGTAATTAACATAAAACAGCATGAATTTTGTAGCTTTGGTGCAAGGCTAGGCAACATGAGCATCTACACAAGCACCTGTATCCATGGCCATACCAGCCCTTCCTCCCACTTCAGAGGGGTGACATTCCTCTTCTTTAAGGCAGATCTATGTACTTGATCCTTTCCCCCTTTCTGATTATCCTCTCCTCCTGCACTCTGGCACCTCGCCTCTACCTTTAAATGGGCTCAAGACTCTCCTACTTTAACCACACCAGACTCTCAGACCATTCTGTGTGACCCTGTGCCAGTGTCTTTCCCCTAGCATCCTCCCCTTTTCTTCTTCCATAGGCAAGTTCCAAAATCAAAGAAAAGAAAGAAAGGAAGGGGTTTGGGGTCGGGGGTAGGGGAGAGAGAGAGAAGAAAGTACAGAAATTCATTCCAAAGAAAAAGAAATAAATGGTGTGCTCTTTCTGTCTGCACTTCCGGACCTCCTTCGCACTCTCCAACCCTGCAGGGCCCAGCCCAGGCTTCTACTGCCCCAGTAGCAGCACTGAAGTCATCATGGCAAAGGTCACCCATGCTCTTCTAATCACCAAATCCAGGGGACCTTGGTCATTGTTCGTCTTACTTGACCTCTCTGAGCTTTGACACTGGTGACCTTGTACTTCTTGGAACTCTTGGCCCTCATGACGCCACTTCCTCCTGTTCTGCTTAACTCTCTGACCACCCTTTTCTTCCTTCTTTGGGGATTCTTCCTCCTCTCTCACCCTTTAGGCATTGCTGTGTTCAGGTTGGGAGCCCCTGCCTCTTTTCTCATTCCATGTGTTCTCCAAGTCACCTCATTCACATCAATGGCTTGACTAACCCCTGGGTGCTGATGATCCCAGATTACCATTCTCCCATTAGTCATCTTCCTTGGCCATCCCCAAGGACCCTGGACTCAGCATTTCTAACACTGAACTCACTCACTTTCCCTAAAACCACCTCCACCTGCCTGCCCAATATTGTTGATGGCATCATCACTTATGCAGTTGACCAAACCCGAAACCTGGGGGCTGGCCATCTTCTACCTCATCCTTTTCCTCACTCTCACTTCTGCCTCTTAACATATTCTGCCTCTTAAACATCCTCCTCCCTTCCTGCCAGCCTTAATTCAAGCCACCCCAATTTTTCACAGCAACCTTCTAACCGTCCCCCTGTCTCCAGTACAAGCACCACCCTACCTACATATCCACACTATGCAAGACAGGATCTTTCTAAAATACAAGTATTACTATGCTACTCTCCGGTTTAAAATCTTTTAGTGGTTCTCCAGTCCCTTGGGATAAAATCCAAACTCGGTATCATGGCATCTGGAGCCCTTTAAGATGTGGCCTTTGCCTTCTTTATCAGCACATTCCACCCCCAGAACCATATATTTTAGGCATCTTGAAATATTTGTTCATCAGTGTTCTCTGCTAGTGCACATTTTTTGCTTTTGTACATCTTTATTATGCCATATGCCTGGAGTTCTCCACCACCACTATTCCTTCTTATGCTGCAAGGCCATATACCTAGCAAGTCTCTTGCTTTCCCCCACTAGATTATAAATTATAAGTCTTATTATTCCTCTTGTTATCCCTGTACTTACATAGCGTTTAACACACAGTGGGTATTTCATAAATGTTGCTGAGTGGATGGATGGATAGATGAGTCGATGGGTAGATAGATGGATGAAAGGATGGATGGATGGATGGATGAATGGATGGATGGAGAGTAGGTGAGTAGATAGATGGATGAAAGAATGGATGGGTAAGTGGATGGATGCATGGATGAGTAGGTGAGTGGATGGATGGATGGATGGATGGATGGATGGATGGATGAATGGATGGATGGATGGATGGATGAAAGGATGGATGGATGGATGGATAGATGGATGGATGGATGGATAGATAGATGAATGAAAGAATGGATGGGTGGATGGATGGATGGATGGATAGATAGATGAATGAAAGAATGGATGGGTGTGTGGATGGATGGATGGATGGATGGATGAGTAGGTGAGTAGATAGATGAGTGAAAGGGTGGATGAGTGCATGGATGGATGGATGGATGGATGGATCGATGGATGAAAGGATGGATGGATGGATAGATGGATGGATGGATGGATGGATGGATGGATAGATAGATGAATGAAAGAATGGATGGGTGGATGGATGGATGGATGGATGGATAGATAGATGAATGAAAGAATGGATGGGTGGATGGATGGATGGATGGATAGATAGATGAATGAAAGAATGGATGGATGGATGGATGGATGGATGGATGGATGGATGAGTAGGTGAGTAGATAGATGGGTGAAAGGATGGATGAGTGCATGGATGGATGGATGGATGGATGGATGAATAGGCAAGTAGACAGATGGATAAAAGGATGGATGAGTGGATGGAGGCATAGGTGGTGGCCAATACAGACAAAGAATAGGTAAAATCAGTTCAATTTTGTGAAGGCTCAGGTTGACTTGTCACCAGTCAACACAATTAAAAATTATGAGCTCCAGCCGGACGGGGTACGCAGTGGCTCACACCTGTAATCCCAGCACTTTGGCAGGCTGAGGCAGGCAAATCACGAGGTCAAGAGATGGAGACCGATCGCGGCCAATGTGGTGAAACCCCATCTCTACTAAAAATACAAAGATTAGCTGGTTGTGGTGGTGTGCGCCTATAGTCCTAGCTACTCAGGAGGCTGAGGCAGGAAAATCACTTGAACCCGGGAAGCGGAGGTTGCAGTGGGCCGAGGTCACGCTACTGTACTCCAGCCTGGTGACAGAGCAAGACTCCGTCTCAAAAAAAAAAAAAAAATTATGAGCTCCAAGCAGCAAAACAAGAATTAGCTACTGTGGGAGATTAAAATCATTCTGTAAAGGAGAGAGCACAGATCCAGGACTCTCCAGCACCTTCCATTTCCACTTAGACCTGCTGTCTGTCTGGGTTGTGCAAGTCACTTAACTACTGAGCCCCAGTTTCTCTACCAATTAAGCAGATATGATAATACCTGTGGTCTTTCCCTGTCTCCACAGGAGTGTCATGAGGGTAAATGGAATGGTGCATACAAAGCGTGTTGAAATCTTCAGGGAAGATATATGTTTATAAAGATATAAACATAATAACAGTAATAACACCTTACATTTGAATCAGGCTTTGCACTTATCAAAGCTCTTTCACATACATTATCTCAATTGACTCTCCAAACAATCCTAGGCAGATGCTATCCATGTTCTCAGGTGAGGAAGCTGAGATGCAGAGTGATTAAGTGGCATGCTAGGGGCTAGTCTTAGTGTGTAGCAGGTCTTCCGACTCCAAGCCTGATGCGCATTGTTGATGATAGCCTTTCTTGGATAGATTATCTACTTCCCTGCCTCCCTGAACAGAGACCCAGACATAATTGGCCCTTTTCTTGATGACTCGTCATTACCATGGGCACAGTTCCTGGGCTGTCCTCCAGGTTTGGCTGTGGGTGCGGGTCCAGGCCCTGCAGAGGCACAGGGTGGATGGGCCGACTGTCCTGGAGGCAATCCTGACATGTAGGTGGCAACCATCCTAGACCCCTGAAGGTGTGGGTCTTCTGACTCTGCCTCATTCTTCCTCCGTCCCCTTTCTCTCCACTGTCAGCATGTGTGCCCATCTCTGTGGCTTCCTCCGCCACCGTGGCCTTTACCTGTCACTATCTTTTCTTCCTGTTTCCCTCTCTCCTGCCCTACAATTCTTTCCACACCTTCAGCTTGTCTTCCTACAGCCCTGGCGTGTCCACTGGCCCAGCCAGCCAACCTGAGCTCCCTGGCTGGCTTTGTTCTCCAGCCAATCACAGCCCTCTGCAAACCTCCAACTTTGGCTCCCTAGTGGCTGCTCCTGTGCCCACCTCCAGTCGCTACCAAAGGAAGGAGGCTCCTCCAGGCAGGGGCTGGGCTGAGCTTTTTCTGCAGCTGCATTAGGTGGCTTGGGTTTGCTCTCCCACAGTAGAAGGCTATGCTATGGGTGAGCTGAGGTGGTCAAGGTGGGCTGGCCAGCCCGCCCCGGATGGACACTGCACCCCTCACTAGCAAGGCAAGATGTTGGGATTGCCAGTGTTCATCCTTGCCTGTACAGCGAGGCTGCCCCATGAGTACTCAGCACCCCCTTTCCCTCCCTGCAGGGTGGCATCCCAAGCTACCAGCCTGGTTACATCCTGGGCATGCCTTGGGCAGCCTGCCTGTGCCCATGGCCCTTCCCCCAGGGACTCCAGGAGACTCCCACCAGGCTGCCTTTCTCCCTGGCTGCTGTGGGGCCTCCCACAGCCACAGCCCGAATGGAGCACCTTGGCTTCTCCCTAAGGGAGGATATGATGGGTGTGCCCACAACAAGTCTCCGGCAGAGACAATAGGACAGGAATGCATTCGCTTCCGAACAAACACTGTGTGGGCTCGCACAATTGCCTTGGATTCTCGTCCAAGAAACACATTTCGCCGTTCGAGGGCACGGGAGGCTTGCCTGCCCCAGCCCGCCCACATCCCCATGAGTGCCAGAGACTCTGATGAGTGGGCTGCTCCTCTCCCGACCCCAGGGCCTCTGACCCCCAGGTGGAGCAGCCTGGTCTCCTTCATGGATGCGGCTAGTCTTCCAGAGGTGACAGAAGAGGAGAGGGACAGTCCTGCTGTCCTGTTCCTGCCGATGCCTTTTTGTTTGTTTGTTTGTTTGTTTTTTTGAGACAGTCTTACTACGTCGCTCGGGCAGGAGTGCAGTAGTGAGATCTTGGCTCACTACAACCTCTGCCTCCTGGGTTCAAGCGACTCTCCTGCGTCAGCATCCCAAGTAGCTAGAATTACAGGAGTCTGCCACTATGCCTGGCAAATTTTTGTATTTTTCGTAGAGATGGGGTTTTGCCGTGTTGTCCAGGCTGGTCTTGAACTCCTGGCCTCTAGTGATCCACCCACCTCGGCTTCCCAAAGTGCTAGGATTACAGGCTTGAGCCACCCCATCCAGCCTGCCTTTTTTTTTTTAACCATTTTTTATTGGGTAATAAATACATACATATACATATACATATACATATAACATTACATAAAGCTTACCATTTAAACCTTTTTTTTTTTGAGACAGAGTTTCACTGTGTCACCAGGCTGGAGTGCAGTGGCACGATCTCAGCTCACTGCAACCTCCACCTCCCGCATTCAAGCAATTCTCCTGCCTCAGCCTCCCGAGTAGCTGGGACTATACGCCTGCACCACCACAGCCAGCTAATTTTTGTATTTTTAATAGAGACGGGGTTTCACCATGTTGGCCGGGATGGTCTTGATCTCTTGACCTCGTGATCTGCCTGTCTCGACCTTCCAAAGTTCTGGGATTACAGGCATGAGCCACTGCGCCTGGCCCATTTTAACCATTTTTAAGTGTGCACTTCTTTGGCATTAAGCACATTCACATTGGGGTGCAACCGTCTCCACCGTCCATCTCCAGAACTGTTTCACCTTCCCCAGATGAAACTCTGTCCCCATGAAACACTCCCCATCCTCCCCTCCTCCTAGTTCCCGGCACCCACCATTCTGCTCCCTGTCTGCATGAATTTGACTACTCTAGGGACCTCATAGAAGTGGAATCACACAGTGTTTGTTCTTCTGTGCCTGACTTATTTCACTTAGCATAATGTCTTCAGGGTTCGTCCGTGTTGTGGCATGTGTCTGAATGGCCTTCTTTTTATAGGCTGGATGATATTCCCCTTGTATGAATTTCCACTTGTTTATTTATTCATCTTTCAATGAACTCTTAGGTTGTTCCACCTCTTGGCTATTGTCAATAATGCTGCTGTGAACATGCGTGTACAAGTCACTGTTCAAGATGCCACTAATTTTTGAGACCTGTCTTTGAGCTAAGTGAAGCTGTTGTCTGCTGGAGATCCCAAATAGAACATACATAAATGAGAGAGCTAGTTGGCCCCTCCATACCGGCAGGGATTCGTTTATCCCCAAAATAAGCTGTCTCTGAGGAAATCAGAGCCCTGAAGAAATGGGACATAGGACAGGTCATTTAGGCCAAGATGGAAAAGACTGGAAAGGTTCTTCCCTTGGGATGATACCCACTAAGGGCAAGTTCAGTAGGGGTTTCTGGGCAGCCAGTGGTCACCCTGAAGCATGGGGAGACCAGGAGGGCGATGGCACTGACGGGGGCCCAGGGAGGAAGCCTTTGGAGTTGTGCCAAGGGCCCCCTGGAGGAGGCAGGCCAGACCCTTGTTATGCCACAGAGCAGCAGGTGGGGCCTTCAGCCGTGTGCCCTGTCCGAGGAGAGGTTGAGGGAGCATCCTCCACCATCCCTTCACCCCAAAGGGTCTAAGAATCCATTCTCAAAAGTCAGCAACCAAGCAGGTGTGTGCGGGGAGGACAGGACACGGTCTGCAGCCACCAAGACCCTTCCTGTGCTCTCTGCGTTCCAGCAACTGGGAGGGACAAGTAAGATGAGAAACTCCTTCCCTGACTTCCTTGAGAAAACCCAGCAGGCCGTTTGCAAGAGGGCCTCTCGCACAATGTGATTTTTGGCTTCGTGCAGACTTTCCCAAACAACCCAGAGAAAGATAAGGTTGGAAGGGAGGCTCTGGGGTTGAAAACCCGTCCCCAGCTCTGCCTTAGGGCCCTGGGCAGTCTGTCCTCTGCCCTGGCAGGAGTTGCGGTAGTAGGGGGAGCAGGGGCAGTGACCCCAGGAGCCTGCCTGCGGGGAGTTTGGGCATGCCCAGGGAAGAAGGCACGGGAAGGGGAAGTCACAAAGATAGGAGAAGGGACGAGAAAGAGCAGGGAGACTGCGGAACCGCTCTGCAGGCCCAAGCAGCCCCATCACGGAAAGTGGAAGACACGCAGGCTGTGGGCTGCAGAAGAGATGAGGAGGAGATCCCTGACTGTCAGGGCGAAGCGCTCACTGTCAACACCCTTGAGGCTCCGGGAGCCTTCCATGCAGCCGTGTCAGCATCTCCCTCTCTCCTCAGAGGGAGACACAGCCACATTGAGAGCCTTTAGTGCCTGGCAGGCCCAGGCGAGGGACGACAGCCCCCTGAGAAGCTGGTCTCAGGACACACCATGGCCCCAGGCGCACCTCCCTCCCTGGGAGAAGCATTGACTGAGCAGCCCCACTGTGTCAGCCAGCGACACCCGCCTGCGGCTGCGTCCCCAACCACCCTCCGTTCCTCCCCATCAGCTCCCGGGTTCTGCCTCTTCCCCACCCAGGGCCACCACCCACTCTGTCTGGAGTTTCATTCCCACCAGATACTTACCTTCCCCCTTTCTTGTGATTTCTACCAGCAATTTTTATTTTAAGGATTTTTTTCCTGCTAAGCACCCTGGGAAAGCATATGAGGGAAATTTACTATAAGAAAGAAGTTCCAGACTAGGCAGGGTCGTTCATGCCTATAATTTACCCAGCACTTTGGAAGGCCAAGGTGGGAGGATCACTTGAGCTCAGGAGTTCAAAACCAGCCTGGGCAACATAGTGGGACCTCGTCTCTAGTAAAAAAATTTTTTTTAAATTAGCCAGGCATGGTGGTGCACCCCTGCTCCCAGTTACTTGGGAGGTTGAGGCTACAGTGAGCTATGATTGTACCACTGCACTATACCCTGGGGGACAGAGTGAGACCCTGTCTTAAAAAAAAAAATAAATTCCAGCAAGACCACACAGAATTCTCCTAATGTTAGTCCCCATTTTCCCTGCTGAGTAAGTGTGATTAGGCCCACCTTTCCCTCCGATCCCATTCCCAGACAGTCACAGGACTCTCCCAGGCCCTGAACCGGCCCCTCGCAGTTGGATGTTGGACCCCATGACTCAGGTAGGCTTGCTGCAGGATGAGTCACAACCCCCACCTCCAACTTTTTCCAGAACCCACTTCCTGGTCTTCACCCTGGTCTCCTGGATCCTCTAGATGAACGAGACCCTTGCCTATGGCCCAAGAAGGTCCCCCAGGCACCGACTGGTGGAAGCCTCCCTTGGTTCTCCTTGGGGATCCGCAGACCCCAGTGCAGGAGAGGGGTCGCTGCCCCAGAGTGGCCCACATGGGCATACTGGAACTACTTAACCAGTCCCCTTGTTGGGGGAGGTCCAGGTTACTTTCAATCTTTTGCTCTAATAATAGTATAGCAACTAGTGGACACGTGTTGTATGGCGTGTGTGTGGTTATATGTGTGGGATAAATTCCTAGAAGTAATATTGCTGGGTCAGAGGGTGTGGACACTTCTATTATTGATGATTATCACCAAATTGCCATCTATAGAGTGACACCAGCTTGTATTTCTACAAGCACTCGATGTTTGCAGACACATCAATAATAATTCTGTGCCGTGTCCCTTCTGGTGAGAGGGGTATGGGGAGGGGGTAGGTATCCACATCCCCCTCACTCTCATCTTTTCAAAGGTATGTGCATCAGAGGGCCTTGCAAGCATTCTCTCTGGGTGAGCACTTTCCTTTCCTCTCGCAGACTCTCAGCTATGCGAGTTTTCTCTCTGCCTCCCAAAGCATGTTTCTTAGCAAATATTTTCCAACGTGTACCAGATGTTGGGGAGAGCAGTGGACCGACGTCACCCTACCCTCATGGAGCTTGCCTTCTAGAGCAGGGAGACGGGCAATAGGCAAACAAGTACATAATTTGTCAGGGGCCGCAGAAAGGGGTGAGCTGGGAGGTAAGTGGGGGATGGTGGCTGCTCAGGGAAGGCCTGTCTGTCCTGGGGATGTTTGGGCAGGGCCCTGCATAGGATGAGAGAGTGAGGTCTGTGGATCTGCGGTGGCCACAAATTTCCAGCGACAAGTATGCAGAGGCCCAGAGCTGGAAATGTGTGGGTGGGATGCGAGACCCCGAGGGTCCTCAGTGCCTGTCAAATGTGCAGCCCACACTGTTCCCTCTCCTGGGTTGACCCTTGCTCTCCACCTGCTCATCATTTGAGCAGTTGAAGGCCCACCTCGGCTCACTCATCCCAAAATGATTTCTTTTCTATGTGTCTGCTGCAAACCCAGTTCTCAGGCCAGTTCTGACCCAGTTACCGAGGAGAATGAGGTCTGGTCCCTGAAAGTGGCTCTGGCCAGTCAAGCACTCCTGCAGCCCTGGAACCTGCACACGAGTTTCCTGCCGTGGGTCCTCAGCTCCTGTGGTGCATGCTGTAGGTCCTGCTGTGGGGCCCCTCGGCTGGGTGGATGGATGTAACATGACAGGAGACAGGAAGAATTAAGGATGTGCAGAATGTGGATTTTGAGCCAGCAACATGACCAGTCCCCAGGGTTGGCTGGTGTGCTTTTGCCTCTCCTTCTTGACTATAGCATGCCCAGATCAAAACTTTGGCTCCAGCTCTCAGTGAGTAAATGAGGATATGCCCTCAAAATGCCATCTTGTACCCTCTTCTCACCCTCTACCCTTCCTTTTAAAAATGCAAAAAAGATACACATAAATCATGTTGACCAACAGTTCACGAATCCCCACTGTTGCCAGAGGCATTGCTTGGGGTTAAAGGGCAGCAAAGATGAATTTGGCACTGTCCCTGCCTTCAAGAAGCCGACAGTTCACCCTGGAAAATGTCTTCACTTGTGTGGAATGTGCATGGGGGCGGAAAGCAGGAGTGCCTGAGCGTGAGAAGAAGGGAGGGCAGGGTCTGGGATTGTCAGGAAGGGTCTGAGGAACAGCTGGGAAGTGACCCAGCCTTGAAGGATGGAGAGAAGATGGACAGCCCCAAAGATATAAAGTCATTTGGAGTCTAAACACCAGCTATGAAGTGCGGCCCTTAAACTTGCGTGGGAAGAAGTCATGGAAACCCATGGCTTTAGCCAAAGAGGAGCCTGAAGTAGAAACGATTCTCCCTGGCCCCAAGCTCTCACCTTCTCCATCCACTCTGGAGGCAAATGTGTACAGGCCTGACCCCTCTTGCTCTTTGCTCCCACTGCTGCCCTAGGCCACATTGCCACCATGCCTGGTCAGGTCCCTCAATGTCCACCCCTCCCTCCTACAGCAGGCAGAATGGTCCCCTTAAGACATAAACCAGGCCAAGCATGGTGGCTCTCACCTATAATCTCAATGCTTTGGGAGGCCGAGGCAAGAGGATCACTTGAGGCCAGGAGTTCAAGATCAGCCTGGGCAACAGAGAGAGACCCTATCTCTACAAAAAATTAAAAAATAAGCAGGGCATGATGGCCTGCACCTGTGGTCCCATTGACACAGGAGGCTGAGGACAGAGGATTACTTGAGCCTAAGAGTTTGAGGTTACAGTGAGCTGTGTTAGAGCCACTACACTTCAACCTAGGCAACAGAGCAAGACTCTGTCTCTAAAATAAAAACAGAAGACCCCCTCACAGGGCCCCTCACATTGCTCAGAGTAAAACCCAGAGTCTTGCCTAATGGGCCCTGGGCCTGCTGCCTCCCTGACCTCTTCTCCTAAGTCTCTCCCACGTGCTCTTCACCCTGACACTGGCCTCCTCCATGGACCATGAGCTCACCCACCCCAAGCCTTCTGCCGGGACCATGCTAACTGGGCTTCATGGCCTGGCTTCCTGGCACCCTTGGCCACTACACCAGTATTCCTGACACCCTTACCCAACATCACTTTTTTTTTTTTTTTTTTTTGAGACAGAGTCTTGCTTTGTCATCCAGGCTGAAGTGCAGTGGCGTGATCTCGGCTCACGGCAATCTCTGCCTCCCACCCTGGACTCAAATGATTCTCATGCCTGAGCCTCCCGAGCAGCTGGGGCTACAAGCAGCCGCCACTATGCCTGGCTAATTTTTGTATTTTCAGTAGAGATGGGGTTTCACCATGTTGGCCATGCTAGTCTCAAACTCCCAACCACATGATCCGCGCCCTGACCTCGTGATCCGCCCACCTCAGCTTCCCACAGTGCTGGGACTACAGGCGTGAGCCACCGCACCCAGCCCACTTTTTAAAAAAGTGTTATCATGAATAATATTTTTGATTGATAGGTCATAATTGTATTCATTGTTGCAGTACGATGTGATATTTTGATATATGGATACAATGTGGAGTGATTCAACCACACTCATTGGCATATTCATCACCTCACAAGTGCTGCTTTGCATCACAGCCTTACCGCCATCTGATAGAGATGTTTATTGGTTTGTTTTCTGCATTTCCACCACCCTGGAGCTGCATTTCCACCGCCCTGGAGCAGGGCCTGGTCTGTCTTGTTCTCTGCAGTGAACGGTGCTGGTCTGGCACAGGCGCTCGGTAGATACTTGTGACTTTGTCTCTTTTGTTTTGGTAGATCTGTGCTGCTTTCAAAGTGCCACCTCAGCATATCTCTACAGTGTGATCAAGGAGCCCTGGCATCTGGACAGGACTGTGCTGAGATCAGAGAGACCCAGTCTGTAGTCTGATTGATCTCTACTGACTTTGAGGTTATGGAAGTTGTAGGAAGGTTGTTCTTATGGTTTAGACAGCATGTAGTATGTTTTCATTCATTCCACATTCCACTCCATATTTGAGTACCTACTAAACATAGTTCAAGGATTTCTGTAGATGGAATGTGCCAAAATGCTTCTCCATAAAAGCAGTGAATCACCTTTGCGTGAATTGAGTTAGATGTTGGTTACTGGGCTCCCTTTAGTTGTGTGTTAGGAGTTAACTGTGGCCTGACCTGGATCCCCGTGACCAGGTGATGCTCTTGAGTTTGCCAGCAACAGAACCGTCTCTGCCTCCAACATTTCCTAAGCAGGAGAGTAGCATGGGCCGTGGCATGCTAGGAGGATCACTCTGGCCGGTTGTGTACAAGATAAATTGCAGGGGAAGGAAGTGGGGACCAGGATGACACATCGGGAAGTGGGACAATCCCCCATTAGGGAAGCAACAAAACCTCACCTTTGAGTAAAGCCAGGGACCTGGAAAAGTGGGACGAAAATGTCCTGGAGACGTTTTAGAGGAAAACTACCAGAACCTGGTACCTTCTTGGTTATGGATGGGAAGGAGGCAGGAAAATGACTGAGGTTTTGAGCTGGAGGTAACAGGGAGCTGCTTTGAGGCAAAGATGATAAAGCCATAGTGTCATCCAGCAAGTGAAGCCCAATGAGTGTGGGAAGGTTCGTGCAGACGAGTTAGATGTGGGGTCCTTGAGAGCCGGGATGAGCGACATGGCAGGAGGGGATGGCACTGAGAGGAGCAGACGCTTGACGATGACTATTTGGGGAGGAAAATATTGGAGGAATGCCTGTTTTAGGAACTGAGAGGAAAAGCATTAGCCAGCAAAGGGAGCTGTGGAAGGAGTGGTCCGTGGGGCTTGGTGAGCTTCTTGGAAGCCATGCCCAGAGAGGGTCTCAAGCACTTGGCGTCAGCACACCAGTGCTGCTGGGGGTTCAAGAGAGAGAGGGTGAATCAGAAAACTGAGACATAGCAAGCATTGGTGAGGCTGTAGAGAAACCAGAACCCTCATGCATTGCTAGTGAGGGTGTAAAATGGTGGGACCATTGTGGAAAACAGTCTTGCAGATACTCAAAAAGCTGAACATAGAGTTACCACATGACCCAGAAATTCTATTCCTATGTAATATCCGGGAGAATTGCAAACATGCATCCAGGTAAAGCCTGGTACGTGAAGGTTCATGGCAGGACTATTCCTAATGGCTAAAAGCTGGAAACAACCCAAATGTCCATTAACAGATGAATGGGTAAACAAACTGTGACATATCCTTACAATGCAATATTAGTCAGCAACAAAAAGGAATAAGGTATTGGTACATGCCGCATGAATGAACCCTGAAAACCTTAAGTGAAAGAAGTCAATCATGAAAGGCCACATATTGTGTGATTCCATTTCTATAAAATGTCCAGCATGGGCAACTCCATAGAGACATAGAATCGGGGGACGTTACCCGGCCCTGGAGTGAGGAGGAAGAGGGAATGGAATGGCTGCTAATGGGTATGGGTTTGTCTGGGGAGTGATGAAAATGTCCAGTACTTAAATGGTGGTGATGGTTGCACAATTCTGAGGATATCCTAAAAAGCACTGAATTATGTACTTTAAAATGGTGGATTTTGTGTTACGTGAATGCTATCTCAATTTAAAAGAGACAGAGAGATTAAGAGAATGAGCCAGGCAGGTCAGGGGAAGCATGGACTGTAGCGTGGCCGGACTGAGCGCTGAGCAGCCCAGCCGTGGCCTTAGTTAGGAGACAGTTCCAGCCCCTGAGTAAGTCCACAGATTCGTGGTTTGGAAAGCCTACAGCGCGGGGCCAGTGGAGAAGAGGGCTTTGACTCCTGGACTTCCTCCTGTGGCCAGGGCCCAGGGGCACCTGAGCCAGTGGCTCAACCTCCTCACCGTACAGGAGTTACCAATTCTATGTCTCTAAGCTCATTTCATTTCCCTGAGGACTTCTGCTGACCAGTTGTTAACAGGGGATGATGCCAGTGCACTCACTGCTACAGGCTTTTCTCTTCAATGGCCTCTTGAATCTTGGTGTTCAGAACTGGCCACATCGCACCATCACACTGACCTCCAGCTGCTCAAACCCTGTCGGAGAAATCACTGCCACCCGGCGCAACTGACTTTCTGCTCTCTGACTTTTGTGGGCTCTCACTCTAGCCTGAACCTTGGAGATGTTTGTTACAGGCTGCATCAGGGCTGGGGCTGCAGGTCGGCAGGGGCTGCAAGGAGCTATAGGGGCTAGTAGCCAGCATGTCTCCTTCAGTGGCGCTCTCTGCCCCTCTCTTCCACAGCTCTTGCAATCTCAGGATGTGAAGGAAGATGCTGTCCTTTGCTGCTCTATGGAGGTAAGCGGTGGGGCTTCGACATCCTCAACCTCAGAGCTGGTGCATCTCTCATGCCTTAACAGTTCTAGGGGCCCAAGTGTTGTTGGAGGCATTTACAACTCCAGGGGAAGGTAGGGGGATGGCTTCAGGAGTGGGCATGGACTTCTGCATCCAGAATTATCCACCCCAAGCCAGAATGAACACTGATGGTGATAGCAGCTCACCCCTGACTGAAGGGAGAGAGAAGTGATTCCCTAGACAGAGGGGTGGCATTGCCTACTTCCCTGTCCCCCCAAGACCCCCGGTGCCCCAGCTCAGGCAGGCCACACAAATGACTTAAGAAGCTCCTAATGACCTCTGCCCCCAAATATCTCCCTTTGCTTTGCTAATGCTTGGCAATCCAGTGCTGGCACAGCCCATCTGAAAGCACCCCTCTTAAGAGGCGCCACTCCTGTCCCTAAGCTGTGGCCTCTGCTCATGGAAACTTCCTCTGTGCTCTCCCTTCAGAGCCTGGCTTTGGCCCAGTCCCTGGGCAGATTTTGCCCTCTGCAGATGATCCAGAGTCACCCAGAGTGGGATGCAGGCAGGAGAGGGGTTTCCAGACAAGGACCTGGGCCTCACAGCTGTCTTGAGCATACTCAGGTGGCTTCCGCCTGGCTGCAAAGGCCTCAACTGAGGAGTTCAGAGGCCAGAAGCACTGGGAGCTAGACGGCAGCCTTGGGTCTGTGGGACTCAGTTTGTTTGCTGGGCTCCAGCTGGGCACCCTACAAGGGGTTTGGGATTGGGGGGATTAAGGAGAAGGAGAAACCCTGGTCCTTGCCCTCAGGCAGCTTCCAGTCTGGTTAGGAATAGCTCTCACACAGAGAGTGGATAGAATAAGTGTAAGTATAGAGACATCCCTGAAAAGTCAGGGGAGAGAGGTCAGGGAGGGGAGGGCTCAGGGTGTTAAGGGAGGCTTTGCGAAGAAGGCAGAGCTTAGAAAAATGGATGGGACAAGGCTGGGGACAGAGATGGGGACTGAGATTGTATAGAGAGGGCCTGGGGGGCACTGGCCAGGGGTGTGCTGGTCCAGGAAGAGGGGCTCCTTCTTCCCAGTGGGCTTTTTAAGATTATCTAGGGCTCTCCTGAGGGCCTTCTTCCCCAGTTTGTATTTCTCTCCCCCACTTCCTGTCACAAGCATGAGCAGAGGTCACTTCTGGGGGCTGGGAGGTGGGATCAGGATCAGGACAAAAGGAGAAAGAGAGAAACAGGAGGCATCACCCTTGCTCTCAAGTTCCAATGGACACACGTAATAATGACTAAGCTCATTTCCAGGGAGACGCCCTAGCAAGTGAAAATGATCACAGGGCCCCCTGATCGCCAAGGGCACAGATCATGGAGCCATTTGAGGGTGCGGGTGTAGTCAGGGAAGGCTTCCTGGAAGAGGAAGGCTCTTGGGTAAAAGGGACAAGAGGCATGTTCCTGGTGACGGCTCTTTCAGCCCTGGGCAGTAGGCAATATCCGGATCTCTCTGTATCTTGCTGGCAGATTGGTTGGTAAATGTGGGATCTCACCCTTGGCTACTCCACCTTCCACTCTCCCTGTCCTTCCAGCCGTGGCACAGGGGCCTGGGCCTGTATGTCCCTGAGACAACCCAACTATTTCCTATCCCTGACCCCAGCCCACCTAATCGGGGTGGCCAATGGGCCATTGTGGGGCCCGAGTCCATCCTAACCCCACATCTCTGTCCGCAGCTGCAAAGTACAGGCCGGCTGCTGGAGGAACAGCTGCCTGAGATGATGACAGAGCTCCTGGCCAGCGCGCGGGACAAGATGCTGTGCCCCTCTGAGTCCATGCTGACCCGGTCGCTGCTCCTAGAGGTCATCGAGCTCCATGCTAACAGCTGGAACCCTCTGACGCCCCCCATCACGCAGTACTACAACAGAACCATCCAGAAACTGACAGCCTGACAGCCAGGGGGCCTGGCGGGCGGCCCGCGGGCAGCTGGGGCCCTGGTGCACAGGGCCAGATGGACAGGCGGGAGGACAGGGGTGGCCCTGGCGGGAGAAAGAAATGGGGAGGAGGGCAGGCAGAGTCGGTGGCCAGTCTGGAGCCAGACGGAGAAGGGAGAAAATCCCTGAAAGGAGTGCCCCCGCACAAGGCCCCGGCCCGAGCATGCAAGCTCACACCAATAAGGGAAGCATGTTTCTTTTTCCTGGTGGCCCTGGTCCTCCCCTTCCTCACTCCCGCCTCTCCCCTCCCCATCAGAGCCATCCCCCACAGAGCTTTGTGTGAGGGATCTCATCGCTGTGACTCCTCGGAGACCTTGGCAGCCTTGCACGCCGGGGCACCGCTTGGGTCAGAAAGGACCTCGGAAGGCTGAAAAAGTGGGTCGGAGACGGGCTCGCATTGTTCCCGCATGCTGTCAGCCGCAGTCGCCAACTGGCAGCAGGCGACGTGTAGCAGATGTCCGGGAGGACAAAGGCAGGCACGGTCCCCACCAGCCGCCCGTAATTGACGGCCTTTGTCAGCCATGGCAGAGCTGGCGCTCCACCTCCCATCTCTGAGTCCTCCTCACTGCAGCCCCCCAGCCTCAGGCCTAGGAGGTCAGGCGCAGGAGGGGAGATGGAGTTTGCAGTTCCACTTGCACTCTTTTGTTTATTGTGTTTTATTTTTCAAAAGTCGGTTGCTTTGAAGTCTCTTCGGTCAATGAAAATGCCCGCGATGTGATCACACAGTCAGCACTGTTGAGGAACCCCAGATTAGTGGGAGATCAAACCCAGCCCCCTCTAGAAGGATTCTAGCCACAGACAGCTTGCCAGTAGCCAATTAGGGTAATTGGAAACTTCTGCCCAGGCGGGGGTCCCCGCTGGAATCCTGTGTTCCTCGCCACTGGCTTCTAGCGCCTGTTTTCTCAAAGAGCTGATACTGTCACCACTGGGACCAAGTTAAACCTGGTCCTGGCCCCAGGGGCCTTTTGGCAAACAGGGCACAGAACGAGACTGGCAAATTAAAACCAAAATTCTAGATGGTGTCTCGCGCTCCATACGCAGGTCTTACTGGGGAAAAGAACGGGAGTGGGGGCTCCCCAGGACTCGACTTTAGCTAATGCGCTGTGTCCCTGCCCCAGCTCGGACCTAGAAGCCCAGCCCGGACCTAGAAACCCAGCCCTCCCCCAGCTCTTGGGAAAGGGGTGAATTCACTGAGTCATGAGAGGGACAGTCAGGTGACCAGCGGGGTCACCAGATGGAGCTTCCCAGCCGGGAAACAAGGCTGGGGTTTCTTGGCAGGCCCTCGTCCTGGGGAGCAGGCCCTGTTATTGACTAGAGAGGAAGGTGTGGGGTGGCCATATAGCTCCATCTCTGGGGGCTGGAGCACCTACTTTGATGAGCCCCCCCGGAAATGACATCAGAGCCTAGCCACTTCCTTATTTGCTCTTTTATTGAGGCCGGGCAGGCCCTGGGTCACGTTGGAGGCCCCTCTTGGTCCACATCGGACTGGCCAGGAGGTGATAGGCAGGGGAGGTTCTCGTGATTGATTCTGAGTCTGAGAGTGGTGAGTGGGGAGAGGCTTCCCCAGTTCGCTCCAACTTTCCCTGCAGCTGCAACCTGCACTCTGGTCCCAGGTGTGGAGCCTGTGCCTGTCTCCAAAAATAGCCTGTTGGCGACAAGGTGTGGGGGGCACAAGTTTACCTGAAACAGGTCGGTGGTCTTTCCCAAGAAGCCCACGCCACTTCTGGTCCCTGGCCCCTGAACCCTGCCTTCTTCCTCCCTCCACAGTTTCTTCCCAGACTTTCTCAAGCTCCTCCTCACTGCCCTTCCTCCCCAGCCCAGCCTGGGGACACAGATGCGCAGGGGTAGGAGGCCTTGAGGGAGGAGCTGGCTGATGTGGGGCTGCTCAGGTTGGGCCCCGGGGCGAGCTTGCTGTCGTGGCCAGGCAGCCTCCACCTGTGCTTCAGCGGCCCCTGCCTCCCTGAAGTGTGTGGGGTGCGTCCGCTAGGAGGAGGCAAGGCCCCCAAAGAGAGGAGAGACCTGGGAGTGGGAGCTCAGGTCAGGGAGCAGGCAGGGGAGTGGGGTCTCCTAGACCCTATGGTGAGCTCAGAGCAAGCTTCATGCAGGACGCTCCAAAACACTGTGTGGAGGGGGCTGTGTTGTGGGTACCTTGGGGCCTGACACTCCTTCCTCCGAACGGGCTCCTTGGTGGCCTGGCCACAGGGGCATCTCCCCCTTGGCTATTAGGACCAGAGTGTGAAGAAGTGAAATATAAATATGTATACATATATAAATATATTTTTAATTACATGTCGTGTCACGGTGGCTCCAGACGTACTGTTTGCCTAGTTTATTCCACTGCTTGAAGCGCTTCCTAGCCATCCTGAACAACATTTTAAACTGTTTTTCTAAATGCAGGTTGCTGCTCCTTTTTCAGTCATGGAAGGAAAACGTTAAGACTTTTTTTTTTTTTTTTTTAAGAAACAACAGTCAAGCCTAAAATTTGAGACCCTGAGGCAGCTTCCCAAGGGAGACTACTGAGACAGGAGCTGTAGGACAGAAGTGGACGCCCCACAGACCCCTGACCCCCTCCCCAAGCCCCGTCCCCTCTCTGCGGCATGAGGAAGGCCACATCCGAGTTAACCTCTGAATGTACGTGATGAGAGGCAGAGCTGGATATTGCATTTCTAAGGCTTGCGTTGCTTTCCCCTCGCCCGCGGTTCTTGGCGCATGGAAGAGGCGGTCCAGCCATCTGATGTTGATCCTGTCTCAGTCTCCCCACTGCCTGTCAGGATGAGTTAGTCATTGTTTTTCTCCGAGGCGGCCTGCTTGCCACAGCCCTGCTCCCCACGGCCTGGTGGCTTTGCCGAAGCTCTGGGACTGCAGCCCCAGCGAGGCTCCCAACCTCACCCGGACGAGGCCGGGAGCCCCGCCGCCCTCCCGGGGAGTGTGCACCCTCAGACCCCGTTCTGTCTGTTTGTCCTTCCTTGACCAGTCTGTAAACCTTCACCGTTTGGGGATCGTCCTGTCCATTCATGTAAATGTAAATGTTGGCCGAGTCGGTATTTATTCTGATTTTTATTTTATTCTATTTTATTTTCTCCGAGGGATGAGGGTGGGGGGGTGTGGAAATTGTACCACGGATCAGGCCTGGGCAGCTGTAGGGGCGGGGGCCCAGACAGCCAGGCTGCCACCACAGCAGCCCCATGGGGTGCCCCAGACGCGGGCCTCCAAGAAGCCAAGTCCCAGTCTGTTTTCTGGCATCAGACGCCGCCCGTGTTCCTTGTCAGACAGACTCTCAGGCCTGCCCGGGAAGTCGTGTCCGTCAGCTGCAGGGCACTGTGTGGGGAAACTGTTGGCTGGGCCTTTGAGGACGCAGATCAGGAGAAAGACAACTTTCCTCTGTTCGGAACACTCGCATGGAAGGGCTGCCCGCCTCCCTGAGCCGGCTGGGGGCGGGCGATGGGACCTACCTCCCTGGAGCAGGGGCCTGGGGCTTCCCGCCAAAGCTGCCGCGGAACCCCGCTAACGCGACCACCCTCCCTCTGTCGGTGTGTCCTGCTTTCCGGCTGAACCCAAACTACGAGTGGGTTTAAAGAAATAAACACCACCAAAAACAAAATGCTCAGATTCTGTGCTCTTTGTGTGTTCAGCAAAAGAAATCTTTTCCCCAGGCTCATGTGCCTCAGCTGTACCAGCAGGACCTCCAGGAGCTGGCCCAGGAGATGAGCTGAGGGGAAGATTCCCCACAGTGTAGCTGCTGTGGGCAGCAGGGGCAGAATCTGAGGCCTTAGCAAGAAGTTGGTCCAGGAGACCGTGGGTGAAGGAGACTTACGTCCCCCAAAACTGGGAACTCTGACCTATCCAAAGTGGTGCGATTAAGCCAGTCCTGGGTAAAATGGCTTTTGCACTAAAGGTTTGGTTTAACCGTCCCCCCCCCGCCCCAAACCTACCCCTTCCCTGGAAATGTCACTGTGGCATTTGGCAATGAGTCATTTCAAGAGGGCTGAGATTTGGGCCCAGTGGCTTCCAAAAATCAACAGCAAGTGGCTATCCAGTCCCAGTTGGTCAAATGAGTCTTTCATCAAAGAGTTCCCAAAGGGCCCAGTGATTTCTTTTCCTGTGATGATATGTCTCCTGTTTTGCACAATCCTGCCCGTGGCAAGGCACTAGGGACACTGCTTCCTGGTAGCGCTCCCCTCTCCTTGGGGATTCTTTCTTGCTAGAACTTGCCGGTCCTTCAGATCCTTGTGGGGGTCGCACCAGAGCACCAACCCCCTTCATCCTTCCCTGGCCTGGCTACAGTGGCGGCCAGGGCCTCCCAGGAGCCGGGTGAAGCCATGTTGAGATTCGGGCATTGCCCTTCACTGAGTCACACACCCACCATGACACTGACAGGGACAGCCAGAAGTCCACAGACTGCATAGAGAGAGAGAACGTCTTAATTAAACAATTGAGGTATGTGGCAGGCCAATTTTTTTTTTGTTTTTTTTGAGATGGATTCTTGCTCTGTCATCCAACCTGGAGTGCAATGGCGTGATCTCAGCTCATTGCAACCTCTGCTTCCCAGGTTCAAGCAATTCTCCTGCCTCAGCCTCCCGAGTAGCTGGGATTGCAGGCACACACCACCAAGCCTGGCTAATTTTTTATATTTTAGTAGAGACAGGGTTTCACCATGTTGCCCGGACTGGTCTTGAACTCCTGAGCTCAGGCAATCTGCCCGCCTTGACCTCCAAAAGTGCTAGGATTACAGGCGTGAGCAACTGCTCCCAGCCCTAATTTTTGTATTTTTAGTAGAGACAAGTTTTCGCCATGTTGGCCAGGCTGGTCTCGAACTCCTGACCTCAAGTGATCCACCTGCCTCCACCTCCCAGGGTGTCAGGATTACAGGTGTGAGTCACCGTGGCAGGCCCAAATTTATTTTTATAAAAATGCGAAGCAGTAGAAGCAGACATTGGAGGTCAAGATGAAAGGTGGGGAGACAATGGAACAGGGAGCCTTATCAAACACTGCAAAAGAGAAAGGAGATTTTCCTGGATGGTTTAGTCCTACTTCCAGAAGGCCCTAAGTTACTGAATACTATGAGACACAGCATGGGAATAATACATGTTTCAATCCTGATTTCACCACCATCTTTCTGCTGGCAGGCATTCTCTTGTCATTTTAGAGTGGTTTACATTTGTACTGGGATGCTCACAGCACAACTTATAAGGGCCTTTTAAGGACCAAGGCAAAGATAGCAGAAAAATAAAGGGTTGAGCAGTTGAAATGGGAAATAAGTGTTCCTGCCTTAGTGTTAACGGTCTCCCTCATTCTTCCAGTTCCGCAGCGGCTTCCTTACATGGTCTCAGCTGGTCCCGTGAAGTAGGCAGACGAGTGTTTTCTGTTCCCATTTTACAGATGAGCCAAAGGCTGATCACCAGAAGAGCCAGGGCGAGGGTGAGCCCAGAAAGTAAGCGGGTCCTTCAGACTCCTCATCCCTGCAGTGCCCCAGGGAGCCAGCCAGTCATACCAGCCAGACAAAAGGAGCAGCCAGCTGCCCCCTGGGACTCCGCCGGCTGGGGGCAGGCCACATGGGCTTCCCGCTTCATCAGTGGAAACCGGGACCATGATGAAATATCTCGGATCAGGAGATTTCAGTGGAGTGGGCAGAAGGAGCGATGGTGCAGGGTTTGGTGCTGTTCTCTAAAAGGACCCATTATCATATGTGCAGTGTATGTTGTTGGATCCCAGTTTCCCCCAGGCCAGTGAGGGGGACCCTGATAGGGGGACATATCAAGAATCAAGGTCAATACCCAAATTGCCTGGGAACATTTTCAAACTACATACTGAAACACACATGCACACCAATATTTTCAGAATTCGGGCCTTAGGGAGCTCCTCTTCTTACTGGTACATGTGTGCTGTGGGTTGGATGGGTGCAAGTGAAAAGATGGTTGAGAGCCACCATCCACCACTCCTGGTACATGTGTGCTGTGGGTTGGATGGGTGCAAGTGAAGAGATGGTTGAGAGCCACCATCCACCACTCCTGGAACACAGTGCGATGATGGCCATGGAGGGCTGTCATAAGTAGTGCAGAATTATTGTCTGGGGACAGCAAGCCATGCTGCTGTGCTCTGCTGCAATCTTGGGGTCTGCCATCTTGGCCGAAACAAGGCCGGCCGGCACATCTGCAACATGGAGCAGGGGCTCTGGCAAGTTGCTTGAATGTGGAACAGAATCCACACCATGGACTAGGGCTGCATTCTCACTCCTATGGGCCTTAGGTGCTTTTGCCTTCATGGGCCCCTTTTCCATTAAAAAAAAAAAAATGGAAATATTATGACTACATTGGTAACAGAGACAAATACATTATTTTTATTAAAACATTTTCTCTGACCTAGAAGTTCATTTTTTTACCTCTGATTTTAAAAGAAATTAAAACATTATGTGGGCCCCTAAAAAACATTTTGTGGGCTCCTGTCTTAGTCCATTCAGGCATCTGTAACAAAGTACCATAGACTGGGTGGCTTATAAATCACAAGCATTTATTTCTCAATGTCTAGAAGTTAGATGTCTCAAATCAGGGTGCCAGCATAGTCAGGTCTGGTGAGGGCCTACTTCCCAGTGGCAGACTGCTAAGTTACTGGATCTTCATGGCAGAAAGAGAGTAAGAGAGTTTGTTGGGGTCTCTCTTATAAGGGCACTAACCCCATTGATAAGGGCTCCATCCCTCTGACCTCCTCACCTCCCAAAGGCACCTCCTAATACCATCATATTGGGGATTAGGACTTCAACATATGCATTTAGGGGGACACAAAGACATTCTGTCCATAGCAGCACCCTTTGTGTATGCCTAACAGGTGTATTGGACCTACCTGAGTGTCATCTGAGCTGGGAGTCCCACCTTTCTCTGCTCTCCACCTGATCTCTGGGTGACTCAGGGCTGGGGAGGAGGAGTGATTCAAAAGCAGTCTTCCAAGGAAGCAGTTGGCCCATGCTGGAAGCAGATGCAGTAGCTGCCTCTGCCCTGGACTGGCTGCCAGCCAGACAGCTCCGAGCGCCAGCCAGAGCAGCTGTGTTTGCTGCGCTAAGGAGGCTGGCCCCAGAGAGCCCGATTCATCACACAGCACTTTCTCCCCTCTGCAGCCCTTTCGCACACATTATCCGGTTATGGTCTCACCAGAGCCCTGTGAAGGAAGTAAATACAATACTTATATCCATTTCAAATATGGAGAAACTGAGGCGTACAGAGCCATCCCATAGGTTTGAATGGGGCTTTATAGTCTTTAAATATATGACTATGTCTGATCCTTACAATGGCCCTGCCAGGTGACATGTTTTTGACGACATTGTAAAGAAGGAAGACAGGCTCACAGAAGCAGAGTAACAATCCCATGTCATGGGACCTGTAGTCACAAAGACCAGTCCTTGAAATGCTGCCTTCTTAGTCCTAAGATGGGACTGGTGGGTGGGTGTGGGGACCAGGCTGAGGACCCAGGCCACTTTATGCCTGAGTCCCCTGATCCATGCCTGTGGAGTGCAGGTCTGTGCTTCCTGCTCAGTGTCCCATAATTCTAACTGGTTTCTATCTTCAGCCTCCCCATTTGCTGGGCATCCGCTGGTTCCCAGGCAGAGTCCTGAGCCTCCTGCAACCCATGGAGGCATCCATTCCATGGGTGGGATCAGTTTCAGGTGACAGATGAAGTCTTACAATATGGCTAGGTCAGGCATGGTGGCTCAAGCCTGTAATCCCAGCACGTCATGAAGCTGAAGTGGGAGGATCACTTGAGCCCAGGAGTTTGAGACCAGCCTGAGCAACATGACAAGACCCCGTCTCTACAAAAAAAAAAAAAGAAAATATATATATATATATGTATTTTTTAACTAGCTGGTCATGATGGCATGCACCTGTAGTCCCAGCTACTCAGGGGGCTGAGGCAGGAGAATAGCCCAAACCCAGGAAATCAAGGCTGCAGTGAGCTATGATTGCACCACTGCACTCTAGCCTGGGTGACAGAGCAAGACCTGTCTCTAAAAAAGGAGGCAAGCACGGTGTGGCTCACACCTGTAATCCCAACACTTTGGGAGGCCGAGGTGGGTGGATCACTTGAGGTCAGGAGTTTGAGACAAGCCTGGTCAACATGGTGAAACCTTATCTCTACAAAAATACAAAAAATTAGCTAGGCATGGTGGCACACACCTGTAATCCCATCTACTCGAGAGGCTGAGACAGGAGAATGGCTTGAACCCAGGAGGCAGTGAGCTGAGATCGTGCCATTACATTCCAGCCTGGGTGACAGAGTGAGACTTAATCTCAAATAATATAATAACAATAATAATAATAATAATAATATGGCCAAGATCCCACAGCTGAGCTGAAGCAGAGATGGTTCAAGGGTGATATTCTGTCTCCTAGTCTCATCACCTGTGCCCAGGTCTTTCAAGTGAACCCCCACTTGGGTCCCACCTTGTGCTGGGGGTACTATAAGGAAATAAGCAAAGGAGACAATGCCTTAACCACCTTGGCATGGTCAGTCTCCTGGGAGCTGGAATTCCCAGACAACAGACAACCTCGTCCTGCCTGTGGCATCTGCTGTGCTACAGAGAGCCAACACTTGGCCCAGGCCTTCCAATGGGGACCATTCAGGGCTTGACTAAGCCTCACTTTGCAGTCCCAGAGAGGAAGGACCACCATTTCCCTCCCTTCCCAGAACAAATCAGGTAAAACCCAAATACCCACCAAGGCCTAAAGAGGAGAACTTCCAGTGGGAACCGAGACAGGCTAGCAAGGTGAAAAGAGACTTATTCTATAGCATTTCCCCCAAATAACAAAAGTTTGATTAAAGCAGGTGAGAAGCCAATTTTAAAAATACTTGTATGCACACACAAACCCTTGCAATTCTACACACTCTAAAATATTACTTTTTGCGACTTAGAATGTTTCAGCACTCAGTGGAGAGTTCTGCAGCCAGCAGTCACACCTACAGAGTTTCAAATCCGTGTAAACACTGTGTCAGCCTGAGTAACCACCAGTGTGATTCTGTGTCATTCGGGGGCAAATGTTGATGTTTCTTGGGTAAGTGAAAGATTGTGCAGAGAGCTTCTGGAAGACCACCCTTAGGAGCTGAACTGAAAGGAGGCCTCTCAGAGGGGCCACAGCCTCCTTCTCCCTGTGCTAGAGACAGGTCCCTAATAGCCATCTATGCTCAATGGGACTCAGTGTGTCTTGGGAGTCTGGAAGCCTCTTTCTGCCCCATTCCTGACACCATGCCACCTACATATCAGACACACAAAGCGCCCGGCCCACTCTGTCACCTCCAGTTCCCGGAAATGTGCAGGGAGCTCAGGTCAGGGCTCTTGAATCTCCTGCTGACCCAGCAGAACATACAAGGACACAAAGGCACCTCAAAGGCAAACAAAATGGGTGGGAGGGAGGCTCACGTCCCAGCCACATCATCAGTGCAGTCCTGTTCAGCCAGGGCCAGGCTCAGCTTGGTGCCGCTTAGAGGAAAAGGAGAAGTGCTGAGGCTGAGCAGGTTGGGAGGGACAGTAACTCATGAGGTGTGTCACCAGGTTGGAAAGGGGGCTCAGGGTCCATGTCACCTAGCAACTGCCATGTCACTGTGTGACTAACAAGCCCCAGATCTCAGGAACTACAACATAGAGGTTCCCTGTACCTGATCGCAGGTCTGCAGATAGGCTGGCTCTGATCCACACCATGGCCTCCCTTTCTGGTGAGAGGGGGCAGAGCTCAGCATGCAGTGAGTCACAGCAGTTAGAAAGCGTGTGCCTTTGTCTACTGCCATCTCTTTCAGGAAGCTCTCCCTGACTGCTCCCTAGTCAGGGTTACAGATCACCCCTCCAGGCTCCCACAGCTGCCAGGGACGTTCTGCCACAGTCCTCCTGCTCCCTGGGCATGGCCACTGGTGTGTAGACGGCAGATGCCTGCTAAGGATGAGCGTGACTTCATCCCCTCTGTCTCCCCAGCACTGAGCCAGGACCTGGCCCCAGCAGGTGCCCCATAAGCATGTGGGGGATGAAGGGAGTGGTCCAGGTACTAAGAGACTGAGGGGCCTGGGGAGGGAAGAGCCAGCTGTGCCTGGAGCCAGGTACTCGAGGTGGGGCACCCAGGGTCAGGGAGGAATAGGGAGTGGGGCACAGGGTAGGGGCTTCCAGTGGGGAGGGCTGGGGTTCCTCAGGAGCCTGATGTCTCACTGTCCAGAGAGGCCTGGAGGTGGGTGGGGAGTGCTCTGTGATCATGGATGCCAGAGTCTCAGCCAGTGCAGAGGGCACCTTTGTGCCAGTTAGGAGGTACTCTTCCTCCCTTCAGGCACCCAGCCCTACCCCAGAACCCTGGGAGCTGCCTCGAAGCCACAGCTGGGCACCCTTGTGTAGGACACAACCTGGGCCCTGCATGTGAGACTGTCTGGGTGTGGAGTGTGACTGTGTTGTGTGGGGGTGTGGGATGTGGTATATACGCACACATGCAGGGAGCGGGGTATGTGTGATTGGAGAGGGTTGTGCTGTGTGTTGTGTGGGGGTGTGGGATGTGGTATATACGCACGTGTGCAGGGAGCGGGGTATGTGTGGTTGGAGAGGGTTGTGTTGTGTGTACATGGTGTGAGAATGGAGAATTAGTGTGGTGTGCGTGTGGTGTATGTGTGTGTGCTGTGTGTGGGTGTGTGTGATGTGGGGTGTGTGAATTTGTGCTGTACTTTGCAAGCCTCCCGGGTTGGGTGGCCTCTGTGCAGGGAGAGCTGGGAGGCCAAGCTGTGAGGGTCACGTCCTAGGGCCAGAGACACAGATGTCTCAGAGGCTGAGCCTTCGCCTGTCGCTGGGAGTAGGGGCCGACATGGGGTCTACAATGGCAGAGAACAGGCTGGAGGTCCCCAGTGGGTAAGCACAGCTGGCCTCTGCTCATGCAGGCCCTTCCTTCCAGAACTCTGGCCTATCCCTTAGTTAGAGAGGGAAAGTTCTGGACAGACTGAGCTGAGGAAAATATTCCTGGGCAGGGGGCGGGGTCAAGGGATGCCCTCAGCTTGAGGCGCCTGATCGGAGGCTCAGAAGAAGAGATCTGGGGGGCAGGCCGGGTCCACACAAGGACGATGTTCTGGAAACCAGAGCCGCGCAACAGTGGAGGACGCCGCCTCCCAAGGGAGCAAAGCCCCACACCCTATGCCCTTGATGAGTTCCAGCAACGCTGCGGCCCCCTCAGCAATGGTGTTGGAGGAACCTCCCCTTTATGGCGCAGGGTGTGGGTCAGAACACGACCCCACAAACCCCTCAGCCTCCTGGGTTCTACAGAGGCAATGGGGACCCCAGGGCCACCTCCTTCTGGCAATTGCACCTGCTGCCCCTTCCCGGAAGTTCCTCCATCGTTTTTCCCCAGTGGCCCCTCCAAATACTCCAGGGTACCAGGATGTGGAAGGCGGCTTAAAGCCACCCTCTCATTTTACAAATGAGGACACTGAGACCCTTACAGGGAAGGGACTCGCCCAAGGTCACAGAGGTACAGCTAACACCATGGGCACACCTTGAACCAGGCACCCACCTACGTGCCCTCATCTCCTCATACCACACCTGAGGTAGGACCTTCTCCATCTTACACAGCAGAGGACTTGGCCTGGGATTGAGAGAGGCCAACATGGCCCAGGTCACAGCGCTAGAAAGAGGGCAGGATTCTCACAGGGTTCCCTCTGCTGCCAAGGCCCTGCTGCTAACCTTGACACTTACACTTGATGTCCCCCACAGAGCGATGAATCAGATACGTACACGGAGAGGTAGGAATAGGTTTAGGGAGGCCAGGCAGCTCACTCGGCCTCTTTGAGTCTCGGTTCCTCTGCTAAAAATGGGAATACTGGCGGGCACAATCCTATCTTGCTGGACTGTTTGGAGAAATGGTGCACGAGCTTTGAGTCCTCCACAAATGACAGCTCTCTTACCTCTTAACCACCAGACTCGCCCGCCTTGCTGGCTCTGTCTGCCGCTGATTCTCTCGGGCAGTGGGTGTGCAGTAAAGCCTATCTGTTCTCCTGCCAGGACCCACTGGGACTGGGGTCAGCAGGACTGGGGTTGGTGTGGGGTTTGGCTGAACTTCTAAGCACTTTTGAAGCCGAGACTTAGCGTGCTGGCCTCACCATCCTCAGTGAAGTACTAACAGGTGAACCAAAGAATCACCCACGTAACGCCCCACCAAGCACCCATCAGCCGACCTGGAACACCTGCTGGTTGCAAGACAGAGCTGAGCCCTGCCCTGGGAGATACAGAAGGAAGACACACCCGCCCTACCCTCAAGCCGAGTGTTTCCACTCTAATTGAAAATTTAAGGCCAGTCGCTGTCCAGATCAATGCCATAGTCCCTTCCTGTGTGCCCACTGCAAGGCAGCGGGGAACCTGCAAGGCAGCAAGGAACCTGGCAGGCGGCGGAGCGGGCAGGACGTAAAGAAAAGCCCACAATGAGGTGCTCTGCTGACCACACACAGCTGCACCTTCTGGTGATGGAGTCGTTAATTCCTGGGGAGGAGGCCACCCAGCGAGGCAGTGGCCTGGGGACCCAGTCTCCTGGTGGGGAGCTGACCCAGCACATGAGGTGGGCCTTAGGGTGGGCTGCCAGTGTGCAAGCAAGTGCTGTCTGGGGTCAGACAGACCACGGTCAAAGTCAGAGGCTCCTTATCAGAAGAAGACAGGAAGAATTAAGGAAGACATCTTCCTGCAGCACGCAGAATGGATTAAAGGGGAGAGGAACGGTGAGGAGCAGCAGGAAAACCAGTTAATTGGCCAGGTGGGAGGCACCTCCACAGGGGAGGAAAACTAAAGAGGGTTCTGCGGGCTCTGATGTTCAGCCAAGACCAGCTCTCTCCATCCCAGGCGTCCGGCGTGGTGCAGAATGAGGCGTGACACATACCTTCATTTTCTGTAGCTGTGATCTACCTCTTTAAAGAGCAAAACTCTTTATTTTCATTTTTTGGTAGCAATCTTTCCACGGGGGATCCTCCACATCCCAAATTTCTCAGAAGGCAACGTGTGTTGACTTCCTTGGTGACTCAGGTCCTTCTGACAAGGCTAATGAGTAGACCAAACTGCAACACAGGGCTAGCCTCAGGATTGTCAAGGGAGACCCCGTCTGCCTTGCTTTTTTAATTACTGGATCTGCATTTTACAATTGTTCTCCCTTCCCTGTCATCATAAAGTTCTTCTTACTACTATCAGTATACCTATTGTGGCCTGAGAAACTAGACCACCAAACTTGTCCAAACTATTTGCCAAGTAAGAGAAAATGGGCCCTGAGTGAGGGCCTGAGGGGCATTTTTATACCAAAAGCATGAGCTTTGCTGCATGAATGGGGGTTTGAAGCCACCCGTTGATCGCTCAGGAACCATCTTTGCCTGTTTTCTGATCCCCGGTGACTTTCAAAAGTATGGGACCCACCAGATAAGAAATGTTTTGTTGACCTAGAATTAAAGTTGTGCTAGTCTCTGGGGTCCTCCTGAGGCCCCCTGAGGTTGGCTGGGGTTGGGGATGGGACTTATCCTAGTTTTCCAGGCAGGCAGTCTGAGCCTCAGAGGAATGGGCCACAATCAGACAGTGAGTCAGGGTGAGTCGCGCGGCCTCGAGGCCACACCACGCCTCCCAGCATCAGAGCTGCGCAGAAGGGAACCGGAGGCCCCTGGACCTGGAGAAAGGGCACTGGATTGAGGGTTGGCAGAGAATTCTAGCCCTGCTTCCACCCCAACCAGCTAAGTGCCCTTGGAAGTGTTCTTTGGGCCTCAGTTTCCCCATCTGTAAAAGACGGATAGATATGTTAGTTTTTAAGGTGTGTTCTCTGCAATTTTTTTTTTCTTTTTCTTTTTTGAGATGGAGTTTTGCTCTTGTTGCCCCTGCTGGGGTGCAATGATGGTGAGGTCTCAGCTCCCTGCAATTTCCACCGCCCAGGTTCAAGCAATTCTCCTGCCTTAGCCTCCCAAGTAGCTGGGATTACAGGCACATGCTACCACTCAGGTAATTTTTGTATTTTCAGTAGAGATGGGGATTCACCATGTTGGCCAGGCTGGTCTCAAACTCTTGACCTCATGTGATCCGCCCGCCTGGGCCTCCCAAAGTGCTGGGATTATAGGTGTGAGCCACCACACCCGGCCTTCTCTGTGATTCTTGAGTTGTCTTTGTTAATGAGCAGGAGGGGAAGGAAGGAAGGGAGGGAGCAGAGGGAGAGACAGATTTTAACAGTTGTTCTGTGTGAGCCCGTTTTGACCCCCAGATTCCCTCCATCCCCTGGTCTCTTCTCCTTTATGGCATTCAGTCCCCTCTAATCCAGTTTCTACCCAGGCTACCCACCCAGGAGAGCTTTGAAATTTCAATGGAGTCAACCACGATTCTACAGCCTTTGAGGAAAAGGTCTAATAATGACGACAGCCTACAGATGCAAAGCTCCTCCTGAGAGCACAGGGTCTTGCACCTCTTCGTGTCCCTTGAGGTCCCATTCACAGGGACCGGCTGCAGGCCCGGGAGTGATTTGCCCAAGGGACTGGGCTAGGAGTCAAACCAACATTTGTGGACTCCAGAACTTCTGACTCTGGTTTTGTCTTTGGCACCTTCCGCCTGTGTCCTGGGCCACTTCTTTCCGGCTTCAGCTGCTTCCTTCTCTATCTGGCACTCAGGGCTCCCAGGTTGAAGGTCCTGATGCTTCAGCATGAGCCAAAGCATTCCCACCTGAGAGAGACCAGGAAGGAATGACAAAATGAGGACCCATGGAGGACACCAGGCAGTGTGGTCCCTGCACCCACCCCACTAGCTGGACAGGCTACTCAGCACTGTGACCCCTGCCTGCCTCCAGGTCCCTTTCCATTCCTGGTGACCCCAGGCAGAGCCCCCGCTGCCAGTATGCTCACCAAAGCCCCACGCAGTTGGCCAGAGCCTGAGCCCTCCTTTTCTGCAGCGACTCCACTGAGCTGGGACCCGAGCTTGGCCCCTTTCCTGGGCTGCTGCTGTATCGATTATTTTGGCTCCCTTTTTGCTGGGGATATCAATTTAGTGGGTTCCTGGGATGGCTATGTTTTAACCTCTCACCCTGGTCTAGACTCTGTCAGCTCTCGCTGTCCCTGGGCCAGGAGGAGATGGAGGGCCCCAGGTCTCGCGGGCAACCTCTGGAGCCGGAGGATTTCCAGGAACAGAGGCTGGGATCGCCTGGCGGCTCCACAGCCCCGCCAACCTGCCTCCCTTCAAATCGGCCGGTGAATTATTAAAGATGCAATTTCCTTTCATCTTTCCAGTAAAATCGCTCCCTGTGCCATGATCCACTGCCTTCCTGTCACTGGCCAGGCAGGGACCTTGGCAGGACCCTCATCCACTCTATTCCCTCCCCATGCCTGAGCCCTCCTAGGAGTCTGAACAGGGCTGGCCCCTTCCTAAAAGGGTCCAGGAATCTTAAGAAGTCTGGGTAGGGCAGAGGAGACTTGGAATTGTAGAATATCGGAGCCCGCCATTTCACAGCTGAAGGAAAAGGAGCCCAGAGCGGGTGAGCGACCAGCCCAGAGTAGCACAGCAAACAGCTGACAGAGCTGGACTGGAACCCAGGTGCAGTCTCCCGGGGTGGGGATACCCCTAGTCTGCACCAGAGCAACCTGAGAGTCCCCCATGTTGGCCTCTGAGACCCAGGCACCGGGGCTGGGAAGTTCGGTCAATCTGCTGCTGGTTCGATGAGTTTTCGGAGTGATTTACAGTCTGCCCGTTATTTACCATCTAGACCCCACCTCTGCAGCAGCGAGTTGGTCGAATGTAAAATCACAGTGATTACTGCCCTCTTGTCAGTATTCATTGTTTGGGGTTTATCACTTACTGCTGGTGATCATCACAGAGAGGCTAGCGAGAGGCAGCCCAGTGTCATCCTGGCCAAATCACTGGTCATGTGCCCGAAGTCCTCCTTCTCAAAGGCTTGCTCCAACCTGGCCTTCTCCAGAAACCCCTTCATCAAGTGGCCTCTAGAGAAGTTCAGACGCTCCACCTCCTCTTGCTCATCCAAACTCTGCTGTGACAGCGGCATTTGGAAAGCATCCGGGGTCTTCCGCAGGTGTTTTAGCAGCCTTAGAGACATCATGCCCTGTGCCTAGCCCTGGCCAGCTGCTCTGGAGGCACCACATGACCACGGTGTCTTGGTCCAGGGCTCAAGGCCTGCCCAGGGTTCCCAACCAGAGGGAACAGAGGGATCCTCAGACTGCAACTCCTTCCCAGCTTGGCTGCAGCCCCCAGGCCATGCTGCAGGGAGACAGCGGGCCACTAGGGCTTTTCTCCATAACAGAACAGACAGCCGCTGCAGACAAAAGGGGTCTCCAGGACAGATAGGGAAAAGCTTGCAGGAGACAGCCACCCTCCCTGGCTCCTCCTGTGGCAGGAACAAGCTCCTCCACAGGCCTGCTAAGATCACCAGACCCTGACTCGGACTGTGGGCCAGTTCACTGCCTACTGCCCACAGTTCACCGCAGCTAAGCCCAGCCTGGCCGTAACCCCTAATGCTCCCCTCACCAGCTTCACGTCCTGAGGTTTTCTGACCCCTCTCCCAAAAACCTCCTTGCTTCCCTCTGGCCTCTGACACCCTCCTGTGCTCGGGTCCCTCCACCTGAGTGAGGGGCAGTGCGGTGTTGTGGTCAGCAGGCCAGGCTCCAAAGTTGCACGCCTGGCCTCCACCCCTCCCAGGCCATGTGGTGTGACTGCAGACAAGTCATTGAACCTCCCTGTGCCTCTATTTTCTCATCTGTAAAATGGGGATGATGGCAAGAAAAGTAGTAGTCACTTCAGAGGGTCGTTGTAAATATTAAATGAGCTACTTCTATAAACAGTTATAGAAAACGAAAACTAATCTATAACATCAGAAAGCAGGTCAGTGGTTGCCTGAGGAGAGAAGGAAGGGTCAGGATGGAGAAATTACCAAGGGTTCCGAGGAAACGTTGAGGGGCAATGGGTTTGTTCATTATCTTAATTGTAGTGATTATTTCGTGGTACATACGTGTATCAAAACATAGCACATTGCACACTTTAGCTTTAAATATATCTCAACAGCACTGTTTATTTATTTATTTATTTACTTATTTATTTATTTTGAGATGGAATCTTGCTCTGTTGCCCAGACTGGAGTGCAATGGTGCAATCTCTGCTCATTGCAACCTCTACCCCCCGGGTTCAAGTGATTCTCCTGCCTCAGCCTCCTGAGCAGCTGGGACTACAGGCGTCTGCCATCACGCCCAGCTAATTTTTGTATTTTTAGTAGAGACGGGATTTCGCCATGTTGGCCAGGCTGGTCTTGAACTCCTGACCTCAAGTGATCCACCCACCTCGGCCTCCCAAAGTGCTAGGCCAACAGCACTGTTTAAATTATCATGTGAGGTAATATGTGGAAGTCACTCTGTAGGCATCAGGCACACAGTGAGGACTACATCAATATTAAATGCTGGTGTTACTCTCTCATGTCCCCTGCCACCAGTCCTCACCCCTGCTCTCTTCATCATTAGCCCCTCAGGGTTTCAAAAGCTCCTATGGGCTCAAGGCAGCCCACTCTGCGTCTTGCTAACCATGTGTGCACATGTTATCAAAATCTGGAAACTGCCAAAATTATACCCCGATGGCAGGAACTCAGTTAGAATCTCAGCATATGTCCCCACAGCTGCTTCTTCAGGAGCAACTGCTAAATAGCCACTGTTCCATCCCTGCCCCTCTTACCCCCCAGGACCAACCTCACCACAACTGCCCACATCTAGGAACTAAAGGGCTAAAGGCAAGCACAGCTTGGTGGGGTGGCCTCTGGGGTCCTGTTCCAGCTCAGTTCTCATGGTTGGTGCTGAGTGCTAATGTTTGTTTGCTTGTTTGTTTGTTTTTTGGAGAGGTAAAGGCTCCCTATGTTGCCCAGGCTTGTCTTGGACCCCTGGCCTCAAGCAATCCTCTCACCTCAGCCCCCCAAAGTGCTGGCATTATGGGTGTGAGTCACTGTGCCTAGCCCTAAATATTTTAAATATCATCCTGTCTTAGGCCACCTCCGCCCATAACCCAGCTACACTGATGGGGCAACCATGGCAGCGTCATGTCAGGACTTTCCCCAAGTCCAGACACTCGGCAGTGTGGCTTTCCCTGAGCCCAGCCACAGCAGAGAACGCTAAGCCCCAAGGAACATTAGAGTCTCTCAGGGACTACCCTGGCCAAGGACCTTCCAGAAACACAATCCCTCCCACTCCTGTCACCCCTATTTCCCCCGGGAGCCATGGTGGGCTCAGGGGAGGCTTCTGGTCTGGGGGTTGGAGGATGTGCACTGAGTCATGTCACAGCTGGACATAAAATTCTAATTTGGTTTTCTTGACTTTTCTTAAACATTTTCTCCTTCTTAAAGGGCTCTAAGTTCTCAGAGAGAATTGTTGAACTGAACTGGGGGTGGGGAACAAGGAGGGTCTGGCCCCTGACTCCCTGTCAAAGGCTGCGCCAGGCTAAGTCAGGGGACCTATGGGATGAAGGAGCAGGATGGTGGCTGACAGCACGACAGGGTGGGCGAGGCCAGCAAGGTCTGCCACATTCTGTGTAGGAAGTAACCTTGTCAGGGCTGACCAATGGGGAACAATACTCAGAAAGGCGGAGCCAGGAAGCCACCCGGTCACCTCACGAACCCTGAGGTGGACACAGGGGCCAAGGTCAGACTCCAGGTCTGCAGGAGCCCCCGAACCTGGTCATGAACGGGTGTGAGCCTGTGTGTGAGAGAAAGAGAAAACAAATGTACATGCGAGAGAGAATTTGGTGTGTGAGAGAAGAGAGTGCCCATGTTTCTGAGAGTATGCGTCTAAGAAAAAAAATTGTAAGGATTTTGTGTGTGAGGAAGAATGTGTACAAGGAGAGACCTCTCCAATTCTGAGAGGATGTTCTTGTAGCTGGACTTGCTGATTCCGAAACTAAACAAGAATCTCCTCATCCTCAGGCCGGGGGCACCCAGGGCAGCCTGAGCAGGGAGAAGGTGCCCCGGCAGCCTCCTGTCTCCTTTCAAGGGACTGGTGGTGCCTTCCTGTCCCCCGTCCATCACAGACTCAGGGTCTTCGCTTCAAAGTGGGGCCTGGGAATTCCCACACAGCCACCCCTGCCACCCCGGCCTTACCTGGCGGTTGCCTCGGAACCAGAAGCCACACAAATATGCCGCTGAGCCGGTGGGGCGGCTTTGCTGTCAGCGGCTGCCCTCAGAGGGCCAGACCTCCATTATTCACGGTCCTTTGGTGAGTGACGCCCACCCCCTAACCTTGAGGGATTTTTGAGAATGCCAGCTGGAGGGCTCTGGACACCCTGCTCAGGCTGGAAGAGGGGCTTCCCCTTCACACCCTGGCTGGTTTCTCCAGCCGGCCCCCAACAAGCTGCGGGTGGCTTCAGGAAGCCCCTCCCTGGCCAGGGGAGGTAATGTTGGGAGACCAACCAGGCAACCAAACCCCATGCCCAGCATTCTTGACCTTTTGTGGGGGGTGGGGGGGTCCCAGACCTCTCTGAGAGTCTGAGAAATACAATAGATCCTTTCTCTAGAAAAATGATCACATACTTGCAAATTTTTACTGTAATGTCAGAAGCTTCTGAGTCCATTCCTCAGTTCCATATGGATCCCCAGACCTTGGTTAAGGGTAATGGAACCCCCAACACCAAAGCGCTGAAATTCCTGGTAGCAGGAAACTCAGCTAGTATCTTGACATACAGAAGGTACTGGAAACTCTCTGGCAAATGAACATATTCTCTACCAGCTACGAGGTGAGTGGTGAGCAGGCAGGACTCCCTGGAGTCTGGCCTTCACCACAAACAACTTTGGGACTTGAAGCTTTGTTTATTCACTCAATGCTTCTTTTTGGTTTTGGTTTTGTTTGGGTTGATTTTTGTTTGTGTTTTTTGTTTTTCTGAGATGGGGATCTCACTATGTTGCCCAGGCTGGAGTGCAGTGGCTATTCACAGATGTGGCCATAGCACACTACAGCCTCAAACTCCTGGGCTTCAGCCATCCTCCCACCTCAGCCTCCTGAGTGGCTGGGACTACAGGCTGCACCACCACACCTGGCTTCAATGCTTGTTATTGTCTACAGACTTTGTGCCAGGCATGGGTATATGATGAGGATATAGAATAGATGTATAGACACGTTTTCTGCCTTCATGTTGCTTATAGTCTAGGGTGAACAAGAAAATTAATTGAACACCTAAGTACATATGTGCTTTTATGAGGTGGGCAGGAATTATGACTAAACCCCTAGGGCTTCAGTTTCCTCATCTGTAAAATGAAGATAACTACAGTTATTTGCTAGTGTTTCTATGAGGATGAAATGAAGCCACTTATGTGAAGCACTGAGCATGGAGCCTGGCACAAGAGGGAGCTACAGAAGACATGGCATGTGAGTGAGGCTGGTCAGCAGACAGAAGTGAGCCTGGACACTCTGTGCTGGCAGAGCCTCAGCAAAAACCAGGCCACCACTGTCTTGACCAGCCTGGATGCTGGGGCTGGAAGGGTAGCCATTTTAGAGGCAGACTCCAGGCCATGAACATCACTAGGCAGCAGCCAAGCCCTGTATGAATGGGGAGCAGGTGCTCAGGGTAGGAGGAGGCCAAGGCTGGCCCTTTGAATGGCCAAGTTGAAGCGGGGGACTGGAATAACCTCTCTGCAGGGTTGAGTTCTAAGATCTGTGCCAATTTCTACTTCTGGTTTCAATAGACTAGCTTATATATCACACCAACTTTGCCACCAACTGAAAAAAGGGATAAAATATATTTTTAAAATTTGAATCTAGAAAGATGAGCTCAACATGTGGCCCTACTTTTTCCCTAAGCAGTAGCCATGAAGTTGAGAATGTGAGCACAAACTGGAGACTGAGGTTTTTGCAATCTCCTGGAGTTAGAGACAAAGAGGAGAGGGGAGAATTCAACCATCTCCAAGTGGAGAGTTGGCTTATTTAAAAAAAAAAAAAAGACTGTCAGTTAGGACCCTTGAAGCACAAATCAGAAATAGGTCAGCCCTCACAAAGGTTGAAGTGCAGCTTCAAACAAACTTCATCCCACATGGGATTAAAGTACGCTGCCTCTACTCTAACTCCCTTCCAGAGGCAAGAGTAAATCCTCTCTGGATTATTCAGAGCCTCAAATTATCTCTACAATCTTTCCATATACCATGTCTGGAAGTCAATAATATTTACCAGGCATGACAGGAGATAAGATCATATGACTGAAACTAAGAGGTGGGAAAAAAACACAGATAATAGCAACAGACCTGAAGGAGATCCAGATATTATTATTTAAAACAGCAGACTTTAAAATAATTGTGATTGATATGTTAAAAAAAAATTGGAAAGAAATAATTTAAGGAGAACTGGAAACTCCTAAAGCTTATCAAATGGAAATTCTAGACAAAAAATAACTACAAAAATAATCATCATAATTAACAAGCAATGACTGGGTTTAACAGCAGATTAGATGTCACTAATAGAAGATTAGTGAACTGGAAAACACATCAGTATAAAATATTGATCAATGAAGCACAATGAGAAAATCTGATAAAAAATAAAATCAGGGGCCAGGCACGGTGGCTCACACCTGTGGTGCCAACACTTTGGGAGGCTGAGGCAGGTGGATCACCTGAGGTCAGGAGTCGGAGACCAGCCTGGCCAACATGGTGAAGCCCCATGTCTACTAAAAATACAAAAATTAGTCAGGTGTGGAGGCAGGTGCCTGTAATCCCAACTACTCAGCAGGCTGAGGCAGGAGAATCACTTGAACCCGGGAGTTGGAGGTTACAGTGAGCCAAGATCATGCCATTGCACTCCAGCCTAGGTGACAGAGCAAAATTCTGTGTCAATTAATTAATTAATTAAATTTAATCAGGGCACAAAAGAAGAATCACTTTTTTTTTTTTTTTTTTTGAGATGGAGTCTTGCTCTGTCACCCAGGCTGGAGTGCAGTGGCATGATCTCAGCTCACTGCAAGCTCCGACTCCTGGGTTCATACCATTCTCCCATCTCAGCCTCCTGAGTAACTGGGACTACAGGTGCCTACCACCAAGACCGGCTAATTTTGTTTTTGTATTTTTAGTAGAGATGGGGTTTCACCATGTTAGCCAAAATGGTCTCAATCTCCTGACCTCAAGAATCACATTTTTAAATCCCTTAATTTACCCCCATAAAACACAGTATAAATGGTTTTGTGTAGGGTGGGTGTGATGACTCACACCTGTAATCCCAGCATTTTGGGAGGCTGAGGCAGGTTGATCACTTGAGCCCAGGGGTTCAAGACTAGTCTGGGCAACATGGGAAAACCCTGTCTCTATAAAAAATAAAAAATTAGCCAAACGTGGTGGTGTATGCCTGTAGTCCAGCTACTCGGGAGGCTAAGGCGGGAAGATCACCTGAACCTAAGAGGTCAAGGCTGCAGTGAGCATGACTGTGCCACTGCATTTCAGCCTGGGCAACACAGTAAGACCCTATCCAGAAATAAAGTAAAATAAAAGGTTTCATATGTACAATATAGTATAGTGTTTGTGTGTGAGCATAACATGGGATAATGGACAGTATGTAATAAAGACTGCATATGCACATTTGACTTGTGGCATTATTTCTTGCATTAAATGTAAATTTGATGAGACTCCATGGTGTATGAGACTCAGGGAGAGAATGGGCTTTGGAGGCCACTGCCCTGATCTGAATCGTGAGTAGGAGCTCTGAGTAGGGGATTCTTCCTCATGCTCCTTGATCCACAGCACATGGGTGATCCCCCCATTCCCCGCTGTGGGTCTCACCCCTCTGACTGCTATGATCAGGCCCTGGCCTTCTTTCCATTCCTTAACCTGCTAATCTCTTTCCTATTTCAAGGCCTTTTTACACCCTGTTCCTTGTGCCTGGATGTGCTTGTCCACGCCCTTCTCACACCTACTCCTGCTCAGCCCACAGGTCTCAGTTTACATATCACACCCTGTGTTAAGTGTATCCCCCCTTCACAACAATGACTACATTAAGCAGTCATTTTGTTTGTTTGTTTCCTTATCTCTTATCTATGAATTGCCTCTGCTACTTAAAACAGCTCCTATAGAGCCCTGAATATTATCATCACCATTAGTTTGAGGCTAGAAGTGCCAACACTCAGTCATTCACTCTCAGAATGCTTATTGAGCATGTACTCTGTGCCAGGTGAGGTGAAGACACTGGGGCTACAGAAGGAACAAAACAGACATTCTACTCTCATAGATCTGGAAGAGACAGACATAAACAAACATTAGACTTGTCAGGGGCTGCTGAGTGCAGCTAGGCAACTGCAAAAAGGACGTAGAGGATGAAAAAGAAAAAGAGGCGGAGAACAGTGGTTTACGCCTGTAATCCCAACACTCTGGGATTACAGGTGGGTGGGCCAAGGTGGGTGGATCACCTGAAGTCAGGAGTTCCAGACCAGCCTGGCCAACATGGTGAAACCCCCAAATCTACTAAAAATACAAAAACTTAGCCAGATGTGGTGGCAGGCACCTGTAAGCCCAGCTACTCAGGAGGCTGAGGCAGGAGAATCACTTGAACCCAGGAGGCGGAGGTTGCAAGTGAGCCGAGATCATGCCACTGTACTCCAGCCTGGGTGACAGAGCAAAACTCCATCTCAAAAAAAAAAAAAAAAAAAAACGAGAAAAAAAAAAAGAAAAGGAAGGAAAGGTGCCACTTTTTATGGAAGAGCCATCAAGGCTTTGCTGATAGGGGGCATTTAAGCAAAATGCTGATGGAAAGGACGGTCCTATAGCCATGAGGATTTCTGAGGGAGGAGCCTTCTGGAGCTTCAGAAGGGGATTTGTTATGCTTGGAAAAGTAGGAGATTGTGTTTGTGTTGATTTGGTTTCCAAAGCAAATTGTCTCTTGTGATTTAATAATATAAATCAAAGCCTTAAAATATGTGTACTCTTTGACCTACAAGTCCACTTAGGAATTCAGCCACAGGGAAAATAATGTATACGTACAATTATGTATAAGGATATTGACTAAATAGGGAAGATAAAAAATATGGAAAGAATACAAATGTCCAGCATTAGGGAAGTGGTTAAGTAAATTAAGGTCATCCATACAATGAACACTGTGCAATTATTAAAAAGATTTAGAAGAATAAAGATGTAGGAAAATGTTCATCACCAATTGTTACGTAGTAATCTATATCTATCCAAGTATCATTTTGAGAAGGAAAAATATATGTGTAGGAAACTTTGAATACATACATATCAAAAGTTGATAGCAGTTATTAACAAGTGATAGAATTATGGTTAACTTCTGCCTTTTCTTTCTTTATGCTTTTCCCTTGTCCAAAGTTTTTGTATTGAGTGCATACTTTGTTAAAATTGTCATTTTAAAATATTACTCAATAAAGCTAACTGTCCCTAATGCATATTCATTTATGCATGAAGAGGTATGTATTGAGTGCCTACTTGGTGCCAGGTGCCAGGATAATAATTTTCTAGTGATAATGAACAAGTAAATAAACCCACTAAGCCACACCCATCCTGCGATAAGTGCCAGGAATGGGCCTGGGAGAAGGGGTGAAGATCTGCAGGCTTCCACTTGGATGGTGGAAAGACAGAGGCTCCAGGGAGGTGGGAGCATATTCTGGAGGCCAGAGAAGGAAGTTGTGCTTCCCTTTCCTGGGTGAAGTCAGAGGCCTGGCCAACAGTGAGTGGACAGGGGTGAGAGGTTTCAGGAAAGTGTGAACCCTTGAGGGACAGCAGATCCCTGCCACGCACACCAGGCTTGCCAGGCAGCGAGGACCCCCTTGGAGGCAGTGATCATGCACAGAAGGGGACCTGATCAGCCCGGCCACAGGGGCTTCTCCAGCAAAGGTCAGCTCTTGGGGAAATAGCTGAGTTCAACTAAGGTTGAGATTCCCCAAATAGACTCAGGAGAAGGAGGAGAGAGGAGCCAAAAATGGTGAGATTGGAAAACTGTCACGACTAAAAGTCAATGTCTAGAGTTAGAGACCTGGGAAGGAAGAGGGGTGGTCAGAGAAAGAGAAGCTTAAGATCAGGGTTCAGAGGTGGTACAGTTTTCTGGTGGTGATGAGGGGAGGGTATGACCCTGGGACTGTGTGACAAGGATGAGGTGGCCAGAAGCGAGGTCGCCAAGAGACTGAGACATGGACAGTAGTCCCCTATATGGAAAGTCCCAAGATACTAGTGACAGATCTAGCATTCCAAGGGATAGAGGAGTGTGGCCAGGAAGTTAGCAGGTAACAGCAAGGAGGGGACAGAGAGAGTGTGTGGCCTGGGGCAGGGTGGCGGGTGAGCTTTGGAAAGAGCTGGGGGGGAGTTCCAAAAAAAGAAGGAGGAGAGATGCTGGAAGTACCAGTGGGAGCAGAAAAGGCACCCACCCACCTGTTGGTTCTGAGATAGATGCGGAGGAGAGAAAACCAACCTCCACTGGGAAGGTTTCGGGGAAAGCAATGTCCTCAAGGGAGCACCTTGGGTGAACACCCAGCACCATGGAGGCAAGCCACAGGGCCTTGGGGACCACCGAGACCAAAGAAGAACTTAAGTTCTACAACAGACTCAGAGAGATCCGCCCCCGGGCACAGCACCCAGGCCTCCTGCCTCCCAGTAGGGGCTCTCAGCCCTACCTCCCAGGAGGAGGAGAGGCATGGGGGGGGCCTTCTCCCCGACTCTAGAGGCACTGCTGGACCCCACAGAGGCTGAGCATGGCCTCCTGACTTACTGGCCCTGGATGACAGAACATTCCCTCTTCCCAAACATTCCATTGTGTTTTAATGCAGTGCTGGACTTGTTAAAAGAGTAAATTTAGCTTTTATGGGAAGAGGCAGCCGGACTTGGTCAGGGAGACTAAGGCAGGCCAGGGGTGCCATGGCAACCCCCAGCTTCCCAAGATGGGCCTGAGAAGACGCCTCCTGGTCCCAGCGCCTCCCCACTTTCCTCACCTGCCACCTTCCCTTGCCACCTCTCATCCTCCCAGTGAAAGGTGAAGGCGGGATGGGGTGTGAGAGAGGGGGTGGGACCCCCAGGTCCCACCAGCTGTGAGACTGCATGAGGACAGCCCACTGCTCCTCCCCTGGGCCTCATCTGTGAAGTGGGTAAAAGTCGGGGAAGAATACTTTGCTCAGAGGGGTGTTGTGAGGTCCTCAAGAAATGCTCACCTCCTGCACATACCCTAAAGGGCAGACCAGACAAGAGCAGGGCTGAGGCTCCCAACAGAGCAGGGAGAAGAGGACCCGATGAAGTCCCAGGCCCCGGGGCAGCAGCAGGGGAGTGCGGGTAGGTAGGATGCTCTTTTGTCCATGGTGAGTGTCCTCCTGACTCCAGCACCCCTGGGTTTGCTCAGTCCTGATTCTAGGGCCAGTCAGGGCTCAGCATGAGAGGCCAAGAGTCCTAGGATTCCAGAGCCTCAGAGGGAGCTCAGAGGAGTGTTATGTGTTAGTCAGGGTGCCGGATGCCCCCACAAGATGAGATTATGCATGCAAGGATTTTGTTAGGGGAAACTGGGTAAAAGAACACGGGGAAGGAGATGGCGAAGTCTGGATGAGCCCTTAGAGCTGGGGGCACATGGGGCCTGAAAGTTAAAAGACTGGGCTGGGCACGGTGGCTCACACCTGTAATCTCAGAACTTTGGGAGGCTGAGGTGGGCAGATCACTTGAGGTCAGGAGTTCGAGACCAGCCTGGCCAACATGATGAACCCTCATCTCTACTAAAATACAAAAAATTAGCAGGTGTGGTAGCACACGCCTGTAATCCCAGCTGCTCCAGAGGCTGAGGCAGGAGAATTAATTTAACCCAGGAGGTGGAGGTTGCAGTGAGTCAAGATTGTGCCACTGCACTCCAGCCAGGGTGACAGAGCAAGACTCTGTCTCAAAGAAAGAAAAGAAAAAAAAAGTGAAAGACCAAGGCCAGGTGAAAATATCCTAGATCCTAGTGAGATCTAAGGAAGATCAGTAAGTCCACCTAGAGTCATTGAGCCCAAGCCAGCCCCTGGGAGTCTGGTGTTTTCCAGCAACCAGCCTGCTTCAGTGTCCCCGCCAGGCTGGAGAGCAGCCTGCAGGATACACAGCCAGGGGGCTCCTCGGTCAGTTCTGCTCCTGTGCTCAGTCAGAAGATGCCCATTGAACCCGGACCTCCTCCTTTTCCTGCAGGGTCACAGGCAACAAGACCAGCCTCTCTGTGCTTCCCTTTCCTTAGCAACAAGGCGCCCGCCTCAGAGGGAAAGAGTGAGGAGTCTGTCACTGCTAGCGGACAACTCGCAGGGCCAAGTTAGTAGGTTTGCCCGTGGGTGGTCCCCCTTTCTCCTGAAGCTGACATACACAGGAGTTCTCAACTAGGGAAAGAAACAAGGCCCCGCGTCTGCTGCTGCTGGCAGGGGGACGCACAGACCTCTCTCCCCTTCTCCCATCTCTTCTCCTCCTTTCTTACTACCCCTCTTCACCATTTCCTGTCAGAGCATCCCCCAGACTGGCAGCCACCTCCTCTGGGAAGCCTTCCTGGCCTTCAGCCACACAGCCTTCTGCCTCCTTGGAATCCCACCACCCAGGAAGGTACTTCAGTGGCTTCAGTGCCTCATCCCTGCTCAGCGTTGAGCTCCTGAGAGGCCTGTCCTGCCTTCTACCTCCCCGAGCACTGGCAGAGCACTCAGAAGTCCCTGGATTGATGGGCAAGTCCTCAGAATGCCAAGCCAGCCATTGGGCACAGCTTGCTGCAGTGGGGGCAGGGAGAGATTATTTATGGGCCCTGATTCTCTCAATTAAGCTCATTGCCTGCCTCGTCTGCTTCCTGAGCCTGTGTAAGCATTCCAGTCTGCCCTTTGTACACACGTGACCACAGAGCAGGTGAGCAGGACTGGGAGGTGAACTGAGGTCTGGGCGCTTAACCCAACTAGCAGCATCTCCAGGCCCAGACATCAGGCATAGGGACTCGACTCTCCCGCCTGAGGTCATGAGGCCTGGGGAGACAGGCCCCACCTCTCTAAAACATCTGCCCTTGCCGGAATGGGATGGGGGTTAGGCTTCTGAACAGTGGGCCCCACTTTCAGGATGAGGTGAGAACCCCACCTCTCCCATCCCGTTCCTGTGGGAATAGGGCCAGGGCGCACGCATGGTGCTCCTGGAGGAGAGGGCCCCAGGGGAGCCCTTCCTCCCCGACAGGGAGCCACAGGCCTGGGCCGCAAGGACAGCACCTCATGCTTTGCGGATCCTTTTCACATCTGTCACCACATAGGCCCTGAGACACTCCTGGGAGAAGGGGACAATACGATTGTTCCCACAGTGCAGAAAAGGAAGTGGGAGTACAGAAAGGGGAAGTGTTTAATCCAAAGGCACAGTTACCAGGAGATTTGCACCAAGCTTGGAATCCCAGGCTCCTTCGGCCGCCTGCCACCTGCCGGGAGAAGCAGGAGGGGCTGCTCACTGGCACTCCTTTCCCTCCTTGCAGCCCTGCACGCACGGCTTTCCCCTGGGCCTGTTTCCTCAGCTGTGAAATGCTGGTGGCAGCACCTACCTTACAGGCATGCTGGGAGGCTGGCACAGAGGGGACTGTCATAGAGAGGGACATCCACACCTTCCCAGTAAGAAGGCCTTTCTCCGCCCCAGTTCTCCTGAGAAGTTCTGTCCTCCCCTCAGCCTGTCCAGCCCCCAGCAAGGGGCCGGGTCCTCGGCCGCAGGGTGGTAGAGTTGTTCTTCCAGCAACGCCCTTGCCCAACTAGGAGCCCCCAGCGCACGCGCGTGTTTGAGCACACAAGCTCAGGGCTGTGTTCAGGGCTGCTGAACAGGTGTGGCCCACAATTTAATGTGTCCTGAGCCGTTTGTTCCGTATTCTGGGGAGAATCAGGTTCACAGCTGTCTTAGCTCCTTGTGTGCTGCTGTCACAGAACACTTGGGAGTAGGTGATTTATAAGGAACAGAAACGTGTCCTCACAGTTCTAGAGACTGGGAAGTCCAAGATCAAGGTGCCGGCAGGTTAGGGTCCTGTTTCTCTGCTCCCAAGACGGTGCCTTGAACACTGCATCATCTGGAGGGGAGGGATGCCGTGTCCTCACATGGCAGAAGAGCAGAAGAGAGGGGGAGCCCACTCCCACAAGCCCTTTTTATAGCGACATTAATAACACATGAGTTTTGGAGGCGGCAAAAACATTCAAACCATGGCAACAACCAACCCATTGACCTGCTGTGCCCTCGAGCAGGGCCTCTGCTTCACTCCCAAGGCCCCCAGGGCCCCTGCCATGCCCCCTCACGTTTGCCCCCAACCTGGGTTCTCTGACCTAGCCAGGTATAAATGGCTTGGTCTCTTCTACCAAGGCAACAGCTAAATGCACCTCTATGGAAAAAGAAGTGTGCTTTTCAGGGAGGCCTGACCTGAAGAATTATTAAGTCTCCCTCTGTCTCTCCCTGGCTGTGTGACCCTGGGCAAATCGCTTCCCCTTTCTGGGCACAAGGGGTGCTGTCCACAAGCTCCCTGCCCCTGTAAACAAAAGCTGGGGGCTTGGTTTGGTAGGCCTGGAGGGGTTGGGAGGGCCTTTCCAGGTCTCTGAAAGCCAATTTCTTCCTTCTGTCAAGGGAGGGGGTGTGAGCCCTCTCCAAGGCCCTAAGGCCCCCTGCATTCCAAGCCTTCTCAGCCCTAAGATCCGTGTGGACCAGAGGCAGTGGGAAGCGGGAGGATGGGCGGCCTGGCATGAGAACGGCATGGTTTGCCAGCTCCCTCCTGCTTTAGCAGGGCCGGCCTCCCAGGGGAGGGGCTGCCATCTGACCCCCTGGCTCTCTCCAGCTGGCGGGAGGCGTCTCGGGCGTCGGTTCCCAGGCAAGGTCTGCAGGGCCCATCCATCACCATGGCCTCCCTGCTCCCCGTTGACCTGCCTGCCGCGCACTCCGCACCCTGCTCTTGCTGCCCCACTGGGCCCCGACATCCCCAACTCCATCCGAGTCTCCCCACAGGAGGCCCAGCCTGGGAACAGTCCCAGAGGGTCCCCTGGCCTGTGACATCCACAGGCTGGGTCACCCCTCGTGCCTATTTCCTGGATCACCTGGACCACTGTCACCCACTCCACCGGGGGAATGTGGACCTCAAACAGCCACAGTGGTTTAATTCCTGGACCCTCCTTGGCTCTCCCTGTAGTAGCAAAGTCCCCAAAGAGGACTTTGTTTGCCTCAAAGCATCCACCCAGCCCAGCTGGGTCCTTCTGCCATGCACTGAGCTGCTCCAGGGCATTAACATAGAATCAATGAAGCCCAGTTACGCCTGGTTTCAGCGCAGCCGCCCCTCCCTCTTGCCCCTTTTCCCTGGCCACTTCTTATTCCTGCAGGGTCTCAGGCACCCTAACTGCCGGCCTCCCCCTCTCTGCCCTGCCAGCAGCTCCAGATCCCAGAAAGCCCTGCTGGGGCCCTGTGTGTCTCAGTTTCCCCAGTGTCTGCCACTCATTGCTCGTTGAATGAATGTGTGAGGGCATGAATAAGTAAAAACCAATGAAGGGGGACATTTGCATCTCAACAGTTTTGGCACAAGGCCTAGGCCCTAATAGAAAGAGACTGCAGTGAGCCTCAAGTCACAGTAATGAAACACCAGGGAACTGGGTGGACCAGGACTGGCAGGGCGCTGAGACATTTGTGGGGCGTGGGGTGGCGAACAGTGGCCTTGGGTCTGGGTGGGGGGGCACGCCACAGAGTTGAGACACTTAGTGTCCAGACCCAAAACCACTTGTAGTTAGGCGTTTGGCATGTGCTGCTGAAGTTCCAAGTCTGCGTAGAATGTAGCCTTGGGAACCATCGGGGCAGCATGCCTCTCCTCACAGTGGGCCAGGAACCATGTTTTCATTTTATCCCACCAGTAATCCTGTAAGGCAGACCTCACTATCTCCATTTTACAAATGAAAGAATTGAGGCTCAGAAAAGTTACTCTACCCAGGAGCAGTAGGTGAGAATGTGGTCGAGTCAGGATCTGAACCCAGGTCGCACCTCACTCCAAAGCCGTTCCTCTTTCTTCTGAGCCTCACTGCCCTCTGTGTCAAATACAGTCCTCCTACTTCTGGCTTCTCCCAATGAGCCTGAGGGCAGTGAGAAGTGGCTGAATGTGGCCACTGAGTCTGTGGTCACCCTCCAGAGGAGATCTGAAAGGGCTAAGCTCTCTGACCAGCCCCCTGAAGCTGTCTCCACCTTGGCCAGCCCAGGGGCCTGTGGTCTTCCCAGTCAGATGCACAGAAGAATTCCCAGCTGGCAGTCAGGAGGCCCAGGTCCTCATCTCAGTGTGGTTGCCTGCTAGCTCTGACCCTTCCAGCTCTGCTGTCTCTTGAAACCGTGACAACACATTTGCAGGTACAGACAGACAAGGCCGGTGCGGGGGCTCACGCCTGTAATCCCAGCACTTTGGGAGGCTGAGGTGGGCGGATCACTTGAGGTCAGGAGTTCGAGGCCAGCCTGGCCAATATGGTAAAACCCTATCTCTACAAAAAATACAAAAATTAGCCGGGCGTGGCAGCAGGCGCCTGTAATCCCAGCTACTCGGGAGGCTGAGGCAGGAAAATTGCTTGAACCTAAGAGGCAGAGGTTGCAGTGAGCCGAGATCACACCACTGCATTCCAGCCTGGAGGACAAGAGCAAACTCTATCTCAAAAAAATAAAATAAAATAGAAGAAGACAGACAGACACACACAACACACATACGCACGTTCCTCCTGGGCCAGTTACACTTGCCATTTTCTTAGCTATCCAAACTCAACCCCATTATGTGGCCAAAAAAAAAAAAAGTGGTTTCTGGGCACCGAAGGACCCCTCCCCAGCCCAGAAGTCTCAGCCTGGCACACGCTCAGGCAGTGACCCCAGGTCCCCACGAATTCTGGAAAGTTCATGTCTCTCAAGCCAATTCTAAACTTTTGAATTTCACCTCATTCCTTCATTTGCTGACCATCTCCTGGGCATCTTCTATACCCAAGACTCCAGGCAGGAAGGCAGAAGACCTAAAGCCAGGACTCTGCCTTCCCAAGCTCCCTGCATGGGAGGAGTGGCCAGGAGGCCGGCAGTCTGGAGTCAGATTGCCTGGCTTCAAACCCTGGCTCTGCAAGACCTGGGCAGGCCACCTAACCTCACTGGGCTACAGCATCCTCATTTGCAGAGCTAATACTAATATTTTAGTTCACTTCAATGTAAATGGTTTTAAAATTTTTAATGAGGTCATGAACATAAAGTATTCTTCCCCAGACCTGGTGTGCCATGAGTGGTCAATACAGGTTGCTCATCAGTAGGTGAGCATGGCAGAGGAGTGGGCCCCAGGGCGGCCACCGATCAGGGCCCAGCAGAGCAGGGACAGGGCCGGAAGGACCCTGGCACTATGTCTATGAAGGGTGCTGAGGAAGGTCCCATCGTGGAGGGCAAGCCGGGACAATGACCACTCAGAAAGGCATAGCTGGGAGTGTCCTGCATATGGGCCCTGACTCCCTCGTGCACACTCTGACGTTCAATCCCCACTGGACCCACCAACTGGGGCTCTGGAGCTCCCTGGGGCTCTCTGAGGGCTGCTCTCCCATCAGGAACATGCATTGACTTCACCTCCTCCAGCCAGACTCTCACAGGTAAGAGAGGCACCAAGCCATGTGCACACACAGGGCTGGGCGCCCGTGAGGAGGTGGGCCCTGATTTGGCAGGTGTGCGTGAGGCCCCCTCCACACATGCGTGCTCGGGCGGGTGCCAGCATGGCCACAGTGGAGGGTAAGAACATACTTCCAGGTGGCACTGCCAGCCCTCGCCGTGTTCCAGCTTGTTGACATGGTGATGGCATAATTACAGTTTCAATCGCAGATTAATAATAAGTCATTTTTGCAAACGAGGAGGCAGGTCTGCACTGGAAAGGGCCCCAAAGGGCCTGTCGCCTCTGCTATCTGAGGCTGCTGGCCGCCGTTTGATGTTTTCTGCCGAGTAGAGACTTTTCTAAGGATTATCATAACAACCACCACCACCCAGGTAATAATATCCTTTCATAGCCCTGCCTGCCCTTTTCCTATCCATGGCCTTCTGATGGACGGAGGTGATGATGGGGTTTGCTTCAGAGATGGTATCTGGGGTGTGTGTGTGTGTGTGTGTGTGTGTGAGTTGCCTGTGTTAAGATCTGCGTGCAAATGCTCAATTGCGCTGATGTGTGTCTGAGATGTCTGGGTGTGAGCACTGTGTGTATTTGGAAGTATGCATGTGTTTCCATGTGTCTTCAGCAGTGCCGGGAGAGTCCCATCCCCGACAGAGGCCGAAGCCCCTCGCCTCTCCCTCCTTTGCCCTTAGGGGGACTGTGCTGGAAGATGACGGTGGGGGACAGAGGTGCTCCCGAAGAGAGCTTTGGGATGCAGCAGGGATCCTAGCAGGGACCAGGACAGCCTGGCTCCCGCTGGGGTTCCCAGGTAGGGCTGAGAACCTGCCCGCATGGCTCTGTTCCGAGAGGGGTTGGCGAGGAGCTAATAATAACAACAGTGACAATAACAACCACGTCCGTGTGTTCTGAGCTTTCTTTTCTTCTATTCTCTTTTATCTTTGTGATCTCTTTTGATCCCCAGTACCCCCCTGAAGGGAGGGCGGGCAGGCCTCTTGACTCCCATTGGCACCAGTGGAAACCAGGGCTCAAGAGGAGGGGACCTGCTCAAGGGGACACACAGTGGGTGAGAGACATCACTCTGATCAGAGCCCAGTCGCCCTGTGTGCTGGCCTGGAGTTCTAGCCCTGCTCCAGTCTCCTATGCGGTGCCACCTGACCCTTCATCCTCTCCATGGCTGCCTGGGTCCCAGGCCAAGGGGCAGGCAGGGTTCAAAAGACCAATTCATGTTTTCCAAATTCCTTTTGAAGCCAAACGGATGCCTGCGCCCATGGGATTACAGTGTGGCTCTGCAGGCTGGATTCCTGAGAGCTGGACAACCTCAGGCCAGCCTCTCTAGGCCTGGCCCCACACCCCTGCTTCAAGGCAGATCAGTCATGCTCATGCAGCCAGGACCTGGCTCCCTCATAGGACAGCGACTCAGTGAGCTCATTCCCCACGGCCAAGCCTGGCCCAGGTGGTTTTAACAGCCCTGTGGGTGTGGTCCTGCCCAGGCCAGCTGCCCGCCTGGAACCCTGGGCAAGAACAAAGGGCCCCAGAGGAGGCAAGTGGCCAAGATGAAGGCCAGGAGGAGGTGCTCGCACAGGCCTGGCTTCCTGCTGTCTGGCCCCACCCCATCCCCGTTGACCCCTTGGCTCTGTCTTGGGTCCCAGTTACCTTGCATCTGACAGTCAGGCCTGGTGTTTCACTAGAAAGGGGCCACCATGCTTTCCTCCTGTTGAGCTGCCTGACTGCTGCAGAGTTCAAAGCAATTGGAGGCAGCGTCTAATTACGCCCAGGTGGAGGGCCCTGGGAGCCAGGTGGGAACCATCGCTGATAGAACAAATAGAACAGGCCCGTTTCTCGGCTAGGGAGACTGAGGCGGAGCATCCCTCAGAGATGGAGGATGAGTCAGGACCAGCGCCTGCCCTGAGCTGCCCCTTTGCTTGGCCCCTGCCCTGGGGCTGGCAGGCAGGAGTAGGAACCCAAGCCCAAGCCCTGCTTAAAGGGCTCACCAGGCTGGGCGCAGTGGCTCATGCCTGTAATCCCAGCACTCTGGGGGGCCAAGTCAGGCAAATCACCTGAGGTCAGGAGTTCAAGACCAGTATGGACAACATGGTGAAACTCTGTCTCTACTAAAAATCCAAAAATTAGCCAGGCATGGTGGCGCACGTCTGTAATCCCAGCTACTCGGGAGACTGAGACAGGAGAATCGCTTGAACCTGGAAGACAGAGGTTGCAGTGAACCAAGATCATGCCACTGCACTCCAGCCTGGGCGACAGAGCAAGACTCCATCTCAAAAAAATTAAAAGAAAGTAAAAAATAAAGGGCCCACCCAAGAACCCCTTCCTGGGGAGGCCTGCAAGGCCCTGGCATTGTGTCTCTAAGCTGATACTCAAGGCCCTGCCCAAGCTGACCCCAATCCACCCCTCCAATCACACCACACTTCTTAGGGCCTTGGCCTGATCAGTTTCACCTCCTCCCACCTCCTGCCAATCCCCAGCTCCCACCGTCAATGCTATTCTTTCTCCTCCTCTCCATCTCCCTGAAGCTTGGCCAGCCATTAAATCACTGCTCAAACTTCTGTCTTTTTATGAAGCAACCAGCACCGTGTCTGCCACATACAGGCTCACAATGAGCATCGCACAAATGAATGAGTGGCTGGGTGTCTGGCCAGTTGGCCCTGGCTTTAGCTGGTCACTCTGTCCCTTCTGTCCCCTGACCTTTTGAGAAGTAATGCAAGTGTATGAGCTTTTATTTGAGTCAAGATTAATATCCTGGAAGCCAGGGGTGGCTGGGTCTCCCCTTTCTTTGTGTCTTTGGGGGCCCCAGCACACCCTAGTGCACCCACTGCAAGCCCCAGTTCACACTGTGGTTAACAGACCCAGTCATGGGGAGGAACTGGGCAAGCCAATGATGGAATTTTTTTTTTTTTTTTTTTTAAGTAAGGTCTAGCTCTGACACCCAAGCTAGTATGCAGTGGCACAACCAGGGCTCACTACTGCCTTGATCTTCTGGGGTCAAAAGATCACCCTGCCTCAGCCTCCCATGTAGCTAGGACCACAGGTGTGCACCACCATCCCCAGCTAACTTTTTAATTTTTTGTAGCGACAGGGTCTCACCATCTTGCCCAGGCTGGTCTTGAACTCCTGGGCTTAAGCGATCCTCCCATCCCGGCCACCTGAAGTGCTGAGATTATAGACATGAGCCACCATGCTCAGCCTCAAAAATGGAATTATTCTTTTTTTTTTTGAGGTGGAGTTTTGCTCTTGTCGCCCAGGCTGGAGTGCAATGGCGCTGTCTCGGCTCACTGCAACTTCCGCCTCCTGGGTTCGCCCAGCTAATTTTTGTATTTTCAGTAGAGACAGGGTTTCACATGTTGGCCAGGCTGGTCTCGAACTCCTGACCTCAGGTGATTCCCCCACCTTAGCCTCCCAAAGTGCCAGGATTATAGGTGAGAGCCACCACACCCGGCCCCAGCGATAGAGTTTTTGAAAAAACAGTCTTTTCTCCTCTTCATCCCGGACCGTACTCTCTAGTAACCAAGAACATTAGACATGTTCTTCTGTCTTTGTCTCATGTTTTTGTTCTGTTTTTGCCTCTGTAACCTGCTTGTAACAATAACACTAAGAATCATTGAGTGTCTCCTCTGAATCAAGCCCTGTTCTAAGTGTGTTGAATATATTGCCTCATGTAAGTGCTACATAATACCAGTAGTTCTCACTTTGGGCCCAGTTTTGCCCCCAGGGGACACTTGGCAATGTCTGGAGACATTTTGATTGTCACAACTGGGGACAGGGAGTTGCTACTGGGATCTAATGAGTAGGGTCCAGAGATGCTGCTAAACACTACAATGCATCGGAAAGGCCCCATAACAAAGAATCATCCAGCCCCAAATGTCAATAATGTCTAGGCTGAAAACCCCCACGTTAAGTCTCAGAGTCTAAGGTAAGGTCATCATCCCATTTTACTGCTGAGAAAACTGAGGCCCAGGGAAGTGAAGTCACTTTCTCAAGGTCACACAGGCAGCAAGTTGTTGTAGCCCAAGAATTCTGGGCCACAGTCCATGCTCTGGCCACTGCATTCTTCAGGCCTCACCTTGCAGCAGTCTTACCTCATCCTGTTGGCCAGGACCCCCCTCATTGGGGGAGCTGTCGGCCTACCCACAGCTCCTAGGCAGAGGGAGGACTGGCTCCCTCAGGGCCTAGATGAGGATCCCTGAGTGCCTAACCACAATGCTCCAACCCGAGGACCCTGACGTCCTGCGCCGAACCTATCACAGCCCTGCTGCCCACGCTCACCTCCCTTCTCTGACCTGGCTCACACCCCATGTGTGGTGCCAGTTCATCTCACGTGCAGGGCCCTGAATGGAGAGCAGAAAAGGGCCGGGACAGGGGCCACACCTCCGCCTGTGTCCCCACCCCTCCAGACCCAGGGCGCTGAACACACAGTTGAGCCTCAGTCAGCCCTCTGTGGCTTGGCCTATGACATGAGGGCAGTGGGCATGGTGTTTTTGGTATAGACAAAGATGGAGGTGGCTTGTGGACAGATGTGAGGCTTGGGGCCATCAGGCTGCTCCCAGGCGCCACAGGGCCTGGCCTAGAGAGGAAGCCACTGTTGAAATGAGGAACCTGTTGGGGCCTTCCAGACAGTGGGGAGGAGGAAGAGGCCCTGTATAGAGGGAGGGAGATGCCCGAACTGGCGCTGGCCGTCTCAGACCCCAGGCTCCTGCTTGGCCAGGCCAACAGACACTCTGCCCCTTGTGGCCAGGGTAACGGGTCCAGGCTAGAGCCAGATGCGGGGAAGAGCCAGCTGGTGCGGTAAGGAATCTCCCCAACTGCTGGCCCACTGTTTCTAGGGGGGTAGGAGCAAGGAGGAGGCACCGCTCCCTCTCCCCACTTAATCCGATTGGCAGGGTCTTGCACATTCCAGGATCCCAAGACGTCCTACTGCCCAGCACCTGGGTGCTAGAGAGGCATGCAGGGAAGGAGAGAAGGATGGCAGGAGGAGATCCTCAAAGGGATATGAAATTGAGAAGCCACAGATGAAAGATGAAAGCCTGTGGAGGAGGTAGCCAAGCCTGGGGCTAGGGAGCAATGCTGCTCCCTCCAGGAACCTCTTAGCAGGAGGCACAGGGCCTCCACTAGGCCCTTCCTTCAGCTTGGCCCTTCCAGGCTTCTGAAGGATGCCCATTTTCCGGGAGCAGCTCCCTCAGCCTTCTTGGGGTCTTGTCCTCACAGTCACACGAAGCAGGCAAGTGTGCTTCCCTGGTAAACAGTCAGCTCCTCCCGCTGCTTCAGGAACCATCGCCAACTGGCAAGTCTTCTCTTCCTGAAGGTAAAGAGCTCCCTCCTGCCTCTGCAGGACGCCTTCTTAGGACATGCTTAAAGAAAAGGGGAGGCCGGGCGCGGTGGCTCATGCCTGTAATCCCAGCACTTTGGGAGGCCAAGGTGGGCAGATCATGAGGTCAGGAGTTTGAGACCAGCCTGGCCAACATGGTGAAACCCCATCTCTACTAAAAATACAAAGATTAGCAGAGCACAGTGGCAGGTGCCTGTAATCTTACCTATTCGGGAGGCTGAGGCAGGAGGCGGAGGTTGCAGTGAGCCGAGATCACGCTGCTGCACTCCAGCCTGGGTGACAGAGCAAGACTCCATCTCAGGAAAAAAAATAAAAAATAAAAAAAGATGAAAAGAGAAAAGACAGGAAAAGCAATAATACAAAGTACATTATCACCCTTTCCACAGATTATCTCATTCATCCTCACAACATACTCATTGTGATATCCCTGGCACCTCTAACAGTACTGAGCACAATAAGCATTTGTGGAGAATTAAATGGGATTAGAAAACAATTCCATTACAACAGCATCAAAAAGAGTGAATAACTTAGAAATAAATACAACAAAAAAGGGTAAAACTGATACTCTGAAAACTATATAGCCTTGAAAGTAATTAAAGAAGGTCTAAATAATTGGAAAAACAGTCCTTTATTCATAGATAGGAAGACTTTACATCACTGAGATGTCAGTACTCGCCAAGCTCACCTGCAGATTCAATGCAATCCCTATCAGAATCCCAGCTGACTTCTTTGTAGAAAATGACAAGCTGATTGTAAAATTTGGATGAAATTGCAAGGAACCCAAAATAAGCAAAACAATCCTGAAAAAGAAGAACAAAGTAGGAGGACTCACACTTTCTAATTTCAAAACTTACCACAAAGCAACAATAATAAAGGCAATGTGGTAACAGCAGAGGAGAGACATACAGATCAATGAAATAGAATTGAGAGTTCAGACATAAATCCATGCATCTACTGATTTTTAACAAGGGTGCCAAGACCATCCAATGGGGAAAGAATAGTCCAGTGTGTTGGGACAACTGGATTTCCACATTCAAAAGAACGAAGTTGGATCCCTATCACATACCACATATAAAAATTAAATTAAAATCAATCAAATACTTAAATGTAAGAGTTAAAAACTATAAACCTGTTAGAAGAAACATAGGAATAAACCTTCATGACCTTGGATTATTTGACAAAGGATTCTTAGATATATTGCCAAAAACATAAGCAACCAAGAAAAAATAGAACATCAGGTTTCATCAAAATTTAAAATTTTTGTGCTTCAAATGACATAAGAAATGAAAAGATAACCCACAGAATGGCAGAAAAAAATTGCAATTGTATTCATAATACATAAGAATTCTTAGGCCGGGTGCAGTGGCTCACGCCTGTAATCCCAGCACTTTGGGAGGCCAAGGCGGGCGGATCATGAGGCCAAAAGATTGAGACTAGCCTGGCCAACATGGTGAAACCCTGTCTCTACTAAAAATACAAAAATTAGCTGGGCATGGTGGCACATACCTGTAGTCCCAGCTACTTGGGAGGTTGAGGCAGGAGAATCACTTGAATCCGGCAGGGCAAAGGTTGCAGTGAGCTGAGATCGCACCACTGCCCTCCAACCTGGTGACAGAGCAAGTCTCAAAAAAAAAAAAAAAAAAAAAAGACCTCTTACAACTCAATAATTAAAAGACAAATAGACCATTTTTAAATGGGCAAAGGCTATGAATAGACATTTCCCCAAGGGAGATATACAAATGGCCAATAGGCACATACACATGAAGAGAAACTTAACATCATTAGTCATCAGTAAAATGCAAATTAAAGCTACAATGAATGAGATAACCACTTCACATTCACTAGGATGGCTAAACTCAAAAAGTCAGATAATAGTAAGTGTTGCAATGATGTGGAAAAATCAAAACTTTTATACACTGTTGGTGGGGATGTAAAATGGTGTAACCACATTGGAAAATAGTCTGGCAGTTCTTCAAAAGAGTAAACATAGAGTTACCATACAACCCAGCAATTCCACTCCTAGTTATATGCCCAAGAGAAATAAAAACACATGGTCATACAGAAACTTGTACACAAATGTTTATATCAGTATTATTCATAATAGACAAAAGACGGAGACAACCCAAATGCCTATCAACTGATGAATGGGTAAACACAATGTTGTACATCCATATGCAATGGAATATTTACTCAACCAAAATGAGTGAACCCTAATGTAAACTATGAACTTGGATTGATAATTATGGGTCCATGTTGGTTCATTGATTGTAATAAGTGTACTACACTGATATGGGATTGCTGACGGCTGGAAAGGCTGTGGGGGAGAGGAAGTGGTATATGGGAACACTTTGTACTTTCCACTCAATTTTGCTAGAAACCTAAAATTGTTCTAAAAATCCTAAAAGTTTTTTTAAAGTAAAAATAAAAGGAATGAAGTATTGATACATTCTATAACACAAGTGAACCTTGAAAACATTAAGTCAGTAACAAAAAACCATACATTGTAGGATTTCATGTATATAAAATATCCAGAACAAGGCAATGTATAGAGATGAGAAGCATATTGGTGGCTTTCTAGGGCTGGTGCAGGGGAGAGGGTGGAGAGAAGAAAGTGGGTGGTAGCTAAAGCATGCAGGATTTCTTTCTGGAGTGATGAAAATATTCTAAAGTTGACAGTGGTGAATGGTGATGGTTGCACATACCTATGCACTAAAACCCTTGAATTGTATACTTTAAGTGAGTAAATTGTATGATATGTTAATTATATCTCAATAAAGTTAGTAAGAAAAAGACATTATTGGGACAACTGAAACTAAATGTGCATGGTGGACTAGAAAGTTGTGTTAATGTTAAAACTTTCTGATTCTGATAATTGCAAAAAACTTAATGGACATCCCTATAAGGTACTATCATTATTCCATTATATGGATGCAGAAACTGAGGCATAACAAGGTCAAATTACTTGTCCAGGGTCACACAGCAATGTAAGAGCCCTTAGTTTTTACCTCCTCTTTGCTTCTCTTGGCACCCTGGTCTTTTCCTTCATAACACTTATCACAATTGATAATTTTACATGTTTTGTTCTGCATGATGATAAGCTCCTTGAAGATAGAGACAGGTCACCTCTGATTATCACTTCTCCATATATTTAAACAAATATTTATTGAGCCTACTATGAGCCAGGCCTGTATGCCCAAAGGTCAGTGAGGATATTCTAGTACAGGGCTTGGCTCATAAGTGGATGCTCAACAGATATTAGTAGCTTGAATGGAGGGGTAGATAAGTGTATGAATAGGTAAATGGATGGATGGATGGGCAGATGGCTGTGTGAATAGGTAGATAATTGGATGAGTGGATGGATGGATGAATGGATGGATGGATGAGTGGATGGATGGATGGATGGATGGATGGATGGATGGATGAGTGGATGGATGAATGGATGGATGGATATGTGGGAACGGGTAGATAGATGGATGGATAGCTGGATGGATAGGTGGATGTGTATGTGGATGGACAGATGAACGGGTGGGTGGGCAGGGTACCCGGGTAGGTGCATAAGAGGAAAGGGAGCTTCTGGGAAAAGGCTGACTGGGCTTACCCAGGCACAGTACCTAGAGTCATCCTCCTTACCTAGCTATCTTCCCCCTCCTACCTCAGCCTCTACCCAGGTCCCCAACTCCAGGCCCATCACATCCTGAGAAACACACCCACTGTACAGCCCCTCCTTTCTTCGTCCACCAAGGCTGTCTAAATCATCCTTCAAGGCCTTGCCAGGCCCCACTCCTCCAGGAAGCCTTCCTAGCTCATGTGGTCTGCTTCTCTTCTGCACTCCTAATTCACAATATTGATGTACAACCCGTATCATCATATCAGTCATCCTGAATAGATGCTCCTGAAATACAGACCTGGAGCCTGGGAAGGGCAGGGCCCCCTCCTGATCTGCTGTCCCATGGGCTGGTCAGTGACAGGCTGGGGGAGAAGCCACTGCATTGACTATAAGGCAGGAGTCACAATCTCTCCCTGGATGGAGAAGGAGGACCCGGGTGAAGCCCTCGCTAGGGGCACAGGCAGGAGGAAGATCTCAGCCATGCCAGCTTCAGAGGGACTCCTGGGCCCTGCCTGGGGGAGGCTGGGCCCAAGCCCGACCCTCAACCAGGCTGGGGCTGGGCTGAGCTGGCAGGAGGACGCAGGCAGGCCGGAGGCTGTGCAAGTGCCTCCCTCCCCTCCCCAGCCCAGCCCGACCAGCCCCCAGGCAGGCTGGAGGCCTGTTTGCCTTGGCCCTGGGCCAGGGCCGCCCCGCCAGTGAGTAATGCGTGAGGACCGCCTGGCTCCAGTTCAAGGGAAACGGGCTGGAGACGAGACGGGGCCTCCTAGGCCTTCATGGGGCTAGGTTCCGGGGGTGGCTTCCCAGAAAGTGCCTGCCGAGGCTGCATTGGGGCCACTGCCAGGCCAGTCGCCCTCCTTCCCCTCTTTCCATCCCCCTTTCTCCCTTTCCTCCTCTGTAGAGACCGAGGGAAGGCAGATCTTGAGCTCCCAGAAAAAGATCATTAGGCATGGCCCAGGACCCAAGGAGAAGGAGCTTGCCAGGACCCCAGCCACCTACCCTGCACCCCTAACAGAGCCAGTCAGTCCCTGGTCCATTAACCCACACTTTCTGAACACCCAGCCTCTGAAAGGCAAGGACTTGCTGTCAGGGAGAGCATGCGAGTTCAGGGTATGGGGCATGAGCAGCTCAGAAGCTCTCAGTGCTGGTCCTAGAAGCTATGGTGCTGGACGAGGTCTCCCTATTTATCTGCCCACATTCCAGGGCTCCTGATGAGGACGCTGCAGCCCAGAGAAAAGCATGAACTTGCCCATGCTGCACAGTGAGTTAATTGCAGCAAGGTACGAACTCAGACCTCTTGTCCATGGGACTGTAAACCCTGCTGCCCTGAACAGTGGCCTTCTCTTTCAGCCTGCGTGGCTGTCATGATGAAGCGACACTGCCTAGGATGGTTCTATTTTTCAGCTGCATCCTCCTGGAGCATTCCCCGGGGTTCTGTAACTTTGCGACTCTGCCCTTGCTGAGTGGTATCTTTCTGCTTAGGACCTAAGTGACCACCTGGGTGGAGAAGACACCATGGTCATCAACACCTTTCGGAGGCTCAGAGATTCCCAGCCCTCTGGGAGATTTTGCAGCCAACCATGCCCCTGTGCCTCTCCAGGCCTCTATCCGTGATCAGTCTTCCTAGCTGCAAAATACAGAACATTATTCTGGCTGAGTTAAGCACAAAAGAAAAGTCACGAGGGGATCCTGGGTAGGTCACAGAATCAACAACAAGCCAGAGAACTTCTTCACAGCAGGGGTGTCTGCCAAACCACACCACGGTGCTGGCCTTCTGAGACCCGCACTGGCCCTGCCACAGAGCCCCAGAAGGCTCCTCTCTTTCCACTGACATCAGCACTAGACACCAAACACTGGACGCTGCTGTTGGCCTAGCCATCCCTGCTGTCCCCTAGAAATAGGATGTGACCACTGTCTAACCCTGGAATGATTCTCCTACATCCCTGCTTCTCTCTTCCCAGACCCTGATCCCAAGAACAGGTTGGGGGCATCTGATTGGCCAATCCCAGGGCACATGCCTGTACTTGGTCACTAGGGAAGCTCGGAAAGCAAGCAAGTATCTTGCTCATTATCCTCTCAATAAGACTCAGTTAAGGGCTGGGCACAGTGGCTCATGACTGTAATCCCAGCACTGTGGGAAGCCAAGGCGGGTGGATCACTTGAGGTTAGGAGTTCGAGACCAGCCTGGTCAACATGGTGAAACCCTGTCTCTACTAGAGCTACAAAAATTAGCTGGGCATTGTGGTGCTTGCCCGAAGTCCCAGTTACTCGGGAGGTTGAGGCAGGAGAATGGCTTGAACCCAGGAGGCGGAGGTTGCAGTGAGCCAAGATCCCGCCACTGCACTCCAGCCTGGGTGACAGAGTGAGACTCCGTCTCAAATTTTAAAAGTAAAAATAAAAAACAAACAAAAACTAAACAAAAAAAGACTCAAGTAAGAAGAATTCCCCCAAGCCAGGTAGAGAGCCAGATATCAGTAGGCTAATCCACAAAAACAAATATCCTCTCCATTTCATTCCCCCACCTCCAATTCTTTGTCCATTTCATTATCTGCCCAGACTTTCGAAGTGAATGTATGTAGAGAAGTGTGTTGCTGAAAGAGCTTTGGGGTTCAGCATCTAATTGCACTATGTCAGTGAAATTCTTAGCCTAGGGCATGGCGCTTAATAGGTATTGAACAAAGTCAAGCTCTCCTCCCAGAGGAGCATGCAGATGGACGAGCTGAGGTAAGGTGGCCTGTAGCTCTGCTAGTTGGCCACAGGATCTGTCCTGGGTTACTTGACTCCTCTCTCTGCTTTCCCATGGCAGACAAGGACAGGGATTAGAAGAAAGTGTCACATAAAGTGCTGTAGGACATGATTCATTCCAACAGAAGAGACTGGAAGCCTTCTTGAAGGAGTAGATGTTTGAGCTGGACATTGAAAGAACAGATGGGTTTCATCAGCTAGAGAGCAGGGAAATGCATTTCAGGCCAAGGGGCCTGTGTGAAGATGTGGAGATGTGGAAGTACATGCTTTTCACAAACGAAATAACTCAATGCTGGATGTTACAACACACCCTCTGCCCTAACTAGAAGTATGGATCAGCAGGGGACAGCATGCAAATCGAAAGGGTGCCCAGGAGGCCGCTGAATTGTTCAAGTCAGAGGCCAGGAGTTCAAGTCAGAGGCCAGGAGTGCCTAAGCTGAGGCAGTGCCAGCAAAACAAAAACAACTTTACACCCAAAAATTTCCATTCAAGGGACAGAGGAAAAACACATGGGGAAGAGCAGAGGGGAATGGAAAGAATGTGACTATCTTTTTAGGCATTTTTAGGCAGGTGGCTTTTGAGGTGCTGGATTCAGTTATCAGGGTCCCTTTACACAATGGAACCAAAAATCATCAAGAAAGCAATAGGATACAATATTCCCCTGCAGGGGGTTCTCCGTATGATTTGAGGCATGAATGGGCACAGAGTGAATCCCTAATAGGCAAGCTCTGGTAACACCTGATGGCCCCTAAAAAACCCTCCCCTTCTGAACGGGGAGGGTGTAGTTATTTGCAGGGCTTTAGTTTTGCTAAGTGGACTCTGCAAGTCCAGGGCCAGAGTGGAATTGCTGAGACAACAGAGCAGAGGCTGAAGCTGCCAGTGGGCCCTTCTTCCCTTGCCTCTTGCCCTGAAGCCCTTGGTTATGCTTAGAAGGAGAAAAAAGAGAAGGAGGAAGGAAGAAAGGAAGGAAGGAAGGAAGGAAGGAAGGAAGGAAGGAAGGAAGGAAGGGGAAGGAGGACAGGGAGGGGAGGGAGGGGAGGGAGGGAAGCGAGGGGAGGGAGGGAAGGAAGGGAAGGAAGACAGGAAGGCTAAAGACAATTGGCACCAAAATGAGGGCCTAAACCAAGAAAGGTAAAGTCATGGGATACCGGTAATGAGGGACCCCCACCAGTAGAAGGTGGAGGGATGCTTCAGGGTGACTGCTGTGCATCAGGCCTATGAGGCAACCTGTCCAGACTAGAGCAGAAGGATGGAGACTTCAGAAGGGGAAAAAATCAAACTGACAAACTATCTGGTAGGTTTAACCTTGAGAAAAGCTATATTGAGAAGTGATTGAAGAGTGTGGAAACCAATGGCAAAAAATACAATGAACTCTAAGCAAATGAAAAGAACCTAAGCAACTCAACTTCAGAAATACCAACACATAGCATAAAAAAATAGATGCAATAATAGTATACTATATGACTCAGGGTGTACAATATGGGCATAGTCATAATAATGTAAGTGTTGGTCACAGATGAGGGAAACAATGTGATGCTGCAAGAGAGTAATCCCCAATTAGGAAGTTACTAGATGATATCTAAAACTGATGTATCAAGAAACATCAGAATAAGAATATTATTTTGAGGCCGGGCGCGGTGGCTCAAGCCTGTAATCCCAGCACTTTGGGAGGCCGAGGCGGGCGGATCACGAGGTCAGGAGATCAAGACCATCCTGGCTAACACGGTGAAACCCCGTCTCTACTAAAAGCTACAAAAAACTAGCCGGGCGAGTTGGCGGGCGCCTGTAGTCCCAGCTACCCGGGAGGCTGAGGCAGGAGAATGGCATGAACCCGGGAGGCGGAGCTTGCAGTGACCTGAGATCTGGCCACAGCACTCCAGCCTGGGTGACAGAGCGAGACTTCTTCTCAAAAAAAAAAAAAAAAAAAATTATTTTGAAATATGGCGATATACAGTAGTACCCCACTATCCTTGAGGGATATGTTCCAAGATGCCCAGGATGCCTGAAACTACAGATAGTACAGAACCCTATATATTTTTTCCTGTGCATATATGCCTATGACGAAGTTTAATTTATAAATTAGATGTGGTAAAAGATTAACAACAGTAATAATAAAATAGAACACCTAAGACAGTGTCAGCATCACTACTCTTGGGCTTTGAGGCCATCATTAAGTAAAATAAGGATTACTTGAACATAAGCACTGCAATACTATGACAGTTGCTCTGCTAACTGAAACACTACTAAGTGACCAATGGGTGGGAAGTGCCTACAGCATGGACACGCTGGACAAAGGGATGATTCACGTCCTGGATAAGACAGAGTGGGACAACACGAGATTTTATCCCACTACTCAGAATGGCACACAATTTAAAACTTATAAATTGCTTCTTTCTGGGATTTTCCACTTAATATTTTCAGACCATGGCTGGGCACACTGGCTCACGCCTGTAATCCCAGCACTTTGAGAGGCCAAGGCGAGCAGATGGCTTGAGCCCAGGAGTTTGCGACCAGCTGGGGCAACATGGCAAAACCCCATCTCTAGGCAGGATGCAGTGGCTCACGCCTGTAATCCCAACACTTTGGGAGGCCAAGGTGGGCGGATAACAAGGTAAGGAGTTCGAGACCAACCTGGTCAACATGGTGAAATCCCATGCCTTACTAAAAATACAAAAAAATTAGCAGGAAATGGTGGCACATGCCTGTAATCTCAGCTACTTGGGAGGCTGAGGTGGGAGAATCATTTCAACCTAGAAGGCAGAGGTTACAGTGAGCCAAGATTGCACCACTGCACCCCATCCTGGATGACAGAACAAGACTCTGTCTCAAAAAAAAAAAAAAAAAACTCTACAAAAAATACAAAAATTAGTTGGATGTGGCGGCACACGCCTGTAGTTCTAGCTACTCAGGAGGCTAAGGTGGGAGAATCCACTGAGCCTAGGAGGTTGAGGCTGCAGTGAGCTGAGATCACACCACTGCACTCCAGCCTGGGTGACAGAGCAAGATGCTATCTCAAAAAAAAAAAAAAATATATATATATATATATATTTGAGATAGATAGATGATAGGTACATCACAGCTAACTGAAACAGTGGAAAACAAAACCACAGATAAAGAGGGACTATTGTAACCCATTCTAATGAAATTTACCCCTGAAAAGTAGCATTGGAGAAATTAAGAAGGGCTTTAACATTTTATTTAATACATTCTTGTGTCTTTTGAGTATTTGATGATGAATATATGCTATTTTTACATTTTGATGAATAAAATAGTTTATATATCCCTAAAAAGTTATAATGATAAATACTGAAAGAAACAGCTTGAAAAGTTGAAATGGTTACTTCTGGGGAATAAACCTAGGGTGGGAGAGAAAGAACAGTGGATTATTTTTTATTAAGCCTTTCAATAGTACTTGACTTTTAAAATTTTGTGGATGAATTACTTTGAAAAAAATTTTAAGACAAATGACCACAAAGAGTAACAAACCCAGGGAAAAAGTAGGCAGAGGACATAAACAAGAAATCCACAAAAGAAACAGAAATGTCTCCCAAACATATGGAAAAAAAAATCATCCCTACCAATGATGAACGAAAGCATCAGAGGTAGCTGTGTGTCTGTGAACCTGGAAATATGTTCTCATTACAGCATTAAGTGTGTTTGTGTTACGGAAGGAGCAGTTTACAAAATCATACAATAGTGTCATTTTATAACAATTTAAGCATTCATTCAGCAAATTTTCTGTGAGCATCTATTATATAGTGAGCACATAAAAATGTATTTTTTTTAAAGTCTGAAATGAGTTGTGTTCAGATGTCAAGAAGTTCTCTGTGATGGGTGGCACAAGAGGTGATTTTTACAAAATTCTTCTCCCTTTGTATTTGTTAATTTAGTCTCTAATATTTAAAGGGGGAACATATCTTGCTAAGGAGATAAAAGTAAATAGCAAAAGAAATGAATCACCTATTTTGAGCACTCCCAAAATAAGAAATAAAGCACTGACAATTGGTTTGGATAAGCACCCAATTATTAACTTGCTTAGACACTATAGAGACTGTATCACATTCATTTTGTTGTTGTTGTTGTTGTTGTTTTTTGAGACGAAGTCCCTCTCTGTTGCCCAGGCTGGAGTGCAGTTGCGTGATCTTGGCTCACAGCAACCTCTGCCTCCCGGGTTCAAGTGATTCTCTTGCCTCAGCCTCCGGAAGAGCAGGGACTACAGGCACACACCACCATGCTCAGCTAATTTTTTTTGTATTTTTTAGTAGAGATAGGGTTCCACCATGTTGACCAGGCTGGTCTCGAACTCCTGACCTCAGGCGATCCGCCTGCCTCCGTCCGCCTGCCTCCGCCTCTGGAAGTGGTGGGATTATAGGTGTGAGCACCATGCTTGGCACACATCCATTTTTATACCTCAATCCTCAACAGTATCAGGCACATAATAGGTCTCCCGATAAACAACTGAACAATCAAAACAAGCAGGGGCTTGTGTGGTGTGGTGGTCAGGGGCTTACTATATGTATGTGAGCCTCCAACATGCAAATGGGTACTGATAAAAACTACACAGTGTTAAAAGGATCCACATGAGTGATGCATATAAAGCACTCAGCACCGTGTTTGGCAATAGGCAAGCACTCAAGAAAAGTTGGATGCTACTAGTAATAGTAGTAGTTGTTATTATTGTCATTGCTATAATAGTAGCTAGGACCCCAGAAATTCCACTACTCATGCAAGTGCCCATGTGCAAGACAGTCCCCTCAGCAGTCCTGAGAACAGCAACCTTTCCTTCTTTCTCCTCTTCTTCCTCTTCCTCCTCCTCCTTTTCCTCCTCTTCTTCCTCCTCTTCCTCCTCCTTTTTTTCCTCCTCTTTCTCTTCCTCCTCTCGCCCCTCCTGCTGACATTCTTTCTACCCCATTGTTCACTGACTGCCTGAGAGAAAATATGTGGGGACAGCACAAGCTCAGTCATCACCTGAGGCTGGCCACCTGGTCTCAGGGAGTCCAAAACCAAAACGTGCAACTCCCGTTCCCTCCCTGGGTCACATCATACATAAGGCACTGTCCTGTATGCAGCTCATTAGGTGCTGGAAGAAAAAGAGGAAGGGGACAAACTTAGGGGAAACAAGACTGAATTTTTGGAGGGGGTGGCCTGCCATTGACTCCTCTTTAAAAATATAGACTTTAACTGATGTATAACACTTGTAGAAAAGTGAACAATTTTCACAAACTGTACACCCCATGTAACCAGCCCTTAGATCAAGAAACAGGACATCATCAGACCCTAAAAGTTCTTCTCATGCCCACTTCCTGACATTTAACACCACAAATTGATTCACCTGATTTTGAACTTTATATAAAGGGAATCATACAGTGTGGACTTTTCTGCGTGTGCCTTCTTTGGCCCAGTTACAACTGTGCAGATCATCCTGCTACCATGTAGAGTCGGAGTTCTTTCATGCCCATTGTTGCATGATGTGCACTGTGTAAATAACCATCTACTTTTGACAGACATTTGAGTTGTTTCAGTTTGGAGCTATTATGAATAGTGCTGCTATTAATATTCTTTTTTCCAGCAGTTGTTATTTTATTTTATTTCTTTGTTGCCCACGGTCTGTTCACTTTTCTTTTTTTTAATTTATTTATTTTATTTTATTATTATTATACTTTAAGTTCTAAGGCACATGTGCATGACGTGCAGGTTTGTTACATATGTATACTTGTGCCATGTTGGTGTGCTGCACCCATCAACTCGTCAGCACCCATCAACTCGTCATTTTCCTCAGGTATAACTCCCAATGCAATCCCTCCCCACTCCTGCCTCCCCATAATAGGCCCCAGTGTGTGATGTTCCCCTTCCCAAGCCCAAGTGATCTCATTGTTCAGTTCCCACCTATAAATGAGAACATGCGGTGTTTGGTTTTCTGTTGTTGCGATAGTTTGCTGAGAATGATGGTTTCCAGCTGCATCCATGTCCCTACAAAGGACACAAACTCATCCTTTTTTATGGCTGCATAGTATTCCATGGTGTATATGTGCCACATTTTCTTAATTCAGTCTGTCACTGATGGACATTTGGGTTGATTCCAAGTCGTTGCTATTGTGAATAGTGCCGCAATAAACATACGTGTGCATGTGTCTTTATAGCAGCATGATTTATAATCCTTTGGGTATATACCCAGTAATGGCATGGCTGGGTCAAATGGTACTTCTAGTTCTAGATCCTTGAGGAATCGCCATACTGTTTTCCATAATGGTTGAACTAGTTTACAATCCCACCAACAGTGTAAAAGTGTTCCTATTTCTCTACATCCTCTCCAGCACCTGTTTTTTCCTGACTTTTTAATGATTGCCATTCTAACTGGTGTGAGATGGTATCTCATTGTGGTTTTGATTTGCATTTCTCTGATAGCGAGTGATGATGAGCATTTTTTTCACGTGTCTGTTGGCTGTATGAATGTCTTCTTTTGAGAAATGTCTGTTCATATCCTTTGCCCACTTTTTGATGGGGTTGTTTGTTTTTTTCTTGTAAATTCGTTTAAGTTCTTTGTAGGTTCTGGATATTAGCCCTTTGTCAGATGAATAGATAGCAAAAATTTTCTCCCATTCTGTAGGTGGCCTATTCACTCTGATGGTAGTTTCTTTCGCTGTGCAGAAGTTCTTTAGTTTAATTAGATCCCATTTGTCAATTTTGGCTTTTGTTGCCATTGCTTTTGGTGTTTTAGACATGAAGTCCTTGCCCATGCCTATGTCCTGAATGGTATTACCTAGGTTTTCTTCTAGGGTTTTATGGTTTTAGGTCTAACATTTAAGTCTCTAATCCATCTTGAATTAATTTTCGTATAAGGAGTAAGGAAAGGATCCAGTTTCACCTTTCTACTTATGGCTAGCCAATTTTCCCAGCACCATTTATTAAATAGGGAATCCTTTCCCCATTTCTTGTTTTTGTCAGGTTTGTCCAAGATTAGATGGCTGTAGATGTGTGGTATTATTTCTGAGGACTCTGTTCTGTTCCATTGGTCTACATCTCTGTTTTGGTACCAGTACCATGCTGTTTTGGTTACTGTAGCCTTCTAGTATAGTTTGAAGTCAGGTAGCATGATGCCTCCAGCTTTGTTCTTTCGACTTAGGATTGTCTTGGCAGTGTGGGCTCTTTTTTGGTTCCATATGAACTTTAAAGCAGTTTTTTCTAATTCTGTGAAGAAACTCATTGGTAGCTTGATGGGGATAGCATTGAATCTATAAATCAACTTGGGCAGTATGGCCATTTTCACGATATTGATTCTTCCTATCCATGAGCATGGTATGTTCTTCCATTTGTTTGTGTCCTCTTTGATTTCACTGAGCAGTGGTTTGTAGTTCTCCTTGAAGAGGTCCTTTATATCCCTTGTAAGTTGGATTCCTAGGTATTTTATTCTCTTTGAAGCAATTGTGAATGGAAGTTCATTCATGATTTGGCTGTCTGTCCGTTACTGGTGTATAAGAATGCTTGTGATTTTTTTTTTTGAGACGGGGGTCTCACTCTGCCGCCCAGGCTGAAGTGCAGTGGCCGGGTCTCAGCTCACTGCAAGCTCCGCCTCCTGGGTTTACACCATTCTCCTGCCTCAGCCTCCCAAGCAGCTGGGACTACAGGTGCCCGCCACATCGCCCGGCTAGTTTTTTGTATTTTTTAGTAGAGACAGGGTTTCACCATGTTAGCCAGGATGGTCTCAATCTCCTGACCTCGTGATCCGCCCGTCTCAGCCTCCCAAAGTGCTGGGATTACAGGCTTGAGCCACCGCGCCCGGCCGAATGCTTGTGATTTTTCCACATTAATTTTGTATCCTGAGACTTTGCTGAAGTTTCTTATCAGCTTAAGGAGATTTTGGGCTGAGACAATGGGATTTTCTAAATATAGTCATGTCATCTGCAAACAGGGACAATTTGACTTCTTCTTTTCCTAACTAAATACCCTTGATTTCTTTCTCTTGCCTGATTGCCCTAGCCAGAACTTCCAACACTATGTTGAATAGGAGTGGTGAGAGAGGGCATCCCTGTCTTGTGCCAGTTTTCAAAGGGAATTTTTCCAGTTTTTGCCCATTCAGTAAGATATTGGCTGTGGGTTTGTCATAAATAGCTCTTATTATTTTGAGATATGTTCCATCAATACCGAATTTATTGAGAGTTTTTAACATGAAGGGCTGTTGAATTTTGTCAAAGGCCTTTTCTGCATCTATTGAGATAATCATGTGGTTTTTGTCTTTGGTTCTGTTTATATGCTGGATTACGTTTATTGCTTTGCGTATGTTGAACCAGCCTTGCATCCCAGGGATGAAGCCCACTTGATCATGGTGGATAAGCTTTTTGCTGTGCTGCTGGATCCGGTTTGCCAGTATTTTATTGAGGATTTTTGCATCGATGTTCATCGGGGATATTGGTCTAAAATTCTCTTTTTTTGTTGTGTCTCTGCCAGGCTTTGGTATCAGGATGATGTTGGTCTCATAAAATGAGTTAGGGAGGATTCCCTCTTTTTCTATTGATTGGAATAGTTTCAGAAGGAATGGTACCACCTCCTCCTTGTACCTCTGGTAGAATTCAGCTGTGAATCCATCTGGTCCTGGACTTTTTTTGGTTGGTAGGCTATTAATTATTGCCTCAATTTCAGAGCCTGCTGTTGGTCTATTCAGGGATTCAGCTTCTTCCTGGTTTAGTCTTGGAAGAGTGTAAGTGTCCAGGAAATTATCCATTTCTTCTAGATTTTCTAGTTGATTTGCGTAGAGGTGTTTATAGTATTCTCTGATGGTAGTTTGTATTTCTGTGGGGTCGGTGGTGAGATCCTCTTTATCATTTTTTATTGCGTCTATTTGATTCTTCTCTCTTTTCTTCTTTATTAGTCTTGCTAGCAGTCTATCAATTTTGTTGATCTTTTCAAAAAACCAGCTCCTGGATTCATTGGTATTTTGGAGGGTTTTTTGTGTCTCTATCTCCTTCATTTCTGCTCTGATCTTAGTTATTTCTTGCCTTCTGCTAGCTTTTGAATGTGTTTGCTTTTGCTTCTCTAGTTCTTTTAATTGTGATGTTAGGGTGTCAATTTTAGATCTTTCCAGCTTTCTCTTGTTAGCATTTAGTGCTATAAATTTCCCTCTACACACTGCTTTAAATGTGTCCCAGAGATTCTGGTATGTTGTATCTTTGTTCTCATTGGTTTCAAAGAACATCTTTACTTCTGCCTTCATTTCATTATGTACCCAGTAGTCATTCAGGAGCAGGTTGTTCAGTTTCCATGTAGTTGAGCGGTTTTGATTGAGTTTCTTAGTCCTGAGTTCTAGTTTGATTGCACTGTGGTCTGAGAGACAGTTTGTTATAATTTCTGTTCTTGTACATTTGCTGAGGAGTGCTTTACTTCCAATTATGTGGTCAATTTTGGAATAAGTGCGATGTGGTGCTGAGAAGAATGTATATTCTGTTGATTTGGGGTGGAGAGTTCTATAGATGTCTATTAGGTCTGCTTGCTGCAGAGATGAGTTCAATTCCTGGATATCCTTGTTAACTTTCTGTCTCGTTGATCTGTCTAATGTTGACAGTGGGGTGTTGAAGTCTCCCATTATTATTGTATGGGAGTCTAAGTCTCTTTGTAAGACTCTAAGGACTTGCTTTATGAATCTGGGTGCTCCTGTATTGGGTGCATATATTTAGGAGAGTTAGCTCTTCCTGTTGAATTGATCCCTTTATCATTATGTAATGGCCTTCTTTGTCTCTTTTGATCTTTGATGGTTTAAAGTCTGTTTTATCAGAGACTAGGATTGCAACCCCTGCTTTTTTTTGTTCTCCGTTTGCTTGGTAGATCTTCCTCCATCCCTTTATTTTGAGTCTATGTATGTCTCTGCATGTGAGATGGGTCTCCTGAATACAGCAAACTGATGGGTCTTGACTCTTTATCCAGTTTGCCAGTCTGTGTCTTTTAATTGGACCATTTAGTCCATTTACATTTAAGGTTAATATGTTATGTGTGAACTTGATCCTGTCATTATGATATTAACTGATTATTTTGCTCGTTAGTTGATGCAGTTTCTTCCTAGCCTCGATGGACTTTACATTTTGGCATGTTTTTGCAATGGCTGGTACTGGTTTTTCCTTTCCATGTTTAGTGCTTCCTTCAGGGTCCCTTGTAAGGCAGGCCTGGTGGTGACAAAATCTCTAAGCATTTGCTTATTTGTAAAGGATTTTATTTCTCCTTCACTTATGAAACTTAGTTTGGCTGGATATGAAATTCTCGGTTGAAAATTCTTTTCTTTAAGAATGTTGAATATTGGCCCCTACTCTCTTCTGGCTTGGAGAGTTTCTGCTGAGAGATCTGCTATTAGTCTGATGGGCTTCCCTTTGTGTGTAACCCGGCCTTTCTCTCTGGCTGCCCTTAACATTTTTTCCTTCATTTCAACTTTGGTGAGTCTGACAATTATGTGTCTTGGAGTTGCTCTTCTCGAGGAGTATCTTTGTGACGTTCTCTGTATTTCCTGAATTTGAATGTTGGCCTGCCTTACTAGGTTGGGGAAGTTCTCCTGGATAATATCCTGCAGAGTGTTTTCTAACTTGGTTCCATTTTCCCCCTCACATTCAGATGTAGATTTGGTCTTTTTACATAATCCCATACTTCTTGCAGGCTTTGTTCATTTCTTTTTCTTCTTTTTTCTTTAGGTTTCTCTTCTCACTTCATTTCACTCATTTGACCCTCAATCGCTGATACTCTTTCTTCCAGTTGATCGAGTCTGTTACTGAAGCTTGTGCATTGTCATGTATTTCTCGTGTCATGGTTTTCATCTCTGTCAATTCGTTTATGGCCTTCTCTGCATTAATTATTCTAGTTATCAATTCTTCCACTCTTTTTCCAAGATTTTTAGTTTCTTTGCGCTGGGTACGTAATTCCTCCTTTAGCTCTGAGAAGTTTGATGGACTGAAGCCTTCTTCTCTCATCTTGTCAAAGTCATTCTCCTTCCAGCTTTGATCCGTTGCTGGTGATGAGCTGCATTCCTTTGGAGGGGGAGATGTGCTCTTATTTTTTGAATTTCCAGCTTTTCTGCCCTGCTTTTTCCCCATCTTTGTGGTTTTATCTGCCTCTGGTCTTTGATGATGGTGACGTACTGATGGGGTTTTGGTGTGGGTGTCCTTCCTGTTTGATAGTTTTCCTTCTAACAGTCAGGACCCTCAGCTGTAGGTCTGTTGGAGATTGCTTGAGGCCCACTCCAGACCCTGTTTGCCTAGGTGTCAGCAGCAGAGGCTGCAGAAGATAGAATATTGCTGAACAGAGAGTGTATCTGTCTGATTCTTGCTTTGAAAGCTTCCTCTCAGGGGTGTACTCCACTGTGTGAGGTGTGGAGTGTCAGTCTGCCCTTAGTGGAGGATGTCTCCCAGTTAGGCTACTCAGGGGTCAGGGACCCACTTGAGCAGGCAGTCTGTCTGTTCTCAGGTCTCAACCTCCGTGTTGGGAGATCCACTGCTCTCTTCAAAGCTGTCAGACAGAGTCGTTTGTGTCTGCAGAGGTTTCTGCTGCTTTTTGTTGTTGTTGTTTGTTTGTTGTTGTTGTTTAGCTGTGCCCTGTCCCCAGAAGTGGAGTCTACAGAGACAGGCAGGCCTCCTTGAGCTGCTGTGGGCTCCACCCAGTTCGAGCTTCCCAGTGGCTTTGTTTACCTACTTAAGCCTCAGCAATAGTGGGCACCCCTTCCCCAGCCTTGCTGCTGCCTTGCTGTTAGATTGCAGATTGCTGTGCTAGCAATGAGGGAGGCTCCATGGGCATGGGACCCTCCTGGCCAGGTATGGGATATAATCTCCTGGTGTGCCCATTTGCTAAGACCCTTGGTAAAGTGCAGTTTTGGGGTGGGAGTTACCCGATTTTCCAGGTGTTTTGTGTCTCAGTTCCCCTGGCTAGGAAAAGGGATTCCTTTCCCCCTTGCACTTCCCAGGTGAGGCAATGCCTCGCCCTGCTTCAGCTCTCGCTGGTCGGGCTGCAGCAGCTGACAAGCACTGATTGTCCGGCACTCCCTAGTGAGATGAACCCAGTACCTCAGTTGAAAATGCAGAAATCACCTGTCTTCTGTGTCGCTCGCGCTGGGAGCTGGAGACTGGAGCTGTTCCTATTCGGCCATCTTCGTATATGCCTATCGGTCTGTTCATATTCTTTTTTTTTTTTTTTTTTTTTGAGACAGAGTCTCACTGTGTCACCCAGGCTGGAGGGCAAAGGTGTCATCTCACCTCACTGCAACCTTCGCCTCCCAAGTTCAAGCGATTCTCCTGCCTCAGTCTCCCAAATAACTGGGATTACAGGCGTGTGCCAACATGCCAGACTAATTTTTGCATATTTTTAAGTAGAAGTGGGGTTTCACCATGTTGGCCAGGCTGGTCTCAAACTCCTGAACTCAAGTGATCTGCTGCCTCAGCCTCCCAAAGTGCTGGGATTACAGGTGTGAGCCACTGTACTCGGCCTGCTGCGAATATTCTTGTACATGTCTTTTAGTGAATATATGTGTGCATTTCTGATGCAGGTATGATTCTCTTTAGCTTTGGTAGATACTGCCAAAAAGTTAACCAGTTTATACCCCCAGCATCATCACACGAGAGTTCCTGTTGCACCACGCCCTCACTCCCATTCAGCACTAAGTGGCATACCTTCAAATGAACACTGGCATCTTTTAAATTCTGCTCCACTAATAAACAACTATGAAAATGAATGATCTCCAAAAATGTCTGTGATGTATCATTAAGTGACATAAGCAGGGCGCAGGCCAATATGTAGAATGTGACTCCACTGGTGAGAATTGTGTATGTGAATATGTAGAGGCAGAGGCCAATTCAGAGAGGGGACATATCAAAGTCTCCAGCATGCTCACCTCTGGGGAATGAAGTTGGAGGGCATAATTTAAATGATGAGGTTAGGGCTAATTTTTACTTTTGATATCATTTTTCAATATTTTTAAAATTCAAGAAAAATATCTGTATAAGTAAAATAAAATCTTCCACGCTCCACCCCCCATTACCATCACTCACCGTTCCATTACCTAAGGCTGGCAGCTAGACTCTGTCTTGTTATTTTCCAGCATGCACTCCTGCTCTGGAATTACCCCGGGCAGGGCCTCTGGGCAAGTCTCCTGGGCACTGTAATTTCCCTGGGTGCAGTGTGTCATTAGATTTGGTGCTGATGACATGACGCCCATACACAGTGAATATCACACCCCCAGATTGGACAGGACAGAGGCCAAGGAGCAAGCTCTTCCTGCAGACAGACCCCCAGAGTCTCAAACTGCCTCAGTGGGATCAGGCCTTAGTGTGTTTCTGTCTCGACCTTGAGGAACAGACGCTGGGAAAACTACTCTTTCAAGGCTGCTGCTATCTCTAGCCTCCCCTGGGGACCCAGGGCTCAGAGCAAGGGCTGTGGAGTTAGACAGACCTAGGCTTCAGTTCCACTGTGCTCTCATAGTGAGTCTCTTGCTGGGCCTGCAAGTCTTCACCTGTAAAATGAGCTAATAAGAGCACTTACCCTAAAGACAACAGAACGTAGGCCGGGCATGGTGGCTTACGCCTGTCATCTCAGCTACTTGGGAGCCTGAGGTACGAGAATTGCTTGAGTCTGGGAGGCGGAGGTTGCAGTGAGTCGAGATCATGCCACTGCACTCCAACCTGGGCGACAAGAATGAAACTCCATTGCCAAAAAAAAAAAAAAAAGTACCTTACAGAGAGTGCCTGGCACATACTTAGCCCTAAGTAAACGCAGGTTTTTGTTATTATTATTGTGGTCATAGTTGTCACTATCACCACCACCCCAAGAAGTAAAGTTTTGCATTCACCTTTTGGGAGAAAACAGTATAACAACATGCTTTTTTATTTTCACAAGTGTTATAAAGTAATACATACCCACTTTTCTTTTCTTTATTTTTTTTTGGAGATGGAGTCTCACTCTGTCACCTAAGCTGGAGTGCAGTGGTATAATCTTGGCTCACTGCAGCTTCTGCCTCCCGGATTCAAGCAATTCTCCTGCCTCAGCTTCCCGAATAGTTGGGACTACAGGTGCCTGCTGCCACACCTGGCTAATTTTTAATAGAGACGGAGTTTCACCGTGTTGCCTAGGCTGGTTGCAAACTCCTGAGCTCAGGCAATCCACCCGCCTCGGCCTCCCAAAGTGCTAGGATTACAGACATGAGCCACCGCGCCTGGCCCCATACCCACTTTTCTTGGAGAAAAGGGAATGTGGCCGGGCACGGTGGCTCATTCTTATAATCCCAGCAAGACAGGAGGATCACTAGAGACCAACAGTTGGAAACCAGCCTGGGCAACATAGCGAATCTCCGTCTCAACAAAAAAAATAAAAAATTAGCCAAGCAGGGTGGCGCTCACCTGTAGTTCCAGCTATTTGGGGGGCTGAGGGCAGGAGGATCCTTTGAGCCCAGGAGTTCAAGGCTATGATCATGCCACTGCACTATAGCCTGAGCAACAGAGACCCTGTCTCTAAAAAAAAGAAAAAAGAAAAAAAAGGAATTCACCTGGAAATTAAATTCATATATTTTAGTTGAAAAGTTAAATAGTCATTCAACATTGATCCAACCAATATCAGTTGAGTGCCTTCTGTCCCTTCTATGTGCTGGGCATTGTTCTAGATTCTGGGGTAATGGCAGTGACCAGAGCCAAGTCCCTGCTATCACAGAACTCACACTCTGCTAGGCGCCTCTGACAACAGTCAAGCCAACAGATGTATAATAAAATATCAAATATAGGCCAGGTGCAGTGGCTCACACCTGTAATCCCAGCACTTTGGGAGGCCAAGGCAGGCGGATCACGAGGTCAAGAGATCAAGACCAGCCTGGCCAACCTGGTGAAACCCTGTGTCTACTAAAAATACAAAATTAGCCAGGCATGGTGGTGTATGCCTGTAGTCCCAGCTACTTGGGAGGCTGAGGCAGAAGAATCACTTGAACCTGGGAGGCAGAGGTTGTGGTGAGCTGAGATCATGCCATTGCACTCCAGCCTCGGCAACAAGAGCAAAACTCTGTCTTTAAAAAAAAAAAAAAAGGCAAATGTGTATACAATACAGTAAGTATAGTGTCAACCATCAATATGAAGAAAATTCAAGCAGGATAGGCGAGAGTAGCTGGAGTGTTCAGTGGAGCCGGAGCTCTGCTCTGAGCCTCTCTCTCTTTGCCCAGAGGGTACTGGTTTTGGCCAGGTTGAAGTGGCCCCTGGCCTGGCTGGAGCTGTATCCTGAGGAGATGAGGTTGAAGAGAAGGTGAAGAGCTGCTTCAAAGACGATGTAGCTGAGGAGCAGGCAAGGGCGGGGTTTCATCAGAGAGGAGCCCTGGACCAGGTGGGAGACTGTGCCCTTGGAGGACACCCAGTGGCAGTCCCTCATGGGGCATCACTGGAGAGGCACTTCATGCCAATTACAGCAGATATTTACTCATCACCTACTATGAGCCCAGTGCTGGGCTTTGTACTATGAAAGGATTCAAGTAAGCAAGAGAGCTGGGCTGGTGCCTGACTTCAAGGAGCTTCCAGATGCTGGAGATACAAGACTCAGCTCCATAAAGGAAAGAAGCAGGCCAGATTCTGCAAGGGACTGAGTGTGGGGCACAGGTCACATAATCATCTGGATAGGCAAACCTCCAAATCTCAGCCACAAAGAAAAAGTTCCACATTCAAACAAAGCCTGCAGCGGACCCAGGGGCTCTCTGGAGCAGCAATTCAGGATCCAAGCGGTTTCCATCTCTGTCTCCATCATCCTAAAACATATCTTCCAGGTCCCTGTGGCAGAGGGAGAGAGAGAGCTGGGTGACCCTGCACCAGTTTTTCAGTGCTTTAGCTTGGAAGTGTTGCATGGCACTTCTCATAGCCCATTGGCCAGAACTGGTCACACGGTCCCAAACAAACTGCAAGGGAGGCTGGAAAATGAGGGAAGTGCATAAGTATTCCCTGGGAATAAAATGTCTCGACCCCAGGTCACTCATTACTGCTGGGATCTGGGCAGGCTGAGTGCAAGACCTGGAGTTTGAAATGGGCATGGGACAGAGCGGTGAGCACCAGGCTTTGGATAAAAGAGCCCTGGGTTAGGCTTAAGGAAAACTGCTTGGCCACCTCTTGGCTGGGTGACTTGTGTAAATCGCTCATCTCTTTTAGCCTCCGTTTCTTCTAAAATGGGGGTAGTCAGAGCTCCCATCCAGAATCATTAGAGGAACGTGTATGAAAGGGCTGTCTGCACTGCAGAGAATGGATTCAATATAGTTGTCTGTGACACATCTCTATTTTCTTTAAGGTTCAAAGCAGTCCTAATATACACACTTTATTTCTGTCCCCAGGGCTTCTGTGTCCCACTGATCTTACCCTTTTCCACCAAAGTGCCCATGGCAGAAGAGAAACTGCCACAACCTGGAGCCACCACTTAAAGCAACCACGTGTCCTTGAAGTGTCTTGATTTTTCTCAACAATTCAGGTCAAGTTTGCATTCTACTACGTAAGATATAAGGGCTTATGGTAGAAACAATTGTATTCCTTCTCCCCCTAAGCTTCCACTAAAATGGCAGCTCCAGGCTTAGCAAGAGCTTCCCCTGGCACCTGGGCACATGTCCGTGGCAGACTCTGCCTCTCAAATTCCCAGGAAGGAGAGCACAGATTCCCTAGGAAGAGGCTCCCAGCTCTCCCAGTACTCCGCGGCTCTCACAGCTGTTTAAATGGACCCTGCAGTGGACCAGCCCCAACCCAGGCAGCGTGCCCCTGCCCAGCCTCTCACCCCCAGCCCAGCCAGGAAATTGTCCCTGAATTAATCAAAGCACTTGCACTAGTCCCAACTCACCAGAGTCCTCCTCCAGCGGCCACTTTGTGTTGGGTAGATTAATTGCAGCTGGGGGAGGGGAGGGAATCCATTTTTAGAAAATCATTACTTTCAGAAAGAGAGCGGGGTGCTTCTGGCTGGGGGAAAACTGCTGAGTTAGCAGCTCAGGCCTCCTGCTTGAGAGCCACCAGGAAACAGGGGACTGTGCAGGCTGCTCCTGGCTCCAAGGGTGGCAGCCTGGGCCCATGCACCCCTCCTCCTGAGGCACCCCAACCCTGCAGCCCTGGCTGCTGCTGGTCTTTGCTTCCTGCCCTGGCCTGGGCTCAGCGGTTGGATGACATTCTGAGCAGGAAGGAATCGCTTCAATATTGGCCACCCCTCTACTATCCATGGACTGGCTTTCCGACTGTCTTCCCTCACTTGCTGCAAAATCCACCACCCAGAGGGCACCACCGGCCTCTGACTGCAGCTGCGGGATGAAAAGAAGGGTGGGGCCCCCTGATCACGGCTGGTTTCCTTGGATTGAGTATCTAATAAAGTATCAGGCCGGGCGCGGTGGCTCAAGCCTGTAATCCCAGCACTTTGGGAGGCCGAGACGGGCGGATCACGAGGTCAGGAGATCGAGATCATCCTGGCTAATACGGTGAAACCCTGTCTCTACTTAAAAATACAAAAAACTAGCCGGGCGACGAGGCGGGTGCCTGTAGTCCCAGCTACTCGGGAGGCTGAGGCAGGAGAATGGCGTAAACCCGGGAGGCGGAGCTTGCAGTGAGCTGAGATCCGGCTACTGCACTCCAGCCTGGGCGGCAGAGCGAGACTCCGTCTCAAAAAAAAATAAATAAATAAAGTATCTGAAATTGCCCTTAGTGTAGGTCAACATGATCAGGTATTAGCAGTCCCACGTGGTTCAACCTAATTAGCATATGGTCAGCTCTTCACATGAATTTTCTCCCCAATCCCTATTTTAGCCTCACGAAAGTATAATACACACTTTATGCTTTGGAAATTGAGGTTTGGAAGGTTGTGACTTGCCCAAGTGAGTGCTCAAACCCACATCTGTCTGACCTCCAAACCCGTGACTGTGAACCACATCCTATTTCACATCAGGCTCCCACCCCACCTGCCCCCAGCACACCCTCAGGGACAGTCAGGAGTTGCTCATTGAGGGCACACCAGCTGAGCTGACACACAGGTCCTTTGCAGGCCCCTGAGTGTCGGGAGCTTAATAGACCCAGTGAGAAGTCGTTGCTTGCTGTAGGTTTGGGTGCAAATCCAGCTTCCATCACAGGCTGTGCATAGGTGGTCCTGGGCAAATCACTCACCCACTGGAGGGTCGGGCCCTTCCTGAATCAGGGAAGGCCTGCCCACATCCTCTGTGGCGTGGGGGCACAGGCAGCATGACTCTTGGTGTGCACTGACACGTACAAATGACAGGTGGTGTTTCTGTTGCTCAGCAGTCAGAACAGCTTGGTCCTTCCAAACCAGAACTTGTTTTAGAAAAAACATATACCCAACGCCTTGAGCCAGGCCTGCCCAGAGAGATTAGATAACACAGAAGTGATGAAATCTGATGCTATCACTTAACAGCTGGGAGACTGTGGGCAATTCTTTGAACCTACTTATCTGTAGAATGGGAGTGATGATCATGGTATTCACTCGCAGAGTGGCTGTGAGGATCATATGGGACAATCCCAGTGAAAAGTGCTTAGAACACTGCCTAGCAGAGTCAGGACATACTCAGCATTGCCTCTTGATGATGATGATGATGACCATTATTCCCGCCAAAGCTAAGCCCACAGATATGCCTTGTTCATGAGACAAGTCCTGTCTGAGCACCACACCAGGAATTGTCAGGGCAGTGGATCCTAACTGAGACTCCAGTTGAGACCCCAGGGTGCCAAGAGCTTATAGTTCAGCAGGAGAGAGAATCTGACACCATTGATCACTCTTCAGGACAAAATTTTTTTTTTTTTGAGACAGAGTTTCACTCTTGTCGCCCAGGCTGGAGTGCAATTGTGCAATCTTAGCTCACCACAATCTCTGCCTCCCAGTTTCAAGTGATTCTCCTGCTTCAGCCTCCCAAGTAGCTGGGATTACAGGCGCCAGCCACCACACCAGGCTAATTTTGTATTTTTAGTAGACGCGGGGGTTTCACCGTGTTGGCCAGGATGGTCTCGAACTCCTGACCTCAGGTGATCTGCCCGCCTCAGCCTCCCAAAATGCTGGGATTACAGATGTGAGCCACTGCGCCCAGACAGACAGAAATTTTTTAAAGGAAGGAGGCCTCTTGGAGGAAGTGTTGCCTGCATCACATCCCAAAGGATAAGGAGGATAGTAACTGAAGTGGCCGCAAAGCACTTGCTGCAGAAGCACACGAGCGTGGCAGGCCCGCAGCACGGTGCATCCCCCTGCATGCCTGGAACAAAAGGTTGCTGTGTGTGGAGGGCTGGGGGCTCAGGGGAGAGGTTGGCAGAGGTGGATGCTGAAGCGCTACTTTGACCAGAGGTAAGGAAGACCCAGGGAAAACTAACAGGCCCTGAACTAAGTCATGCTAGTGGGGGTGGAGAAAAGAGAACGCTGAGAGAGACATTTGCATTTTATAATTATTGATTGAATGAAACAGGGTAGAGGGAATTTGTTTTTTTATTATGGGGGACAGGGGCAAGGATGGGGAATCCAGGTTTCTGGTTGGGACAACTGAGGCATCTACAGGTCCGAGGGAGACGGAACCACCAGAGTGATGCTGTCGTCCAGGGAGAGGGTACGACCCGGGCAGAGCCTGAGACCGAATTCTAGAAGACACCCTGAAATTTAAGGGGTGAACTGAAAGGAAGGAGTACCAAGAGGCAAGAAAACTTCCTTCCAATGGGGTAGCTTCTCCCCCTACTCTGCTAATCTCAATGCCATCCGAGCTGAAAGTACCACCTCCTCTGCAAGCACCTGTGGCCCCAAGACCAGGCCTCCTCCTGGGTCCTTGCCTTTTCTTCTGCCTGCATTGTTGCTGATCATCTCATGTGTGGTGTCTTGTCCCCCAGCATCACTCACAGGCACCGTCCAGGTCCATGTTACCTCCGTGCCCGCCGCGGCACAGTTCTGGGCACATTGAAGGTGCTCAGGAGATGACTGTGGGTGACGGGCTTGCCGGCAAAAAGAGGGAAGTGTCAGAAACCAGCAAATGCCAGACTCCTCCTAAGCACACCTCTTTCCCCACCATCCAGAATCAGCCATGCAGCCAGAATCCACACACCTCCACCCCTGTTCCAGCCTCTCCTTCCTCCAGATGCCACAGCTTCTGCCTCCCAAATCCAGAGGACTTGCACAAGTGGCAGGGCCAGGAGGAAACGTGGCGGACCACCCTCCCACCTCCTCTCCATTTCAGGGAGTTGTGGGATTGGAGTCACACAGGATCCTATCAAATGAACAGGGCGTGGACCAAGCAGGAAGAACCACTCAGCCCGGAGTCCTGATCTCCCTAACCGCTTACTCTCTTACTGTGTGACCTTGAGCAAGTCATTTCACCTCTCAAACCCTCCATTTTTGCACAGCGTCCTAATGAAGATGAAATCAGAATTCCCTCAAATGCCTAGACATTATGCCTGGCACCTAGTGAAGCATTCAATAGATGGTAGCTACTATTATTAAAGTGCTTCCCGGCATGCCAACACAACTTAGAGCAAGCTAAAATGACTTTGACAGCCCCCAGTGTGGCACCTTCCCTCCCCACCCCTCCTCTGCCACTATCACCACCCTGGAGTTAATTAGAACCCTCCTTGGGCGTTTTCTAGAGATGAGATTTTGCACTTATTCTGGGTTACAGAACTACAATGGAAACAAGTCTCAGTTCAATGATAAAAAGCAGAAAGTGACCAGGCATGGTGGCTCACACCTGTAATCCCAACACTTTGGGAGGCCAAGGCGGGTGGATCACCTAAGGTCAGGAGTTTGAGACCAGCCTGACCAACATGACGAAACCCCATCTCTACTAAAAATACAAAATATTAGCCAGGTATGGTGGCAGGCGCCTGTAATCCCAGCTACTCGGGAGGCTCAGGAAGCAGAATTGCCTGAACCCGGGAGGCAGAGGCTGCAGTGAGCCGAGATCACTGCACTCCAGCCTGGGCAACATGGCAAGACTCCATCTCAACAACAACAACAAAAAGCAAAAGCTACTTTGAGAGGTAGTGGGCTCCCCATCACATGTAAACAAGTTGGCCTGGATGACTACTTGGCATTAACGCCCTGGAGCATAAATCAACAATCAACATGTATTAATATTTCTTGCTACACAATTGTATTGTCATTCCCTTTAATGAAATGGTGGCGCCAGTAGGCTGTAGCGCTTTGGGTCATTTTTTGGCAAAACAGAAAGTTAGCTGTCCTACATTGGCCCTCCAAAAAGCTTTCGTGAAATTGTACAGGCTTATGATATCCAAAATCTTAACCCCCACTTCAAAAGGCCCCGCTTCCTGGATATAAGGTTCAAAAGCCCTTACACAGACACCTGCACGGCCGTTAGTTTCGTACCCAATTTAGACCATCTCTTGTGCAAGATTTCCCGAATCTAAAACATGGCTCAGAAGCGAACCAAGGCAGCCTGATGCAAACACAGCACTGAAGAGGCATTTTGACCGCAAGTGCCACCAGGGCTGGGCTGGGGAAGGGGACTAGTGAACTGTCGCTTAAGTTCCAGCAGACAAGGGAGGATACTGCAGAGTAGAACTTGGACTCTGTGACCTCTGTGGCCCAGGACAGTATTTGGGAGGGAGCCAGGAAGTGGCCTAGTCCCTCTGACCACCACTGACATTCAACCCCCACCTTCATCACCCCTCCAGGGCCTCAGCCCCCAGGAAACTTTTCCTGGAATCCAGTCTGGCAGAGGTATCTTAGGCTCAGTATTTAACGCCAAGCGAAGAGTTGGCAAGAACCAGATGAACCCGGGTTCTTGGGGCTAAATTTCCCCATCCATCCATCCATCCATCCCTAATCTGGTCTCCTTCCCATCACCCTAGATGTAATTCCTTGTCCTCAATTCTACAGGCTTTGAATTATCACCCACCGGGCTCCTGCAGGTTGTCTCCCATTACAAATTCAAGACACAAGGAGGGATGTCTGGGTAGCTGCAGGTCTTTCCAGCACTCTTGAAGACCAGGGTTGTTCCAGATGTCTCTGTTTTGTGGCCCATGTCTCCCCTCCTCCAAGCACTGGGCTAGGAAGACGCCAACTCAACTGAATTTTGATGAATGCTCCTCCCCACTCCCTCCAAGCAGCAGAAGAAAAAGGAGCTGGAGGACAACATGAAATCAAGTGTACATTTTAAAAATCGTTTAATGGAACATAAACTCCTTTAGAAAAACATTCAGCTAGGTGATAACACCCATAGAAAAAAACACCAATTTTGTGTTTATCTTTTTTAATTTGGCATTTGTTATTTGCATTTATATTAAAGCAAAGTGCATCTTTTCTTTATTTTTCTTGTTTATACACATTGCACAATACATAAATAATGATGCTTATAAAACGTCTTTATATTTACAAGTAATAATATATTTATATATAACATAAAATACATTTTTTTCTTTAATAAATCTCAGGGTTTTTTTTCAGGAGTCCTTTCTCAAAGCACTACAATGCTAAATTTCCAATGAGAATGCTTCTCTTGTTCATTTAAACCTTTGTAGTTAGAAAAATAGCTTATGTTAAAGTCTAAACATGCTCATTGAGCTAAGAACAGTGTCAAAGTATCATACGAGTGTATGAGTTGTAGAAGAAATGAAAGAAGAGTTAGGTGTCAGCCTAGGATGGTACCTTGGGTTATGACGGACCAAATCCTTCTTGGAGGGAAGGGGACTGCTAAGCATGTCCCTCCCAGGGACGTCCCCGCTTGCTGGCCCAATAGCAGAGCTCAACACACAGGCTGGGAGCAGGGAGTGCTGAGCCGGTTTTCTAAGTCTGGGAAAAACCTGATGTCACCAGGGCAGGCAGGGGAGAGGCTGAGGGGAGAGGGCACTGGGTGAGCAATACTGTGAGGGGCTGCCCCGGCAGCCCTTAGGAAGCCCATTTCAGGGAGATCCAGGAGCAGATGGCCAAAAAAGAAAGACCTACAATGGCAGGGGCTGATGGGAGGGGAATAAGACAGGGATGAAAACAATTGGTTCTGGTTCAGCCACTAGCAGGCTCGCTGCTCAGAAGCCTGTGGACAGGCCCGTGTCCTTGATGAGGAAGAGGAGGGGCAGGGGCTTTCCTAGGCTGGGGACAGAGCCGTGCTCCTGGCAGCTGCTGGGACCCCTGCCGCCAGCTTGCCCAGGTACTGCCTCTGCCCCACTGAGCATGTCCAAGGAGCACGAGAGACACGGCTTGGGACTGCAAACCTCTCTGCTGGGGACATTCGTAAGAGACACAAAACAAAGCACGTCGTCTCCCCATTTGCCGCTCCTGCACACGCGTGCACACACTCGTAGCCTCACACTCACACACACACACACACACACACTCCTGACAAGTGAAATGATGACCGTCCCCCTTCATACGCTGCATTTGGTGGTGCTTGGATTTCTGCTTCCCCTCTTCCTATCAAGGTGTCCTGCCGATCATACCCACCCCCTCTTCCAAAAAACCCCCAACAATTCTTTTCATAAGCTATTTCTCAAAGAGTGAAACAAAACAGAACACAAACGAGGACGAGAAGAAGAAAACCAACCAACCAACCAACCAACAAACAAACAAAAAACGACCAAAGAGTTTGCATGAAAAGCAAGCACTCAGGAGGAAAATATTAGCAGCAAAGTAGTTTGAAGTGTGGCCTGCTCAGCTCACGCTCTGTCCCCTCCACACGCGGCTACCGGCTGTTGAAGATGACCTCTAGCCAGCACGGGCAGCTGCTGATGAACTGGCGGGTGTAGCACTGGCCCCAGCCCTTCACAAAGCTGATCTGCACGGTAAAGCCCGTCCACGGCTGCTGCATAAACTCGTGGTCATTGGGCCGCTGCAGGCTGTACGCCTTCTCGTAGTCGAAAGCCTTGATGGAGAAACCGGGGAACACTTTGTGTACCAACAGCGTCCTGGAGTCCGGGTTGTCCAGTGTGGCGGACTTGATGAAGATGGGGTAACTGCTGCGGTTGTACACCCACACGCCATCCACCTCCCGCGTCAGCTGGATGCCGCAGCCGATTTTGCTCCGCACCTTCTGCACCAGCTGACTCTTGTTGTCCGAATTGAGCTGTCCGAGGCAAAAGCCATTCCCCTGAGGTAGATCATAGAAGATATCCAGAGAGGGCTCCTGGACACAGTAGAGCCTCCCCACTCTCGTCTTCTCCTCCCAGTATGCCACCACGCACCAGTGTGACCGATCCCCAGGCTCCAGAAGAAGTTGGGAATCTAGAAAACACAATGGCAGAGAGGATTGGTGGGGACAGGCATTGGTGACTACTAGAATGAAGACACCCCCCCACCCCGGTCACCAGCTCATCTCTCAGGACGAGACAGAAAGAAGGGGGCGGTGAGGATAGTCCTGGACTTGCCCAGGCTCTTACAGTCCTTTGACCAGGACCCTGCCTTTCTTTAAGCATAGGAGGCGCTGGGGGCTGCTTCTCTCCAGGCCCCTGCCCGTCAGGAGTCCAGTACACCAGCACCTGTGTCCACCTAGCCAACAAAGCCTCTTCTCTGCAGAGCACAGATGCAAAGGCACCCTTAGTAACTTGGGTGGTCCAGTTTTAGGGCCGCAAAAAGCCTCAGCAACATACTGGAGTTACAGATCTTTCAACTGGATGGAACCTTGAAGGCCAGCTCCTCCAGCCCCTTGTCATCCTGATGAGAAAACCAGGACCCAGACAGCCTGCTGCTGGAGTACCAAGGGATGACACAGCCAGAGCTAGAATCCAGGTGTCTAGACTCTGGGGCCACCTATGCGACGGTCTCTGGGTGCCTGTCACCCAGCTCTCAAATCTGTACCGTGGTCATGAGGGACCTCTTTATCTGGTAAAAATAAAAATAAGAGTGGCTTGGGACAAAAACATCTATATTCCCAATAGAAAAACAAGTCTCAGTGTGTCAGCAGCAGCCCTGTACACAAAGGGTGAATTCATGTCAAAATGCCAAATCACAACGTGCAGACCGGTATTAACCCGGGCTACCTTAACAAAGCTTCCTCCAGCCCAGACAGAAGATTGTGTCTCAAATAGATGTGTTCCCCTTCTCCCCTTCTCTGCCGGCACCCCCGTCGCCACGGGTGCCCCCCCTCTCCCCTCCTTCCACAGAAGCATCCAGAGCCTGCAGGGCGCCCTGCTCCGCCCTCATCCCTCCCCTGCAGGCCCCGCCCCGCTTCCCTACACAGGGCTCTTCCCACAGGCAGCCTGGGGGGCGGGGTGATTCTGGTAAGGTAATTTTCCTCAACAGGCGCTTGGAGGACTTTAAAAGGGGGGTCACACGGACGGAAAGGGAGCCCCGGCGGCGGGCATTCTGACTCCTCCTTAAGCAGGAGCCAGCGGGCAGGCCTCAGACTTGGGACCATAAATCTCCCCAGCCCAGCCAGACTGCAGGAACGCTGTGGTTTGTGGCAGCAGGGTGGAGACCGGAAGTCTTGTATTTGTTAACAAAAATGGGGACAGCAGAGGGGGGAAAGCAGAGGGGAAGGGCCCCATGTCGGTCAAGCCCTTGCCCTCGCTCCCTGCAGCCCCAGCTCCTCCCTCTCGGGAGCCTGGGGGGCACAAAGCAGGGGTTGAGTGTGAGATGTGTTTTGGTGTGGCCTTTGTGTTCTGGAGTAACTGGGTTCAGAGTCAACGATAATGCGCTGCACCCTGCGGGGGGTCGATGGCGGAGGATGAGGCTGCATCCTGCTACCCCAGCAGGCTGTGTAACTGGGGCAGCCCAGGACACCAACTCGCTCCAATTTTTCAGGCGTGTTAGGACCTGGGAACCCACTGGCTCCACTCAGTTGTTTTTTTCTTTTTTAAAGTAGCAGCCAACGTTGGATGGAGGTGCCCATCAGTAAGGCCGTACAAATGTGCACACTGCGGCCTGCTGAGGCAGCCACACACACACACCCTGAGCGGCGGTTCCCTACAGACAACCCCAGCTGGCCTTCCCAAATGCCTGCCCCAACAGCTCCACAAAAAGGGGACACTGAGGTCTCATTCCTTTCCCTCAACCCCCATCCCACTGAAAATCAACACCAGAAAACTGGCCGGTCACCGCCCCCCACGTATCTAGGAAGTCCAGTGCGTGTGCAAGAGTGTGTCCATGATGTCAGTGTGTATGAGTGTGTGTTATGTATGCTTCTGTGTGCACATACGTACTGGAATATATGGAAAACAAGACAGGAACAGGGAGAAGGTGACTCATCAGACATTTACTTGTTTCTGCAAAGTATCCATCAACTGCTAATAAACTTGTGAGCGCTGGCAGTCTTTGAACTTTCTTGCTGAGGGAGCTCAGCTCTGAAGGCTACACCAAAGACCCGAACACCCATGGAGGGAAGGACATATTGGCATCACGTGTGAAGCGGGGGAGAAAGCCCTCTTCTGGGAGGCACAGGACATCCACCCTTTTGGTGGGGAGGAGGGTGTTTTGAAACACAAGAAGCTTTAGCTCATTTTCCCAATTCAGGACAACAAACCTGGCCTGGAAAGGAAGACTCAGGGAGTTGCTGGGAAGGAGGTGGGAGGGAGCTAGGATGGGAGACCTCAGCAGAGCCTCACAATGCTTTGTTTCATGCAGCCGGGACCCATGAAACCGGGCACCAGCCAACAGGAGGAGGAGGGGGAGGAGGAAGGGAGTGAGTGGAGTATGGACCTGAGATCGAGGTGCCCCCATGCCAGGCCTGTTAACCACCTAGACAAGGGGTGGGAGCCTTGTCTGCCAAGGGCGGGGGCCTCTGGGGACAGAGGAAGCTGGGCGGGGACTGGAGCCTGAGACCTGTAGCCAGAGGGGGAAGTGTCAGGTGGGTTTCTGGTTCATCTGTGCAGCCCGCCAGCAATTTGCTGCCAGACACCCCCTGGAAAAAGCCTTTTTCTGCTGAGGTTAATGGCCCAGCCCAGAAAAACTGCAGTGCGTGGCTGTCAGCAGTGCGTGGAGGTTGTGAATGCTGCTTGCTGTGTTTGAACAAGGCCCCTGAAGTCCATTCGGTGCCCTAACCCACCGCAGGGACTCCTGCTTGCTCCTCCCTCGCTGTCCCCTCCAGCTCCCCCCACCAGCAGCCTCTGCCCTCCCGTTAGGACAGCTCCAGTCTCCTCCTGCCCGGCCTATTTCTAAGCACACACAAAAAACGAGCTTTCCAGCAAAACCATTCGACAACAGCAAAGGCCCTTCGAACACACACCCTTGTGTGAACATCACACCTTCTAGGGGCCCCGCACGACATCTCCCATTGCCAGCACAGAGATTCCCCTCTTTGCCCTGAATTCCCCGCCACTTGGGCTCATTTCTGGGAAATGCTCAGCTTCATCTTCACAGAAACACAGTTCCCTGAATCGGGCCCACAGCCCGCACAGTCTCCCCACAAAGGTCTGTGTGGACGCTTTGCTCCCAGGGACTTCCCGGGCCACGTGTCGAGGGGCTGGGAAGTTCAATCAGTACAAGGACTAAGGAAGAGCCTTGGCCTCTCTCCCTGATATTTAACCTCCAAAGGCAAAACTCACAGTCCTTTGTTAATTTCCCTCAGCTTTATAACCTTTTCCGGTATTTTCCACAAACTTCTCCCCCTCCCCAGAAAACTGTACAGGGGCTTGTTTTAAAACAGTGTGTGTTCATTTTAAAGCATCCAAAAGAAAAGCTGTGTTGTAAAAAGCTCACTAATCAGATGCCTGCTCACAATTTTTTCTTTTTATTACAGTGTAGGGAATTTTTGGAGCAACACCAGAAAAATGCTGAATCTGTCTAAAATTCCTTTAAGGTGTTCCCCCACCTCCACCTTCCCCATTTCCCTTAAAGCATAAAATCCTCCCTTTAAAGGGAAGGAGGAGGTGGGCTTTGAGAAGGGAGAGGACTTCAGCCTCTGTTTGCGCTCCAGTTGGGGAAGACCACTTAGCAAGGAGCTCCCTGACTCTCACAAACAGTTATTTAATTACCCGGCTCATGAATGAACAGATCAGACCCTTCCAGGAGACCAGAGGCTCATGAATGAACCTCACACCCCAGGTCTCAATGGCACAGGGTGACCGGGCCTCAAGGCCACATTTTAGGTTAAGCAAGGAACTTTCCCCTTAATTTTTTTTTGAGATGGACCCTTGCTCTGTCGCCCAGGCTAGAGTGCAGTGGTGCAATCTCGGCTCACTGCCAGCTCCACTTCCCAGGTTCACGCCATTCTCTTGCCTCAGCCTCCTGAGTAGCTGGGACTACAGGCGCCCGCCACCACGCCCAGCTAATTTTTTGTATTTTTAGTAGAGATGAGGTTTCACCATGTTAGCCAGGATGGTCTCGATCTCCCGACCTCGTGATCCACCCGCCTTGGCCTCCCAAAGTGCTGGGATTACAGGTGTGAGCCACTGCACCCAGCCCCCTTCTTAAATTTTTAACTTGAAGGCGTCAGGAGAAGAAAAATGGGAGGAGGGAGGAAAGGCCTTGTTCAGTGCCTCAACAATACCATTTCTCGTCTCTACCTGAAGGCAGAGGGCAGAGAGGCAGAGCAGCTCCAAGAACAGCCATGGGGTTCTGAGAACACGGGCAGGCATGGAAGAGAGGCTATACTGGGCCTGATTGGGCCCAGACACACAAAGGAGGTGCTTGTGGGGAGGGGGTTCCCAAGATTCCATTTAGGAACAAGGACAAGCTTGGGGAAAAAAGCCAGCAGAGACATGAACTCCATCAGCTGACACTCCATGGTTAAATGTGTCCAATTGCCAGGGTACCGGGAGCTGGGGTCAAAGGTGCGTGAGGAGGGGTCTCCACCAGCTCTCATCTCTGTGAGGCACTTGGATAATGAAGTAATATTCCTCTGCCAAAGTCCTATAGGGCCACGGGCTTATGAGCCCCCTCCTCTATGGTCCAACATAGCAGAAGGCTGAGGACGGAGAAGTTGGGGAGGAAGAGCGTCTGGGCAGGCGGGGCCGCCTCCTGCAGGCCTCCCTATGCCAATCAGGGGCAAACGAAGGGCAGAAATGTGGACATAGCTTGCACCTGGCAACCTGAGAGCGCAAACATCACCACGCCTCACCAACGCCAGGTCCAGGGTCCTTCCGTCCTCAGGACCCAGGCGCCGCCAACGGTTGCCTCATCCTGTCTCTCCCTCCATATCAGACATCTCAAAGGTTAACAGCACCCATTCCCTGCTCCCAACCCTGTCAGGAAATTGACTGTTCTGATATCAACAAGCCCTCTTCAGGGACAAGCCTGAGATAAAAAGGGACTCCAGTGCCAATCCATCCCATCTATTCTCACCCCAAATCATCATAATTCACAAGGACCCTTGCTTGTCTCTTGTTTTCAATAGGCAAATCCCCCCCCCAACAACCCCACCAAATAGAGACCCGTAAAACTTGCTGAGACATCTGGGCTCACTTTAAGACCCGGGGCCGTCTCTAATCCACCATGCTTACAGCCTCATCCAGAAGAGGAAATAGGACCCCAGAGCTCCCTCAGACTCCTCAGGAAACACAGACAATGCTGGGGTTTAGAGCGAGTTCCTCATGGAGGAAACAAACCAAAATGTTTCAGGTAAACTCTGAGTTACTCAGAAAATGCTGAGGCCCAACCCATCTCCACCACCCCACGCTCCTTCCCCAAACAGATCAGAGGATGAATCCTGGCTGGTGGAAGGCTGACCTGAGAACAATGGTTTTTCTTTTTTTCTTCATGTTTTGCAACATCTCTAGTGAAGTGAGATGGCTGGACTTGGGGGTGGGCAGGGGGTGCCATAGGGTCTCCTTCAAAGGCCAGGCAGCTCTCTGGTTCCCGGGCCCAGTAGGCTTCGTTTCCACCCCTCAGGGATTTCTAGCCATGGCAGAACCCCTGCCCCTGTGCCAACCCCAGAGGTGAGCTGACCAGCTACAAAGTCAGACACACCAACCTCGCATGCAGCCTTGGGGTAACTTCAGCTCATCCCTAAAACAGGGCTCTCCCAAGGCCAGCCTTATAAGGTTGCTGCACCAATTTGATGCAAAAGTGATTGAGGCCAGTTGAGGAGAGTGCTGCACACACGTTGGTCTCATCTCTGAGGCTCCTGGGTTCTCCAGCTGCTCAGAAAATGCCCACCAGTCTTCCCAATTATCTCCATTGCCCCACACCCCTTGGGAGGACAGTTCTGGGCCAATGCCTATACTTAATAAGCATTTACTTTGCATAGGCTGTGTTCCCTAAGTGGCTCATGACAACCACCCTCTGAGGCTGCATACTATCACCAGTCTCTTAAAAAAGGGAGTAGTGGGGGTGAAGCACAAGTCACTGGCTTGTGCAGAGCTATAATTCAAGCCCAGAATATTGCCTGGTCTGAGCTGTGGACACAGGCCTCTAAAGCCACCAAGCCCCACGCTTCCTCTCCAAAGTGTCCTTCAGAACACACTTTGGAAATGCTGTACCAGCTTTTAGAGCTGAGCATGGGGTGCAACTCCCCTGCAGCAAGAAGTAGGGGGTGAAATGGCTTTTTTGCCAGCAAGCTGCTCTGTGACCTTGGCCAAGTGGCTTGCCGTCTCAGGGTCTCAGTTTGACCTGTCCATAAATAATGTCAAGGGGACAAGGGAAGATGGCCCCATGGGCCCCCTTCTGGCCTTCACGGTCTCTGGCTGCACTCTGATTCTCAGTATGAAACAACACTGGTTCCATTTATTTTTACAACCTTCCAGAGAGTAAGAAAACCACTTTGAGGAGCAGGGTACATTTTTGCATTTAATTTGCAACAATAAAACAAAATCAAATCAAAAGGGAAAGGAGGTTTGAGTCAGGCGTTGCTGTGTCCATCTCTAAACCAACTTTTTAAAATTTCAAATAGTCAGAAATGAGTTTTTACTCTGTCTTACTATTCATCACCCTCAAGAGACGGTGAGCCCCCAGGAGAGGATCTCTTTTATCACAGTCATCCTTCCACTGTCTGCCCAGGCTTGGTTCCCTGACGTTTCTCCTCCCATCACCGCCCTCAATGCCACCTCTCCTAAGTCTACATATTTGGCAGATCCTGCTGGTCTAGAACACTAATTAGTGACTGTGTCCTTACAAATTATGTTAAATGATCAATTCCTGGAACTAAAATGTACTCCCTGGCTCCCCAAACTGGTCCCACACCACCTCCCAAAACCCCCAAACATCTGAGTCTGAAGCCCCCAACCTGGGGATAAATGCTCCTAAGAGCGTTTATCTTGCCATGGAGAATGTAATTGAGGGTGGCACAGGGCAGGGGAGGAAAGCCACACAAATCAAAAGCTCTTGTCTGTCTCGCCAGCCAGGCTGACGCGGCTTCCTGTGCCCCAGCATTCAGCCATGCAAATTATAGCGTGTACCCAGCTGCCTGCAGCCACTGCTGTCTGAGGAGGCCCGCTCTGCCCAGGCTCCTCTGAGAGAGGCCTCAGAGGAAGGGTGGGGACTCCAGACCCAGCCAACTCCATTCATAATATTGACAGTAAAGGGCTTCTCTGGCTGCTGTTTAGTGTGCATGCAGCCGAATCATTTCTCAAGTTCGAATTTCCAGATACTTCCCCTCCATGGTGCACCAACCAGGTTCCCACTGTTACTCCCCAAGTAACTCAGAGCAGCTCTCTTCAGAAAGGGGGTTCACATATTAGCAGGCACAGAAGCCCTCAGCCCTGCATGGCATTGTCTGATCAGCTGCCTTCCCTCTGGGCATGACCCTGACACCCCCAGGAAGGCACAAGGGCTGGGACAAGCATGGAACAGAAAGTCTGTCATGTCCAAGAGAGACATCCAAGTCAAGTCTCTTACCTTACCCACCTACCCACCTGCCACGCTGAGAGTGTCAGGAGATTCCCCAAATTCCCTATCTGGATTCCCAACTGGGCAGCTGACACTGAATGCTGATTCTCTCTCTCTCTCTCTCTCTCACACACACACACACACACACACACACACACACACACACGTACGTTAAAGTATCATGAAAATCTTAATACAAACCACTGCATCATAAGCCAATTTTCTAAAAGGACAAAACCCCTAGAAGGACAGGACAGTTTCTCCCTGGTTTTGCAGGTGTGGGGGCTCTGTGCGTGCAAGAAATCAAGCTACTTTTGCCGTGGGCCTCGTTTTAATAAAGTCCCAGGGTACCAGGACCCCTAGACCTTGGAAGGTATCACAGGACCCAAAGGCAGACCCTGCCCTCTCCCACTGCATCCCCCACAGGTCCAACTCCACTCCAGTTTCTAGAGGGTAGGAAAACTGTCTGAAGACGTGGAAAAATACAGTGAGAAACAAAAGTCCTTTTCATTCCTCCCCTCCCCCGGCTCCCCTTGTTCCATAACAATTATGAAAACTGTTGGATGGGATGGCATTTTGAACATTTACTGCATTCCAGCCAATAAATTCCAAAGCAGGATCCGATGGAAAAGATCCCTCCTCTCCGGCAAGCTCCCTCCCTGGCCCCCCTCCCTGTGCACTCCCAGCCCTCATTCCATCTCTTACTTTACAACCCAATACCAGGGCCTGGCCAGGCCAGGGCCGCACTGTACTTAGAGGGAAAAACAACAGTACGACAGCCTGGAGACAGCGTGCAGACTGGAAAAGTTAATCATTACTTCTGTCTGCCTCCGTAATCTAATCTCTCCCGCTTGGACACACTCACTGTTCAGCCATCCCAGCCCTTTCACCCCTAAAGCACCCAGGACCTCCCAGACCCGAGCCCCACTCCCTCTGGCGGGCCCTCCCACTCCTAACCTCCAGTTAGGAGGTCAAGGGAATAAAAGAAGAATGAAAGGGTCCCCCACCCAGAAGCTGCTATCACAAGGCCCTGGAGTCCAACATACATGGCCAGACGCTATGCGCTGGGTGCCCCACCTTTCAGAGCCTCCAGGTCTCCCATAAACATGGGCTCCCATAAATGTGAGCTCCAAATCTGGCTGGTGACTGCAGCAGCCCAGCACTGCCCCTCCCCCACCGTGCAGGGACAGCCTACCTCCTCCCCCCTTTCTCACTCCCTCTGCCCCAAGATTCACCCTCAAGCCCACCCGCAGTCGGTAGGGCTCCCCCACCCCATGTGATCAGTGTGTGCCGACACACGAGTCAAGCAGGCTCTGCCGTTGGCGATGCCTTAAAAAATTAAACACAGAATGACAGTGTAATTTAGCAATTCCACCTCTGGGTATACACCCAGAAGAACTGAACGCAGGGACTCCTACAGTATTTGCACATCCATGTTCACAGCAGCATTATTCACAATAGCCAAAAGGTAGAAGCAAGCCAAGTGTCCATCAAGCACTAAATCAACCAAACACGGGATATTCATACAATAAAATATTATTCAGCCTTAAAAAAGAAGGAAATTCTGACATACCCTACAGCATGGATGAACCCTGAGGCCATTATGTTAAAATAAGCCAATCACAAAAGGACAAACACTGTCTGATTCCACTATTCTATGAAGTACCTAGAGGAGGAGGCAAATTCATAGACAGAAAGGAAAATGGTGGGTGCCAAGTGCTGGGGGGAGGGGAGAAGGGAAGTTAGTGTTCCATGGGAACAAAGTTTCAGCTAGGGAAGATGAAAGTTCTGGAGGTGGACGGTGGGGATAACAGCACAATATGAATGTACTTAATGCCACAGAACTATACACTTAAAAATTGTTAATATGGTAAGTTTTACGTATATTTTACCAAAATAAAATAAAAGAAAAAAGGCCTCGGCTCTCTTAATGCTCTCCTTTGCACCCCCGTAACCAGTCCTCGTAAGCATAGAGTTCCTGAATTGGGGATTCCATGGGTGGGACTGGGCTTCAGCAAAGATAGCGGTCCCCTGCAAATGTATACAAATTGTAGTATATCATGCATTTTTCTGGACAGTCCTCAGTTTTCACCCATACTTGGAAGAGTTTGCAAGTCAAGAGACAGGAAAAACTACAACGTTTTTATTTTCGAATGGAAGCAATCTTTGGCTTCCATAGGGATATCTCATCAATGGGAGGCCATTCCCACACCCCTCAAACCCAAGAGACAAAGATCACAGATCACTGAAGGGACTCGGCAGCCAAGCCCAAACCCTTATTCTGCAGATGAGAAAACTGAGGCCCAGAACACAGAAATGGCTCCTGCAAGGCCATGTGGCCAGCCAGGGGCTGAGCCACTCGGCCTCAACCCAGGAGGGCAGGCCAGCGTCTAGCGACAGAAAGGTGGAGGATGCTGGCCCCGCCATTGTAATTCTCTCCCAGCCCCCTCCTGGGACCACGGCATCCTGGACACCCTGGGGGGAAGAGGAGGCTTTTGAACCTTTGCAGACCCCACGATCCAGGGCTCTTCCCCAGGAAACAGTCCCCCAATGGGGTTTTGATTGTGTCCCCACTGAGCGGGAGATGGGGCCCATCTATTTGTAAGAACAGTATGGTGCACTCAGATCACACTGAGAACTAAGTTTTTAATTTTCCCTCTTGGTTACTGATTCATGAGGGGATGGGGCAGAGCTGGCTCAGAGGCTGCAGTGGGGCTGACCAGGTCCCCAGGCCCAGCTCTTGATGACCCTCACTTAGCCTGTCGGGGAAGGAGACACTTAACAGTGTCATGAGGTGACTGGAAGGTGGGACAGGGGACAGGGACAATCATTGAACCTCCGAGTGAGCCACCCCAGAAAATGCAGAGAGCCAATCTGCTAACGGCACAGTCATATCTTGGCGTCTTATTGTTTTTGTTCCTGTTGAGCGACAGTCGCAGATCAAAACGTAAGAAAGCTATACTGAAATGAGCACACAGTCGCTGGCCTGGTTATCTGAGTTGTCTTCTGGCTGAAAGAAACTCCCAACTTTGCAAGATGAAACTGGAGATGAGACCAGATCTTCCCTTTCTGCTCTGATCAAGCCTCCCAGCAAAAGCAGTGCTCCCTGCCTTTTCTTCCTGGGGCTCCACAGAGGAGCAAGAGTAATTCAATTAGTGAACTCCACACAGCTCGGAAGCCATCGCTTGGCCCCGGGACAGACAGGGAAGGATGAACGTGAAAATGAAACACCCTGGTAACTGCATCTTAGATTATTTCATCCAAACCCAACCCCAGACAGGCCAGGGCCTCACACGCAGGGCTGACACCTCAGAAACGGGCTTAACTTTCAGATTTAAAATTAAAAAGCAAGAGTTTCATCCCCTAGATGGTCTTCATGAGAATCAAGTCCTCTGGAGTTACAAAGGGAAAGTCACTCCTCGGCTTTGAAAACATCCCACTTCCCCTCTGGCTGTCAAGACATCAGATACTGTCTTTCCAGATGTTTCCCCACCCCTTGGCTGTGGTCCACTGAGGAGCCTGGCGCTAGGCTGGTCACTTCCACTCTGTGCTGTGCCCCAGGTCCTACCAGGGTCTGGAGGGTGGATTATAACCACAGCTCCTGTTCTTCCTGCTGTCATCTTACAATCAGCAAGAAGTGGGGTGGGGAGGCAGGCTGGAACCAAAACCCGGGAGACCTACCTCTGTTTCTGTTTATCCATAAGCTTTATCTCAATTCTCAACAGACCACACAACCAAAGCAGAAGCAGAAGTACATGACTCAAGAGCTCTGCCTACTCCAGGGGCCCATCCCTGCACCTCCCCCACCCATGGCCTGGCTTCATGGAGGGACCAGGCTCTTCTGTCCTACAGAAGCTGCCCCAGCCTGCCTCCAGATGGAGGCAACTCATATTCTATCCCCCCTACCCCCAGCTCCATCCCCATGGATTCAACATCACCTTCGGACAAGCCACTCCATCTGCCAATTCTTAATTCTATCCCGGCCCAGGAACTGGTCCTCTGCACAGCACACAGCCTGGCATATCACAGGTGTCAATACATATTTGCTCCATAAACGAATTACAGGGACACACTGGCTTCCTCCAAAGCAGCGGGCCCACCTACTTCACATCTGAGAGAGGGAGGCACATGTGAACCCACCCGAGAGGGGAGCACACCTTCCAAGCAGGGAGTCAGTCAGAAGGACCACGTCCCTCTCCCGGACTCCCTGCGGAGGACGCAAGAGAGAAGCCCTGTTCTGCGCCAGGCCAAGAGCAGCCGCTGTAGCAGATGCTGCTGCAAGGTGTTTCCAAGGCAGGCGCCGGCCCGCCAACCTCTGCCGGCACACCACCTGCCCACAGCATTCTGCTTTGGCGTCCTGCTCTGTTTGGACAAGTTACCCCACCAAGTGTTCAACAATGCTTTTACACACCCCAGGGCCCTTGTTGTGTTATGAAAACAAAACAAAGCAGGCTAAGGAAAACGCTGGGAGGGTGGGGGTGAGCGTGAGTGGGGAGTGGGCCAGCCACACACACAGGTCTCTTTCTTTCTGGTCTCTATCCTAAAGATGGTTCCTTGGCAGCACGGGCCGGGCAATGTCCCATGCCCTGTGTCATTAGAGCAATGACATCAACCAAGAGGGGCTTTAGAAACCCAGAGACAAATAAATGGAACCGGACCTCATCTACACCACTGTAGGGCTGTGACAAGCTCCCTCTCTGGGAGATGCTTCTAGGAGAACTGTATCACCCCTTCCTCCAAAGCACAGCACAGTTACTGGACACAGTTGTACCAGGGGAGCTCCGAGACCCATTTCCCCTCCACTCCTCAGTAGCACCCTAGAAACAGTCTCAGGAAAGTTACAGAACTCCTGCAGGATGAGGGGGACTCGGTGGCTTGAAAATACAAAGGCAGCCCTGAGTTCCCAGCGGCTAAATGCCAGGCGCGTCTGTTAGGAGAAGGCAGTACCGGGGTGAGTAAAAAGGCTAAAGGCGTGAGTAAATTCTTACCTACCCCCATCAAAAAAAAAATACAATCTTTTTTTTGCAAGTTAAAACTGAGCTAATGACACTGGGTGGGGCTCAGTGTTGAGGACTCCGCAGCCAAACCAAAATTAGCTTCCAGCCAAGAGCTGCTTGGCCTTACCATTTGGGGAAGGAAGCTGAAAAAGTCATGAAAGATTCTTTAGTAAAATGGGAAATAAGGCGGCAGTTAACATTTCAACTGAAGGTGACCCTTCTGGTGAAATATTTTTTTTAATAATAAAAATAACATAAAGTTCTCAAACAGCCTCTTTCTTAAAGAAAATGGCTGTGTATACGTTCTCGTGGGAGTGGAAGGGAAGAAAAAAAAACACAAAACAGAACACAGGCTAGCCGTTTCTCAGCCACTACCTTTCAAGAACCACTTTTTTCTGGAGTTCTTCTTAAAAAAGAGGTGACGCAATTTCCTGTCTTGTCCCAATATTTCCTGTTAACCGACAAGGTGAAAGTTATCGCCCTGTTTTAAATAACTATCCTCAACACCGCTGAAAGTCCCTTTTACCAGCCAGTGCCCATCCCGGTTAAAAAATGTCCCCATCTTAGAGTATAAATACGATCATTTTCTACACCTTTAAGAGTTGGCTTCATAAGAAGCCTGTTTCTCTCTACAGCAGATACTGAATCTACAGGGGCAGCTTCCACGGGGATGGCGCTAGTAGCCCAGATCTCCAAGGTGAACCCACAGAGAGAAACAGAGAGGCTGGGGGGCAGCCGAGTCCCCCAAGTGAGCCAACAGGTTTAGGTAGAGTGGCCAGGATCAGGTGAGTGTTGCTTTCTTGGTGTGTTAACCACTAAATTGAGAACTGTGCCTCAGCAGTTAATAATATCTTCCTGCTGAAAATAGCCGGGAGAGGAAGCCTCTGTGTGACAGTAGGCAGGCGGCCAGCCTTGGGGCCAGCCATTCAATACTGAGCGAGAGGTGGTAGGGCCAGTGGTGACCTCCCAGCGGCTGTGCTTACAGTATCCTCTCACGAGGCTCCTGCAAAGGGAGGGCGCCGGGGCCAGTCACCTGCGGCCTCTGCAGTCCTAGAACTTGGGCAAGGACATCACAAGGACTGGGGTCTCAGCGGCCCAGGAAGGGTCTGGATCGCCAGCTTTGGCAGCCAACCTTGGCACCATCCTGGTTCACAGTCACTAGGCTGGGCAGGCCAGGGGGCCCCCGCGGAGTGAGAACAAGCATATTCACTTCCCCCGGCAGAAAAGTCAGGCCAGGAATCAAACCAGAGGGAACTTCCCTGTCTCCCATTTCTGGAACCCACGAAGAAAAACGGAAGGTAGAAGGATCAACACAGATGTGTCTGCTTGCTCAGGTAACACACAGCAGAAGGCCAGGCGTGGTGGCTCACGCCTATAATCCAGCGCTTTGGGAGGCCAAGTTGGGTGGGTCACTTAAGGTTAGGAGTTCGAGACCAGTCTGGCCAACATGGTGAAACCCCCTTTCTGCTAGAAAAAAATTAGCCAGGCATGGTGTTGCACACCTGTAATTCCAGCTGCTAGGAAGGCTGAAGCATGAGAATGGCTTGAATCCGGGAGGTGGAGGTTGCAGTGAGCTGAGATCACGCCATGCACTCCAGCCGGGGTGACAGAGTGACACTCTATCTCAAAACACACACACACGCACACACATGCACAAACACACACACACCTGGGAGGTGGAGGTTGCAGTGAGCCGAGATCGCACCACGCACTCCAGCCGGGGTGACAGAGTGACACATTATCTCAAAACACACACACACGCGCGCACACACACACACACACACACATATCAGAGATCCCAGGCAGGCTATCAGCCTTGCTCCCTGGCCCATCAATGTACTTCCCATGCGACCTCAGGGCTGCCACCAAAACAAATGTCTACCATCATCAGGTCCCAGGCAACTAACCGAAGTCTCTCCAATGTTACTCTCCACAATCATTGTTCCTTATAGATTATCCAAGTATCTGCATGTATTTAAAACCTACCGCTGGCCATTTTTTTGGTCAAAACTGTGGTAAAATACACATACATTCAGAGAACTGTGCAACCATCACCACTCTCCAGTTCCAGAACATTTTCATCGCCCCAAAAGGAAACCCGGTCCCATGGGTCCCTTTTACAATCGCATTCATGACAGCAAAGCAAAACAGTGGACCGTGTACACTTAATAATAGTTTTCTCTCAAATGTTTCTACAAGCAAGCAAAAAACCTATCTGGGAAGCTGAATCCCGAGGCATTTTTGTGTGGTGAGCAAGTCTAGGAACTAGCACTTTATACCTTTTTTTTCTTCTGCCAGGTGAAGACAACTGCTTTGAGGATGCTGCTCCAAGTTCAAGGCCTGGACCGAAGGGAATAAAGACCAGCCTGGCCATCATAATTCTGCAAGGAATTATGGCACAGTAACAGCAATAATAGAGGAGCAAAGAGGCCAGGCGCAGTGGCTCACGCCTGGAATCCCAGCACTTTGGGAGGCCAAGGCAGGCAGATCACCGGAGGTCAGGGGTTTGAGACCAGCCTGACCAAAATAGCAAAACCCTGTCTCTACAAAAAATACAAAAATTAGCTAGGCATGCATGGTGGCACATGCCTGTAATCCAACTACTCAGAGGCTGAGGCAGGAGAATCGCTTGAACCCAGGAGGCAGAGGTTGCAGTGAGTCGAGATCCTGCCATTGCACTCCAGCATGGGTGACAGAGCAAAACTCCGTCTCAAATTACAAAAAAAAATAAAAAATTAAAAATTAAAAAAATTTGAAGAAGAAGCAAAGGAAGCCAAACTTGATCATGAATTCTTCAGCATTTCCTCCTTTTCACTGCTCCACTGGCTCTGAGCTTGCCACGGAGGTCCCATAGGTGTACAAGTCTACGCAGCTACAGCCAGGCTTTGCTGTAAAGGCCTGTGTATGTGTGTGTGTGTGTGTGTCCGTAGGAAGTGAAGGGCAATCAGCGTGCTACAGCGTCACCAAAAGTGACACCACCCGAAGCCTGGCCTTCACCTGGCCCCCTCTCCCTTTGCTGGCCCAGTTCTGCCTGGGGACAGGATGCATGAGGCAGCAGACCATCTTGTCTGGCCGGCAGAGCAGCCCAAATATGCTCCAGAGATTTTAAATGCTGTCACCCTGTATTTAACCCCTGCCTGACTGCCACATTCTTTCCAGGACAAAAGGGGTTTTATCAGTAAGCCCTTCTCCAGGGGGAAGTGCATGACCTGGGGCACTGCAGAAGAGGCGGGGTCCAGGACTGGTCTTCACCAGGGTGTGGGTGTGCACCAGGTGAGCCCGCCCTAGCCCTGACTCATCCTGTTGGCAGGTGTTTAAGGAGAGGCAGAAGGTCTCGAGTTCCAGACTGTCATTTCTCACAGTGGCCTGCAGGGTACTAAGGCGATGGGAAGGAAGGAGCTTGCTCATGGTCACAAGCACCTGTCCACCTGAGTCCCCCAAAGTCCATGCTCATGAGCACTTGGGTGAAAGGCCCATGTGCTTGTGAGCTTAACCTATGCCCCCCACCCTCACTCCACAATGGCATTAGAGATCTCAGTGAAACCATGAGCTGTTTTGTAGCCAGGCATGGGGAGGTGACTTAATTTAAAGGAGGGGGGAGGGACAACATTAGGAGATATACTTAATGTAAATGACAAGTTGATGGGTGCAGCACACCAACATGGCACATGTATACATATGTAACAAACCTGTACATTGTGCACATGTACCCTAGAACTTAAAGTATAATAAAAGAAAAAAATTTAAAAAAATAAAAAAAAATTTTAAAAGCAGAGCAACAGGTGCCCAGGTTCCCAGTTCGCGATCACAATTCCAAGACAATGAATAATTGTTCACGTGCAGCTGATTAACTTTCCTTAAAACAGGATGGAGCAATGTTTCCTACGCTACTTGGTTTGAACCCAAGTCAACTGTGGACTGAGCCAGGGGTGCATTTTCAGATTATACAGGTATTTTTGAAGGCTCTCCTCTGAGACTATGACAGATGCCAGCAGGGATCAAAGAGACGGAGAGAGAAACATTCTTGAATGCTGAATGGATACTGACTCAAGGACGCTTCCATCCCCCAGACTTGGGAACTAGTAGCCACAGATGAATCTTAAGACCTTAGCAAAAGAGTTGGCCACCCTTGGGTTGGAGGCCTGGTGCCGGGTCTCTCCAACAAGTATGACTTTGCACAGCTAAGAGATGGGGTTTCCCAGGGCCCGTGAGCACTTCTGTCTCCACTGCCTCCTACCTCCCTCCTTGAGACCCATGGGAGCATTTCTTTTGAAGTTTAAATAACTACAAGTGGTTGCTGGCTTCCAATCCCTACCTTAACTGGGGAGGTCCATATGGCTGAGGCCGAGCCAGTTCCAGACATTCATACATAAAGGAGGAGGCTAGAAGATGAGTCTGCAGTTGAACAACCTAGAACTCACAAGGGAGATGCTGCTCCCTCAACCCACCCAAACCAGGACAGCAGACAGGCAAAATGAAAGCCCCCAGACAAAAACTCCAGATGGAGGCTGCAAAGATGATAGCTTCCAACAGATGCTTTGCATTCCCAGTGATCCCCGGAAAGCTCTGGGAGCAAATCCTTTCCATTTCCACGACGGATCTGAGCCTAGAGGCTTCCCAGCTACGTAAGACCTCTCAGGTGATCTTCCTGAGCCATGACACATCCACGTCCAAGCAGCGACAAGGGCCTGTTCGGGAGTTGCATGCCTTTCAAAAGACACCCATCCCAGAGGGTCGGGCGCAGACTGCCAAATCACAATGCAGAATCAATTCACAAACTCCACCCACCAAGTCCACAACCTCTTGGAGAGGCCACCCTGACATCAACCCACCCCAGCGACAGGGACCCACCCTATCCCAGAGCCCGCCTGTGGGCATCTGCACACTCTCATGTGTTTGTGCACGGGACTGTCTCTCTGCACGTCTGTGGCAACACCCAACCACCCACTCACCCCCCCCAACACACACACACACATACACACACACACACACACACACACACATCCATACACAAGCCTGCACCCAGCAATCCATCTGTCTCAGAAAGCCAGCTGTCAAAAATGAAAGTACAATCTCCTGGAAGCAAGTCGCTGCCTTCTAAAAATGTCCCGTTTTCCCAGACCGAGGAAACTTGCAGGGGTGGGGTGTGTTTCACTGCAAGTCCCTAACGACCAGGCCTGTCGTCTACCCACCCCCACCACTCCCCCAAAAGAAAGCTGCAATGCTGGAATTCCAACCTGCAGCCAGCAGCCCCGCCCCCAGGCTCCTACCCACCCACTCCCCTTCCTCCCGGGCAGTTTGCAAGGGCGCAGGAAAGGGAAGGGCCAGCCTTGGAGTCACCCCTGCATTTCAGGAGGGGACAGGCCATTGAGCACACCCCACCCCCACCTCCGAGGCACACATTTTCACATTTGGCTGTTTTTTCTTTCCCTTCTTCCCTTGCCAAAAGAATCAAGCCCTGGCTCCTGCTGCCGACCTTCCTCCCACCCTAAACTGAGCCCCATTCATTAAGCCCGCTCTCAGCCAGGGCAGGACAGGAAGGAAAACAGCACACAGGGCCTGTGAAAGAGGCTCAGAGAGGTTATTTCAAGGAGGAGGAGGGAGAAACTCCTCACAGGCATTTTCACTGCTCCCCACCTTGCTGCCAGGCTCCCAACCCCCAACCTCAGTGTCTATGCCCCTTCCCCCATCCAGCCCTGCCACATCCAGGCACTGGCCTCATCCTCAGCAAGGCAGACACACCCAGGCCATCCCCCATGGAAGGATCAACTTCGTGAAAAGGAGGAGGTTTGGGCTTTCTCCATTTACAAAATTCTCTGCCCTGGACCGGGGCCAACAGAGTTCCCTTTTGGAAGGCATTCTGGCTACAAAGAGGACAGCCCTAGGTTTTTCTCTGTGCCCATTGCCTCCCCTCCAGATGCCCCCAAGCCAGTGACATCAACCCCCAAAACACTGTACCCTCCCCACCATGGCCCATTATGAATACACTGCACCAACTCTGAACTGAAAGAAGAAAGAGCTCAAACTTTGAAGCCTTCGGAATTAGTAAATCAAGAGAAGAAATTCAAAACAAATGCTCTTTCCATGTGGAGGGCCCCCTCTTTTTCCTTTCTGCAGCCTTCTTTTTTTTTTTGAGACAGAGTCTCGCTCTGTCACCCAGGCTGGAGTGCTGTGGCCGGATCTCAGCTCCCTGCAAGCTCCGCCTCCCGGGTTCACGCCATTCTCCTGCCTCAGCCTCCCGGGTAGCTGGGACTACAGGCGCCCGCCATCTCGTCCGGCTAGTTTTTTGTAGTTTTTAGTAGAGACGAGGTTCCACCGTGTTAGCCAGGATGGTCTCGATCTCCTGACCTCGTGATCCGCCCGTCTCGGCCTCCCAAAGTGCTGGGATGACAGGCGTGAGCCACCGCGCCCGGCCTCTGCAGCCTTCTTAAGCCACGCTGCCCCTTCAGGGAGTCACTGCTTCTTCCTGGCAGCTCCTTATTAATACCTGTGTCTACAATCGCCTGGGGTGTGAGGGGAAGGAGTTAATGATTGTTTTACCCCCAGTTTCTTTCTAGGACTGGAAGAGCTTTGGGGAACAAAAAGCCTACCCATCGGCTGGGTGCGGTGGCTCACACCTGTAATCTCAGCACTTCGGGAGGCTGGGGCGGGTGGATCACCTGAGGTCAGGAGTTTGAGACCAGCTTGGCCAACATGGCGAAACTCCGTCTCTACTAAAAATACAAAAAATTAGCCGGGCATGGTGGTGGGTGCACCTGTAATCCCAGCTACTTGGGAGGCTGAGGCAGGAGAATTGCTTGAACCTGGGAGGCGGAGGTTGCAGTGAGCCGAAATCATGCCACTGTACTCCAGCCTGGGTGACAGAGCGAGACTGTCAAAAAAAAAAAAAAAGCCCACCCATCTCGTGAGGGCTTCACAGGTCACATGGCATGGGCGGGTGAGGAGGCGCTCAGGATGGCATCTCAGCCTGGTGTCGTCATTTCCTCCAGCAGGGGAGACAGACAAGATGTTATCAATAAGACAAACCTTCCGAAAGGACCTTTTCAAAAGCTGCCACTTCCCTTGCTTATTTCATGTGGTTTGGAGGGGCCGGGGCTCCTCCCTGCACATACAGGGTTTAAAAAATAAAACTATCTAACAACATCCTGAGCGTGTTATTCTGCTGAGACCCTTTCCTCTCATTGGCCTTCTTTCTTTCAAGAACTCTCTCAGCCTTAGAAAGCAGAAAAGATGCAGTTCACACACTGCTGCCTTTTCTCCCCCTGTCCACTCCCACTGTCCTGCCTGAAGCCCCCTCCCTTCTCTGGGTCCCTCTTTTTCCTGCTTAATTCTCATTAGAAGCTTTGAATAAACAATACCCTCAGTCTCGGATAACAGTCAGAGTATATATTGCACTGAAATGAAAACAAACAAAGGTCTCCCTAAAGACGTTCTCAGCAAGCTCAGTTCCTGGAGAGGGGAGCCTGAGAGGGAGCCGTTCGGGAATGAACTTCAAGTAGTCAGAGTAGGCACCCCACAAAAGAGGATGCCCCTCACACTAGAGGATACACCACAACGGGGCACAGCTTCTATTTGAGCTGCTACCCCTTGACCCTACAGGCAAGGAAATATGCCAAATGCCCAAAACTCTGCTGGAATTTGTTTATAAGGTTGTTTTCCCTCTTGCTTCAGCCAGTTCTTAGAAAATCTAGTGATGATACGGTGGGGATGGAAAAACAGGTAGAAATAGGATTTCTTCAGAACATGTAATGTATCCCATGTACATTGCCAGTGAGTTTCTCTAAGTACTGTCCTCTTTTCACAGTCTCAGGAACAACAATGCTCTGGCTACCCAGTGCCTCTCAGCCAGCCCCGTGACTCCTGTGACTCCCCAGCACTGGCGTTCCAGGCCTTCATGCACACCTGTGTGCCCCAAGGAAAACCTGCCCCGCTAGGGAACCATTATAGCTCCCACTGTCGGCAGTGCTCCCACCCTGGTGCTCCCAGGCCCGGACATGTGCTGCAAAATCCTGCAGCAAGCTGGGCTGGGAATCAGAACTTGGGAGGGAAGCCTCAGATCTGCTCTGAAATCCCATGGTACGCTTGGTATCTGTCTTCAACAAATTCCTTAAAGGTGGGTCCATTCCCTTTACATCCCCCATGCACAAAGAGCACAAGCAAAAAAAGAGCTCAAATGCATGAGTTAATGACACCGAAGTCACCAAGCTGAAGCCCCTTAAGCCAGGAGCTGCTTAAAAATAACTGGGAAACACTCCACACACCAAAGCAGTCCCCAGCTCGCTCCCGTCTCCCCGTCCACGGAACAGACCCAGTGTCCAGAGCGTAAAGGACTGCAGGATGACGAGCTGAAAGGTACCACAATGTCACCACCAATGCATCCAGCTTAAGGCATATAAAAATGAGAATAAAGTCCAGACCAGCTGGGGTGGCAGAAGGCCACCCCCATTCCTCCAGTCTCTAGCAATTTCAAGAAACCCTGGAACTTCCAAGAAAATAAGAGAAAGCATCTTACCTGAAAGCCCCCCAGGGGCCAGATAATTCGTTCCCCCTGTTTCAGCGGAGGAAGGCACAGCATCTGGACAGTCTGCTGTGGATTGAAAAGGGGAGAGAAAGAAATAAATACACAAATAAAAACACCAAGATCCATCTTTAAGCACGCTCTAAACAGCATGAAAGACAAACCACACATTCCAAAAGGCTGACTCGTGGCCTTGATGCTGATTATTAATGGTCTGCTCAGGCTTCGCTGCCCATCGTAAGACAGACCACAGCACCTTGTCACCCGTCTGGGCTCCGGGCGGCCAGTTAATCATTACTCAAGTCAGGCTCAATCAGACTGGCTGGAATTTCTCTTGCATTACCAGTCCCCCATTAAGGATACTAGGTGGTTCCAAGGTCAAAGGAGGTTTGGGTCGGACTTTCTTAACCCTGGTTGCTCTGTCATCCCTCATCAAGGGCAGAAGCCTCCCTCCTCGGAGCCCATGTCCTCTCTGCCTTCAACCTTTTAAAGACAGGTTTCCCAGTTCTTGAGAACATTCTCAAGATTGGTGTTGGGCTGTAAGGACTTCTTTCCCCTTTTTTAATTGAGGAGTAACTTAAGTAGAGCAAAGTATACAAAATCCCGAGTAGACGCAATGAATATTACTCATGTATACACCTGTGTAACCACCACCAGATCAAGACAGAGAACATTCTCAGCAAGGCTCTGAGCCGGAGGGGAAATGTTCTACCTCTCCCAGGCTAGTCCAAACCCCTCATCTCTGGAAACCTTCCCAGGCAACCCCAGACCTGCAAGGCTCTCTGCCCTCAGTTCCTATAAAACCTTTGGCACCCAACACTTGGAGTTTCCTCACTGATTTTTACCTTTAGATTGCATCTGCCCTTAACTAGACTATAAGCTTCTCTTCAACTTCTGTCACCCTCAGGTAGTCAGCACAGTGACCTCACCGTTAATGAGGATAATGACAATTCCAGCTGAGAAACAGAGACTCCACAACCGCCCTCCAAGCAATTAAAGCAAAACCTAATGTCCATGAACCACAACTCATTAGTCCCATGAAACACAAATACACAAGGCCCTGTAAGCTTGTCATGCACCACTGACGGCGCCGAACTCCCTGAAGTCCTAGGAGAGAGCCTGGCTAAGGAAAGGTGTTGCCCAAGTCCGCAGCAAACACAACAGGTTGGATCATGCAGACACCAGGCCTCCTACCCCAGGTCACTAGGACAATGTCCCTGTGGGTTTCCAATCAAAACCACTCGGCCAGGCTGGCAAATAGGAAAGCCAAAAAAAAAAAACAGCAGCCAGGGACAAGTAGCCCATGGGAATCCTTCAGTGGCCTACACATAGCCCCAAACCATCTTTGAGTTTCTGCTGTCTGCCCCACTTAATGCTAAGGTTCTCTCTCTAACTCCGGGTCACTCCCTCTCCCACATTCTCCAGGCTGGAAGGACAACTTTTCAAGAACTCTCCTAAGCAGGGGAGGGGCAGAAGTGGAGGCAGGTGTGGGGATGAGGTGGTCACAGTGGGCAGGGGAGAAAGAAGACTGTGTGTGTAATCTCATTTTATCAGGGTAAAGTCTAATTCCTAACATGAATATACAGTTTTACAGGATACACTTAATCAAATAGAAAACAATAGAGGCAGGCAGGAAATGGAGTTACTTGTTAAATGGTGTATACCCTGCACTTTCTAAACCTTTTTGATGGCCTTCATCATTTTCTAGAGATAGGCTTCTCAACCCACTCCTCCCAGACAGAAGACATCCCCACATTAAACATGATGACTTATCCACAGCCACTCCCCCGCACCTCTGGCAGAATCCCAGGGGCTAGGTGTGTTTCAAAGGAAAAGCTGGGCATCTCAGAGCAGAGCTGGGACCACATTCAGGGTGTCAGCCCATCTCAGATCAAAGGTAAGCCAGCTCCACGCAGGCAACCACAAGCGTTTTTATGAAATGGTGCTCTGCCCGTCTGCAGTGGCTTTGATCTCAGGAGGGATTTACAAACGTTAATTAAGCCTTACTGCCACCCCTGTGAGGAAGCAAAGTATACCACAGGCACCCAGGTAAACTGAGGCACCACTGACTAGCTCAAAGGGCCACCCAGTGAGCTGGGCTATACCTAAGAGTCCAGCCCTATCCCATGGCTCTCACCCCGCAGGCAGGCCATGGAGTCCCTACCCTCTTTCCTGGCAGTGGCCAGGCCATCCAGACTGGCCTTAAGGTTTAAGGAGCCATACCTCCATCTCTCGCTCACAGAAAAGCTCCGCACAGACAGATCTCTAAAGTCAGGGTCTCACCTTAGGCCTGTGTCGCCTGTTCCCCAGAGCCCAGGCTGGCTGGCAGACAGAAGCTCTAGGCCACTCCTGACTCATGCAACACTAAGTATTACCAAGCACTCGGTAAGCGCTAGGTTCTGTGGGAGAAAAAGACTCATTCCTTTCTCCGAGCAGCTCCAACAGAGTCTTTGAAAACCCAACCCTGGGGAGCAGCCAAGGAGTGAACTATTGAGAATCAGCACGAGGTAAAGGAGCTGGGAGTCCCACGATAGTCTCAGCAACTGCGTTCCGGGCTTCCTAAGTACTGTTAAAGACAGAGGAGCCCCTACCCACCAACCACACCACAAGTATACCCCAAGGTTCCCAGCTCTGCCCCAGGTAGTTCACCCACCCAGAACTCAAATGAACCCTGGTTATAGAAGAACATAGCACTGCATCGGAATCCTCACATTTCTAGATAGGCACATCATCATGCCTGTAAAATGAATGAATGAAGCAAAGAATGAACGAATGAATGACCTAATCTCTTTCATCATGCTGATTTTAAAAGAGGCCTGGAAAAGTTAAGAGGCACCTCAGTTAAGAGGCAAAAGCAGTGCCAGATCTCAGGTCAAGATGCCAGACTTCCGACCTGGATGTGGAGGCTGGATCTGCCAATGGACACTGGCCACCTGGGGCCCTCAAGAGCTCACCCAGCCACCCGCAAAGGCCAGCCATTCTTCAAACCTTTCAGACCATTACATGCAATGAAACACGGGAAGCAGAGCCCACACAGCTATCCCCGAGATCCAGCTTTAAACAGTAAATTCGTGTGGGATGCGGAGGTAGGGGTGTCTTTCTGACTTCTGACAGCCACAAGTCACAACAGGCTTGCCCTAGGTTCAGTCATGTGAACACTCTTTCAAAGATGGCTCTGCTGGCTGGACCACACAGTATGTCGGTGTCTCAAGTCCAGGCCTCCCAGAGGCTGAGTAGAGTGGCTTAAATTACAGCACAATGGAGCTCCTAGCTTTGAGCCCTCTGTGTCTCCAAGGGCTGCAGGGGTACCAGGACCCAGCCCCATTCCCATCACCTTTTCCCAAGATGGAGACTTCACAGGCACAGGACGTATTCCTTTAGTTGTGCAACTGGTTAAGATTTTAACAGTTGTCCACTGTAAAACTTTGTGCCTGTTTCACCTAGTAACCCAAGACTAAAAATTCAACCTAGGACTTCGGAACTGAAAAATGTAACTGGTGCATGCAGATTCCCGGGCCAAACATTCTCCCATACGCAAAATGGGGATGAAGACCTGGGTCAGCGCCCATCTGTGGTCTGACCTCAGTGCCCCCGGCCACAGCAGCTGGCAAAACCAGCCCCAGACCTGTGGGGGGGTGGTGTGCTCCAGCTCCAGACCTGGCCGTCCTCCAATGTGGCAGGACAATTCCCTTTGTGGGGGCTTTGTCTATTACTGATGCTAAATTCTTACACAGCAGCGCCTTTTCTCATTTCTTTTTTTGTTCTATTTTCAACAAAACATTTTGGGTGAGCAACCAGCTGTCTTAGTTTCCGATTGGCAGGTTAATCACTTCCTATTGGCTGATCTGGAGAACTATTCTCCCCCTTGGAAATGGCACATTCCTGTCTTTGTGGCTTCTCTGTTTACACACATTTTGCTACCTAATGTCAACACTTGCTAATGAATAAATATATCACTCCACTCACCGAAAATGAGGTCCTGGCCTGGCAGAATGACTGCTTAAATCCTGAGAACAGATTTATCCCAGTGTGTCTGCAGGAAACCCAAGGGAACATGGCCTTTCTTTTCTACGGTTTCTGGAGGTTTCTGGGAACATTTACCCCTGCTGATCTTTATCCCTGGGGCTAAGGTCACTGTTCTCTCGCTTTTAAGGAAAACCTCCAAATTTGAAGAATATGGAAGGACAAACAAAAACAGGTCAGAGGTGGCCCCTTGGAAAACTAACTTCATAAAATAATTCTTGATTCTTTCAGCCAAAACCCAGTCAAGTTACAGTCTTTAGGAAAACAAAGCTTGGTAATTCCAGTTAATGTTTGTTACAAATACAGAGAGCTGGCTATCTCCTCATTAATAACCATTTATCTGGTGTTTTGTAAATCGAAAGCAAAATATCACATGCTTTGCGGGCCACTTATTAGACCAGCACCGGCAAGCAGGAACGCCTTCCCAACTCGAGGGAGCTGGTGGAGTCCCAGGAGGACTGGCTGCAGACTATGGGCTTCGGTTACACGTTCATTAAAGTATTTAATTTATGACAACGCCCCAGCAAAACTTTTAATTAGTGAGAGGAAAGGCCCAACAGCCAAAATGCAGAAGGCGGAAGGACTTGCAGAATTCCAGGAGCTAAATGGTGCCCAACTCTTCACTTTTCCTTCTCCCAGAACCTTGGCAAAATAAAAATGTCCCAAGTATTAATGACTTTTCAGGCACCAGTATACAAGAACAAAAACCAAGGTTACATACGGCCTGTACTTTGAGTACACAGATCTAGCTCCTACTGTAAGAAGGAGCTCCAGGAATTGGGGTTTGTCCTTGTTGTCACCCCGAAGTTCATTTTGCTGACCCTGTCCCCAGCACTATGATGTCCAGGGACGGACTCCTGTGCTACTGCCGGCCAGAAGTTGAATGCAGACAACCACAACAGGACTGGTGCCAGTCTCAGACGGGCTTCTGCCCTGGCTCCATGCCAGTCAGTGACCGAGCAACAGACAGGCAGAGCTGTGCTCAACACTTTGATGGCCCCTATGGGGAATACTGAGAAAACCCCGGGAGAGGACTGACTTGCAGGTGACTGGGGCAGCGGGAACCTACCCTCCTTTCACTGGCTATTGCCTATACTTCTGAAACGTTCCAGTGTCTACTCCAGACCAAAGTCTTCTTTGAACCTTTTTAAACCGTCTTCCCATCTATCTAATCACGCTTTCCATTATTGCCGTTGATGCTCCTGGCACTCACGAAGTCTCCATCAACCAGTCCTATTTGGTTCCCAAGACACTTCTTTCTGGACTAAAGCCTCCACGTATTAAAGCTGAGCCCACCGGCTACAGAGCGCAAATACAGGAAAAAGGAACAAAATGTAAAGCATATTAAGGGAACATCTTTGCAAAAACACAAAACAAAAACCCAGCCACAACAGAAAAATTCAGTAAACTTCCAACAGAGGAAACCTAGAACCAACGTGAAGAGAAGCAAGCCTAGCACCTCTCCAGGCCTTTGCCTACACACAAAAAGCCAGGTTCTAGAGGCTCTATTTCTAACTTAAGATCGGTAGGATATTTTAAAAATCATCTACTCACCAGTTGGTTTGAGAAAATCCATCGGGTATCTGGAGTAAGGAGGAGGGGGAGACTCTGAAATTAAAAAAGCAAGAGAAAAATAAAGGCCCAGCCATGAGAAGAGAGATAGAAACTTACGATAACAGAAGCATTCTTTTAGCCCAACTGTTTGTCTTAGCTGTGGGGGTTGGAGGCAGGGCCGCGAGGCGGTGATTGCCTTGATATTTAGCTGTCAGATAAACAAAAGAGGCCGCCTGGCGCCAGCCTCGGCGCTCCGCTCCTCCACGTCTGCGGCCGCCGCCGCCGCGCTCGGCTGGCCCGGCTGGAAACCACCGGCTCAGCCGGGGCCGCGCACTTCACAGTTCACAAGGCGGGGGGCGACCATACCCCCTCCCCGTCCTCGGACTCCAGACCCAGCTCCCAGCAACCTCGGTTCCCCGCCCTGGCCCGCCCCCCAGGGGTGCAATTCACCTCCGCCCCCGCCGGTCCGCTGGGCACCCGCGCGGGGGACACGGGGCTCCCCATTCCCAGCGCACTCGGGAGATGCAGCCCAAGCGTGCTGGTGAACTTGGGGGATCTGCCGTCGCCCGGGGTGAACCCTCACATCACACTCCGTGTACAGAGACATACAGAAAAGGAGGGAATGAAAAAAACTGAGATGATAAAAGGAAAGAAGTTTTAGGGTCTCAGCTGAGAAGCCCAGGCCCCAGCGCTGTTAAGGGGCGACAACGTCACCGAGGCGCCGGGCCCCACTAATCTATAGACTTATCTGTGCGGAAGGAAGGAAAAAGTAGGGGACACCCAACTTCTCCTGGCTGTTTGTTCCTCTGCACCCTGGGGCTGGCAGAGTTGAAAGGAGACAGATACCCAGTTCGGCCTTCCATCCAACTCTCTTTGCCCCAAAACTCCAAAAGCTACGCGGCCACGACAGTATCTGGGCCACTTGTGTTCGACTTGATTCTCCTTATTTACTGAAGGAGTAAATACGGAGACCTTCCAGCCTTTTTATAGCACGCTTCTCCCAGCCTTCCTTCGCGGGCCTGGACCAAATCCAACTCGGTCACACACCTCAACGCCTTTCCGGGTGCGGGGAGGCGTGACCCCCCACCTCCCTCTGCACCCCCTTGTTGATCCGGAAATGAAGGCGTCTAATTTTTAACCGCAAACTGCGTGCAGGAGCAGTGCCCATAGACCCCTTCGGGGCAACACAGGAGAAATCCTGGAAGGGAACCCCCAGGGGAATGCCCTTTGAGTTTCCCCATGTCCCTTCTCTACTTTCGGCCCCCAGTCTCCTCTCAGGAGGGCATGCACACTCCCCCTGGAGGGGTGGCTGCACAAACGCACTGCCCTAAGGGCTTTTCTTCCAGCACTGGCGCGCCGGAAAATGTCGGGGGTAAGGGGACAACTTCTCACCTAGTTCGCAGAGTCGGCTAAGGTGATGGGGGTTGCAGCACACCAGCTCGGGGTTGATCTTCCCGTAAGATTCACAGCAACACAGCCTCTTGACTTCCGAGGAATGCCTGAGATCCGGCCACCTGAACACTTTGCACAGTAGGAGGGGGAGCGAGTAGGACGAGGGCGGCTGCGCAGGCTGCGCGCTGGCGGGCGCCCCCGGGCCCAGCCTGCAGTCCAGGCGGCCGGGCAGCAGGAGGCACGCGGTGCGCGTCCCGCCGCGGGACTCCACGGCCTGGAGCAGCAGCTCCAGCTGCCGCTCCTTCAGTTTCTTGAGCACCGAGTGCGTGAGCGCCTTCAGATCCGCTTCGGCGCCCCCGGGCGCGCCGGCGCCCGCGGCTGGCGGGTGGGGATGGTGGTGACCTTTGGCACCTCGCACCGCCTTCCCCAGGCAGCATCCAGCCCTGCCCGGGCCGCCACCACCGGCCCCATGCGCTCGGCTGTCCGTCGCCCCTTCTCCCCGCAGCTCGCCTCCTCCTCCACCTCCCCCCGCGCCCTCCTCCTCGTCCTCGCCGCCGGGCGCACGGCTCCTCCAGAGACGCCGGACGAGCGCAGATCGTTTGGTCCTGAACATGCGGGGCGAGGAGGCGAGGAGAAAAGTCGTTTGCCGGCTAAGGAGCGAACATGACCTCCGCACACCATGAAGAAGTCGGGCGCCGAGGTGGGGCAGCAGGCGCAGGCGACAGCAGCAGCAGCAGGGGCCCGGACAGGAGCGGCGGCGGCCCGAGGGGCGCTCCGTGGCATGCGCCAGTCTCCCGGAGGCCCGGGCGCGCGCGGGGGCCCGGGGGCGCCCGCCGGGGATCGGGGGCCTGCGCTCCGGCTGCCCCACCCCGCGCGGCCCGCGCCCTGCGCCGCTCTCCGGCCCCGGCGCGCCCCGGAGGAACCCGGCCGCCGCTTCCCTGGGGACGGCCGAGCCTGCCCCCGTCGGCGCCTCCCCAAAAAGAGGCCCCCCCGCAGTGGCTCCCGAATGTCGGGCTCGCCAGCCTCGGCTTCCTACATGGAAGGTCCGCGGGGGCAAAAAAGCGAAAGGCGTTCGGCTGGGCTGCTGGAAGAAGGAAAAAGCCTCTTTCCCCCTTGCTAAGCAACTTAATTTGGGGGTGGGGAGAAGCAGGCAATTAAAAAAAAAAAGCAAGCACGCAATTTATTTTTTTCTCTATATCCTTAGTAACCGGATCTCCTCGAATTCCGTGCACACGAAGACTCAGGAGAGGGGGCCGAGTGGACTTCACCCCGCATGAGATGTCTGGCGAAATAAGAAGGCTCTCGCAAAACCTAACAACCAAATATGCAAAGCCCCAAATGAAAAACACCACCTCCTCGAACCTCTGAGGTCTGGGGGCGTCCGGCTGGAGCTGGGATTTAAAAAAAGAAAATGTTTACAAAGTATAACAAGATGTTTCAGGGGTGGAAAAATGTATCCACGAGTTACATCCCCCCCCCTTTTTCTTTGCAAAGCCCCGCTGGTCTTCCTCTCCTTCTGCCAAAAAAAAAAAAAATCGTGTATTTTTTTAATCCACAGAAAGCTTTGGCTAGACCGCTTCAATCCTGCGCATCTGGGTGGTTCAGGGGAGTCTCTGGTCTTTCCTCCTGCGCTCCTGGGGGCCCAGGTCCTCGGCGGGGACTTCCTCGAGGCTGGCGGGGGCGCAGGGGCAGAAGATGCTGCGGCGGCGGCTGAGCCCGGCGAGGCTGACAGCGCGGGGGAGGACGGCGCGGCGGCGGCGGCGGGCCCCAGGCGGGTCGCGCGTTCTCGCCCCCACTGGGCACAAGCTGCTTGTTAGTGCGGGGGCCGCCGGTGTCCCTTCCCCTGGCCGCGGCTGGCCGCCGAGGGTCCCCGCATGGGCTGCTCGCCTGAACCCAGCAGCGGCGGCAGGAGGCCCCGGTGTCCTCTCGGCGCCTCCTCCTCCGAGACTCTCCTCGTCGCGCCCGGGAGCCTCCTTGTCCCCGGTCCGCCCTCTCCTGGCGCTCGGGTCCTTCTGCCGCCGCCAGGGACTCGCCGCGCCGCACTCAGGGGCTCAGGGGCCGGGCGTTCGGCGGCTCGGCGCCGGCGGACTGGCTCTGTCTGGGGCAGCTCTCTCCCGCGCGGCGAGCGGACCGAGCACGGCGCCCGGCTGGCTCGACTGGCGCGGCTCGGGAACAAGATCTTCAGTGCGCCGAGCAGCAAGCGAGTGTGCCCAGGGCTCGCCGCCTCCCGCAAGGCCTCCCGCCCCCGCCCCTTTCCCTCCCCCTTCCTCCCCCTTCCCTCCCCCGCCCCCAGCCGCCGCCGCCGCCGCCGCCGCCGCCTCCTCCCCGCCCCCCCGCACCCCTCCCTCCGGCCCTCTGCTCGGCTGGTTCCACTGCGCAGTGGCGCGCCCGGCTCCGGCCTCGTCACGTGGCCGTCTAGACACCCTGTCGCTTTAAAAAAAAAAAAAAAAAGCGATTGTGTTTCGCAAACAACAGATCGGGTTTCTAAAAGCTATTTCTCCCCCCAACCCCCCGCCACCACCACCCCCTCCCGGGTCTGTAGATGGGGTACCGACGGAGGGGAGAGAGAGGTGGGGGGCAGAGAAGCTCCCAGAATCGATTGAGCCCCGGCCGGAGCCATGGAGAAATTGGAAAAGCAGGGAGCACTGAGAGGGCTTCGCTGCGAGTTTTGGAGCTGAGCGAGCGGGTCGGTGGCCCGATCTCGACCCTGCTGGGCTTCGCGGTGGCCATCTCGCGCGCGCTCGCTCTAGCGCTTCATTCATTGGTTTTGTTTTAAAGGCCCTGGCGGCGGATCCCTTGGCCGCGCCGGAGGGCAAGGGGAGGAGAGCGCTGTCTCGGTTTAAAAGACATTTATACCGGACTGGACCGAGGCCCTGGGAAGTGTGCGCTGAGGGGAACAGCCGCCGAGGGCGGGGAGGCGGCGTGAATATGACCTCAGCGGCGGCCGCGCGCTCCCTCCCGCCCTCTCTGCTCCGGGCTCCGGTTTCTAGGACTGCCTGGAGAAGTGTGTCTTGTGCACAGCTATGGAATGCATTTGGCCGACTGACGAGCTGCGAGGGGCAGCATCCTGGCGGGAGAAGGGGAGCGGGAGGCGGGGGCTCGCCTGCGCGCCGCCGGCAGGTTTCCTCCCGAGCCCGGAAGACCTCCGCCACCCGCCACCCTGCCTCCTGACGCGGGAAGGTTACCCAGCGAGCAGACCTGCCTAGGGCATTCATTTGCATGCAGGGCCTGTTTCTGGGCCTCATAGCTTTCAAGGTGCTTAGGGTCAGAGAGTTTATACCTTGACCCCAGATCCCGAAGAAACATATACCCAAGCTGGCGAGTTACTGCATAGAAACGGGCATGGCATTGCTAGGGCATGAACGCATATACAGCGTGAAAGCTGATGGCTCTGAGAAACGTAATTATTTAAATACACACACATCAGTATTGATGAGGCCACTGGTTGGCATGGTGATCTAACCTCACTTCATATTCAGTGAAATACGATTTAAAAAAAAAGCCATTGAGAATTGTGAGATCAGGCCCGCAGTGAAACTCATTGGGGGCTTTGAAGAATTTTTTTTTTTTTTTTTTTTTAAGAGTCTCACTCGACCCAGGCTAGAGTGCAGTGGCTCGATTTCGGCTTCCTGCAGCCTCCGCCTCCCCAGATCAAATGAGTCTCCCACCTCAGCCTCCGGAGTAGCTGGAACTACAGGCGCTTGCCACCACACCTGGCTAATTTTTGTAATTTTTGGTAGTGACGCGGTTTCACCATGTTGGCCAGGCTGATCTGGAACTCCTGACCTCAAGTGATTTACCTGCCTCGGCCTCTCAAAGTGCTGGGAGTACAGGCGTGAGCCACTGCACCCGGCCTTAAAATAATCTTTAGAAAAGGTGAAATGTGCCCGGGCGCGGTGGCTCACGCTTGTAATCCCAGCATTTTGGGAGGCTGAGGCAGGTGGATCACCTGAGGTCAAGAGTTTGAGACCAGCCTGGCCAATATGGTGAAACCCCGTCTCTACTAAAAATACAAAAATTAAACAGGCAGGTGGCACGTGCCTGTAATCCCAGCTGAGACAGGAGAATTGCTTGAACCCGGGAGACAGAGGTTGCAGTGAGCTGAGATCGCGCCACTGCACTCCATCCTGGGCAACAGAGTGAGACTCTGTCTCAAAAAAAAAAAGAAAGAAAGAAAGAAAGAAAAGGAAAAAAAAGAAAAAGATGAAATGTACATCTCCTCAGCTAAATTATATGTTCTTAAAAGGAAAAGGCAGGAATGAATCTTAGCCACCTTTAGAGCTCAAGCCCTCTCCCCCTCCAGCAATTAAAAAGACTTATAACATATTAATACAATAGTAGATGCTTAATAAATAATTAAAAATCAACACTTAGGGCTTAAGGGGCATTTGGAACCTTCCTCCACCCCACCAAAAGTACCTTTGGTAACATAAATTCCAGAAGAAATCAGCAACATGGCTTACATGATCATCTCCAGGCAAGGAGATCCTAACACTTATTGACTTGGAAGACAGTAGGATGCCCCAAGCAGTACAGAACCCTATTGGACAGGACAGAAGCTGCCATTCTGAACATTTACTGTGTAAGGCCACATAAGCTACAGTTGTATAACATCATAATTTTGTTGTAAATTAAAATATGGCTTGTTGAAAAGGGCATCGAAAGCTTGTGTGTGTGTATAAAACATTCTAAGAAGCAACCTGTGAAGACAGCAGCCCAGAAAGCACAGAAGAGAATGGAGAAGGGGTGTAGTCCCAGCACTTTGGGAGGCCTATCACAATAGGCAATGGAAGGCGAAAGAGACAGAAATGGTATTTTTAAGGTGTCCGGGAAATGTATCATATTTTCACCTTAGAAAGAGTACCAGACTAGAGGTCAGAAAATCTGATTCCAGGCTGGGGCGTTGCCACTCACTGGTTAAGCAACTTGGGCCAACAGCAATCCCCACGTTAGGCGAGCACTTGGCAGCGTTTATAAGGTTTTCTGGGCAAGTTTCTGCCCTCGAGGGTCCCATCCCCTCTCTGTTCTGAGTCTCCCTAAAAGATCTTCACTTTTTTAGAGTGGTCAGACCAGGCTTCATAGCAACAGAAAGGACTTCAATAAGCAGAGAAAGCAGAGGTCATAATTCTAATTAAGCTTCTTGGCTAAATGGAGAATCTGAAGAATCTTTTGGAGATCTGGCCAGTAGTGCTAAGGCTCTGTAATGAGAGGCTGGAGCACACACAGGGCAGGTAAGTTTCATGGGTGTTTCAGGAGTGGAGTCTGACGTCACAGTTTGTCTGGGTGGAACATGCACGTACTTGCAGAGATATGTTCCCATATAGTGTAATTGTAGGTGTATTAATTCAGGTGTCACCCCTCTCTACACGGCTTTCCTCTTCCATTTTGCTACCCTAGGTAGAAGCTGGGGTGCGGTGCTTAGTAAGTAGCTACAATGATTGGTGCTGCTTTATAGCTCCCTGGCATCCCCTGAATCAGTTAACATCCCAACCTTCCTGATAGCCCCACCCCATCACATTCTTATTCCTCTCCTCTCCAAGAAAGAAGCCAGAAGCCTGGCAGTAGAGGAACTCCCGGCAGGCTGGTGCGCCTAGAAAGGTAGCTTCTTTCTTTCCCTTCCACAGGCACAAAGGAGGCCAGCAAACATGCAGTTTCAGACTATTCTGACCCTTAAGAAAAAGTTTAAGAGTTCACCAAACTATTGTGAATGAATTTGATTCTAATCATTTGCTGGCAGGGAATATGGAATAAAATAGCTCATTTGCAGTTGTTTATTTCCTGTTGTGGCTTCTATTTTCATCTTTTAGTCGCTTTGGTGATAGTAATCAAACCCTAATCATGGTGCCGCCACAAGTCACAGAGACCAAAATAACTTGCAGCAGAGTTATGACAAACAAGGATGGAATCAGCTAAAGACCTGGCTACTTAATCACTGGCCCCTGCCGCCCAGAGGACTGTGGGGCTGCCTCTTGACTGGCCGCTGGCTAGGAATCTAGAGGAGAGAGGAAGTCGGAGGAAGTTGCTCCAAGGCCCATGTTTTCTGAGCAGCCAGGGAAGGCAGTAGAGTGCACAGGAAGTGACCAAAAACGCAGGTGAATTCTCCACACCTGCCAAGGGGAGAGGCGGGCTTCTGGAGGGACCTGACTTGAGAGAGAAAGAGGAGGGGAAAAAAATCTCCAAAACTCTTGACACCTCAAAACAATGATAAGTAAAAGCTGAAAAGCGCCTCTTTAGAGAAGACAGGATTCTGCCTTTCAGTTCTTTGCTCATTTTCAGTGGATTCCAGAAGAGAAGGGCAGAGAGAGGCCCCAAAGCATGTATGGGTGTATGTTGATGGGAGTGAGGACAGGGGTAAAGATTTTTTTCTTGCACAAGCCAAAAGAAGAAACAGTTGAGGAGGCCAAAAAAGTATTGGAAAACATCAACATTTCTTGCACAATCATCCCCTGAAAAATGTGTGAGTGAGCCCTAAACCATCCTCAACTGGCAACAGTACAAATGGAAGTGATGGCTTATGAAAGGAAGACAGTACAAGGAAGGCTGATGGGATAATCAACGCTTCTTGGCTTCTCTTGGAAGAACAAGAATATAAGTGAATGAAAATGCATCTAATTCACTATCAAACAAAGATACTATAAGCCTGGACTCCACAAATATTCTTGGATTACAGACAAGCTGTCAGCTGATCCCCAACATTTGCCAGGTGCCTATCCAGAGCATGCAACTAGGTATCAGAGATTGGAATGGGGGCAGGATGAAATGAATGTTGCTATGGAGGAGACGAGAAACATCCAGAAAAAGTAAAGAGTGAGGACAACAGAGGCACTCAAATCTACAGTCACATATAGAAGCAGTTTCCTCCAAGGTGGGCCACTGGACAGATGAAGAACAGAACTGGGAGGGGAATTTTACTCTGTATAATTCTGTACCTTTTGAATTCTGAACCATGTGAATGTGTTACTTATTCAAAAATAAACAGATTTAATTTTTTTTAATCTCTGCTTGCTTTTCTCATTTCCTGAAATTCGTTGTGCTGATGTCCTTGTAGAAAAGGACAAGTTGGCAAGATCCCACGTGGAAATGATGCTGTAGATGGCTTCTCTCTCTGTGAGGCAGTTGCTACAGGAAGAGGCTGGTGACAACAGAGGCCAATGTCTCATCCCAGACAGCAAGGTGGAGGCTGCTTCGTCGTGACCGTGGCCAGAGTCAGCGAGGAAACATGCCCATCCTAATCAAAAGTCATTCCAGATATCAGTCAGGTGCAAGTCCTAACCTGGGATGGACAGCCTAATAAATACTGCTGTCGGGGCAAGGCGCGGTGGCTCACGCCTGTAATCCCAGCACTTTGAGAGGCCAAGGTGGGCAGATCACCTGAGGTCAGGAGTTTGAGACCAGCTTGGCCAACATGGTGAAACTCCATCTCTACTAAAAATACGAAAAAATTAGCCAGGTGTGGTGGTGTGCCCCTGTAATCCCAGCTACTTGGGAGGCTGAGGCAGGAGAATCACTTGAAGCCAGGAAGCTGAGGGTGCAGTGAGCTGAGATCACCCCACTGCACTCCAGCCTGGGCGACAAAGTGAGACTGCATCTCAAAAAAAAAAAAAAAAGAAAAAAAAAAGATAAATACTGCTGTCAAGATGACACAGGCACAGGAAGGAGCCTGCCCAATCTGAGAAAATGAGAGCTTTGCTTTTTGGAACAGAAATGTGTTCACATGATTTTCAATTCATTTAGCCAGCACTGATTCAGAGCTGATTGGAGCCAGGAACCAGGAGAGACCTCTGAGGGTTATAAATGTGAATATTAATCAGCCTTTGCCCTCAAGAAGTCCACAGTCTAGGAGAGCCACAAACTCTCATGAAATGGGATCAGTGCTACCCCGGCAGCAAGAATGGAGGCACTGACTCTAAGAACAGAAAGTCAAGGGACTTCTTCTGTCCGGGAGAGGCCGCAAAAGGTTTCCCAAAGGAAGAAATATTTTAGACTAGATTGGCTGAGTTGACTAGCCAGGCAAAGGTGCTCAGAGTCCTAATTTTCCTATCAAAAAGAAAAAGAAAAATAAGAAAAGATTACAAATATAAGCCACCACACCTGGAAGAAGGCCTGGCATGGTGGCTCATATCTGTAATCCCAGCACTTTGGACAGCTGAGGTGGGAGGGTTGCCTGAGCCCAGGAGATGGAGACCAGCCTGGGCAACATAGTGGGAACTTGTCCCTACAAAAAATACAAAAATTATGGCCAGGCCTGGTGGCTCATGCCTGTAATCCCAGCACTTTGGGAGGCTGAGGTGGGTGGATCACCTGAGGTCAAGAGTTCGAGACCAGCCTGACCAACATGGTGAAATCCTCTCCCTACTAAATATACAAAAATTAGCTGGGCGTGGTGGCTCACACCTGTAATTCCAGCTACTCAGGAGACTGAGCAGGAGAATTGCTTGAACCTGGGAGGCAGAGGTTGCAGTGAGCCGAGATTGTGCCACTGCACTCCAGCCGGGGTGACAGAGCGAGACTCCATCTAAAAAAATAAATAAATAAATAAGAAAAATACAAAACCTAGCTGGGTTTGGTGGTGCGTGCCTGTAGTCCCAGCTACTCTGGAGGCTGAGATGGGAGGATCACTTGAGACCCTGAGGCAGAGGCTGCAGTGAGCTGAGATTGCATCACTGCACACCAGCCTAAGTGACAGAGCAAGGGTCTGTCTCAAAAAAAAAAAAAAAAAAGAGAGAGAAAGGAACGAAATTTTGTTTTCTTTGAGCTGACTTTTCAATACCCAAGCGACACTTATCACTTAAGTGTATAACTTTATCTATAAACATCCCCAAGCCATAGGAAGTCAGTGATGAAAGTGAGGTCCCTGCAGTGGGTGGTCTGGGAGGGCACCTCCCTCAGAAGACAGTTTTCTCTGTAGAAAAACTTTGGGGGAAAAATACTAGATCGTCTACGGTTACAGAGAAGTTTCTCCTCAAATAACTATAGAGATCGCCATGATCTCCACCCCTCAGATCAAGAGCAGGCCTTCCCTGAGTCAAACTGGTTCATGTTAGGAAGTTATGCCAGTTTTAAGACAAGTAGAAGGGAAGTACCCTCAGCAGGGAAGTTGGCTGAGATGCCTCAGTAATGGAGGTACTTAAATAATGCTCTCAAATGCCAACAACAAAAAAGTATCATTTGCCATTATCGTATAGACGGTGAGCCATACAGTTGGCTGATCCCGACAGGTACTAAAAAATTGATTTTAAAGACAGCAAAGCAAAGAAATCAGTGTTGAGCCTAACCCAGATGGACCCTGATGGGTCCTGGTATTATTTCTCACTGGCCAAGTTGCAGACAAGTTCTTCATTCCAGCTTCCAGCCACACTCAACTGGGCACATTGGGCTACCAAATTATCCCTTTCTGTTTTCTGATTTTTTTCCTATTTTTATCTTCCCCATTCCTCTGCCAGAAGTCTTTAATGGGTCACTTTAGTGCTGAATTCCACCTAGTAAGTGCTGGTTAGGATCTGAGCTATGAGACATACTGGCAATCGTGAATCAGAACGGAAAGCTTGCAGAGGGGTGAATGATGCTTTATCTGTAGTAGGGAATTGGGACTAGAGCAAAGGGATCATACAGGTGACCGCACATGCTGCCCCTGGCACGTGCTGGGGATCCACCGAAGGAGTGAGGGCCAAGGCATCTTGCTCATTCTCCCGATGCAGACCTAGGAGACTAGAAAGGCCCTCAGCTCAGCTTTAGGATTCAATAGACTTTTCTGTGTTACTAGCTACAAGACCTTAAGGAAGTCTGTTTCTAGTCTGTCTACCTTCCTCATACAACAAACACTGAATCAACAATGTCTTGTGTCTTCTGTGTGCCAGACTCAGTGTGAGGCTCCAAGAACAAAGTCCTCACGGTGGGGTTGCTGGGAGGAGACATTTACACCGCAAGAGCCCAGTGCTATGTAAACCAAGTGGTATACAGATGCTAATTATCATATTATCATGGATTCTGAGGTCCTAGCTGCCCAATAAGCACATTTTGCCTAATCTTCCGCGACTAGGAAATGAATTTTTAGAGGAGATAATTGTCCAAGTGATAGGGTAATGAAGAAGGAAGCTACTTTTTCTAGTGGCTGGGATTGTGTTTGTGTGGGAGTTTTTTGTTTTTAGTTTTTTGAGACAGAGTCTCGCTCTGTCGTGCAGGCTGGAGTGCTGTGGCACGATTGTGACTCACTGCAACCTCCGCCTCCCGGATTCAAGTGATTCTCCTGCCTCAGCCTCCTGAGTAGCTGGGATTACAAGCGTGCGCCACCACACTCAGCTAATTTTTGTATTTTTAGTAGAGACGGGGTTTCGCCATGCTGGTCAGGTTGGTCTCGAACCTCAAGTGACCTCAAGTGATCTGCCCGCCTCGGTCTCTCAAAGTGATGGGATTACAGCCATGAGCCACCATGCCCAGTCCCTTGTGTGGGTTTTATAAGGACCAGTTAGAACTCTGTCAAAGAGGTAAGGCTAGCATCTGAGTATAAAAACAAACAAATAAACTGGGGAAATCTTTTCCCTGTTGGAATAAGAGAGGGGTAAGTGAGGAAACAATGTAAGTGTTTTTAGTTCTTTTCTAGTACTACTATGAGTCATACATATTTTCCTGTGTCCTGGAAATATCTCCCCTGGTAATTACGAGATACAAGGAGGAAGTGAAGAGGGATTCATTTTCACGGAGAGGAGTTACCCAGTGGGCAGGATTCTGCAGTGCCCAATTTAGTTTTGATCTCCCTCTCTCCCATAAACATTTCTTTTGAAGGCTTTCAAGGTTAGGGGAAGATGATGTTATTTAGCATTGTTAGAGTCTGGTAGGCCATAAAAGAAAAATCTGGAGAAATGCAGTAAAATGAGGTTCAAGCCAGTAGAGATTATAAAGGTTACATAGCCCAGAGAGTCCCCATCTTCAGTCCATCTTATTTGGTACTTTTTCTTTGCTTTTTCTATTTTATTGACTTTTGAATAGGCAATGCATGCACAGTGGCACACAATTCCAAGAATACAAAAGGGGAGGAAGAGAAAGATAAGGCTTCCTTCTACCTTGGCTGCCAGTCACCCGTGCCTCTCACTGGCGGCAACCATTACAGCCAAAGAGGCAGAACATGATCAGGCCTCAGCGGGGCGCGATGGGTCACGCCTGTAATCCTAGCACTTTGGGAGGCCCAGGTGGGCGCATCACGAGGTCAGGAGATCGAAACCTTCCGGGCCAACGTGGTGAAACCCCGTCTCTACTAAAAATACAAAAAATTAGCTGGGCGTGGTAGCATGTGCCTGTAGTCCAAGCTACTCAGGAGGCTGAGGCAGGAGAATCGTTTGAACCCGGGAGGTGGAGGTTGCAGTGAGCCAAGATCACACCACTGCACTTCAGTCTGGGTGACAGACTGAGACTCCATCTCAAAAAAAAAAAAAAAATTCAGGTCTCTGCTTTGCTCTCCAGTCCCATTTGCCTGGTTGACATCTCAAAGGCAACCTGAGCTCATTAGGTCCCAGATAGGCCATCTTCCTCCTGTTACAGGAAAGTGGTCCTGAGCCAGAGCACAAGAGAGAGTTCTTGGATCTCGCATAAGAAAGAATTCAGGGCAAGTCCAAAGTGCAAAGTGAAAGCAAGTTTATTAAGAAAGTAAAGAAATGGCCGGGCATGATGACTCACACCTGTAATCCCAGCACTTTGGGAGGCCGAGGCGGGCAGATCACAAGGTCAGGAGATGGAGACCATCCTGGCTAACACGGTGACACCCTGTCTCTACTAAAAAGAAAAAGAAAAATTAGCCGGGCGTGGTGGCGCATGCCTGTAGTCCCAGCTACTCAGGAGGCTGAGGCAGGAGAATCACTTGAACCAGGGAGGCGGAGGTTGCAGTGAGCCGAGATCGCGCCACTGCACTCCAGCCTGGGCAACAGAGTGAGACTCCATCTCAAAAAAAAAAAAAAAAAGTAAGTAAATGAATAAAAGAACAGCTCCTCCATAGACAGAGCAGCTCCAAGGGCTGCTGGTTGCCCATTTTTATGGTTATTTCTTAATGACATGCTAAACAAGGGGTGGATTATTCATGTGTCCCCTTTTTAGACCATATAGGGTAACTTCCTGACATTGCCTGGAATCTGTAAACTGTCATGGCGCTGGTGGGAGTGTAGCAGTGAGGATGACCAGAGGTCACTCTCGTCGCCATCTTGGTTTTGGTGGATTTTGGCCAGCTTCTTTACTGCAACCTGTTTTATCAGCCAGGTTTTTTTTTTTTTTTTTTTTTTGAGACGGAGTTTCGCTCTTGTTGCCCAGGCTGCAGTGCAATGGCACAGTCTCGACTCGCTGCAACCTCCGCCTCCCAGGTTCAAGCAATTCTCCTGCCTCAGCCTCCTGAGTAGCTGGGATTACAGGCATGTACCACCACGCCCTGCTAATTTTGTATTTTTAGTAGAGATGGGGTTTCTCCATGTTGAGGCTGGTCTCAAACTCCTGACCTCAGGTGATCCACCCGCCTCGGCCTCCCAAAGTGCTGGGATTACAGGCGTGAGCCACCACGCCCAGCCACAGCAAGGTCTTTTTGACCTGTATCTTGTGCCAACCTCCTAGTTCATCCTGCGACTTAGAATGCCTTAACCCCCTGGGAATGCAGCTCAGTGGGTCTCAGCCTCATTTTACCCAACCCCTATTCAAGATGGAGTTGCTCTGGTTCAGACTCCTCTAACACTCCCAAACAGGTTTTTGCTCCAGAGCTCCACACTCAGAAAGCTCACTCCTCACCATCCAGTGATCACAGCCAGAAACCAAGGACAACGAACCTCTCCCTCACCCCTTATTCCACCAGCCCCAATCCTATCCATTTTACCTCCAAAGTGCCTCTCTACTCATCTGCTTTTCTCCAAGCTCACCCACCACAACCACCCAGCATCTGTCTGGGACTGGTCCACGCCTCAGCCTCTGCTGTCTTCCTCAGACCCACACAGTCTCCCTCCCCTGCCAGGCTGTCAGCCTCAGTGCTGATTTGAGTGCACGACCACCCAGCGGGGCTTCTGCACATCCTTGGATCAAAGACAAACTCCCTTCTTGGGCATACAAAACCCTGAGTGACCTGGAGCCCTCTCCCTCCCTCCTGCGTCCCCTCAGTACTCTTCCTTCCATCCCACTGAGCGCGTTCACTTACACAGGATGCTTACCAATCCGCTCTCCAGCTGTGGAATCTCTGCCGGCTGCCTTTTTGGGGTAAATGGCTGTATGAACAAAAAGAGCTCACGTTCATTCCTTTTTTTTTCTTGGAATGGGCAGAGCATGTTAAGCAAAATTTGATGATGGAGATGAAGAAGAAACTCCCTGACATTAATCTGAAATTGATCACTTGTTAAAAATTATACAAACACATCTTGCTTTTGAAAGAACCAAAGGGAAATACCATTCAATGCCAAAAGAGGCCTAGGAAAGCAGGGATGATGAGCTCATTTGAAAAAGCCCCAGGAGCCTGATCAATGTCTAGGTTCTGGCTTTCCCAGAGGAGCCTCACTTGCCTTGCTTATGCTTTCTGCATGCAACACCTCCCAATGCAAAGAGAGTGTAGTCACAGGCTCTGGGTGGAATCAGAGATCCCCATTTACCCCTGCATCCTTCCTCCTCCTGGCACATTGGTCTACTAGGCAGCAGCCCTCAGGCTAGGGGGCGCTCCCCAAGGGTTCCCTGGTCAGGCCCTGCCTCACTCTCCACTTCCAGCTTAGTTTTCCCCTCTTCCAAGTCCCTGGATTCCAGGGGACACCAGCTCTGTGAGCATGAACACCCACACCAGGGGAGAGGCCCCGACAATTGCCTGTGCGTGCCCAGTACTGCCTATCCAAGTAGACTTCTGCTGTCAAGCCAGAGACACTAAGGAACACCTACTTAATGAGCAGTAAATCCCTCATGACATTAGGAGAGGGTGGGCACACCCATTCCATCTCCTGCCCACCCCACTCCACACCCCACCATTTGCACTCACCCTTGATCTCAGCCAGCTGTCCTCTGGTGTCCTCCACTGGCCTTGGAGATGCAGAAGTACAGGAAAAGCAGAATAAATCCCACCCCAGCAAGAAAAATACCGGTCCCAGAGGCACTCAACAGACACGTTCCCTTCCTCCTTCTCTCCTGGTGACAGTGACAGATAGGTGCCCCCTGGGGCGGGTGGATATTTTCATCTTCCAAGATAATGCACTCCATTACTCCAGGACTTTTCTGTCCTCTCCGCCTCCACACAGCCTTCCAGCCTAACACTCAATCTCTCAAGGAATATTCTTGACACTTTAAAGGATCTGGCCAGCACATAAGCCAATGTGGCTGCATTCTTTAATTAATATTTATTGAGTGTCCCTGTTAGATGCCTGGCAAGCTCAGAGTGTTGTATGTGGCTAAAATATCTATTCCCCTTCCTCTCCAAGAATGTGCGTTCCTGGACATCCCAGGAATGTGGACATGCCAAGTAAAGGAGCAGCACACTGTAGCAACAGCAAGAGCTGGGAGTCCGCAGATAGAGGCAGGACTCAGGCCAGAGGGAAGGGGCTTGAGTCCTGGGGTCCCAGATGGGCTGTGTGACATCTAGCAGGTAATGTCACTTCTCTGAGCCTGTCTACAAAAATGTGATTGGCAATATCACTCTGCCTGCCTCCTGGGGCTGCGAATGTTGTAGAAACCAAGTGAGATCACATAAGTGATGTCTTTGGAAAAGTTTAATAAGAATACCACATATTTCCTCCTAAATAAAATCTTTGGTGCCTTTCTTGATGGGCACAAACATTGAATCAGATTTAAAAGAACAGGATCCTAGGAAGTCAACATCTGAAAAATGCAAGTCATGGCATGAATTTAGATTTTGAGGCTCTGATCCAAACTGTGGATGAGCTCCTTACCCTTTGATAAACATTAAATATACTCATCTTCAATTCTATATCTTCAATTATATATATCCCTCCCAATGTGTATGTTTGTATATATAATACATATACATATAATTGAAGATTATCTAATGTATTATATACATATACAATTATATATGTATATAATACAATTATACATGTATGTAATCTTCATTATATGTACATGTATTACAGGCTGTATTGATGCTGCATAGTTGCAAATGCAATAAACTCTATGCATGTGGGCTATGTATTAATTAGACTGTGAGATACCATAGAGAAGAGTTAGCTATGCAAACTTCAGAATTTTAATTTCATCCATTCTTATCGGATGTGTAAATTGGTGTGATCTTTCTGGACAGCAGCAGACGATTTGAATCAAGAGCCTTAAAAGTGTTCCTATGGATGGCCGGGCGCGGTGGCTCACGCCTATAATCCCAGCACTTTGGGAGGCCCAGGTGGGCGGATCACGAGGTCAGGAGATGGAGACCATCCTGGCTAACACGGTGAAACCCCGCCCCTACTAAAAATACAAAAAATTAGCCAGGCCTGGTGGCGGGCGCCTGTAGTCCCAGCTACTTGGGAAGCTGAGGCAGGAGAATGGCGTGGATCTGGGAGGCGGAGCTGGCAGTGAGCCAAGATCGTGCCACTGCACTCTAGCCTGCGCAACAGAGTGAGACTCCATCTCAAAAAAAAAAAAAAGTTCCTGTGGATACACAAAATGTGGTAAACTATACAAATATATAGTTTCCATTTATAATAGTCCACTATACATATATACACACACACACACACATATATGATGGAATATTATTCAACCTTAAAAAAGAAAGAAATTCTGACCAGGCTTCAATATGGATAAACCTTGAAGACATGCTAAGTGAAATAAGCCAGTCGCAAAAGGACAAATACTGCATGATTCTACTTACATGAGGTAGTCAAATTCAGAGTACAGAAAGTAGAATCAAGGTTACCAGGGGCTGGGCAGAGAGGACAGGGAATTATTGTTTAGTGGATATGGAGTTTCAATTATGGAAGATGAAAAAGTTCTAGAGATGGATAGTAGTGATGGTTGCACAGCAATGTGAATATACTTAATACCACTGAACTATATGCTTTAAGATGGCTAAAATGGTAAGTTCTTTTTTTTGAGACGGAGTCTCGCTCTGTCGCCCAGGCTGGAGTCCAGTGGCCAGATCTCAGCTCACTGCAAGCTCCGCCTCCCGGGTTTAGGCCATTCTCCTGCCTCAGCCTCCCCAGTAGCTGGGACTACAGGCGCCTGCCACCTCGCCCGGCTAGTTTTTTGTATTTTTTTTAGTAGAGATGGGGTTTCACCGTGTTAGCCAGGATGGTCTCGATCTCCTGACCTCGTGATCCGCCCGTCTCGGCCTCCAAAGTGCTGGGATTACAGGCTTGAGCCATCGCGCCCGGCCCTTTTTTTTTTTTTTTTTTTTGAGGCAGAGTCTGGCTCTGTCATCCAGGCTGGAGTGCAGTTGCGCGATCCTGGCTCACTGCAACCTTTGCCGCCCCGGTTCAAGTGTAAAATGGTAAATTAGATGTTATATGCATTTTACCACAATTTTTAAAAACGCTCCTAATCTCTGACCCAGTAACCCATCTAGATATCTACTCATAGGACAAGAACAGAAGATTAGGTGGCTTACAACTGTAATACCACCACTTTGGGTCACAGGTGATAAAAGTCTTTGACACTGACCACAGTGGGGTAGCCAGGAGACAAGATTCCATCCACACCAAGTGTCATCACTGAACTAGCCTTGTGACCTCGGACACATCACTAAACCTCATTGGGTATCATCAAAAGAGGCATCAAGAAAGGCAGTGGTTAGAAGCATAAACTCTAGATTCTAGAACTAGGCCACCCCAATTCAAACATTGGCTCTGCCCCTTACAATCATTATGACTCAATATTCACATCTGTAAAATGGAGGGATAACAATAGCACTTTCGTTGTAGGGTTGTTCTGAGAATTAAATTAATAATTGTATTAAAATACATAAAAGTTCTTAGAAAAGTACGTGACACATAGTAGTGCTCTGTAAGTGTTAGTTGTAAAAATAACAATCATCGCCTGGGCACAGTGGCTCGCACCTGTAATCCCAGCACTTTGGGAGGCCGAGGCAGGTGGATCACCTGAGGTTAGGAGTTCAAAACCAGCCTGGTTAACATGGTGAAACCCGTCTCTACTAAAAATACAAAAATTAGCTGGGCGTGGTGGCGGACACCTCTAATCCCAGCTACTCGGGAGGCTGAGGCAGGAGGCGGAGGTGCCAAGATTGTGCCATTGCACTCCAGCCTGGGTGACAAGAATGAAACTCTGTCTCAAAAAAAAAAAATCGTCAACATTATTATTAATAAAATTTAGCTGTACATGGAAAACAACAACTCTTAGGCTAGAAGGTAGATGACCTCATTTAAAGATGAAATTTTAGATCCTGAAATAAGAGATTCTGTAGAGTCTCTTTTCTCAGGAATTGTGGACTCAGAGTTGGGAATAACATTAGAAATAATCAATAAGAAAGGTCATTCAGCCTGTTTGAAGACTTTCAGGAACCGTGAATTCCCTGCTTTCAAGGAAACCCATTCTTCCTCGCTGAACTCTCTAGTTAAAAGGCTGACTCCAATCTGAGTTGAAATTTACCTGCTTATAACTTCTTCGAGCTATTTTTTTTTTCAAGACAGAGTCTGGCTCTGTTGCCCAAGCTGGAGTGCAATGATGACACTGCAGCCTCTCCTTCCGGGGCTCAAGCAATCCTACACACCTCAGCCTCCCAAGTAGGTAGGAGTACAAGTGTGCACCACTACACCTGGCTAATTTTCTAAACATTTTTTGTAGGGACGGTGTCTCCCTATGTTGCTCAAGCTGGTCTCGAACTGGCCTCAAGCCATCCTCCCATCTCCCGTTCCCAAAGTGCTGGGATTACAGGCATGAGCCACTGTGCCTGTACTAACTTCTACCTATGGATCCTACTCTTACCTTCAGCAGCAGCATAACAAATGTAATCTAATTCCACCTGCCAGCACTCCTTGAACACCTTTCCTGCATCCTCCTTCACCCTCTCTCCTATGAACTGAACATGCCCTTTTCTGTCAGGTGATCATCCCAGGACAGGATGTCCAGCTCATGGTCACCTTCCTCTGGGAACCTCAATTGGTCTACATTTCTGTTAAAAATTGCCGTCCAGACTGCAGTGTTTGGGTCTGGAATGTTCTAGCTCTGAATGAGGAAGGAAGGAAGGAAGGAAGGAAGGAAGGAAGGGAGGGAGGGAGGGAGGGAAGGAAGGAAGGGAGGGAGGGAAGGAAGGGGAAAGGAAGAGGGAGGGAGGAAAAAAGGAAGGAAGGAAAGAAGGAGGAAGGAAGGAAGGGAGGGAGGGAGGGAGGGAAGGAAGGAAGGGGAAGGGAAGAGGGAGGGAGGAAAAAAGGAAGGAAGGAAGGAAAGAAGGAGGAAGGAAGGAAGAAAGGAAGGAGAAGGAAAGAAGGGAGAGAAGGAGGAAGGAAGAAATCTAATCAGCATCACAATATACAAGAATCATTCTCTCCCTTGTGTTTTTAATGACAGTCCCTTCCTTCCTTCTTTCCTACCTCAAGCATTAGCTTTTCCAGGAGGAGCTTCCAGAGCTCATTTGTTTGGGGATGGGAGCATGCCTTCCCAGATCTTCTCCCTCCCTGAGGGCCACAAGCCCCACTGACCAGTGCCCATCCACTCTAGGAGCCTGCCAAAAAGAAGGTAGCACAATAGAAAAGCTGAAATCAGAAAGAAGTCCTCTCATCATGCAAATAAAAAAGCTTGCCAGTGACTGACTCAAAGCATCCCGTCTCTCCTGATAGATGTAGGATATCGGAATGTTCATTAGCGCTGCTTAACAGATACTTCTGTTTCCATTCCCAGGTGAAAGGTAGAACTGCATACGCCCAGCCTGGCCCCCCTTGGAGTGAGGGTAGTAATGCATCTTGGTTTAGCCAGTGAAATGTGAGTGGCAGAGCCACACACTATTGCGCTGCTCTTTTGGCCTGCCACTGGCAATCGTGTCCACCTAGAGATGAGGTGTCTGTCCCTCAGTGGAGATGACCAGAGCAGAGCCCTCCACGCAACCCACGGTGGACACAGAGCATGAGTGGAAAATTGACCTTTGTTGCTGGACCACTGGAAAAAAAGGTTGTCAGGGGGCAGAATATGTCCACGTCTATTTGCCAACTTGACCTGACCTCAGGGATCCTGGGGGACAGAAAATGGAATCTCATACAGATGGAGCCACAGGGACCTAGAGAGAGGCCCAGACCCTGCCATTCCCAGGTGTGATCTTGAGAAAGTCACTTGGACAATGCAGGTCTTCATTTTATTTGTATTTTATTTTATCTAATTTTTGAGACAGGGTCTCACTCTGGAGTGCAGTGGCACTATCACAGCTTATTGCAGCCTCGACCTCCCAGGCTCAAGTGACTCAACCACCTCAACCTGTAAGTGGGATTACAGGCACACACCACCATGCCCAGCTAATTGTTGTGGTTTTTTGTAGAGACAGGGGTCTCGCTATGTTGTTCATGGTGGTCTTCAACTCTAAGGCTCAAGTGATCCACCTGCCTTGGCCTCCCAACGTGTTGGTATTAAAGACATGAGCCACCACAACCAGTGATTTTCTTAACTCTACAAGAAGATATTCTGGTTAGGTGATCTTCCCTCAGCTCACACAAAAGACAAGACAATCTTAGTGCAAGATTAACATCTTTAGGGGAATCTAGGTGAAGTTTACATAGGTTCTTTCCATAGTATTTCTTACAAATGCATGTGAATTTAAAATGCTCTTAAAAAAAAAACTTTTAAAAATTTGAAATAAAACAAAAATGCCCTTAGAGTTGAACCCAGTTCTCAAAGCACTGGTTTGTGGGTTTGATGGCAAAATTCTTCGAGACAGAAACTCCTCCAAAACCCTCCATGGGGTTTCCTGAGTGTGGGGAATTTGGCTGTGACCCTCATTCCTTCTCCCTCAGCTGGACTCAACTCCACCCATCCCCAGACCTCTGGAGAAGTTGCTGGCAACCTAGTCAACTCTCAACAATGGCAAACCAAGAGTTGCTATTTTCTTCCTTAGTTACAAAAATGAAATATTGAAAAAATGTTTATGTGTACTATCACGATAGGTGTTCTTTCACAATGTAAAAACTTTCAGGGCCGGGTGCAGTGGCTCACACCTGTAATCCCAGCACTCTGGGAGGCTGAGGTGGGCAGATCACCTGAGGTCAGGAGTTCGAGACCAACCTGGCCAACATGGTGAAACCCCGTCTTTACTAAACATACAAAAATTAGCCGGGCGTGGTGGCGGGCGCCTGTAATTCCAGCTATTCGGGAGGCTGAGGCAGGAGAATCGCTTGAACCTGGGAGGTGGAGGTTGCAGTGAGTCAAGATCGTGCCACTGCACTCCAGCCTGGGTGACAGAGCAAGACTTCATCTCAAAAAAACAAAAAAAAAAAAAAACAAAAAAACTTTCAGACTTGCATTGTTGATGCTAGAAAGACAAGTCAACTCTGGTAATTGTGCTTTAATGAAAGGCATTTCGGAAAAAAAAAAAAAAAAAAAACACCTTTATTTAAGGAAATAAAACCCATGGTCCCAGTGGCAGCTTGTTTGGTTTGAACTGTCAGAGGTCACTACTGCGGGTAGCCCAATAGCTGGGGACGTTGGGCAAATCACTTTATCTGTCTGAGCCTCGGGGTCCTCTTTGCTAGACCACATGTCCTCTGAATGACCCTTGGAAGTCAGAGTGCAAGACAGAAATGGGTGCCTCCACCCTTCAGCTCTTGTCTCCCTCTCTTCCCTTCATTATGTTGTGACAGAACTAGTCACCTGCATTTTCCTCACATCCCTATTTGTCATGCACAAACTCCAGTAGAATCTGAGAAATCACACAGACCAAGACAAGTCTACCTTAAGACAAGGCAACATTTTTGGCTGATCTACCAACATACTATAGTAGTTGGAAATCCTCTTTAATGGCAGGTAAACTGAGGCACAGATGAATAAATGTTTGATCTAAGGTCACCAGGTTGGTAATGGTGCTTCCTTGAAGTTCTATCCCCAAAGATGTACCCACCATGCCCAGACCTGTAGGCTGGTGAAAGGGGTTTTACTGCTCCCCAGAGAAGCCCAGTGGGAGAGCCCTCATTTTAGACAGGGAGTAAGGACCCCAGGGCTCTGATGGCCTCATGCCCCCCGGCAAATTGTTTGAACTCTCTAAATTTATTTGCCTGGGGGAGTGTTGGGGGAGGGAAGGGAGGAATGTTGGTCTCTCCCAGCTCTAAAGTTTAATGCTGGAAATCAACTTAATTAATTAATTAATTTTTATTTTTATTCTTTATTTTTGAGACGCAGTCTCATTCTGTCGCTTAGGCTGGAGTGCAGTGGTGTGATCTTGGCTCACTGCAAAGTCTGCCTCCTGGGTTCAAGCTATTCTCTGCCTCAGCCTCCTGAGTAGGTGGGATTACAGGTGCCTACCACCACTCCCAGCAAATTTTTTTGCATTTTTAGTAGAGATGGGGTTTTACCATCTTGGCCAGGCTGATCCTGAACTCCTGACCTCATGATCCACCCGCCTTGGCCTCCCAAAGTGCTGGGATTACAGGCATGAGCCACTCCGCCCAGCCAAAGATCACATTTTTTAAAATGCACTTTGTTTTAATTTCAGTTTACACATAGAGGAATTCAGGATGGAGTTGTTTTGGTTTGGACAACTGCAAGCTACTTTAAAATCACAATATATGGGCTATGATATGATTTAAAAACCAAATTATTTTACTCTGCCTGATCAACTCGCCAACTGGTCCCAGCAGTTTCTTTCAGAGGGCCCCTTGGGAGCCATTGCTAACTCTTCCCCTTCTTCCTAGAATGCCTAAATCCTGTGAATCCTGTGATTCTAAGGCCCAATCTAGACCAGCTAAATTGGGTCTTTTTAAAACAAACAAACAAACCAAAAAAACCTTTTCTTTTAGAATATTTTTAGGTTTACATGAAGGTTGCAAAGAGAGTTCCCGTATTACCCCATACTCAATTTCCATCTTAAATTATTCTGGCAATACTCATCACAACCCTGAAACTAGCGTTGGTATGTTACTATTAACTAAACTTCATACTTTACTCCAATTCATTTTTCCCTAACATCCTTTTTCTCTTCCAGAACCCATCCAGGATTCCACATTGGTCAAGTATTTTGTAGAATGCCCCTCATCGTTAGACGGGAATTAGGGGTTAGGGGAAAGAAGTCCACAGAGGTGAAGGGCCACTCTCATCCCATCATATTGCGGTGCACGAGGTCAACATGACTTAGCACTGCTGATGCTGACCTTCAGCACTGGTAAGGTAGTGTTTGCAGGTTTCTCCACTGTAAAGTTCTTCTCTCCCACAACCTCCTTCCATACTGCATGTAGCCTTTGGCAGCAAATCACTAAGGGCAGCGCACCCTCAACGGGAGAGGGAATCAGGCTCCACTTCCTTCAGGGGAGTTTACCTACATACCTAGATACGTAGAGTTTTATCTACATGAATTATTTGAAATTATCTGCATGAGAGATTGTCTCTTCTTCTCCATTTACTTATCCAACCATGCCTTTGTATTAGCATGGGTTCATTCACAAGTATTTTATTTATTTATTTATTTATTTATTGAGATGGAGTTTCGCTCTTGTTGCCCAGGCTGGAGTGCAGTGGCGCAATCTTGGCTCACTGCAACCTCTGCCTCCCGCATTCAAGCAATTCTCCTGCCTTAGCCTCCTGAGTAGCTGGGATTACAGGTGCCTGCCACCACGCCCAGCTAATTTTTGTATTTTTAGTAGAAATGGGGTTTCACCGCGTTGGCCAGGCTGGTTAAACTCCTGACCTTAGGTGATCTGCCCACCTCGGCCTCCCAAAGTGCTGGGATTACAGGCGTGAACCACTGCACCCAGCCCCTATTTTATGTTTTAGATTAGAATCTAATACTACGTTATTGGCCGGGCGCGGTGGCTCAAGCCTGTAATCCCAGCACTTTGGGAGGCCGAGACGGGTGGATCACGAGGTCAGGAGATCGAGACCATCCTGGCTAACATGGTGAAACCCCGTCTCTACTAAAAAATACAAAAAACTAGCCAGGCGAGGTGGCGGGCGCCTGTAGTCCCAGCTACTCGGGAGGCTGAGGCAGGAGAATGGCGTAAACCCGGGAGGCAGAGCTTGCAGTGAGCTGAGATCCAGCCACTGCACTCCAGCCTGGGCGACTGAGCGAGACTCCGTCTCAAAAAAAAAAAAAAAAAAAAAGAATCTAATACTACGTTATTGATTTTGTTGTTCCAATTGTTCCATGTTTGAGGCTGGGCCCTCTTTCAGGTTGGTCCCTGTGTCCTTCTGACATACCCACATCCCTTTCATCTTGAGCACTTTCCTACTGCCCAGAACCATAAGGTGCTCCAGACTGCCCTTCAGCATTCCCGGCCCCAGTCCTAGGATCCGCCATTGTTGAACATTTTGAACATAGCAGACTGGCCAGTTTTGACCCCCTTTTCCATTAAGATGTAAGTAGTCCTCTTGCGGGAAAGAACCCAGCCTTATTATCTGGTGCAAGCCAGTCCACTGCAAGTAATTTGAAATGGAGTTCAGTGTTTTATAGGGTGTTTGTTTCCATGGCTAGCATAGCTAGGCCCGCACCTTCAGGCCCATTGCCCTTTCTCTCAAAAGGTTTTCAGTTTGCTTGAAGCCACTTTCCTTCCTCACTTTACTTAGATTGCAAGGTAGACCTGCCCCAAGTGAGTCAGACTGAGGAGTTGAGAGAATAATTTAGAGAGGCCCTCTTCTCCTCCTGCAAGTCCTTTGACCTGCCAGCCTGCAAATCTGCTATATAAAGATAGATAAGTAGCCAGCTAGCTACACACACACACACACACACACACACACACCCCAAAACTGAGAAGGCTACGGAGAGAGGGCAGTGGAGGCATTCACTCTGAGAATTACTGTTCAAAGGGGAAAAACAGGGAGGCACTTGGGCAATCCAGAAATGCAGGTCTGAGCTGGTCTGGGGTTTTAGCAAAGGAGGAGTGAGTTCCTCAGAACAGGACCAATTAAAACCTTTTAAAGTAATTGTTCCCCTGCCTTCTTTCAAAGTTGAGCTCTAATCGTGGCCTTTCATTCTTCCCACCACTCCATCATTTTAAATTAACCTTGCTTCTCCCCTGCAGCTGCCTCTCACCCATCACAGACATGCTAATGCACGTGTGTGCTGCTGGGGGGCGGTGGGAGGGGACCCTGACACTAGCTTTGTGAAACAGCATCCCTGTGGGCTCTGTTCCACTCACCCCCCACCCACCCTGGCAGAGCAGAGGGGAGGGAGGAAGGAGGCAGGCAGGCTAGCAGAGCGGACGACCAGGGAGTAAAGTCTCCTGGCTGCGCTACCTGGCTACCTCGGGGTGTCCACATTACTCAGCCCCTTGGAGCCATGGGGGTGGGGAGGGCAGGGCCTCCTGGGACAGGACCATAAACCGTTTATGGCTCCCCAAATGTGACACATCAAGTTGACATCACCTGTTCACCTTCATTCTTCTCTCCCTCTGTGAAAAGTCCCTTCTCGCATTCCCTCCGGGCCTCTCCCCTCCTGACCCTTTGGAGTAGCAGCCTTCAAAGGCCTGAAGGTTCCCAAGTGATGTGGGAAGTAAAGTTCTCAATGGAGGTCTCCTCCTAGTGAAAGGGCACTCTGTAATTAATGGAACTGGCCAGACCGTGAAGGTTACCTTGACCTTGTCTGCGTGATAAATACAGCTGGAGCGCGGCGGAAAGCACACCATTCAGAAAAGCAAACTGCTTGCATCTTATTTTTAATCTCACTCCATTTTGTCTCTCTGCAGGATCAGAGCACGTAAAAGAGAGACAGCCTCTGTCTCTCAATCCTGGGGGCAGCTCGTGCAGTCGCCCCGCCGCGGCCACTCTCCTAACACGGACAGAGGGGGCAGCGACGTGCCCCGGTCGCTCAGCCAGCTGGTGGCAGGGGCAACCCAGGCCCCCAGACGCCCCTCCGCGTCTAGGCGCTTCCCATAATGGAAGGCTTCGCTCCATTAAAAGTTATTTTAGGGAATCCACAAGCCCACCGCCATCCCCCCCCAAGTGGAAATTTTATGTAAACGAGTCAAAATAAAGCAACAGTTTCTTAATAAGTATGTTTGGAGTTACACTCGGGACCAAGCCGAGCTGAATTGGGCGAGGGGATGCGGACTTAAAGGTTCCAGTGTTCTTCTCCACACAGCAAGACTATTTTTAAAAATTTAAGGACGTCTTCCAGTCCAGAGTCCACACCGCCTACACCCCCGCAGGTCAGGCAGGCGCGGGTTCAGCCCGGTGACCCCGCCATCCTCGCAGCCTCCACCCTGGGGCCAGGGCAGCGGGCGCGGCCGACCTCCACCCCTCTTCCCGAAACCGCACCCGTCCCCTCCCCCACCGCGGTCCCGCGCGGCGGCGGAGGGGCCGAGGGGTGCCGGCACCAGGATCCCGCCGCCGCCCCCACGGCGCGCACTGAGGCAGGGTTGGGGGAAACACGATTCCTGGGGAGATCGGAGGAGGCGAAGCCGCCGAGGCTGCGAGGGGGTTCTCCCGGAAGACTCGGGGACCGGGTGGGAATGCGACCTCCAGGGGAGTGCTCGCTGTTCCCCCGTAACCGCCGCAGGGACCCTCCCGGGGTGGGGGTGGGGACGCGGGGGTCCAGGCCCTAGGGGCCCGTGCAGAGTCAGACGCGGGTGTGCGCGGCCCGTGACTCAGCCGGGTGCCGACGCGAGGCCGAGGAGGCTGGCGGAGGTGGCGGGCGGGCCGGGCGCGCACCCGGGACCCCGCGGCCTCGGGGGAAACGGGGTGCGCGCGCCCAGGAGTGGGGGAGGGACGGCGGGCGCGCGCCCGCGCACGCAGCGGAGGCGCCGGGCGGCGGCGAGGGCCGGGTTTAGCGCCGTCTGCCCGGCGCCGCGCTCCCAGAGCTCGCGCCGCCTCCCGGGGCGCAGCGCGGGTGGCGCAGGTAGAGGCCGGGCGGGGGTGGGAGCCACCCCAGGGCTCAGGTTCCAGTCGCCAGGCTTGGCCCTCAGCGGGCGCTGTCCGAGGGCAGGCGGGCCCGCGGGAGCGGGGCGGTGGCGGTGGCAGAGGAGCGCGGGGTGGGCGGAGATCGTCGCGCCCACCTCTCCAGCCCCCCCGCGGTGGCCGAGCCCCCCAGCAGCTGCGCTTGAGGCGCCGAGGCGGGGTGGCCGAGCGAGACCTGGGCCGGGCGCGGCGCGGGCCGCACAGCGGCGGCGGCGGCTGCAGACCTGTAAACCTTAATGACAGCAATCTTGCCTGTCTGCGCCGCTGACTCACGCGGTGACCCAGCCTCCAGTCACCCGGCGGCCACCCTCCGGCCTCAGTTTCCCCCGCCGCCGAACAATGAAGCCACTGTGTCGCCGTTCATTCCTGAGCGCCGGTTCACACGCGGAGGGCCGCCGCCTCCATGGGGAAGGGACCGAGGCGTCCGGCTTTTAATTATCCCCGGTGGGCGGGCGTGGGGAGGCCGCGCTCTGCTGGATAATTGAACGCTGGGACTGTTCCCTCCTCGGCTTAAGCTCTTTATCTTAAGCCGTCCTTTCCCCTTCATCGTATTTAAATTTTACCCCTTCCTCTCCACGCTGGTGGGACTGCTTGAAAAGCAATGAAATGTGCCGGGCACGGTGGCTCACGCCTGTAATCTCAGCACTTTGGGAGGCCCAGGCTGGCAGATAACCTGAGGTCAGAGTTCAAGACCAGCCTGGCCAACATGGTGAAACCCTGTCTGTACTAAAAATACAAAAAAAAAAAAAAAGGAAAAAGAAATTGGCTGGGCGTGTGGCGCATGCCTGTAATCCCAGCTACTTGGGAGGCTGAGGCACAAGAATCACTACAACCTAGGAGGAGGAGGTTGTAGTGAGCCGAGATGGCGCCATTGCACTCCAGCCTGGGTGACAAAGCGAGACTCCGTCTAAAGAAGAGAGCGAGAGAGAGGAGAGAGAGAAAAAAAGAGAAAGAAAGAGAAAAGAGAGAATAAAGAAAAGCAATGAAATGACTCCCCGCCTATTTTAGGCAATTTGTGTTTTCCGAAATATCAAGGGTTCAGTCAATTTACTCGCAAAAAACTTGAGCCCTTCCTGTGGGCCAGGCCCAGTGTGCCCAGCAGTGAAGCCACAGCTGCTCAGAAGCCACAGCAGGTTCTCAGAAGGCCCAGCTGCAGGGAGGCCACCTCTCCCTGATTCTGTTCTCTTGCAGGCATAAAAGGGATCAGACTACTGATGTGCGAAGCTGAGTAAACCCTACATACATTATGCCGAGTGAAGAAGCCAAACACACAAGAATAGGTATGATGTGGCTCCGATGTATGGAAAACCCAGGAAGAGACAAATGTAGTCCCTGGTCCACCAAAAGCATTGGTTGTCTTGCAGTGGGGGTGGAGGCAGTGACTAGGATGAGGACAAGGGGATTCTGGGGATGATAGAACTGTCCCATATCTTGATTGAGGCTCTGGCACCCACCTACCGGCCTCTCTGGACCCTGAGGCTTCAGGTTACTGAGGATCTCTCAGCCCTCCCTGCTGGAAGGCCTTTCCCCCATGGCACCTCACCCCCCATTCCTCCCTGACCCTGGGTGCCCCATCTCCAGGAGCCGTTATGTGAGTGGAAGCGTACAGCTGTCCCAACTAATCCAACACTGAATGCAAAACGGATGCATCTTACTGTGTGTAGGTGATACCCCAAGAAAGCTGGCCGAGGCCTTAAGGGTGTGGGAAGCCAGGAGGCTAGGTGGCTTGGTGAGGGTGACACTTTGGTCATGGAAGGGGATGGAGAGGAGAAACGCTGCTTGTTGAGGTCTGAAAGAGAAGGTGTCACATGTTTAATGGAACTCTTACAAGCCCCAGATGTTACTGTTGTTATTATCCCCATTTGACTACTGGGGAAACAAACTCAGGCTGAGTGAGCTGCCCAGCCTCCCTAACCCTGTCCCTGGCAGATGGTACTGAGAGGGTCTGTCTTCCTCTCTCAGTGGATGTCTCAGATTCATCCCTGTGTGGGCAACACCGAGTGTGAGCGTCAAGGTTAGCAGCAGGGCCTTGGCAGCAGCGGGGACCCTATGAAAATCCTTCTCTCTTTCTAGCGCTGTGACCTGGGCCATGTTGACCTATCTCAACCCCAGGCCAAGTCCTCCCCTGTGCAAGATGGAGAAGGTCCCGCCTCAGGCATGGTGTGAGGAGATGAGGGCGCTTAGGTGGGTGCCTGATTTGAGGCATGCCTGTAGTGTTAGCTGTACGTCTGTTACCTTGAGTGAGTCCCTTCCCTGTAAGGGCCTCAGTGTCCTCATTTGTAAAATGAGAGGGTGGCTTTAAGCCACCTTCCACATCCTGGTATCCTGGAGTATTTGGAGGGGCCACTGGGGAAAAGCGACGGAGGAACTTCCGGGGAGGAGCAGCAGGTGCAATTGCCAGAAGGAGGTGGCCCTGGGGTCCCCATTGCCTCTGTAGAACCCAGGAGGCTGAGGGGTTTGTGGGGTCGTGTTCTGACCCACACCCTGCGCCATAAAGGGGAGGTTCCTCCAACACCATTGCTGAGGGGGCCGCAGCGTTGCTGGAACTCATCAAGGGCATAGGGTGTGGGGCTTTGCTCCCTTGGGAGGCGGCGTCCTCCACTGTTGCGCGGCTTCGGTTTCCAGAACATCGTCCTTGTGTGGACGTGGCCTGCCCCCCAGATCTCTTCTTCTGAGCCTCTGACCAGGCACCTCAAGCTGAGGGCATCCCTTGACCCCGCCCCCTGCCCAGGAATATTTTCCTCAGCTCAGTCTGTCCAGAACTTTCCCTCTCTAACTAAGGGATAGGCCAGAGCTCTGGAAGGAAGGGCCTTCGTGAGCAGAGGCGAGCTGTGCCTGCACACTGGGGACCTCCAGCCTGTTCTCTGCCATTGTAGACCCCATGTCAGCTCCTACCCCCAGGGACAGGTGAAGGCTCAGCTACTGAGGCACCTGTGTCTCTGGCCCTAGGATGTGACCCTCACAGCTTGGCCTCCCAGCTCTCCTTCCACAGAGGCCACCCAGCCCAGGAGGCTTGCAAAGTGCAGCACAAATTCACACACCCCACATCACACACACCCACACACAGCACACACACATACACCACACGCACACCACACTAATTCTCCATTCTCACACTATGTACACACAACACAACCCTCTCCAACCACATATACCCCGCTCCCTGCACGCGTGCATATATGCCACACCCCACACCCCCACACAACAGACAACACAACCTTCTTCAACCACACATACCCTGCTCCCTGCACGTGTGCATATATACCACATCCCACACCCCCACACAACACAGTCACACTCCACACCCAGTGAGTCTCACACGCAGCACCCAGGTTGTGTCCTATACAAGGGTGCCCAGCTGAGGGTCCGAGGCATCTCCCAGGGTCCTGGGGTAGGGCTGGACGCCTGGAGGGAGGAAGGGTACCTCCTAACTGGCACGAAGGTGCCCTCTGCACTGGCTGAGACTCTGGCACCTGCTACCACAGAGCACTCCCCACCCGCCTCTAGTCCTCTCTGGGATGGCGAGACCTGAGGCCCCTGAGGAACCCCAGCCCTCCCCACTGGAAGGGCCTGCCCCATGTCCCACTCCACCATTCCTCCCTGGCCCTGGGTGCCCCACCTCGAGTACCTGTCTGCAGCACAGCTGGCTTTTCCCTCCCCAGGCCCCTCAGTCTTTTAGTACCTGGACCACTCCCTTCATCCCCCACATGCTTATGGGGCACCTGCTGGGGTCAAGTCCTGACTCAGTGCTAGGGAGACAGAGGGGACGAAGTCACGCTCATCCTCAGCAGGCATCTGCCGTCTACACACCAGTGGCCATGCCCAGGGAGCAGGACTGTGGCAGAACGTCCCTGGCAGCTGTGGGAGCCCGGAGGGGTGATCTGTAACCCTGACTAGGGAGCAGTCAGGAAGAGCTTCCTGAAAGAGGTGGCAGTAGACAAAGGCACACGCTTTCTAACTGCCGTGACTCACTGCATGCTGAGCTCTGCCCCCTCTCACCAGATAGGGAGGCCGTGGTGTGGAATAGAGACTGGGCTTGAGTCCCAACCTTGGGAAAGTGTACCAGCCTCAGCCTCAATGTCCATGTCTGTGGAATGAGAATTTCAACACTGCCCTTGCAGGAGAATAGTTGAGGTGGCATAAGGTGGGTGCTGGAGCCAGACAGACTGCCTTCAGTCTCAGCGTTGTCACTATGAGCCATGCAACCTTGGGGAAGCTAGCTTCCCTTTCTGACGCAGTGTCCTGTCTGTAACATGGGAGTCCTAACAGGAAGTCTCTCATAGAGTTATTTTGAGTATTTAAAGCATTTTGATTTGGAAAGGTTTAGAATAGCGTTTGGCCACAGTGAGCACTATGTGTACAGAGTGGATGGACATGCTGAGCGGTCCCTATAGCTAGTGGGGCTCACCAGATGTGCCGGGATGAACATGACCTTGAATATGTTTCTTCCCTCTGGACCTTGAACTCTTTAACTGTCTCTGAAAGGAGAGATGGCAGGCTGGGGAGGAGAGATGGCAGGCTGGGGCGGAGAGATGGCAGGCTGGAGCGGAGAGATGGCAGGCTGGGGCGGAGAGATGGCAGGCTGGGGCGGAGACATGTTTGCTGTGCTCCATGGAGACTCACAGCCAGCCTGGGCCTTGGTTTGTGGAGGGGTGGGGCAGTGACAAGGAGGTGCCTTCGGTCCATAGGTGGGTGGCCAAAGGTGCTGGCCCTGTGCCCGTCTCCTCCCAGCTGGCACTGTCCCTGGGAAGATGTAAGGCTGCCTGTGGTAATCTCATTGGTGCCCTAACCTCTCCTTTCCCTGAACATAGGCTGTCTCTTGGCTTCAAGCAGATTTCCATTATTATTGCTATCTTCTCATTCATTTTCTTGTTTTCTTTTTTTTTGAGAGAGGGTCTCACTCTGTTGCCCAGGGTGGAGTGCAGTGGTGTGATCTCGGCTCACTGCGACCTCCTCCTCCTGGGTTCAAGCAATTCTCCTGCCTCAGCCTCCTGAGTAGCTGGGACTACAGGTGCCTGCCACCACACTCGGCTAAGTTTTTGTATTTTTAGTAGAGACAGGGTTTCACCATGTTAGCCAGGATGGTCTTGATCTCCCAACCTCGTGATCCACCCGCCTCGGCCTCCCAAAGTGCTGGGATTACAGGCGTGAGCCACCGCGCCCGGCATTTCCTTCTTTTCAAAGTAAATGGATAAATACAAGAGAGCCCAGCCATTCCTTGCAGAGTTGAATATAGATTTCCGCTGTGACCCAACAGTTGCACTTCTCAGTGGAATGAAAACATGCACCTTCATCTGTGACACGGGAGTTACGACAGTAATGACGGACACAGACACGCGTGCGTGAATGTTTACACAGCATCGTTCATGATAGCCAAGAGATGGAAACAACCCGAATATCTGTCCACAGATGAGTGGATAAATCAAATGTGGTCTATCCATACCATCAAATATTATTTGGTCATAAAAAAGGGGTGACAGACTGATACATGTTCCCACATGGATGGGCCTCAACATGGATGAAGACTATGCTGTGTGAAAGAAGCCACATGCTGAAAGCAACATATTGTAAGTCTCCATTCATTTGTTTTTGTTTTTGTTTGAGATGGAGTCTTACTCTGTTGCCTAAGTTGGAGTGCAGTGGCGTGATCTCAGCTCACTGCAACCTCCGCCTCCCAGGTTCAAGTGATTCGCAGCCTCCCGAGTAGCCTGCCTCAGCCTCCCGAGTAGCTAGGATTACAGGCACCTGCCACTGCGCCTGGCTAGTTTTTGTATTTTTAGTAGAGATGGCGTTTCACCATGTTGGCCAGGCTGGTCTCGAACTCCTGACGTCAGGTTATCCACCTGCCTCGGCTTTCCAAAGTGCTGGGATTACAGGCGTGAGCCACCATGCCCAGCCAACTCCTTTTATTTGTAATATGCAGAATAGAAAAATCCATACAGACAGAAAGTAGATTAGTGGTTGCTTCGGGCTGGGGAGGAGGCGAGCATGATGGGGGGCGGGTGGGAGGAAGATAACTAACGGATATGGGATTTCTTGCAGTGATTAAAATGTTCTAAAACTGACTGTGGTGATAGCGGCATGTATCTGTGACTGTCCTAAAAATCATTCAGTTATACACTTTGAATGAATGATTGTGTGGTATATGAATTATATCTCAATAAAGCTACTAAAACAAATAAATACACAAAGAAATACAAATGTGGTTCTTTCTGGCCAGGAAAAGTGGTCCTCTTTTTGGGGTGAGGACAGAGTAGCAAGTCGGAGGCAAAGCATGGTGTCTTCATGATCTCCCACAAGCACCTCTCCAAGCCTATGAGCCACCCACAGTCTAGACTATCCTTCCCCTTCTTCTGTGACTGCGTGCACAGTACAGCTTATCTCACCTTCCTGCTTCCCTTCCTCCCCACCGCTAACTGCCTGGGAAATCCCTCTCACTCACTGTACTCACACATCACCCCTCCACAGTGTCTCTCCTGGCCACCCTCCCCCAGAACCCCTTGCTCTCTAGTGGCCATCCCTGGGATTTTGCTTGTTTGGTCATTAAGGGGATTATGATTGTTTAGTTGTCCTTTCCACAGTTGAGCAGAAATTCCTTGCAACTGTCTCATACCTAGTTTATTCTTGGAACAAAACTAGGTGCTAAATAAAATGCTTGTAAATTTGTAAACAGGTACTTGAACTGAACCAAGGAATTACAACTTTCCAACTGAAAAGTTCACCCCTGAACTCAGATATCATGATGATGATTTTTTTTTTTAACTGATTCCTTATTTGTCAATTTTCTTTAACCCAAGAAGTACCCAATGAACCAGTCTGAATTGGAACCAGATCGATGCATTTTCTAAATGCATTCCAGTTGGACTGGAATAAAATTAGAACAATATTTTCCAAGCTGAAAACATCCCAAACTAAAGCCTTAAGGGTCTAAATGCCCTTTGTTCAGGGGAGTCTTGAAGGGCTGGGTCCTTCCTGGCCTTGAGGGCCCTGAGACCCTAAGGTTTTCAGCTTTCGGAAACTTGTCCTGATCTCCCGGTGATCCACTCTCATAATGAAATGTTGTGACATGGAAGCCAGAGACAATTATTTCTGTTTTACAGATAGGGATCAGCCCTGTCAAGGTCACAGGCAGGACCTGAGGCCAGATCTGCCCCTGCAGCCTTGGTTCCTAACCACTCTGCCATTTGACTCCATGGCAGGAAAAACATCTGCCAAAGATATTCCCTTAAGAGTCACCATAAAAAGGCTGAAGGTATTAGTTCTCTCTAGAGTATTTTCAGCCAGTTCTTGGGGAATAGCTGTTTGTAAAAAGAGCTCACCATTTACTGGCCTGTCTTTTTTTTTCTTTTTTTCTTTATTTTTTTTTTATCACACCTTATAAATCATAAGCTTTTGGTAGAAAAGCATCTGCCATTGGTTTAGTATTCACTGTGGGAATATATTCTCCTGTGGGAGGCTCTGATGCTGGGCCTGCCCTGGAGATTCTGGCTCAGTAGATCTAATGGGTGGGGGTGGGAAAGGGGGTTCCGCTTTTTTTTTTTTTTTTTTTTTTGCGCGACAGAGTCTCACTCTGTCGCCAGGCTGCAGTACAGTGGCGCGATCTCAGCTCACTGCAACCTCCGCCTCCCCGGTTCAAGCAATTCTGCCTCGGCTTCCCGAGTAGCTGGGATTACAGGTGCATGCCATCACACCCAGCTAATTTTTGTATTTTTAGTAGAGACAGGGTTTTGCTATGTTGGCCAAGATGGTCTCGATCTCCTGACCTCATGATCTGCCCGCCTCAGCCTCCCAAAGTCCTGGGATTACAGGTGTGAGCCACCGCACATGGCCGGTTCTGCATTTTTTAACAGGTCCTTGAAGAGATCCTGAGGCTCACTGCAGTTCGGGCACCCCTGTCATACAGCACTGAGCGCTTGGCAGGCAACCAGGATTTGCTGATGAAAGGAAGGAAAAACAGAGACGGAAGCGACTGAGAGCTCACCAAAGTATTTCACAAGAGAGTCTTTTTCTGCTTGGTACACAGTAGGTGCTTACTAACAGTTGCATGTACAATAAATGAATGCCTGTGGTCATCCAGGCCAGCAGGCCAGTGAGCAGCCTGAGGGGAATCAGTGGAGCTCCTCCAGGGTCACTGTGCTGTCCAGAAGTGGTAACTGATAGCCACATGCAGCTATTTAAATTAAAATGAAGCTGGTCACAGTGGCTCACGCCTGTAATCCCAGCATTCTGGACACCGAGGCGGGTGAATCACCTGAGGTCAGAAGTTCAAGATCAGCCTGGCCATGGAGAAACCCCGTCTCTACTAAAAATACAAAAAATCAGCTGGGTATGGTGGTGCATACCTGTAATCCCAGCTACTCGGGAGGCTGAGGCAGGAGAATCGCTTGAACCTGAGAGGCGGAGGTTGTAGTGAGCCGAGATCGTGGCATTGCACTCCAGCCTGGGCAACAAGAGTGAAATTCCATCTCAAAATAAATAAATTAAATAAACAAAATAAAATAAAATAATTAAATAATTAAAACAAATGAAAGTCAAAGATGAAGTTCCCTGGTTGCCCTAGCTACATTTCAGGTGTTCCCGTAGCCACATGACTCATTGCTAGTGTATTGGGCAGCCTAAAAGCAGAACATCTCCATTATTGCACAAAGTCCTACAGGATGGCAGTGGGTGGGTGGGTGGGTGGCTGTGGGTAGAATGGAGAGGAGAAGTAGGAGAGGTGGAGAGAAAATGAGAAGGCAGAATAAAGAGAAAAGAGAGAAGGGGCACAGGTGCTGAGGTTGGACAGTGAAGGTATAAGGGCCCCCGGGACTTGATGGATCACTGGCCTGGACAGGTCACTGATGCAGGTTTCAGGGACAGGGCCCAATTCTCTTCTCTCCTCTAACAGTGCTTCAGGAGACCTGAGGAACTCGTTGGATGTGGAGCTGGACACAGTAAACTCTCTACCCCCAGCTCAGATGGAGGAGAAGCCTGGTACTCCAATAAAGGAGTATTTGTCCCTTTAAGAGTCAGAGCCCTGTTCAATTTTGAATATAAATTTTCCTTGAATCTATCACATATTGCCCTGAGCAGAGTTGAGTGCTTTCTTGGTGACTCGCGATCCCCATATGAATCTTATCATTTCCTTGGGGTTTGAGAGCACTATGGCAGCCAGCACCCCACCACCCCATCCCTGTACCAAATGCTGCAGACAGCTGAGTTTTGATCATTTTTTCCCATAACAGTTCTTTTCTCTCCTTGCACCTTTTTCTCCTGCATGGATTTGGGTATCAGTTCACACAGGCAGTTGCAACTGTATATAACATATGAATTCAAAGGTTTTGACTGAAGGCTCACAAATAAACAAAGAGCTTGTGTTTTAGAGCAGGGGTTTTTAATATATATTTTGGCTGCTCAGAAGTGTTTTCTATTTTAATTCTGGTCCTATGGGGGTTTTAGATACATGGATTTGTGACTAGTTGACATGTCACCACTCGTTGTAAATATAGTTTCTTTTCTTTTCCTTTTTTTTTTTTTTGAGATGGAGTTTTGCTCTTGCTGCCCCAGGCTGTAGAGCAATGGTGCAATCTCAGCTCACTGCTACCTCCACCTCCCGGGTTCAAGCGATTCTCCTGCCTCAGCCTCCTGAGTAGCTGAGGTTACAGGCATGTGCCACCACGCCCAGCTAATTTTGTATTTTTGGTAGAGGTGCAGTTTCTCCATGTTGGTCAGGCTAGTCTCGAACTCCCGACCTTAGGTGATCTGCCTGCCTCGGCCTCCCAAAGTGCTGGGATTACAGGTGTGAGCCACTGCGCCCGGCCTATAAATACAGTTTCTAAAGAGATCAAGTCCTTGCCCCAAGACGCTTCTTTTAAATTACCCATGACCACCCACCCTGTCTTCGAAAGTGGGGATCAGACCTAAGACTGTCAGCAGCACTTTCTCATCCTCTTCTTCCATTCTTTCTCCCGCCCAAAAAACAGAGGCTTTGGGATTCTCTCTGTGTACAAGAAGCCACCAAGCCTGACTTCTTCTTTTTGAGATGGAGTTTCACTCTGTCGCCCAGGCTGGAGTGCAGTGGTGCGATCTTGGCTCACTGCAACCTCCGCCTCCCAGGTTCAAGCGATTCTCCAGCCTCAGCCTCCTGAGTAGCTGAGACTACAGGAGTTACCATCCCTGACTCATTTTTGTATTTTTAGTAGAGACAGGGTTTCGCCATGTTGGCCAGGCTGGTCTGGAACTCCCGACCTCAGGTGATCCACCCACCTCAGCCTCCCAAAGTGCTAGGATTACACATGTGAGCCACCTTGTCTGGCCCACCAAGGCTGGCTTTGAGGCCTTGGAGAGAGCTTTGGGGAGCTGTTGGCTCTACCAGAGAGACCAACCCCCCATAAGAGTTGGGCCATGATGACATTTCCATCCTCCAGTGCCTGAGGAGGTCAGCCAGAAGGACACCTGCTCAGAATCAGCCCTCTCAAGAGTATCTTCATTTTAAAATAAGAACTTCTGGGGGAATAATGCTGGATTGAATAACATGACTCTTGAGGGTGGAATGTCATGCCCAGGGACTGAGTGGGGACCACACAAGCCGAGCCTGTGGCCCTCAGCTGCCCAGTCAGGCCCTCCGAGGGTGACGGTGGCTAAAAGAGGGGGACACAACTTCTCCAGGCTGTGGCCCTGCAGCCCTATGCTCTGTCCGGACCTTGGAAGACAAGAGCGAACCATTGTTTCCATCCTGGACGTGCGGTGGGAGAAAGGAAGAAGCATTAGCTCACCCCTGCCCTCCCACAGCCTCTGGAGGCTCCCAGACCCCCAGTGAGAGGGAGGATCTGGGCAATGAATAGGAAGGGGAAATGGGTCACATTCTTGCGGCCTACCCTTGGTGTTAGGACTTTCCACACCCCAAGATGGCCGTTCAAATGCTTTGACCTGTAACACTGTAAAAAGTGGGGGGTTTCCAGTTCCTAGGCCCAGTGGGGGTTCGTGTGCTCTCCTGCCGTCCTCCTGTTTCTGTTTGGACCACCCACCCGCTCATCCGGTGGTGCCTCACCCTTTCTTTCCTCCTAGGTTTCTAGAACCGCCCCCCAACCCCCAGCATCAAATGCAATCCTTTCTCCTCCTGCTCCCAGATACAGATACCCAGTTTGTAAAATCTGCTTTGCTCTGACTGGCACATCGGAGTGCGGCTCTTTGCTACTTGCCTGCGACCCTGAGTGTTTTCCTGCCCTGGTTTCCCGCACATTTTTTTCCAGTCATCCCCCAGCCAGGCCTGGAGAACTGCCACTGTCCCTGCGGCCTGCACATTCCCCAGCCCTGGCAGCAACCACTGGGGCAGGAGGTCCTGGGCTCCTCAGCCCCTGGAAGACCCTGCACCAGCCCCGACTCTAGACATCTGGGCTTTCCTGCTGCAGGCCTGGAGTTTAAGGAGACGTGAGGTGAAAGTGTGAGAGCTAAGGGAAGGTCCTAACCCCAAAGATTATTTTCCGCGAACAAGACAATCCAAAAGCTCTGATTGAAAATAAATTGGCCTCTCTGCAATTCTTTTTTTCTTCCTTCGACTAAATATGCTCTGTTTTCCCCGCTGCACACCGGAAACTCTACTTTTGATTTTTAAATGGTCTTAACCGGGGAGAGGAAGTTGATTGGCTGGAGAGAGAATTCCGCCCTCGGTCCATATCCCACTGGGCCCAAAGTCAATAGAAGGGCCCTCCAGGCTCCAGGAGGCAGGAGACCGGACAAGCCACGAAGTATTTATTTTCAGTGGCTTTGCCCAGGCCCCAGCAGACAATGTTTTTATTGAATCTTGCCCCAAAACTGCTGGGATTAGGACTTGCTTGGCTACTCAGAGAGAAATAAGTGTTCTCAGAAAAAAAAAAAGTTGGCCTCTCCAGCCTTCCTCTTCTTTGCCCCTTTCACCCTCCCTATGCGGTTTCCTTGTTTAAAAGTTTTCCAGGCGGGACACGGTGGCTCACGCCTGTAATCCCAGCACTTTGGGAGGCCGAGGAGGGCAGATCACTTGAGGTCAGGAGTTCGAGACCAGCTTGGCCAACATGGTAAAACCCTGTCTCTACTAAAAGTACAAAAATTAGCCAGGCCTAGTGGCAGGAGCCTGTAGTCCCAGCTACTCAGGAGGCTGAGGCTGGAGAGGAGGCTGAGGCTGGAGAGTCACTTGAACCTGGGAGGTGGAGGTTGCAGTGCACCGAGATTGCGCCATGGAAACTCCAGTCTGGGTGACAGAGCTAGAGTCCGTCTCAAAAAAAAAAAAAAAAAGTTTCCCTAAATGTGCTTGTACTGAGGAAGAGGCTCATGTTTTTCTGAAAAGTCCAACACGCCCATCTCGACCCCTCTGGCCTGTGGTGGGCGTCGGTCTTGGGAGCTCTCTGCTAACCCAGCCTGAGCTGGGGGAGGAGGGCCAGCTTCATACAGGGTGCTCCCCCAGGAAGGTCTGGCCTCCCTGCAGCCTGCCTAGGGTTCAGGCCCAGAGATCAGGCAGCAGGGTCACTGTCAGGCCTTCAGCTCAGGAGCTTAGAGCAGGCCCGAGGTTGGGGGCTCAGATGGAGTGAAGGTGGTCTCCTGGAGCCCGACAGGGGAGGGAAGTGCTGGGGGCCTTCCCAGGGCACAGGTCTTGCCAGGCAAGGCCAAGGTCAAGGTCAGAATCAGACAGTGCAGAGCTCCTCCACTGGAGTTCTGAGGGTTCCTGTGGGACCCTGGGAAGTTGGCTACTTAGTGGCTTAGGGGGCTCCTGAGCTGACCCCAAAATCAGGTTCTCTGGCTGCGCGCCAGGCTCGGGCCTGACCCAGGTATCCAGAGGCGATATCTCACAGTCCCTCTGGGGCTGCCCAGGGGCTGTGGGTTGGGAAGAGTCCTAGCCATAGAACGCTGAGGAGCATTTTGTCCTCTGTCAACCTGCAGCCAGCAGAGGATGCCAGGCCCTGATCCCACGTACCCTGGAGCCAGGGCAGGTGCCACCCTAGCTGCTGACTGTGCCCCAGCCCATTTTTCTCTGCTTTCACAAGCTTGTTGTTTGCTGTGTGATTGCTCTTATGACCCCATCTAAGCCGGATGTGGTGGCATGTGCCTGTAATCCCAGCTGTTGAGGAGGTTGAGTCAGGAGAGTCATTTGAGCACAGGAATTCAAGGCTGCGACGAGCCCTAATCACATCACTGCACTTCAGCCTGGGTGACAGGTGAGCCCCTGTTGCAAAAAAAAAAGACCTCCATCTAGGAGCCAGGTGACTAACTTCTGCGACCCATTCATTCATGTATTCATTCAACAAACAACTGCAAACAAATGAAAGAGCTCCGAGAAGATCAGTGCTTTGGGGTCCCAGAGGGGAGCGCCTGGCTGCTGCTCCCCTGGGCTTTTGCAAACTAGAGACAGGACGCACTCAGGGGAAGGAATTAGCCCACCACCCAAAGATGCACCTCTGTGCCTGCTTTGGCGGAAAACTCAGTCTGTGGGGCTATAGGGGAGGCTTTATTGGAACTGGCTGCCAGGCCTGGGTTAGCTTTCAGCTGGCAGGGAGAGGGACAGCCTCTCTGGAGAGATGGACAGCTGAACAGAGGACCCAAGGTGAGGCTGGATGGGCGCTTCTGTACAGCAAAGAGAATCCCCTGGCAGGTCAGGCAGACCAAGGTGTGAGACCTCTTTGGCCATGTGCTGTGGCATCAACCCCGAGATATGTTCTATGGACAGAACCCCTCTGTGAACCTGGCGGTGTGTTCTCTGTTTCCCCATTCTGAACTGGAAGAACTATCTGCGTGGTGGGAAGAAGAGCAGCCTTATCGCTGGGGTGTACTGTGGGGCTATTAATAATGAGCGCGCCCCCTGCTCCAGGGTGGGGGAGATAGGCTGCGGCGGCCAGCCCGGTCCCTGGAGCCCCTTCCTCCCGGCCCTGCCAAATTCCTCAGAGCCCAGTGGATAAGATTGGCGGTTTCTACTTCCCAAAGGTCCTGGCCTGGAATTCTTATCCAACTCCAGGCTCATTTAATTTGGATGAGGGCGTAGGTGGCCGGCAAGGGCTGGGAGCTTAAGACCCCAGTGAGGGGCCGGGGCCAGGGAGAAGCCCCATTTCTCCCAGTGACTTGATTCCTGAATTCTTGACACTGCTCTGCAGAGCCTCCTGCCCCCATCCTTCCTTCCAGGCCCCGATTTCTCTCCATTTCCACAATCCTAAAGACAACTCTAAAAGTGAATGCTTGGGTGCCCTCTCATACAGCAATGGGCAGGAAGGAGGGAGGGGTAGAAAGGGAGAAAGCCAGGCCTGGACACAGCCTGAGAGGCCCTCCACTGTCCTGGGCCCTCCCTGTCCCCGCCCCATACAGCCCCACAGCCGGAGAGAGGCAGCTGCCCTCCTGCACTGTGAGACTCGACCTTGTGACTGGGAGCCTCCCCGTCTGTCCACATACACGTTCCGCTGGTTTCCTGCTCAGCCTCCTGCACCTTCTGCCTGCCACACTGCTCACCCAGACCCTACCTGTCCCCATCCCAGGTACAGTCTGAGCCATGAGGCCTAGCAGAGACACTGCTGGCTCGAGGCTTTTGGGGTTTGTGTGTGTGTGCAAGAGGGGTCTCCACGCCCATGCTGTGGGGTCCCGGTAGCAAAGGGCTGCACACCCACACTGTCCCCTCAGTGAGCTTCCGAGAGGCGGGCAGGGCACACAGGCCATGCTCGGTATGTCACCATTAGTGAGTCATGGCAGTGTTTAGAAAGTCCACAGAAGCAGGCCTCTGGAGTCTGGGATTCTAGAACTGACCGGACCACCAGGTGCTGCGCGACCCTGTGAAGGTTGCCTCACCTCTGGTCTGTGGCATCCTCAGTCCTACCCCAGGAGGAGGTTAGGTCAATCTGTCCCTGCAGAACCTGTTACGAAGGTGGCCAGGGAGAGCTCGGCATGTCACATCAGGGTCACACCATTCCGGGAGTTCATCCCAGGAATGATGAGAGAGGTGCTGGGGCCACCCTGCCCTGAGGCTGGACGGGATTCTGACCTGGTCTCCAGACAGGACCTCTTCATTCCAAATTCCCAGCAGCAGAACTCTACCTGGCCTCCAAGACCTCTCCTCCAGGAAGGAGGGACCACAGTGACTCGGGCCCTCCTCCAGTTCCTCCTAAGCCCCAACCCTGCCAAGCGTGGGACCCTCCCCAGCTCAGAGCAAAAGTTTGGGCTCTGAGGTCAGTGACCCCAGGGGGCTGCCATCTCTCCATGCTCTGGGTCCAGGGACAGATGTAGGTTGAGGGGCCTCAGGCAGTCCTCCACCTCCCTGACACTGGAGAGGGGCCTCAGGTTGGGGCGTGGGCTGGCCCTGGGCTGTGACCTTCATCAGTGCAGAGCGCTGGGGGATGACCACTCAGGAGCAGCCCGCCCAGGGCAGTTTCCCAGAAACAGTGGGGTGGGGTGGCAGGGGAGGGAGGAGCCCCAGAGGATCTTGCTGGGTGAAGACCGGGGCTGAGGGTGGGGTGGGGATGACCCTTCCTGGAGGAGAACAACACCAGGGCCTTGAGGACCGGAGGGAGAAGGAAGGAGCCCCTTGGAAGGGAGGCTGACCTTGCCGCCAGCCGGCCCTGCCCCTGTGAGTTCAGCCTCTCCCTGGGTTCTGTTGCTTCAGTGCTGCTGCTTTGCTCTGATCTAAAGCGCTCACAGAGCCCTACACCTGGGTTCTCTCTCCCTAGACTGGTGGTTTTCACCCCTGGAGGGTTGAATCACCTGGGGAGCTTTCACAAACACTGGGGCCAAGACGCTCAGCAGAGGCTGGGATTTAATTGGTCTGGGGTGTAGGCTGGTCAGGATTCTGCATCAGGGCCTGTCTCCAGGGAAGGCACCTTCTCCAACGCCTTTTCCCCACACTGCTAACACCCATCTCACCCAGGAAGATGACTGTCACAACTGGTCTGTCCTGCAGGCGAGGGGCAGCCACCTTACCCGGGCACCTCATGCTGGCCACCCAGTGCAGACCCACAGTAAGGTGGCAGCTTCTGCTCTGGTGGAAATAGAGGCTCACCTCACACCTACCCCACAGCCTCAAGCTCGGGTCAGACATGGAGGAGGGCATAGGTCTGGGCTCCTCCCCTCTCCTTGTCCAACACTGGCTGGACAGTGTCCCCCGCCTGGCACTATCCAGCCAACCATGTTCCTGGCAGGAGGAGGTGTGGCAGTTGCTGGAAGGGGCCAGTCCACAGGCCCGGCCAGCAGGAGTGTCCCCTTCTTCACTGAACAGGCCTCTCTATGGCCTCCAGCCTCATTTGCTGTCATCCAGTGGCTGCTTTTCAGGCCCTCTCTGGGTGATGTTGATGTCATGGACCGTCCCCTCCTCTGCCTCCTGCTTCGTCTTCTAGAACACTCCCCACTCCCCCAACTGTCCTCTCAGTGGACTCCTCAGTCTCCCCTGCCACTTGCCCCAAATGTGGGTCCCCTGGGGACTGGCCTCAGTACTGTCCTCACTCCACATTCTCCCAGGAGTGACTTCACCCAAACCACAGTTTCAAATGCTGTCTGTGCCCAAGGCCTCTCCAGCCCAGACCTTTCTGCATTCCGGACCCCTCACCCAGCTGCGTGTAGACCCTCTCTCCTGGGCTCCCACAGGCACAGCCCCAGCCTGGCCACACCCAGGCTGCTCCTGCTGTGGTTTCCCCAATGCACAAATGACAGCATCATCCGACAGATTTCCTCAACCTTGTCCTTGACCCCTTCCTGCCCCCACCCCTACTAACTTCACGGCTGATTTCAGCACTTACTTCCCCATTCTGTCTACTGCTCTCCACCTCCCTCCACCAGCCTGGGCCAGGCCATTGTCATTTGTCACCAAACCACTGCAGCCATCTGTTAACTGAATGTCACGCTGCCATGCTCATCCACCTTCAAGCCTTCATAGCCCCCCTTGGGAAGTTTGAAACAGGGGAGCCTGGGTGTGCCACATTCCTGCCTAACTCCTCCCATCGCTTCCCACTGCTCTAGGACAGAGTCCTCTGGAAGGAGGCTGACCTTCCTTCGTCCTCGCTGCCATCTGCCTTCATCTCTTCTCTCCTCCACCCACATTCCAGCCATTCTCTGTCTGCTCAGAGTTTCCCAACATGTTGGGATTGATCCCTCTGAGACGTCCACCTGCTCTAGAATGCCCTGCCTCCTTCCTCCAGCAAACTCCTATTCATTCCTCAAAACATCATTCATGTGCCACCTCCCCTGGGAAGACTTCCAGGACCTCTCAGTCTTTGTAGGGACTTCGAACGGGTCTTGCTGTTTCACAGTACAGAACACAGTTTCTGCTTGAGCTTTCAAGGCAACGACTCTTCTAGTTGCCATGACTATGGGGAATTCACAGCCCTGTGGGGGACCAGAGAATGTTCAGACAAGGGGAGAGAGATCATTGCACAGCCCTCATGTTCACAGAGTAGGGTGGGCAGCTCGCACTGGGTGGGGCTTCTCCATGGGGACTAGTCAAACTTGTGAGAGGCCTTCTGTCTCTGCAGACCAGGATAACAATCATCTTCCACTCATCCATTGCTCATTGGCCTTTCTGACTTGCCTAGCACCAACCAACAGTATCACGAACTAGTTTCTATGCGTTACCAAGGGCTCTTCTTGGTGTGCAGCGATCTCCCAAGCTCTACCTATTCCCCACACTCTATCCCTCCTCCAAGGCTCAGCACAGTGGCCAATGGGACAGAGCCCTGGTGAGCTGGTGGACAAGAGCGAGTCTTCAGGGCCAGGGGTTCAGCCCAGGCCCAGAACAGAAGCCATTTTTATAAATGAAGCATCCAAAATTGAAGCCTGCCAAGATGAAGGCAGAAACAACTTGGCATGTTGCTTCCAGGCCCTGAAGACGGAGAAGCGTAGCTCATACCAGAAACCCTCTGGTTCTGGTTTCTCCAAGCTCAGCCTTTACCTTCTCCTTGACTTGGAAGGGTCGCCTATTGCCCAGCTCCCCCATCTCTTCTCGAGCTGCCTTCTGTAAAGTGATCTTTCTATATTTACTTAAACTTCTATTTAAAGAGGAATTCCTCATAATTACTCAGCCGCAGAGAGCTGACACTGTTTGGCTCTGTTTATTTAGTTTCTCCTAGTGATTGGCAAAATGTCCTCAGTGGCTTTCAAGAGCAGATATAGACGAATGACCTGTTGGTCATAAAATAAAGTATGATGCTCTTTTCTGTCCTCACGGGAGATGGCATGTGGGGGTATGTGCCTCACCATCCCACCCCATAAAAACGCTAAATCCAGTCATTTCTGGGGTTGGATTCGTGAAGCAGTTTAATCATTGGTGAAGGGGGTGAAGGGTGCCGTATCATCCAGGCGTGAGTACGTGTGTGGATAGAGCACGTGTCCAGCACATGCGGCCCTTCATGTGCACACACAGACGTTCACACCCACACACGGCCTCACAAATGGCAAAGGGCAGAACCACCAACAAAAGGAGGAAGCAGGAATTAATACATCTATTTTTTTCTTAAAAAAATATTTAATTGATACTTGGCATTTAGTCCAGTAGGGAAACTAAAATAGCAGTTATTTGTGTAGAAATAGTTCCCAGGGTGCTTCCCTCCCTTCCTCCCCGCTCCCCCTTTACTACTCCCCCACCCTGCCCCCCAATACAACGACCCTACAGAACACCCAGGGATAACCCTGCTCTGACAAACCCAAAGGGAAAAAGTTGTGCTGAACATTTTTTGTTAAAATGTGGCCAGTAACAGGACGCAGAGATGGTGGGTGATTTGGGGGTTTTGAGAGGAGGTCCCTTGTGCCCTCTAGTTCGTGCCATTGAGTTTGAAGCCATGTGGGAAGCAGAGACAACTGTCATGCCTCCCAAACAGTGACCCAACCCACCTAACCCGCACCAGTCCCCTGCTTCCTGGGCCCTTCTCTGCACCATCCTGCCATAAGCCCTGCCAGACCTGCTTTCCCAGGAGAAATCCCGTCTCCACATCCTGCTCCCCCACTCTCAGCGCCTCTCCCACCCATCAGCCCTTGAACGGATGCCTCGGCACTGGGGTCATACTCAGAGGCCCCCACTGCCTTCCCACTCAATGCTTTTCAGATGGCTTTGTGGAGTGTTTGCCCTCAGCAGTCAGACTCTGTCTTTTGAGGGGTATAGGGCCTATAACTTGAGCCCCAGCAGTGTCCTAACACCTCTGGTACACAGAGGGGGGACCTGCGTGGACCAGGTGGTGGCAAATAGCCTGTACTTGTGGCTGGATTCTATGGTCTGCCCTAACAAGGCACAGCTCAGGAACCCAAGAGCTGTCTGTGATATTGACCAAGGGCCCTTCTTGGAAACCTCCTTGTGGCCAGGCCCAGAAATAGGATGGCAGGAGAAGCCGCCAGACCTCCTAGGCACGGGCTCCCTTTCAGAATCCTCCAAGCCGGTGAGCAGGGCGGAAAGACAGAGCACAGGGCAGACAGCGATGCCCGCCTGGAGCCGGGCTGGAGATCAGCCTAGGAACAAGCCATGTGTCCACATGGGTTCCTCTGCATCGAGAACTGCTGACAGGACATCCTCAGAGTCCTGAGCGATTGTCCGGTTTGTGATGGACCCATCTTTCATTTCTTGATTATTCAGTAGCCTCGTGTCCCGGAAACCAAGAGGACCATTTCTGTAAAAGAGGTTGGTTGAATAAAGACAGCATGAAAATAGAGGAGCCCCCATTCCCAAAGTCAGCTGCCTGTTCCGCTTTCAAGCCCAGCAAACACCCCAGCCAGAGGAACTGGGGCCCTTTGCCCCTTCATGGTGTTCGCAGCCCCTCATCCACCGCTCCCCTGGAAGACCTGCTAAAATGCGTTTTCTTTTTTTTTTTTGGAGACGGAGTCTTGCTCTGTCGCCCAGGCTGGAGTGCAGTGGCCGGATCTCAGCTCACTGCAAGCTCCGCCTCCCGGGTTTACGCCATTCTCCTGCCTCAGCCTCCCGAGTAGCTGGGACTACAGGCGCCTGCCACCTCGCCCGGCTAGTTTTTTGTATTTTTTTAGTAGAGACGGGGTTTCACCGTGTTCGCCAGGATGGTCTCGATCTCCTGACCTCGTGATCCGCCCGTCTCGGCCTCCCAAAGTGCTGGGATTACAGGCTTGAGCCACCGCGCCCGGCCTAAAATGCGTTTTCAGTAGCTCTAGCTTGGGTCTAGGATAGTCACTCAACAACATGTATTGAGCAGCCACCATCTTCCAGGAGCCTTGCTGAAGTGGTAGCGGGTAAGGCAGGTGGCGCCCTGCTTTCATAGAGCTTCTGTCTATAGAAAGGTGCCCAAGCGTAGGTGCCCCAGAATCTCCTGAGGGGCTTGTTAACACAGAAGGCTGGTCACAGCCCCAGAGTTTCCAACCAGCAGGTGTCTGGGGTGGGACCTGAGAATTTGCTTGTGTCAGAAGTTTCCAGACAAGGCTGAGGCTGCTGGTCTAGGAGCCGCATTTTGGAAACCACTGGCCCTACCAATTCCCACAGGAACAGGACCTAGGGCAGTGATATTTCAGGAGAAAAGACTGGTGATTCAGAAAAACACAAGGGTGGCCAGGCACAGTGGCTCACGCTTGTAATCCCAGCACTTTAGGAGGCTGAGGCGGGTGGATCACCTGAGGACAGGAGTTTGAGACCAGCCTGGCCAACATGGTGAAACCCCGTCTCTACTAAAAATACAAAAATTAGCCGGGCATGGTGGTGGGCACCTGTAGTCCCAGCTACTCAGGAGGCTGAGGCAGGAGAATCACTTGAACCCAGAAGGCAGAGGCTGCAGTGAGCTGAGATCACAATACTGCACTCCAGCCTGGGCAACAGAGTGAGACCCTGACTCAAAACAACAACAACAACAACAAAACCCCAAAAAACCCCACAAGGGTGCCTCAGAGTTCAGCAGCCCATGGTCCCCAGACCCTGAGCACATCAGAGCCTTGAGGCTCCACCTGAAAAGCTGCTGCACTGGAATGATCTCTGCAATTCTTTCCAGCTCTCACTTGTGGAGGACGGGTGAATTGGGAGCAAAGGCAGGGAGGCTGGCAGAAGTTTCTGGAAGCCAGTGGGGCAGGGCCAGTGCTAGAGAAGAGGAGGCTTTGAGGCTCGTCTTGGCTTAGGCCTTCTCCTCCTCCTGGGCACCACCCCGACCCCACCCCCAAGACACTGCATCGGCCTGGCTGGCCTGGGAAGGGCAGGCCAGGGCCAGCAAGACCTGGGAGCCTCTGCTGCCCACGACACCTACAGTTTTAGAATCAGGAGAGCAGATGCCTCTGGCTTGCTAAGCAACTCATGAAACAAACAGCTTGCTTCAGGGCTTTCTTTTTTGAAGCTGACTTTGTTGTTTGGGTGGGGAGATGTATGTATAGATAAGCTTCTCAAAGTAATGACATCACAAGAATAATAAAAATGCCACATTGCACCCTGTGTCTTTCACCTCTGAGGCACGTTTTCAAAACGAATCATAGGTCAATTCCCCTTCTTGCCAGCTCCAGGGGCCTGCAGAGATGGGAGGTGCTGCTGATAACTCTCTAAGGAGGGCAGCGCCGCCTCACCTCCCAGAGCTGCATTTCCCTGTCTTAGAAAAGGGCTGAGCGGCCGGGCGCGGTGGCTCAAGCCTGTAATCCCAGCACTTTGGGAGGCCGAGACGGGCGGATCACGAGGTCAGGAGATCGAGACCATCCTGGCTAACACGGTGAAACCCCGTCTCTACTAAAATATACAAAAAAGTAGCCGGGCGAGATGGCGGGCGCCTGTAGTCCCAGCTACTCGGGAGGCTGAGGCGAGAGAATGGCGTAAACCCGGGAGGCGGAGCTTGCAGTGAGCTGAGATCCGGCCACTGCACTCCAACCTGGGCGACAGAGCGAGACTCCGTCTCAAAAAAAAAAAAAAAAAAAAAAAAAAAAGAAAAGGGCTGAGCAAGGTGGATTTTAAAGTTCCTGCCAGTTCCCGATTATTTACACAGAACTGATTTTAACTGAGTGTTGATCAAAGCTTTGGTCCATGAGACTTCCATTGCAGGGGTGTTTATTATACATAAAATTTACCTGGATACTCACAGGTAGAACTTTTTCTTTAGGTATGGAAAGGGGTCAGAAGATTCTCCAGGTTTTGAGGGGCCCTGAAGCTTACACAATTTGCAAGGGTGTCTCCTTCAGGAAAATAGTACAGAATTACTGATCAAAATTCGGTGCTGGGCCCTGATAGGGGCCCAGGCTGTGATGCGTCACAGAGCACAAGGCTCAGGTCCACACTCTACCCTCTTTCGTGTTTGTGGTTAAAGGCCCACGGGTCCTGGGCAAATATCAGTTTCTCGAGTCTCAGAGACCCTTGAGACTGTCACAGGCTTGAGTTGGCACTTTGCAAACCTGAGTGTCTCCCGCGCCCATCCTGCTTTGCAGACCTGAGTGTCTCCCGCGCCCGTCCTGCTTTGCAGACCTGAGTGTCTCCCGCGCCCGTCCTGCTTTGCAGACCTGAGTGTCTCCCGCGCCCGTCCTGCTTTGCAGACCTGAGTGTCTCCCGCGCCCGTCCTGCTTTGCAGACCTGAGTGTCTCCCGCGCCCGTCCTGCCCTGGCCCATGTTTTGGCCTTGACACTGTGTTGCCAGGCAACCATCTATCCTATAGGAATTCACACTCGCTCTTCCAGCAGACACATTTAATTTCAGGCCCAGAGTGCTTGGTGACGCGGGGTGACACCAGCCTGCGTCCTCACAGAAATAGCCTGAAGGACTGAGTCAAAAGTAGCTGGGGGAACTGATCCCCACATTTGATCTTCCCCTAAAATAGCTTGGTCCTGTTTATGGGGCTGCTGTGAGAGGGGACGTGGGAGTGGGGCTGTGCTCACAGCTTCCTCCCTCCTGCTGGGTGCTTGCTTTTCTGTGGCCATCAGTGGAGACATCCGTAGTGACTCAGGGCCCTGGACATGATGTAACGCCCCTGGCTCCCAGGTGGGGGGTGGTGGGGAATGCGTGACCGCCTTGGAATTCCAGGCGGGACCCTTGGTGCCTGCCTGCCAGTTCTTGACTAAGGTCAGGTGCGGCTGAGAGCTGCGCTCACCAGCCCTGGGGTGGAGGCTGGGAGAGTGTCCTGGGCCGGAGCCAGACCTCCCACTGACAACAGGCCCAGTCCTGAGCCCCGTGGGGACACCCTTCCATCCCATTCTCTAGAGCAGTGGTTCTCAGCCTCGGCTCCATGCTGGATCCACCTAGGGTGCTTTAAAATATCCTGATTCTGATGTAACCGTGAGATTCTAATGTGCAGCCAAGGTTGAGAGCCAAGGGACTCCTGCCCAGCGTCCCCTCCCCGACCAGCTGCTGAGCTTTTCCCTTTTGGCAAGCGTCTCTGGGGCCCCGGGCACCCTCTGGACTCTGACATTCCTCTCCTGGCTTGAGCAGAGCTGCCTGTCCTGCAGGAGCCAACAGTCCTCAGGCTCTAAGACCCTCGGCCAGGCATCAGGTCTTAGCCCTGTGCTCTGCCCAGGGCCCTTCTAGGGTGCTGGGGAAGACGTAAGATCTCGAGAGGCTGTGAGATGCTAGAACACGGCTGGTATGGGAGAAGGTGCTGGACGATGAGAATGGAGGTGACCTGCTTGCTGGGTTTTGGAAAGATAATGAAGGCAGTGTGTGTGTCAGTAAAAATAGAGCTCCAAGCCCCTAAACAAGCAAACACAGACTACCCACTAAAATAAGATTTTATGATTTGTTCATTGGTCAGTTTATATTTATTTTTGTTTTTAATTGTGGTAAAAAGCACATAATATAAAATTTACCTTCATAACCATTTTTAAGTGTGCAGTTCAGTGGTGTTAACTTTGTTCACCTTGCCATGTGACAAATCTCCAGAACTTTCTCATCTCACCAAACTGAAACTCTGCTCCCATTAAACAACTCCTCTTCCCCACTGCCGGTCCCTGGCAACCACCACTTGACTTTTTGGTTCTATGATTTTTTTTTTTTTTTTTTTGAGACAGAGTCTTTCTCTGTTGCCCTGGCTAGAGTGCAGTGGCTCGATCTCGGCTCACTACAACCTCCACCTCCCAGGTTCAAGCGATTCTTGTGCCTCTGCCTCCCGAGTAGTTGGGACTACAGGTGTGTGCCACCACACCCAGCTAAATTTTGTATTTTTCGTACAGACGGGATTTTACCATGTTGGCCAGGCTGGTCTCGAACTCCTGACCTCAAGTGATCCACCTGCCTCGGCCTCCCAAAGTGTTGGAATTACAGGCGTGAGCCACCACACCCGGCCTGTTTCCATGATTTTGACTTCCCTAGATACATCATAAAAGTGGGATCATATAGTATTCGTCCTTTTGTGACTGACTTATTTTACTCAGCATGATGTCCTTGAGGTTCATCCACGTTGTAGTTCATGAAAGGATTTCCTTCTCTTTTTTAAGGCTGAATAGTATTCCATTGTGTAGATAGGCCACATTTTTTTACCCATTCATTCACGGATGGATATTTGCTTGCTTCCACCCCTTGGCTGTGGGGGCAGTGCAGCTGTCAACATTGGTATGCAGAAACCTCGTCAAGACCCTGCTTTCAGTTCTTTTGAACACATACCCACAAATGGGATTGCTGGATCATGTGGTAATTCTATGTTGAGTTTTCAAGGCACTGCCGTACTGTGTTCCACAGCGGCTGCACCCTTTTACATCCCCCCAGCAGCGTACAGGGTTCCAATTTCTCCATCCTCATCAACACTGGTCATTTTCTCTATTAAAAAAAAATAGTAGCCAGCCTAATAGGTGTGAGGTGCTAGCTCACTGTAAATGTACATTTACCATGGGTAAAACTTTCTGCTAAAGTAACTCATTCATTCCCCTCGCCATAATGGAATCTATATGTCAAGGACACAAAAACTAATCTGTAATCCAGTTGCCTTCTTTGAGTTTTAGAGTCTCATGTTCAACTTCCTATTTGCATTTCCTTAATGATTAGTGACATCAAGCATCTCTTTTCTTTTTCTGAGACAGGGTCTTACTCTGCTGCCCAGGCTGGAGTGCAGTGGCTTAATTTCAGTTCATTGCAGCCTCCGCCTCCTGGGTTCAAGCGATTCTCCTGCCTCAGCCTCCTGAGCAGCTGAGACTATAGGCACTCATCACTACACCCAGCTAATTTTTATATTTTTAATAGAGACAGGGTTTTGCCACGTTGGCCAGGCTGGTCTCAAACTTCTGTCCTCATGTGACCTGCCTGGCTCAGCCTCCCACAGTGCTGGGATTATAGGCGTGAGCCACCACATCCAGCCTTTTTTCTTTTTCTTTTTTTTCTTTAAGACAAGGTCTTGTTCTGTCACTCAGGCTGGAGTACAGTGGTGTGATCACGGCTCACTGCAGCCTTGACCTCTTGGGTTCAAGTGAACGTCCCACCCCAGCCCCTCGAGTAGCTGGGACCACAGGCGCGCACCACCACGCCCAGCTCATTTTTGTGTTTTTAGTAGAGACAGCATTTTGCCATGTTGCCCAGGCTGGTCTCAAGCTCCTGGGCTCAGTGATCTGCCATTCTCAGCCTCCCAAAGTGCTGAGATTATAGGCATGAGCAACAGTGCCTAGCCTTAAATTTACTTTTTAGTTTTTAGAGATGAGGTCTCACTATGTTGCCCAGGCTAGAGTCAAACTCCTGGACTCAAGTGATCCTCCCGCCTCAGCCCCCCAAGTAGCTGAGACTATAGGTCTGAGCCACCATGCCAGGCTCACTAGTCTCTTTTTGATGGAAAAGTATCCTGGAAAAATGAGGCTCTCGACAAGCACAAGAGGCCCTGGGATGGGAGAGCAGGGAGGGTGGAGGTGGCAGGGAGGAGATGGGGGCACAGTTTGAACCTTTCTCTGAAATCTCGTTAAGGCTGTTGATAGAAATAATTAGGTCTCTGTTCTCCTGAATTTGCTGGGTGAATTGGGCTGTGGGGTGGGGCGGAGGCAGCTGGGGTCTTGTGGAGCAAGGGGTGCCTTGTGGCTCCCTCCACAGCCTTCAGAGCCCCCAGATCCAGGACTCAGCCTGGAGTTTTTGCCCTCATACCTACAGGCTTGACCCCTCTGATGAGGCCAGCTGGCATCATGCCCTTTGCTTCAACCCGAGGCTCCAGGCAGACCTGGACCCGGTACCCTTCCTGGGCAGAGCACAGGACCTTCGCAGGAGGCAGCAGTGGAAGGAGCGAATGTGCTCAGGGCCGAGCTTGCTCAGGGCCGAGGCCCTGGGAGGAGACAGGCTCTGGGCTGCTTCTCCTCTCTGGGCTGCCTCTCCTCTCTGGGCTGCTCCTCCTCCTCCAGGGCCTGCGACACGGTGTCTTCCTTGAATCTGAGCCTGCCTCCACCAAGGCCTCAGACCTGCCCCACTACACTGGCCTCCGGAGCAGCTACTCCTGAGGGCTGGATGGCCTGAGAGGGAGGCAGGAAAGGAAGGAAGAGAAGGAAGGTGGGCAATTAGCAGAAGCTATCCCATGTCCACATCCAGCACACTCCTGGCTTCAAATGCCCCAAAGGTCACATGTAGAAAACATGAGACACAATTCCATCCTAGGGGCCCAGGTAATACGCCTGCAGGGTGAGTTAGATCAAGGTGCTTCACCTCACTGGACCTTTTCACCTGCAAAATGGTGCTGACAATTCCTATCTTGAGGGCTGCTGTGAGGACTGCATCAGTTAATGCTTGAAAAGGACCCAGAGCTGTGCCTGGACCTAGAAAGTGCTTGCCTGGGGCATGGTCCCCACAGGGAGTCCTAGAGAGGCCTCGAAGGGGTGACAAAGACAAGGGGGTAGGACAACTTACAAAGTTGGGGGCATGGCCGGGCGTGGTGGCTCACGCCTGTAATCCCAGCACCTTGGGAGGCTGAGGCGGGCGGATCACAAGGTCAGGACAGCAGGACCATCCTGGCTAACACAGTGAAACCCCATCTCTACTAAAAAATACAAAAAATTAGCCGGGCGTGGTAGTGGGTGCCTGTAGTCCCAGCTACTCGGGAGGTTGAGGCAGGAGAATGACGTGAACCCGGGAGGCGGAGCTTGCAGTGAGCCGAGATGGTCCGTCTAAAAAAAAAAGGTGGGGGCAGATTAGGAGAGACCAGACCAGGCACCACCTGCCCAGCTTGAAGGCATAGGAGGAAGACAGTTCTGGTTCTGGGGCAGGTGACAGAGCAGGGAGAGAGCTGCTTTTTGAGGACTGACCTCCGGGACTTGGTTGGGGGTCGCGGGAAGAACACAGCCTTGACCAAGCCTCAGCCTCTTGGGGCAGGCAGTGGGGGAGTGGGACTTCCTTACCGCCTCCTTTTGCCTCTGACCTCCTGGCTGGGAGCCTCCCTGGCCCAACTGAGCAGGCAGGTGGGGAGGGGATCCCAAGGGGCTGGGGGCTGGGCAGCATTCAGGCCACCAGAGTCTATGAAAATGGATTTTTGTTTCTGACAAGGGTCTTCAAGACACCATGAGAACAAGCAGCAAATTGCAAAAGCACACCCACCATGAGACCCATGGATATAGTGGGAGAAGCCTCCCTGCTACCTCAGTTTCTGCTGTCAGCATGGAACCCCGGAGGGCACACAGCAAGCCTGGGACAGCCGTGCCTCCGGAAGGTCGGGAGGGAGAAAGACGTCCTCTCCACACTGTATGTTTTGGTATCATCTAAATCATGCGCACTTGACACAAATTCATGATATAATTAAATACATAACTTATTTAATTAGAAAGTAGAAAACCCAAGAAAAACACAGAACGACTGCTGAAGTGTCCTCCAACTACCCGGAGGCTTTCTTCCAGGCAGCCTTGACACCTGGGAAGGCCTGAAAACTTCGATTCTCATCAAAACTCCACCACCTAACCCCTTCGGAGCCACACTGGGCCACAGGGCCCTCAGATAACAATATTTTCCCTTCTTCCCGCATGCCTTTGTGAAGAACGAGAGGAAGAATTTCTGCAGAGGCCCCTGCAATGGCTAGAGGGCTCTGCACATGCCAGGGCGCCCCGGAACCTGCCTCGAGGGTAGGAAGGGGCTGCCATTTCCGCATGGCCCTGACACCGCCTGGAATACAACCCGGCCCTGAGCTGGTGCCCAGCAGATGCCTGAATGAGTGCACGACTGGGTCAGTCACGAACCTGAAGCAATGATAGGAACCCAAGTCACCCGTGATACTGAGCCCAGCGGTGAGGTCTGAGTCCTCACCTGGCCTGATGTGTCTGATCTGTCAGCAGCGTTCGCAGGGATGGCCTCCTCCCTGACTCATTTTCTTCATTTCCAGGCACAACTCCCCTGCCTTTCCCTCCTCACACAGGCTCCTCCCCCTCCTCCACCCCTCCCCCCACCCTTCCTTTTTCCCTTCCCCCTTCTCCTTTTACCCTTCCCCTCCTCCCCTTTTCTTCTCCCTCCTCCCCTTCTTCCCTTCCCCCTCCTCCTCCTTCCCTTCCCCCTCCTCCCCTTCTGCCTCTTCCTCCCTTCTCTCCATCCTCCTCCCCTTCTCCCCTCCCCCTTCCTCCCCCCTCCTCCCCCGCCTCCTCTCCCTCCTCCCCTGCCTCCTCCTAGACTCCTTTCTCTCCTCCCTGCCCTCTTGGGTTAGATGCCAAGAACTCAGTCCTTTGACTCCACTCTGCTCCTTTGGCTCCCCATCTCCTGGTGGTCTCATCCAATCTCACCTGATGGCTGACAACACCCACATTTACTCTCCCGCCCGCCCAGACCTCTCTCCTGAACTCCAGGCTCACAATTCCAACAGCTTCCTTGACCTCTCCTCATTGACCTCCAGTGACCTTATCAAACTCAATATGACGAACCTGAGCTCCTGAGCGTCTCCTCCCCAAACTGCTCTCCCTGAAGGACTCCCCAGTTGGGCTCATGGCAGCTTCGTATTACTCAGGCCAAAAACTTTGCAGTCACCCTTGACCTCTCTCTCTTGTACTGAGTGTCCAATCCATTGGGAAATCCTATTGACTCTGCCTTCAAAATATGGCCAGAATCCACCACCTCTCCCCACCGGCATTATCACGGCAATCTCATCTGGAAATTTCGATTCCTCACTCTCGTTCCTGTGTCCACCCTTGCTCCCCTGCAGCCTCACATCAACCATCAATATCGCAACCAGAGAATCCTGTCAAAATGCAGGCCATGTCACTGAGTCTCTGCTCAAAATGCTGACCCCTCCAAGAGCTGCCATTCACCCAGGGTAAAACCAAAGAGCTGGCAGTGATCTTTACAGCGGCTCTCAACGTTGGGCCCCAGATCACCCACACCCGCACCGGGAGCTTGTTAGAAATGCAATCTCTCAGGCCCTGGCCTGGACCTGCTGAACCAGAGACTCTGGGTGGGGCTGGGGGAGTAGCAAGCTGGGCCTTCCCAAGTCCTCCGGGTGATCCTGACAGCCCTGGCTCCCGTTTGAGGCCGACTGGTCTGCAAGGACCTATCTGACGGGCCCCACACCCCCACGCCCCAATCCATCACTTCATTCCAGCCACAGAGCCCTCCTTGCTGACCAGCAGACACCAAGCCATGCCCTGCCCTCGGCCTCTGTCCTGGCTGTGCTCTCTGTACGTGTACCACCCACTCTCTCACCTCCTTCAAGTCTCGGCTCAGTGTCACCTTCTCTATTTAAAATTTCAACTCTTGGCCCAGGTGCGGTGGCTCACGCCTGCAATCCCAGGACTTTGGGAAGCTGAGGCAGGTGGATCACTTGAGGCCAGGAGTTTGAGACCAGCCTGGCCAACATGATGAAATCCCATCTCTACTAAAAATACAATAGTGTACCTGGGCATGGTGGCGGGTGCCTGTAGTCCCTCCCAGCTACTCAGGAGGCTGAGGCAGGAGAATCACTTGAACCTGGGAGGTTGCAGTGAGCCAAGATAGCGCCACTGCATTCCAGCCTGTGTGACAGAGTGAGACTCTGTGTCAAAAAAATAAAATAAAATGTCAACTCCATTTGTCACTATAGCATTTATTACCTGCTACTATTTCATACAATTTTCTTATGATGTTCTTGCTTAGAGGCTAACTTCTCCCACTAGAATGTCAACTCCATTTGGACAGGAATCTTTGCCCCTTGTGTTCACTGATGCATCCTGAGAGTCTATAAAGGTGCCTGACTCCGGCTGGGGAAGCACAGAATAAGTCTCTGTTGAATGAATGAATCAAAATCCACATAACCCCAGACAGCAATAACTACCATTTCTTGAGCACATTTTATTCAGACCTCTTTTCAAACATTAGCTCTAATTCTCTCAGAATTTCTGCAAACTCACAGCACCATCTCCATTTTTTCTCTTAAAAATAATTGTTTTTGCTTTTTATCTTTTTAATTAATGTATTTTTTACTGTTACAGTACTTGATTTTATTTGGTGTAAGTTTGGTTATTTGGCTTTTTTGATACATAATAATTGTATGTATTTGGGGCTGCATGTGATATCTTTTGATACATGCGTACAATGTGTAGTGATCAAATCAGGGCAATGAGCATATCTAGCACTTCAAACATTTGTCATTTCTCTGTGTTGGGAACGTTTCAAATCTTCTCTTCTAGCTATTTAAAAATATATAATAAATTATTGTTAACTGAAGTCACCATGCTGTGCTATCAAACACTAGAGCTTATTTCTTCTATCTAACTACATGTTTGTACCCATGAACCAACCTTTCTTTCTGTTTTTTTTTTTTTTCTTTTTAGAGATGGAATCTCACTCTGTCGCCCAGGCTGGAGTGCAGTGGCGCAATCTCGGCTCTCTGCAACCTCCGCCTCCCGGGTTCAAGCGATTCTCCTGCCTCAGCCTCCCAAGTAGCTGGGATTACAGGGGTCCACCACCATGCCCGGCTAATTTTTTTGTATTTTTAGTAGGTACAAGGTTTCACCATGTTGCCAGGCTGGTTTTGAATTCCTGGCCTCTAGTGATCTGCCGGCCTCGGCCTCCCAAAGTGCTGGGATTACAGGCGTGAGCCACCGCGCCCAGCCTTTGTTTGTTTTGAGACAGAGTCTCGCTCTGTCACCCAGGCTGGAATGCAGTGGCGTGATCTCAGCTCACTGCAACCTCCACCTCCCAGGTTCAAGGAATTCTGCCTTAGCCTCCTGAGTAGCTGGGATTACAGGTGCCCACCACCACACCTGGCTAATATTTGTATTTTTAGTAGAGATAGGGTTTCATTATGTTGGCCAGGCTGGTCTCGAATTCCTGACCTCGTGATCTGCTTCCCTCAGCCTCCCAAAGTGCTGGGATTACAGGCGTGAGCCACCGCACCTTAAGCTACCTTTCTATACCCACCCCTCCACCCTTACCATCTCCATTTTATGGACAGAGAACTGAACTCAGAGAGGATAAGCAGTTTGCCAAAAGTTGCCCAGATAAAGGAGCTGGTGTTTAGTGTTTCTACCAGTCCTCTCAAAAGGTCACTGAATCCCACCAGCAGGAGGTGACACACAGCCTCACGCTACTGCAGTGTGGACACAGCCACTGTTGAAGAAACATACAGTACAAGGTACCCAGGCCCCAGTGGGCTGGGACCAATCCATCCTGGATAAAGGCACAAAGAAAGCTCCAGAATGTCTCATTCCCCCAGTGCTGGGCAGGGAACGCTTGGCTCCTGGGAGTCTGCTGTGGTGAGGAGGGGCTGGGGAGCAGGGTGGGCTGATGTGGCAGCTGGGCCACCATCCAGCTTCCTCTAGATTCTCATACACATTTAGAGAATGTGCCCCTTCACCCAGTCTCTCAGCAACCGCCTTCTGCAGCGGGCGGGAAACGATCCATTAATGATACGTTAGGAAACCCTTACTGAAAATAATTACACCCTCCTCCGAGGGAGACGTGTCAAAACACGCTGGGAGGATTCGTCAGTGCAGGCAGAGCCCAGGGCCCGCCCCCTCCTCCCACCCACTCCTCTCTCAGCCTGGCATTTCTTCCATGCACAGACCTTTTCTCTCCCCTTCATGAGGTGGGCAAAGTGGGGGGAATCCACACCCCATCTTTTTTTCTAAACCACACTACTCAGCTAGCATAAGGTTCAGGGGATGAACAGCACGTTTTCAGAACAAAGCTCTGGATGTGCAGGGGAGAAGGCCTGAAGCCAGGGCCGCCCTAGGCTGTCATGGGGGCTACAGGACCAGGACCTGATTCCTGCAGTGGAGTTTGCAGAACCTTCCTGGGCTTGGAGGTCAGGCCGACCCGGGCTTCAACCCCATGTGGCCTTGAGTCAGTCTTTTTGTTTCTCTGTGCCTCAGTTTCCTCATATGTAAAACGGCCATAACAAATTTGTAGGGTTGCGACCTTCAATCAACGGGCCTCACTCTGTAGCACGGAACCTGGCACGCCCCAGGTGATCAACATAGGTGCCTAACGCTTTCACAGGACAAATGTGATGCCATAGTGAAAACTAGCGTACATAGCACCTCTTACCAAGTAGTGAAGAAGTTTGGAGGAGGAGAAAGATCCCAGCAGGCTGGGTAATTAGGAAGAGATGCATTTTAGAGAATGGGGAGGAATTGCAACATCAGTGGTACAGTGAAGGTCTTCCAGGCCAGGAGACAGTGACAAAGGGTCTGGAGCGACAAACACTCAGCGACAACCAAGAGTATCTCCTTGGTTTACTTGCGGTCTCCTTCACCAGAGCGCAGGCTCCACACGGACTGAGTCTGTCTGTCTGGTTCTCTACAGCAGATGCTTAGATATTTGTTGAATGGATAGAGGAATAAAATGAGATGTGCCAGGTGGACGGATTTCACAGGATCCCAGGCCCCAAGCTGGGGAGCTGACTTTGGAGGCAGTAGGAGAACGGGAAGCATTTTGGTTACAATGCGCATGAGTACAAGAAATGCTTCTCTATACTGGGGTAGGTCTGGCAGGATTCGCTCTCAACTATTAAGAGGAGAAAGCTCTGGAGAGTGGGAGGGGAGTGGAGGTTTTTCAACAGTTACTGTATATACGTCCCTACTGTTCGGATTTTTAAAATAACAAGTGTGTTCTGTAATTTTTTAAAAGTTTAATTTTAAGAAAATTGGGAAGCGCGGGAGCAGGGGAGGGGGGTGAATTGGTCTGTGAGGAGTGTCAGCCGGCGGGGGCTTTGACGGTCCTGCATTGCTCCTCCCATTTCTGCAGTAACAGGGAGAACTGGTGGGCACTGAGGGACATCAGGGTCTGAGTGAGGGGTTGCTGGTGTCTCTGCTCCCAACTACTGCTGCCTGTTGAACAGTCCAGGTCCAGGGGGACTCGTGTGTGGCTCCCAAAAATGGCTGGTGGTTATGAGGGGAGAGGATGGCCACTGTCCCTCTCCCTGCCCCATCTGGGTCCCCTGCAGCAGGACTCTCTGCCCATTGAGGGAGAACCTCCCATCTATCAACTGTTGACTTAGGGGCCCTGGTTGAGACTGCAGAGGACCCAGGAGCCGCTGAGATTACCACCCCTCAAGCTACACAGACACACACACACGCACAGACATACACACACGCACACATACATATATCCCTTTCCTTATAAGTGAAGCTGTTTTCCAGCTTTCTGAGACCATGACAAAATGGCGGGCCAAGGGCATTGCCAGAAGCAGGGCCAACACCAGAAGGCAGCTGGGCAGTTTCAGGGTGAGTGGGCTTTGCCTGGCAGAGAGGAACGGGGGCCCCAGAGCCAAGGCCTAGGCCTGGCACAGTGATGGTTTCAGCAGGAGGCTCAGGCTTCATGGGGAAGGAGGGCTGGAGGCAGCCATGTCAGAGGCTTCAGCCTTAGGGCCCTGGGGTGGCAGTAGGGGCGCCAGTGGTCTCTGCACTTCAGAAAGACCAACCTAGAAGGGCCACAGAGGGAGACAGGCAGTGGTTCCCAGTGAGCACGGGGTGGGTGGGGCGGTTCTGAGGGAAGTCGTCCTGCCAAAGAGGCCAGAGGCAGCTGAAAAGGATGAAGGGCTCAGGGATGCGCCAATCTGCACATAGCCCAGAGCACACTCCGGTCCCCACCCTCACCCCCAGACACCAACAGTCACCTTCAGTTGAGAGCTTTGGCCGGATCTCTCAAGATCATCCCTTTTATTTTCTAACTTTTCTTTACATGTTTGCTGAAAAAATGTTAAAACAGCACAAAAGATCTAAAGGAAGAAGTGAGTGTTGGCTGGGCGCAGTGGCTCACGCTTGTAATCCCAGCACTTTGGGAGGCTGAGGCAGGAGGATTCCTTGAACCCAGGAGTTTGAGATCAGTCTGGCAACACGGCAATACCTTGTCTCTATAAAAAATTTTAAAAATTAGCCAGGCTTTGATTCCAGCTACTCAGGAGGCTGAGGTGGGGGGATGACTTGAGCCAGGGAGATTGAGGCTGCAGTGAACTGTAATCGAGCCACTGCATTCCAGCCTGGGTGACGGAACAAGACCCTTTCTCAGAAAAAAAAAAAAAGAGAGAAAAAAAGAAAGGTGCTGCATTTCCAGCACTTAGAATAGCATTTGTTCATACTAGTTTCTCAATAAATATTCACAGAATACTTGAAAGAGAAATAAATGAATGTCTACCCCATCCCCAGTCACCTCCTTCCAGTTCCACTCTCTGGATTTGACAGTCTCTCCCTCTCTCTCTATGTGTTTATTCTCTATTATTATCTACCTTTGATTTGTTTTGTTTCTGCAAACTTGAGCTCATCTTCTACATATTCCTCCGTGACTTGCTTCTTCTCTTAAAGACACACTATCAAAAAAGATCTTTCTCAGTCATGCCATGCCTGGGATTCATAGTAGAGGCGCCATAGTTTATTGGAGCAAACTGTTCTTGGTGGGCATTCAGCTGTCTCTAATATTTTGCTAATTCAGACACAAAGTTGCATGGACATCTTTCCATACTCTCTTCATGAACCTGTGCAGGGGCTTTTAAGAGGCTGGGCGCAGTAGTGCTCATGCCTGTAATCCCAGCACTTTGAGAGGCTGAGGCGGGCGGATCACGAGGTCAGAAGATCGAGACCAGCCTGGTCAACATGGTGAAACCCCATCTCTACTAAAAATACAAAAATTAGCTGGGCGTGGTGGCGGGCGCCTGTAGTCCCAGCTACTACTTGGAAGGCTGAGGCAGGAGAATTGCTTGAACTCGAGAGGTGGAGCTTGTAGTGAGCCGAGATCGCGCCACCTATGCCCCAGCCTGGGTGACAGAGCGAGACTGTCTCAAAAAGAAAAAAAAAATGCTTTTATGCAATATTTTCCTAGACATGGAATTGCTGGGTTGAAAGCAATATGTACTTAAATGTTGAACAGCTATTGCTAAATTAACCCCAAAAAGGCTGCATCCATTTTCATTCAAACTAATAGTAAATGAGCCATTCAGCCACATCATCCCCAGCACTGCATATTACAAATATTCTACTTTTTTCCAGTCTGGTAGAGAAAAAATATCTCATTATAGCCTATTGTACTGGAGCAAATAAGCATCTTTTTATAAGTTTATGAACCATTTTATTTTCTTCTGGGAATGTCTTCCCCCCATCTTTTGCTTATTTTTCTATTGTGTTATCTTTTTCTTGTGTGCAGATTCAGGATACTAACACTTTATATTTTACATATATTGCAAATATTTATTTTCTCATAGTGTGTCTAGCTTTGAACTTTTTAAATGATGCCTTATTCTCCCCTTTCTGTTTCCAAGTAGCCAAAGGATTTCCTTCTGCTTTCTGGGTGCTCCTCACCTCCCTGAATCCCAGGGTAAACATGATGGGGACTCAAACCCTCGGACTGTGTTGGTATAAGAGCCAAGCTTGGAGGGGCTTAACCAGGAGGGGCATTATGTCAGGCAGGAACCCTGGGCCAGGTGGATCCCAGCCTCTGAGCCTCCCCCAGGGCTGCAACCACACTCCCTGGCCCACTAGCCTGATCCAGGCCCCAAACTTCTGGGCAGAGGGGTTTCGCTAGGAAAGGAAGTGAGCGGAGCTGCGGGTGATTTGCTCCTCCCAGATGCTATCCTGCTGGTCTCCAGAGGAGAGAGGTGAGGGCAGACCCAGCCAGCAGGGCCCTCTCTGCAGCACTGCCTCCGAGGCACCCAGATAGGGGAGATATGCTGATAGACTTTTCCGGAAGAAGAGGGGCTCTGGCTCCAGTGGGCAGACTGCCTGACTGACTGCATTACAAGTCCAGGGGAGACACCAGCCTTATCACTTGGGCCTCTGGAAAATGGGCCAGTGGAGGGCCGGCCTCTGGAGCACAGCCTCACCACTGCCTGGCCAGCCCTGCTTAGCAGCCATGAGCATCGCTGCCCTTTGTAAAGCATCTGGGTTGTTCTCTATTGTAAAAGCATTATATGCTATGTACGAAAACAGGAGCCATCCCAGAAGCAAGCCCTGTGTGTGCGGCCACCTGGATCCCGTTCCAGACCTGGGGTCTATACTGGAGCTGATCAGACCCCTTCTATTTATTTATTTATTTTTGAGACGGAGTCTGGCTTTGTTGCCCAGGCTGGAGTGCAGTGGCGCAATCCCGGCTCACTGGAAGCTCCGCCTCCTGTGTTCACGTCATTCTCCTGCCTCAGCGTCCCGAGTAGCTGGGACTACAGGTGCCCGCCACCACGCCTGGCAGTTTTTTTTTTTTGTATTTTTAGTAGAGACAGGGTTTCACTGTGTTAGCCAGGATGGTCTTGATCTCCTGACCTCGTGATCCACCCACCTCGGCCTCCCAAAGTGCTGGGATTACAGGCGTGAGCCACCATGCCTGGCCGATCAGATCCCTTCTACCACTTCTCAAGTCATTTTCTCCTGAGTTCCCCAAAATGCATCCATATCATCCCGACTTTCAAGGATTGTGGTGCAGCAATACTTTACTTTTTTTTTTTTTGAAACAGAGTCTTGCCCTGTTGCCCAGGCTGGAGTGCAGTGGTGTGATCTCGACTCACTGCAATCTCTGCCTCCTAGGTTCCGTGATTCTCCTCCCTTAGCCTCCTGAGTAGCTGGGATTACAGGCGCACTACCCCGCCCAGTTATTTTTGTATTTTTAGTAGAGACGGGTTTTCACGATGTTGGCTAGGCTGGTCCCAAACTCCTGACCTCAGGTGATCCACCCACCTCAGCCTCCCAAAGTGCTGGGATTACAGGTGTGAACCACTGGCCCGGCCTATATACAATACTTCCTAGAGATGTAAAAGTCTCAGTCTTACCTGTGGCTATGCTCCCTTTCGTGGCCCTATTATTGTGGGGTTTTTGTGTTTTCTTTTAGAAAACTTTTCTTTCTTTCTTCTTTCCTTTTTTTTTTTTGTGATGGAGTCTCACTCTGTTGCCCAGGCTGGAGTGCAGTGGCACAATCTTGGCTCACCACAACCTCTACCTCCCTGGTTCAAGCAATTCCCCCTGCCTCAGCCTCCCGAGTAGCTGGGATTACAGGCACCCACCACCATGCCCGGCTAATTTTTTTGTATTTTTAGTAGAGACAGGGTTTCACCATGTTGACCAGGCTGGTCTCGAACTCCTGACCTTGTGATTCGCCCGCCTAAGCCTCCCAAAGTGCTGGGATTACAGGCGTGAGCCACTGCGCCTGGCCTCAAAAACTTTTACCATGAAATAGGCATCAACTAAAGTGCATGCAAGACAAATGTGCAGTGGAATAAATGATTCAAAAGGAAATGCCTGCAGCCACACAGATCGTGGGAACATTTCCAGCACCCCAGAAGCCATCGTCCTCCTGGGGGGCCCCTCCCAGTAGTCCCAAGCTTCTCTTCCTCCTTCGCACTAAATGTAGCCACTGTCCCGACTTGATGGCAATCACTTCTTGCTGGACTTCACATTTTTTTCCACTGTGGTTTGACTTCGCCGGTGTCTCTCTCTATGTTTCACCCTGGGTCAATTTCCTGGAGTTTTCAAGGCAGGACTATTGGGTGCCTGATCCAGGCTACTCGTTCCCTCTGCACCCCACTCCTCCTCCCAGGCGCCCAGCCCACAGCCCACACTTCATCCTACAGGGAGTCAGGCTAGGGAGGCCGCAGGCTAGCAGTCCACAGAGTGGAATTCCTTCTCCACCCCTCGCTGCTGCACAGCCTCAGGGAAGGTTATTCAATGCTTTAGGCTCCAGTGTCTCTATGAAGTGAGCTCTCGGGAAGGCTGAATGTTGTAATGCTTGGAGAGGGTCTGACTTTCCTTCTCGAACCTTCCCACCTCCCTGCTTTGGCCATGTCTATTCCTGGCACCTGGCATGCTTTTTCCTTCCCTTTTCACAGAATCTCGGATTTCTCCATCATAGCCCAATCCAAATGTATTTATGACCCTCTGTCCGATGACTTGCTCCTCCAGATTTATTTCTCATATTGCATCCCTACATTCTAAAAGGCTAATAAAAGCCTCTGCTATTTATTGGGCCTGCAGCCTCTTTCGATGTGTTATCCATAATTCTTCCGCCAGCTAGAAGTGGATTATAGCTCTGGTTTACAGACGAGCAAATTGAGGCTTGCAGAGGGTAAGTGATTTTGCCCAAGGTCACAGAGTTGGTGAATGACAAAACTGGGAATCCACCTCTGTCTCTCCAGTCAGGGCTGTGTTAGCCGATGTGACACCTTTCTTCACCCAGTTCACAGTGGCTGTGGATACTTCCAAGGCAGCTGCCTCACGCTTCTGACGGAGGAACTACACAGAAGTGGTGAAGAGCATCAGAGCCAGAGCCCGGGCCTCAGCCCCAGTGCAGCCACTTTCAGCCCGCTACCTTCAGCTTCCTCCTCTGTAAACGTGGGATGAAAGACAGCACTTACCACCTCTGCAAACCTGCCAGCCAAGAGGCCAAGAGACCGCTTCCCCCATCTCGTTGTTATCAGCATTAAATGAGTTTATAGTCGCTCATTCCTGTGCCTGCTACGCTCCACAGATGTTACTCATTATGCACATTCCTCGCTCGGGGCTCCCAGAGGCCCAGCTTTTGTGCAGGGAAACTCGTGCAGCCCCAGCCTCCGGTCTAGCCACACGGTTGACGCCCCTCCACAAGCCTCCCAAAAGCCACGGCTGTGTGTCTCCCATTCACCCATAAACCATCTCTTTGTGGAGCCTTGAAGCTGGGGGTTGGGGGAACCTTGCCCTTACACTGATGATGAAGCGTCCCGAGGGCTCTGGGAGCCTCCAGTGGGTCCCAGCTCTGTGGCAGGAGGTTGGGCCACCAGGCAACATCCATCACCTTGGGTCTCAACCCTTCCCTAAGCCTGGGCCCGTCCCGAGGTGGGTGCATCCATCTGACCCAGGAGCACTGGGGGTGCTGGAGGTGAGAGAAGGCGCATGCAGGAGCCAACCTTAGTTGGGCACCCTGAGTATCTGGGCCACGTGAGAGATGCTTCACAAATATTCTGTATTTTTCACTACCCTGTGAGATAGGTGATGTCAGTTCCCACCTTATACTTGTGAAAAAGAGGCTCGGAGAGATTAAGCAACATACTCAAGGTCACATAGTTTTGGAATTCATACCAGGCCTGTCTGGCCCCAGAATCCAGGTTTTTCTTTTACAACTAACTTACTGCCCTAAGGTGGACAGTCCTCTGGTGTTAGCTGCGGGCAGTCCTGAGGGAAGGATAGAGGTGAGACCCTCAACTCTCCCAAATAAGGGCCTGTCTCTGCTTTACAGAAATAGACATTTCAGAACTTTAAGAGAGGGGGATTGTGTGGAATCTCTAGATAGCTTTGGGGAGTATTGCCGTCTTAATAAGACCAATTCATGAACATGGGATTCATGAACATGGGATGTCTATTTGTTGTAATTTTTAAAAATTTCCTTCAACAACGTTTTATAGTTTTTAGAGTATAAAAAGACCTACTTTTTTTTTTTTTTTTTTTTGAGAGAGGGTCTCACTTCCATCACCCAGCCTGGAGTGCAGCGGTGAGATTATGGCTCCCTGCAGCGTTGACCTCCCAGGTTCAGGTGATTCTCCCACCACAGCCTCCTGAGTAGCTGAGACCACAACCTGGCTATTTTTTATTTTTTGTAGAGATGGGGTCTCCCTGTGTTGCTCAGGCTGGTTTTGAACTCCTGGATTCAGGTGATCTGCATGCCTCGTACTCTGAAATACTACATTTCTTTTGTTAAAGTTATTCCTAAGTATTTTATTCTTTTCTATGCTATTGTAAATAGAATTGTTCTTTAAATTTCATTTTAGATTCTGCATTTCTAGTGTATAGAAATAAAGTCAGTTTCTGTGTATTGATTTTATATCCTGCAAATTCACTGAACTTATTAGTTCTAGTTGTTTCTTAATGGATTCTTTAGGATTTTCTTTACATAAGATCTTGTCATCTGCAAACAGATTGTTTTACTTCTTCCTTTTTTATCTGTAGGCATTTTACTTATTTTCTTTTCTTTTTTTTTTTTTTTGAGACGGAGTCTTGCTCTGTCGCCCATGCTGGGGTGCAGTGGCCGGAACTCAGCTCACTGCAAGCTCCGCCTCCTGGGTTCACGCCATTCTCCTGCCTCAGCCTCCTGAGTAGCTGGGACTACAGGCGCCCACCACCTCGCCTGGCTAGTTTTTTTGTATTTTTTAGTAGAGACGGGGTTTCACCGTGTTAGCCAGGATGGTCTCGATCTCCTGACCTCGTGATCCGCCCGTCTCGGCCTCTCAAAGTGCTGGGATTATAGGCTTGAACCATCGCGCCCGGCCATTTTACTTATTTTCTTGCCTGATCACCCTGGCTGGAACCTCCAGCACCGTGTTGAGCAGAAGTTGTGATGGGGACACGCTGCCTTGTTCCTGATCTTAAGGGAGAAGCATCAAGTCTTGCACCACTAAGTACCGTGCTAGTGACAGGTTTCCAAAGAAATCTTATGGGATTGAGGAAGTTCCCGTCTGTCCATAGTTTGTTAAGTGTTCTTATCACAAAAGGTTTTAAGCTATCATCATGTCATAAGAATATTTAAGAGATGCAGGAGGGCACACGGCCCCTCCCCTGCTCAGGCTTGTCTGATCCCTGCACGAGGTACTCAGTGCTACCCCCACAGCCCTTGCCTCCTCCCCAGAGGTGACCGGTCTTGTATTCCAGTTCCCACTCAAGTCTCGGATGGGAGAGCTCTGTCTCCATGAATGGATACCCTCTCCCACCAAAAATAAAAATAAAAACCTATCGCAGCCCTGAGGCTCTCGGGTCTGGGACAGGGCCCAGTCCCCTGGCCTGTGAGTGGACACAGCCTGGAGCGGGGTGGGGTGGGGGAAGCCTGAGGAGGCCTGAGAGGGGAGCCCACAATGGAGGGAGGGAAAGCCGTCAGCTCACGGCCCTCGGATACACAGGGTCTGAGGAGGGAAAAGGGGCTGGCAGGGCCGAGCCAGGGTGATTGTGGGTCTCCACCCTGTGTGTCACCAGCTCAGAACGTGGCACACAGTGGATACTCCTCCCCTGGGTTTACAGGCAGAGGTGAGAGGTGAGTGTGTGTGTGTGTGTGTGCTGGGGGAGGAGAGGGATAAAGGATGAGCGAGAGGGGCTGGTGGAGCAGGAGAGACCTCAGGGTCAAGGGCTGGGGGACTCAGGGGAGCCCTCTCCAGCGCTGGAAGCCCGTTCTCCCACCTCCGGGGGGGCATTCTTTTCCGGTGACTCACGCGCCCTACCTGCTCAGCTCTGCACGCCTGGGCTCCCGGGCTCCAATGAAGATAATGAGGCCAAGGAGGTATTTATGTGCGTCCTCCTGGGGGAACCTCGTGGCCTCTCCGCCCTGACCTCAATGCTCTTTGGGACGGCCCCAGGCATCCCAGGCCAGTGCCAACTTGCAGGAGGAGGAAACTGAGGCCCAGGAGGGAGTGGGTCCACCCACGGATACCACCCTATGGGCAGAGGGTCTCAAGAAGCAGAAAGCCCCCTGCTCCCTCCACCAAACCCGTGGAAATAAGGGCTGTTAGCACAAAAAGGCCTAGTTAGGCCGGCTCCTTTCTTTTTTTTTCTCTTTTTGAGACGGAGTCTCGCTCTGTCACCAGGCTGGAGTGCAGTGGTGTGATCTCACTTGCAACCTCTGCCTCCTGCGTTCAAGCAACTCTCCTGCCTCAGTCTCCTGAGTAGCTGGGACTAGAGGTGTGTGCCACCACGCCCAGCTAATTTTTGTGTTTTAAGTAGAGACAAGGTTTCAGCATGTTGGCCAGGATAGTCTCGATCTTTTGACCTCGTGATCCACCCGCCTTGGTCTCCCAAAGTACTGGGATTACAGGTGTGAGCCACCACCCCCGGCCTGGCCGGCTCCTTTCTAAGGTGTATCCGGGTGCAGGGTCCATGCCGCCTCCACGGCCCCCGCCTGCACCACCCCAACTTCCAACCATGGGAGTCACAATGCTGCCCTCCCAGGGGACGCCCCTGCTGCAGACCTACCCCACCTGGCCAGGCACTATTGGGGAAACCAAGGCAGGGGCTTTGCCCTCACTCTGGGGAGTCTGAGGAGTAGCATGAACCCAGCAAGGCACAGGAGAGGGAAGGGACAGGTGAGCCTGCAGGAGCAGCTAAGCTGACCTCTTGACCCCTAAGCGGCCTGGGTCTGGGCCTGGGTCTGGGCCTTTGCAGGAGCGGCCCGGCTTCGTGCACCCCTCAGCTCCTAGGGCCCCCTTGGTGGGCCTGCAGGAGCAGCTAAGCTGACCTCCTGACCCCTAAGCGGCCTGGGTCTGGGCCTTTGCAGGAGCGGCCCGGCTTCGTGCACCCCTCAGCTCCTAGGGCCCCCTTAGCAGGCCTTGGCTGGGCCAGAGGCCCTGAGGCCCTGAGGCCCTGCCGCTCCTTACGAAGCAACGGTCCTGCTCAGGGTGAGTGAGGAGAGGCCCAGGCAGCGTTGCTTCATTTCCAGGCCCGCCACCTCCCCCGCTCTGGGGCGGCTTTGCCCTTGCAGGCTAGTAATCCCAGCAAACCTCTGCATCTCCCTAGCTGCGGTCAGCAGGCCCCTCCTCCGGCAGACCCTGCCCCTCACACTCTACAAGGACGAGCGGGGGGTCCCTGGTGGCAAAGCCCAGGGCCAGGCCTCTATCCCCGGCCTGGGGGTGCCCTGGCCTCGCTTATTCTCAACCCTGACCTGAGTTCAGCCTGCATGGCTGAGGGACAGAGGCCACTGTACCCTGGGCCTGGGGTTAACAGTGTCATCTGCTAAGCCTCCATTACTGAGAGTGCCACCAAGTCCTCTCCACGCATGTTCACATCTAACCCCCACGGCAGCCGCCTGAGGAGGCTTCTATTAAACCGCGCCGAAATAGAGTGAGGTCTAGAGAGGGCGTATCCTCGTCCTGGGAAAGGACAGAGCAGGGACTTGAAGTGTCCTGGAAACTGATCCTCAGCCCGGGGATTGCTGTGTCCCAGGATCTGCCGGCTCCTCCCACACCTCGGACTGCCCCCAGCCAGGCATGAGCGAGGGGGCTGCCAGCTGGGGCGTCCGGGGCAGGCCTTCTGCAGAGGGTTGTCTGGTTCATCTCCTCACCACCCAGGACATGGCTGGGGAATGACTCAGGCCATGGCAGGGGTGGGAGGGACTCCTGCCTGCCAAGGAACTGGAGCTCTGGGTGCAGGTTGGGGAACCAGCCCCTGGGGTAGGGTCCTCAGGCAGGGCCACCCCAGAGCACACAGTCACGCCCCTGGCACGGGGTACACACCTGCAAGGAGCCCCTCCGGGCCTGGGCTCTGGGGCACCAGTGTCCCAGGCCTGGCAGTGCCATCCCGAAGGGAAGCAGAGGCAGGAGAACAGTGGGGAAATGAGCCGGGATCCCAGCGGTATGGGGGGCACAGCTCTGCCATCCAGCCCTGGCCCGCCCGACAGGCTGGATGACCTTCCACAGTCTTTGTCCTCTCTGACTGCAGGCCACAGCTGTGAGGTGCAGCCTTCCCTCAAGGACACCCAGCCAGGGCCCCCTCCCACCTGGAGTCCCCCTGGCCCCATGAGGTGAGCCCTATCTTGGCTGCAGGTGTGTGTGTGCGTGTCAGTGTGAGGGAATGATTGAGTCAGTGCGTGTGAGTGCGTGTGTGAGTGAATGAGTGTGTGTGATGTGTGTGGTGTATGATGTGTGGCGAGAGTATGAGTGTGAATGAGTGTGTGATGTGTGGAGAGTGTGAGTGAATGAGTGTGGGATGTGTGGTGAGTGTATGAGTGTGAATGAGTGAATGAGTGTGTGTGACGTGTGGCGTGTGATGTGTGGTGTGTGATGTGTGTGATGTGTGGAGAGTGTGAGTGAATGTGTGAGCTGTGTGGTGAGTGTATGAGTGTGAATGAGTGAGTGTGTGATGTGTGGAGGGTGTGAGTGAGTGAATGTGTGTGATGTGTGGTGAGTGTATGAGTGTGAATGTGTGAATGAGTGTGTGTGATGTGTGGCGTGTGATGTGTGGTGAGTGTATGAGTGTGAATGAGTGAGTGTGTGATGTGTGGAGGGTGTGAGTGAGTGAATGTGTGTGATGTGTGGTGAGTGTATGAGTGTGAATGTGTGAATGAGTGTGTGTGACGTGTGGTATGTGATGTGTGGTGAGTGAGTGTGAATGAGTGTGTGTGATGTGTGTGGTGTGTGATGTGTGGTGAGTGTATGAGTGTGAATGAGTGAGTGTGTGATGTGTGGAGGGTGTGAATGAATGAATGTGTGAGCTGTGTGGTGAGTGTATGAGTGTGAATGTGTGAATGAGTGTGTGTGACGTGTGGTATGTGATGTGTGGTGAGTGAGTGTGAATGCGTGTGTGATGTGTGGAGGGTGTGAGTGAATGTGTGAGCTGTGTGGTGAGTGTATGCGTGTGAATGAGTGAATGAGAGTGTCATGTGTGTGGTGTGTGTGTGGTGTGAGTAAATGAGAGTGTGTGATGTGTGTGATATGTGTGTGAATGAGCGTGCATGTGGTATGTGTATGAGTGTGAATGTGAGTGAATAAGAGCGTGTGTGATGTGTGGCGTGTGTGTGAGAGAATGAGCATGTGTGTGGTGTGTACAAGTGTGAATGTGAGTGAATGTGTGTGATGTGTGGCTTGTGTGTGTGGTGAGCGTGTGTGTGGTGAGCGTGTGGTGTGCACCGGTGTGAATGTGAGTGAGTGTGTGTGTGATGTGTGGTGTGTGTGTGTGTACGCACATGCGTGGATCCCTGTGAGTCTGGGACTGAGTGTCGAAAGGTGCTCCAATGTCCCTCAGGCCACCCATTCACTGTTTCCCGGCAGCCTGGCTCCTGCTGTAACTGCTGAGCCTGAAGAGCTGACCCCCAGGCAGCACCGGAGTGACGACCATGACTGTGCTCCACACAGGAGCGGGGTGTCAGGCAGGAGGGGGTGGCCTCTCTGGCCATCAGGCTGCCCTGACTGTAACCCTCGCCCTAGCTTCCTGCCCCTACATCCCCCAGCAGTTCTGGGGCAGGAGGAATTGTGGCCAGCCTTAGGGACAGGGGACTTGGGTGGATGTGCAGACTCCAGTACCCTCGGCCTTCCTCTCCGCCCAGGGAGGCTGCCCTGTGCGTCTTACCCTGCGCCCCATGCCTCTTCCACCCTCACCCCTGCTGTAGATTGTCCCGGCCCCTAAACCAGGCTCCCTGGTGGCAGGTTGCTGTGGTTGGGGGTGGACGTCTGGCAACCCACAGGCCCCTACCCTCATTCCCCCATCCTGGCACCTCTGCTCTCTGAATCCCCTGAAGGCTCAGGTGGCCTGGAGTTGTCTTTCTTGCCTCTGGGGAGCTGACATTGGAAGCCCCAGTCATGGTCTCTCCCGAGTCCAGAGCTATGTCTCTGGTGGTTTCTTCATGTCCACAGGGATGTGTCAGCCCCGCCACAGACTCAGCATGCCTGAAAACAGCCTCCTCGTCTCCCCTCGGCCCCAAAACACGCCACCCTCCACTGACAACGTTCTCCCGGGCTCCCAGCCTGAGACCATCACCTGGAACCAAATTCCACCAGGATGGACAGAGGCCGCCGCGTGGCGGGCGAGGGGAAAGTGGCGCTGGCTCTGGAGTTGGGGAAGCTGGGTCTAAGCCCCTGCAGTCCCTGCGTGACCCAGGGCCCAGAGCTACTCCTGAGGCCTCGGTTTCCCCTCTGTTTCGGGGCTGGTGGGAGAGTGGCTGAGACAGGGTGAGGTGTGTGCAGAGTGGCAGGGGGCTTGGCCAGTGTGGGTCCCGGACACTGCATGGAAACCCTTGCAGTCATCAGGGCCCAGCTGCAATTGCCTGTGAGGGCCCCGCCTCCCCTGGCCTCCCCTGGCCTCCCCTCCCCTCCCACACAGCTGTCCAGCTCCACCATGACCTTTGCCAAGCCACGCCCTGGCTCAGACCCCTCCAGGGCCGGCATGGTCACCACACTGGAGTACAGTGCCACCGCCCCACTGCCACAGCTGGGCCCTGACTACCCCTCTAGCCCTTCCCCAGGACATCCCATCCCCGCCTCCAAGCGAAGTGCACAGCTGTGTGGTCCGCCACCTCCATCTGCAGCAGGCAGCCCCCAGGGGCCCTCACTCACCGCCTTTTCCCTCGCCGGCTTCCCTGTTGTCCAGTGTTGCGTGAGAAAGGTGGAGGGGACATGAAGCCCCGGATGGAGGTGCAGCACCAGCGAGAAAGCTCCAGCCTGCGGGAGGGACTCTCAGGCTCAGGTCAAAGCCAGGAGCTCTGGGAAACATGGGCTCAGCCACCACACCCCATGGAAGGGACACACCCTTCCCTGCCTGATGGTAGGGCCCATGGTAGACACAACCCATGACCTCACCTCTCCTGGCTCCAGGTCACAGCCCTGCCCACTTCTGGAGAATTCCATGACTCAGGTAACAGAGGAGGGGCCTAGCCAGTCTCACAGCCAAGGTCACACCGTCCTACACCCTGCTGTCCCCATAGCATGCAGGAGGGGCACGCCAGGACTGGAGGGCACTGCCTCCTCCTCTTGACCCAGGGAGTAGCCTCACCAGGGGGAAAAGAGCCTGTAGAGTGGTGAGCCCAGGTTTGCAGTTCCCATAGCCAGGGCACGAGGGGCTGGGAGGTGGGGCCTGGGCCTGGCGTCAGGGAGGTTACCTAGCAGACGGTCCCACAGTCCACACTCAGGGCTGCCAGGTACGGCTGCATGGGTTGTGCACTGCTTAACTGCAGAGGGCGCCCCACACACAGACGTGACATGCCGACTGGACCAGCAACGTGATGGCCCTGATTATTACACACACACACACACACATGCATACACACACACGTGCGCACACACACATGCACACACACACGCATACTTGGTTCACATAGCCTTTTTTTTTTTTTTTTTTTTTAAGAGGTGGGTCTTGCTGTCACCCAGGCTGGAGTACAATGACATAATTATAGCCCACTGTAGCCTCGACATCCTGGGCTCAAGCAATCCTCCCGCCTCAGCCTCCTGGAACTATAGGTGTGTGCCACCACATCCAGCTGGATTTTTGTTTTAGAGGAATTTATTTATTTATTATTTTTTAAAATTATATTTTAAGTTCTAGGGTACATGTGCACAACATGCAGGTTTGTTACATATGTATACATGTGCCATGTTGGTGTGCTGCACCCATTAACTCGTCATTTACATTAGGTATATCTCCTAATGCTATCCCTCCCCCCTTCCCCCTCCCCACAATAGGCCCCAGTGTGTGATGTTCCCCTTCCTATGTCCAAGTGATCTCATTGTTCAATTCCAACCTATGAGTGAGAACATGCGGTGTTCAGTTTTCTGTTCTTGCGATAGTTTGCTGGATTTTTAAATGCTTTTTACTGGCAAGATCTCACTATGCTGCTTAGGTTGGTCTTGAACTCCTGGGCTCAAGTGATCCTCCCGCCATGGTCTCCCAAAGTACTGGGATTACACACAGCCTCTTGGGAGTTATTTCACACCTATGTCCTAATGGGCTCACGTGTCCTCTGCCCTGTTTAAGGATGACAACAGTGAAGTAAAGGAGTGACCGTGGGTCAGAGGAATGGGCTTGGAACCGACGAGTTGACCTGAAACCACTTTGCTGGGTCTGCCACATGTTCTCAAATGTCAAAATCATCATCACAGACCTAACTAGGACCCACCAGGCCAGGACCGGGACCACCCTCTCCACTGGCCCTGGCCTCAGCTGAGTAGAGCCACTTCCCTTTCTCTGAACCTGCCTCGATTTGGGGCTGGCCAGGCCCTTGCTTATGGTGTCTCCAAGCTGGATCTCCCCCATCTGGACTTGGAGGCACAGTTGAAATGTGACCTTGCGTGTGGAGGCTGCCCTGGCCCCTGGAAGGCCTTGCACCAGCCACCCCGTGAGGCTGCAGGCTCTCCCTTCCCTGGGCTCCCGCCTCCCCTCCCACAGGCATGCCCATGCCTTGCCTCTTAGGAGCTCCCTTCAGGCTAATACTTCCAGCAACATACACCTGTGAGGCATGGACCGTGGATGCATCAGGCTCTGCTCTGAGGGCGTTACCTTGCAGCACAGGCTTAATCTTTGTAACAGCTTTGCGTGAACATCAATTATTATCTCCATTTCATAGATAAGGAAATGGAGCCCTGAGAGGTCCCACAGCCAGTACGTGCTGGAGTGTGATTGGAACCCAGGCAGCCTGTCTCCAGGGTCCATGTTCTTCAGCCCCTCTATGATGCTGCCTTCCCTCTTTTCAGGCTCTGGAGTGAATGGTGATGGAGCCTTGGCTTGGTGTGCTGGACACTTGCTTGGCGCCCTGAGCCACCATGTCCAAGTCCAGCTACTGTGGGGTCCTATGCTGGGAGGAATCCCAGGTCCCGGGGCAGGTTCCAGCTGACAGCCACGGCTGAGGTCCCAGACCACAGCCAGTATCACACCCCCCAAGACTTGAGGGGAGACATTCATGTCCAGGTCATTTTGGCCCCTGCTTTAGAGATCTGCCAGCGAGCCCTAGACATCATGGACAGGGGCAAACGGCCCCTTCTGCACCCTGCCAATCTCCTAACCACGGAATCTGGGTGCATCAGGAAACAGTTGTTTGCAATGGCTGAGTTCTGGTGTTACTTGTCATGCAGTAACCGATAAACAAAACAGCTACCACCTGCTTCCTGCCCACCCTCCAAGAGACTCCTGTCACCAGGGAGCCTGGCACCTCTGGGTGGTTGAATTCATTGTGCTCATTTCTGTGTGACCTTTCTTCACCTCTTGATCCCATTCCAGCCTTCTCCGTGATACCCTGGCCCTTGGCTTCTATGACCTCTCCTCCCTCCTGTTCCCTCCTCCTCCTACACGCCTGGGCCTCAGTTCCCCCCAAGGAGCTCCCTTCTGTCCAGCACCTCTGAATGTGGGTGTACCCCAGGATCTCCACGTTAGCTTATGCTTATCTCCCATGCACAGGAACCCAAATCTACGTCCCTGGGGCAGATCACATTCTGGGTGGTCTGCGGGACGTCTCCTCGGCAGCCCAAAGCCCCCTGGCCCTGGTCCTGCCTCTCCTCCCAGACCTCCTGCGGCCTTTGTCCCGGTCACCTGGTCTACTGAGCTGCCTCTGGGGTGCCGCAGTGAGATGGTCCAGGGAGGCGCTGTGCAAATCAGGCCAGCCTGGAGGGCTGGTGGGGGACCCCATGGCCTTCATCCCCAGGAGGAGGCAGAATCAGATTTCATGGGGAGAGAGCTGCCGGGGAGTGGTGGACCCCACGTTTCTGCTTCGGGGGTGGGCAGCTCTGCTAGGTGAGCAGAAAGCTCAGGCTGGCGGGGATGGCAAAGGAGCTGCTCTCGGACCCCCCATCCCATGTGTGGGTGGGCGTATGTTGGGCAGGGAATGTGGCGTGGGGAGGGCCCCTGACAGAAAAGGAAGGCAGGGAAGTGTGGTTAGATGTGGAAGCACTGAGGGTCAGACCAAAGTAATGGGAAGTGTCTGGTGTTGTGGCTGAATTATGTTCCCCCAATTACTCCATTGAAGTCCTAACCCCTGGCGCCTCAGAATGGGATCGTGTTGGAGACGGGTTTTTGTTGTTGTTGTTGTTTTTGAGACAGGGCCTTGCTCTGTCCCCCAGGCTGGAGTGCAGTGGCATGATCACGACTCTCCTCAGCCTCCACCTCCTGGGCTCAAGAGATCCTCCTGCCTCAGCCTCTGTGGTAGCTGGGATGATGGGTGTGTGCCACCACGCCTGGCTAATTTTTGTATTTTTTTTGTAGAGATGGGGTTTCGCCATGTCGCCCAGGCTAATCTCAAACTCCTGGCCTCCGTCTCCCAAAGCAATGGGGTTACAGGCATGAGCCACTGTGCCTGGCCCGGAGATGGGGTTTTTAAAGACAGTTAGTGAAGTTAAAGTGAGGTCATATCGGTGGGCCCTGATCCAACATGACAGATGTCCTTAAAAGAAGAGGAGATTAGGGCACAGACAAGACACAGACCAGGGGCAACAATGCGAGGCAGTGGCGGGAAGGTCGCCATCTGCAAGCCCCCAACTAAGGGCAGCTGCTCCAAGAGCCAGGCAAGGCCTCAGCGCGTGAATACACCCGGATTCCACCTGGAGCCAAGAGAAAGGGTGTGTGAAGGGCGGTTTCGGATGAGACTGTGCCTTCCACCCCCAACTCCCTCACCAGCTGACTCTGTAGCCCCTCCCCCAACTCCTGAAGGTTCAGTCCTTTGCCACATGCAGAGAACCTAAAAGGAAATCTGGAGGTCCTTTAAGAAATGCCCCCCCACCCCACCTCCCAAGAGGCTGTATCGGCAACAGCCACGGAAGGTGCCCAAACACAGACGCCTGCATGAGCACAGCGCGACTGTCATCCATTAACATCCCAGTTTTACAAACTTGTTCTAAAATTGCCCGAAGGACATGGAAAGCAGCCCCGCTTTGAAGATGTGTGCATTTTGAGATGGCCGCCTCACTACATCTGCTTTCCTGGTCTCTAGGCCCAGGAGGAGGCTGAGCTGGGGCTTCCTGCTCTCTGTGGGATGGAGGGCGGTTGGTTTGAGGATGTCTCTCTGCCCTGGACACCCCCTGCTCTGCCAGCTCCATCCTGGTGGGGCTTGTACTGGTGCAGCCAGTGGCTGGGTGGGACTGACCCTGAGCAGGACTCACCTCTGAGTGCCCCCTCTCCACACACCCTGGCACCAGCCTCTCCCAATGACAACAGATTCTTCAGCCCCTATGTCCCTCAACCAACAACTGAGTCCCTCTGCCAAGTGGAAGCCTCCTCCTAGCCTCTGGGCAGGTCAACCTCCCCTCTGGCTTTCATGGCCGTCTGAGGTCTGTAGGGAAGAATGTCATCCCCATTATGCAGACTGGAGACCAGGGCACAGGAAGGGCCAGCTCCTCATCACTGACGCTGCTGTTTTGCTTGTCCTGTGCCCCTGGCAGGGAATGGGAATGGCAGGGCTGTAGTTGAGCTTTGCCAGCCCAGGAAGGAAGGACACTGGGGCTGGGCTGATCCAGGACAGCTTCCTGGAGGAGGTGGGATTTAAACTGGTCAGTGAGGTGAGTCCTCTTCAGAGGTGGCTAAGACCCAGGCTCTGGCCCCAGGCAGTTTCTTCTGCTTCCTCTACCCTCACCCAAAAGACAGATAGCCCCACCACAAGGCCCCCCATGCCAGGCTCTGGGCAGAGCTCTTGGGGCTAAGGTGCTGCTCCGCCCCCTTGCCTGGCCTTTGCATCTCTTCCACACACACTCGGGGAAATTCCCTCCATGAGGTTGTCATCCAGGTGAATTCAGGTCGGGACCAACATTGCTGGCAGCCTGCAGTAACAGCCGCCACCACTGAGCCCCTGCCATCTCTCCATCCCCCGCTTCCCAGGCACTTTGCATCTGTCATCTTGTGTACCACAGTCCTGCTTCTACAGGCTTGGCATTCCAGGTACAGATGGGGAAGCTGAGGCTCAGAGAGTCCAGTGTCAGCCCAGGCACACAGGTGCCCCTCGGTAGCCAGGCAGCTGCTCCAGGGCCAGGTTCTCTCCAGTGGGGAAGGGGCGGGGGGAGCACCCTGGTCTCTGCCCCAGCAGTAGTGGCCAGGAGGGAGCCAAGTGTGTGGGTTATCAGCTTCCGTTTTTTGGAATCCACTGTGGCCCCAACCCTGTGCCATGGCTTCTTGGTCTCAGGTGCATCTGGTCACCTCTCCTTTCCGGATGTTCCTGGGGACCTTACAGATGCCAGCTTGGCGATGGGGCTCCTGTGTGAAGCGCATGGCATGACGCTGCCCTGAGTGGCTTCCTACATCATGGAGTCAGGGTCCTGACCGGGACACTGTGGGCCCAGGGAGGGGCATCTGAGCAGCTGGGCTGGCTGTCAAGACAACTGCTGAGTCTGGCCTTGAAGGGGGACAGTGCCTGACCATGGAGATAGGACAGAAAGGGTGGTCCAGACAGAGCAGAGGCAGGAGGATGAGTGAGGGTCTTGGGGGGCTAAGGCTACATCCCTCCCCTGAGACATCTCTCTGCCCAGCCCTGGCCCCCAGTGGGGTGGGTAGATAAAATCTAGCCCAGGGCTTCCTTAGGACCATCAGCCCTGAGTACCCTCATGGTCCAGGGTGGGGGTAGCACGAAGCTAGGAGCCCATGAGACGCTGGGGTCCAGAGCTGGGAGCCTGCAGACTCCTCCCAGGCTGGGGACTCCACTGTTATCCCTGGAAGGTTTTTGAGTTCCCCAGGCCAGGCGGGTGGGCCCCTTCAGGAGCTGGGCTGGGGCTGGGTTGGGGAGGGTGAGCTATGGCAAGGACAGATGTTTCCAGTTTGAGGGCTCAGGTTGCCATCAGTTATTCCACTAAACCCTGTTTCCTATTAAGCAGACTGTGAGATGGAGAAGTCGCCTTCCATCATGCAGTCTCTGTCTCTCTGTGTGTGTGTGTGTGTGTGTGTGTATGTGTGTGTGTGTGTATAGGGGTGCTGAGGACTGGCTGGGGAGGCCATGAAGGGCTATGGGCATGTCTGTTCTCCATGCCTCCTGGCCAACCATGGGCAGAACTGGCCTTTGTCCTGGGAACTGTCCCTTGGCCCCGGAGCAGCTTCATCTGACTGAAGGGCTGACAGCCAGGACTTGGGAGGGCTCTGGATGGGGGTTCTCACTACAAACCTGGCTATGACCTTCTCCTCTGCCCCTGGGCAAACTATGGCTGGTCACCTGCCCATCCCTGCCTTCCCCGTCCTTCTTCCTGAAGGAGTCTGTGTTAGTCTGTTTCATGTTGCTATAAAGGAGGCCTGAGGCTGGGTAATTTGTAGAGGTTTGATTGACTCATGGTTCTGCAGGCTGTACAGGAAGCATGGCACCAGCATCGGCTCAGCTTCTGGTGAGGCCAAAGGAAGCTTATAGTCATGGCTGAAGGCGTAGGGGGAGCCAGTGTATCACATGGTGAGAGAGGGAGCAAGAGAGCCAAGGGGGAGGCCCCAGACTCTTAAATGATCAGATCTAACTGAGCAACAACTCACTCATCCCCAAGGGAATGGCACTAAGCCATCCATGAGGGATCCACCCCCATGACCCAACACCTGCCACCAGGCCTTACCTCCACCACTGGGGATCACATGTCAACATGAGACTTGGAGGGGACAGACATCCCACATATCAGAGCCTGATTAATATCCTGGGACTCACTCTCCTCTCCGCAGCTAAGTAGGCTGGCCCCCGACCCTGATTTGGTTGGGGGCCATGATGGGGACTCCTCTCCTTGCCAATAATGGTTTAGGAATGGGTGTGGGAAACAGGCCTGGGCACGGATATGTGAAGGGGCCTCTGAGAGAGGAGCCCCACTCCTGAGCTGTACTCCAGATGAGATCATGCTTTGATGTAACACCAGGAGCTGTGGCAGCCCTCTTGTGAGTATGAGGGAAGCCAGCCAGAGGGTGTCAAGTACACAGGGACACAGCAGAGGACCTTAGGATGGCACTGAGCTGGTGCCTTCACCCTCGCTGGGGCTTCCTAACCTGTGAGATGACACCAGCTCTAGTTTCCTGAGGGCTTACCATTTCTAGACATAGTGCTAAATGCTCACATTATTCAACTATTATTTCTTGTAATCAGGTAGATTACAAGGTGTGGGATGTGGATGTGCAGAAATCACACAAAAATCCCTGCTCCCTGAGAAGATACATTCTCCATTAAAAAAAAAATAGAGTCTTGCTCTGTCATCCAGGCTGGAATACAATGGCACAGTCATAGCTCACTGCAGCCTTGACCTCCTGGGCTTAAGGAATCCTCCCATCTCAGCCTCTTGAGCAGCTGGCACCACAAGCACACACCACCATATGCGGCTAATTTTTTTTTTTTTTTTTTTAATGTAGAGACAAGGTCTCACTATGTTGTCCAACCTGGTCTCAAACTCCTGACTTCAAGTGACCCTTCTGTCTTGGCCTTCCAATGTGCTGGAATTACAGGTTCAGCCACATTCTCCATTCTTTGAATGCTATTTCACTTAAGCCTCAAACCATAGCCTAAGCTGAAGTGCAGACATCAGGGTCTGTCTTTCAAGACACAGTCTTCCCACATAGACAGGGTTCTACAGACAGCAGAGGCTGGAAAGCAAAAACCTTCATTCTCCAGGCACTTCTGAGGCTGGAGTTCTGCATGCAGCCCAGCTTTCTCCAAGAAGGGCTACCCAGCAGGGACTTGGAAAGTGGAGTGAGCATTGGGCACGGCAAGTGCGTGGGCATGTGGGCGAAGTGTGGCCCTCGGCTTCTCCAGGGCCATCGTGGGCAGAGTCTCATTACTGGTCTCTAGCTGCATGGCAGGACACCGAGTGTTGGGCAGGGCAGCAGCCACGTTGCCTCTCAGTACTGGGGAGCAGTTGGGAGTTTCCCCTGGCTGGGTGCCATCCAAGCTTAGGTCCCTGGCTCACCCTGGAATTGGGCAGCTATCTAATATTCAGAAATAAACCCTTTTCCCCCCAAATCAGCTCAAGTAGATTACATGTTTACTGCAAATAACATCACCTAAAATGCACTTACGGGAGACGGTTGGTGGTAGATGATGGGAAATCACCCAGTATGGGTAAAAAGCTGGTGTTTCTTGTTATGCAGTGGAAAAAGGTTAGGTCAAACTGTTGCCTCCTGTATGTAGGAAGGAAAGTCGCAGCCAGACATGAGGCTGGTGCAGTCACAAGATGGAACTTTCTTCGGGTTTCTGTTATTTGGGGAGGGTGTGTGGTGCTCTCTGCAGGGGAAGGCAGCTGTGCATGGATGTTGGATAGGGAAAGGGAGACATCATTAAGTAACATTGTCCTTCGCCTGCATTTCCCACGGCCTAGAGCTCAAGCAAAGTCATGGTCTTCCTGGGCTTGCAAGTCAGAGGGTGCAGGTTGGGGTAGCCAGTGTGGTTGGAAGAAGAGGGACAAGATGCTAGACAGGAAGGAGCCCCAAATTTGCCAGTAATTCCTCTTGTCACTGGCTAAGCTGAGCCTGTATAGAGCAAGACGCCAACCTAGAATTTTGAAAACATCTTCAAAAATGAAGACAAAAGAAAGGCATTTATAGATAGACAAAAGCTGAATTTGTCATCAGCATGGTGACCACCCTGTCCTGGGCACCCGTTATGTCTACTAATGAGGAATAATCACATCATCATTTTTGGCAGCCACTACACACAACTGGAACTCCTAAATACTTTCCTGAGTGAAGCCACTGAGTGAGACTTGTTTTTCTAAATCCAAACCACCAGACGCAAAGGTTGAGCTCCACAATGGTTCCCGCCACATCTCATCCCTGGGACTCAGCCCCTTCCTCTCTCTGGATCCTCTCTATCATGTGCTGTATTGAGTAGCCCTGTCACCTCATCACTTACAAATGTGGAGAACATTCTTTCTATATCTTCCTCCACACAGTGATAAAACTGTTGAACAGGGCTGGGATGAGAAGCAGAGACCAGAGCCATCCCTCTAGAAATCATCCTTGGATCAGTGGTTCTCAAAGTCTCTGGGATTGGCACAACTTTGCATTCTTAAGAACTGAGGACTCCTAAAAGCTTTTGTTTATGTGTGTTAGATCTGTCCATATTTAATAAAAAAATTAAACAGAAATGTAAAAATATTAACTCACTGAAGAATAACAATACTAAACCCATGACATGCTAACATAAATAACTTTTATGAAGAATACTATGTTTCAAAAGAAAAAAAGATTTGTGAAGAGTGGCATCGTTTTGCATTTTTGCAAATCTCTAGTGTCTGCCTTAATAGAAGACAGCTGGATTCTCATATCAGTTCCACATTCAATCTGTTGTAATATCACACACATGCAGCTTCTGGAAAACTCCACCAAACACTCATGAAAGAATGAAAGAGAAAAGGTAAATAACATGATGATGATGATGATGATGATGATGATAAAGAAAGCACCTTAGGGACCCCCAGGTCTCCGGATCCCACTTTGAGAACTATTGCTTAGGTCACCACCTCTCCACTGGCGAGCACCCTAATCCTCTAGGAACCCTGCCCAAAGAAGCAAATGGCCTGTTTTCGATAACTCTAACCTTGTTCCCTCACACTTGGGTATAGGAAGATGTAGAGACTGAGCCCCCAAGAGAACGTGTCAGCCTGAGCTCTCACAGCTGGCACTTGGAACTGGAACTCAGGCTCTGGAGTCATGGAAGATGACCACGGATGGGCGGCCACCCCCAATGCCTCCGTGATAGTTTGGCTGAGTTACATCCCTGGCTCACGCGCTAATCTGCCTCATCTCCCCAAGTGCAGTGAAGGACCCTAGAGGCCAGGAAGGAGGTCTCTTCTCTGACAAGCTTTTCCTGGGCCCCCTTCAGGGACAGTGAACCCACTCTGTCAGCTGCAATAGCAACATTTTCAAGGAAGCAATCCATGTCCCCATCCACACGGTGGGAGCTGGGTGAAAGGGGCTCCTCAATGTTCCGAAAAAATAAGGATTTCGAGGACAGTGGTGGGGTGTGGGAGAATGATGAGATGTGGGGTGCAGTGTGACTTCTCAGCCTCTTTCTTTGTCTTTCCTCTATCACAGGTGGGGCTGGGGCCCTGATGAGTACAGGCATGTGAGAAGATGGAAATGTAAACTGTAATGTCATGAGGATGTCACCCCCTTACACAGTGTCTCATGTAAACATCCCATTTCACAAGGAAGATGGTGACATCAGGAAGTGTGGGGGACTTGCCAAGGCCACGCGGCCAGTGAATGCCAGAGTAGGGAGAAGAGTGGAGTTGCTTCCCCAAAGTCCAGGGTGGCCATGAGGGCTTTACATTTAAGTATCTCTCCATGGCCTTGGCTCAGAGCTGGGGGCCCAGAGCCCAGAGAGTAAATCTGTAAGTCTTTGTTTCGTTTTGTTTTGAGACAGGATTTCGCTCTGTCACCTAGGTTGGAGTCCAGTGGTGTAATCTCAGCTCACTGAAACCTCTGCCTCTGGGCTCAAGCTACCTTCCTCCCTTGGCCTCCCCAGCTGCTGGGATTACAGGTGTGCACCACCACACCTGGCTAATTTTTAAAATTTTCTGTAGAGACAGAGTTTCACCATGTTACCCAGGCTGGTCTCAAGCAATCCTCCCACCTCAGCCTCTCAAGTGCTGGGATTACAGGTGTGAGCCACTGCACCTGGCCTATAGGTTTTAATTAAAGTACATCTGTAAGTTGTAGACATCCAGCAATGTAAGTATGGACTTTCTTCTTTTTCAAGCTTTTCTGTGCAATTCTGGATGTTTTGCATTTCCATGTAGATTTTAGAATCAATTTGTCAAGTTTTCCCATTCCTCCATCATACTGGGATTTGGACTGAGGTTGCACTGAATCCACAGATCAATTCTGAGGGAACCAACTCTAACACTGAGCCTTCCAACTCATGAATCTAATGATCCTGGAATGGTCCCTTATTTAGGGAACCCTTATTTAGATCTTTAGTTTCAATCACACTTTATTTTAGATTGATCTCTGAGTATTTAATGTTTTAAAGAATGCTATTGTAAATGGTTCATTTTTAAAATTTCACTTTCTAATTGTTTATTGCTAGCATCAGAAATACAAGTTATTTTTGTCTATAACCTTGTATCCAGAAACTTTAATTTTACTAGTTTATTGGCAAAGTATTTTAAATTATCTATATCCTCAATCATGTCATTTACAAAAAATGATAGTTAATTTTCTTCTGACCCTACCCAACTAATTTAAAAGGAAATCTTGCCGTACTGGTCAGGAACTCAGGTAATAGTTTCCTCAACATATAGCAAAATTGACTATCGCACAGTGTACATTTGTATACCCACCATCTGGATTCTACCATTCTAGATTTTACCAAGTTTACTATATCTGCTTTATCACATATATATCTATCCATCAAGCCATCCTTTTTTCCCTTTTCATGATGCATTTCAAAGTGATTTAAGGTACCAGTACACTCCCCCCTAAATAGGCATGCATAGCATTACCTAACGACATTTTGAATAGAAGTGATAATAGACATCCTTTTTTTGCTTCTGATCTCAGAATGAAAGCTTTTGATATTTTAAGTATGATGTGTTTGCTGTAGTTTTATTTATTATTATTATTATTTTTTGAGATGGAGTCTTGCTCTGTCGCCCAGGCTGGAGTGGAGTGGCCGGATCTCAGCTCACTGCAGGCCCCGCCTCCCGGGTTTACGCCATTCTCCTGCCTCAGCCTCCTGAGTAGCTGGGACTACAGGTGCCCACCACCTCGCCTGGCTGGTTTTTTGTATTTTTTAGTAGAGACAGCGTTTCACCGTGTTAGCCAGGGTGGTCTCGATCTCCTGACCCCGTGATCCGCCCGTCTCGGCCTCCCAAAGTGCTGGGATTACAGGCTTAGCCACTGCGCCCGGCCTGCTATAGTTTTAAAATAATATTTGTAAGATTAAGATAGATTCCATTTTTCCTAGTTTGCTAAGCATTTCTATCACATTTTCCCCTGCATTTATTCAGATCATTTACATTTCCTTCTGTATTCTGTTTATATGAATAACTCTAATTGATTTGTGAATGACAAATCCAATTTGATCATGATGTATTTTTACACATTGTATTTGTAGATTGGGGGTTTCTATTTGCTAACATTTGTTTAGACCTTTTGCATCTATACCATGAGGACTGGCCTGTAATTTTCCTTTCTTGTATTGTTCTTGGCAGATTCTTCATATCTAAGGTTAAGCTGGTTTCATAAAACAAATTAGAAGGTTTTTCTATTTTCTGGGAGAGTTTGACTAAAATTGGCATTATTTCGCTCTTAAATGTTTGGTTAAATTCACTACCGAAGCGATCTTGGTCTGTAAATTTCCTGTGGCAGATTGTAATTATGGACTCAATTTATGCACTACATGTAGGATGATTCCAATGTTCAGGATCTTTTCATGTCAGTTTTGGAGAGTTTTTTGTTAATAGTTTGTTCATTTTATGCAAAATCTAAAAACAACTTTAATGAGGAATAGTTAATATATAAAAACTACACATATGTAATAAAGTGTACAATTTGATTAGACATATGTATACACCTATCACTGCAATGAAGATCACTTCATCTAGATTTAAAATTTATTGGTATTCATAATATTCTCTTAAATATGTATACATATTTTTGAGACAAGGTCTCTCACTCCGTTGCCCAGGCTGGAGCGTGATGCCATGACCACAGCTCACTGCAGCCTCTACCTCCTGGGCTCAGGTAATCCTCCTACCTTAGCCTCTCCAGTAGCTGGGACTACAGGCACACACCAGCATGCTCAGCTAATGTGTGTGTGTGTGTGTGTGTGTGTCTGTTTTCCTTTCTGATATTGGCTGTTCCTCTCTCCTGCCCTTTCTCCTTCCTTCTTTGATCAGTCTTTTAAGGGGTTATGAATCCTTTTATTTATTTATTTTGAGATGGAGTCTTGCTCTGTCGCCTAGGCTGGAATGCAGTGGCGCAATCTCTGCCCACTGAAACCTCCACCTCCCAGGTTCAAGCAATTCTCTTGCCTCAGCCTCCGGTGTAGCTGGGACTACAGATGTCCGCTGCCACACCCAGCTAATTTTTGTATTTTTAGTAGAGACAGGGTTTCACCATGTTGACCAGGCTGGTCTTGAACTCCTGACCTCAGGTGATCTGCCCACTTCAGCCTCCCAAAGCGCTGGGACTATAGGTGTGAGCCACCGTGCCCAGCCGATGAATCCTCTTAATCCTTTTAAACCCTTTTAAATAACCACTTTTGACTTTGATTCCCTTTATTGTATATCTGTGTTCTATATCAGTAATTTGGCTTATTTTTGGGTTTCATTTGCAGTTTAAAAAATTTTTGAGGTAATTGCTTAATTGATTTTTAACCTTTCTTCTTTTCTAACATAAACATTTAAAGATACATATATGGGAACAATAGACACTAGGTACTCCGAAAGGAGGGAGGAAGGGAAGGAGAGAGGGAAGCAAGTGCTGAAAACCTTTCTATTGGGCACTGTGTTCACTATCTGGGCGACAGGATCATTAGAAGCCTCAGCATCACCAATATACTCTTGTAACAAACCTGAACATGTACTCTCTAAATTTAAAATAAAATTAAAAGACATCTTCTGAAGCATGGTTTTAATTGCATCCCACAAGTTTTTTTCTCCATTAGTTTTGATATGTAGTATTTTCATGATCAGTTCAAAATATTTCAAATTTCCATTGAGTTTTTTTTTGACAGCTGGGTTACTTGGAAATCTATTTCTAAAAATATGAGGATTATAAAATTATCTTTTTGTAAATAAGTTGTCTTGATTCTATTCTGGTCAGAGAACGTATTTCATTGGAAGTATTTTCATGTTTGTTGAGACTTTTTTGTTTTTCTGAGAAAGGGTCTTGCTGTCACTCAGGCTGGAGTGCAGTAGTGCAATTATAGCTCACTGCAGCCTCGACCTCCTGGGCGCAAGTGCTTCTCCTGCCTCACCTTCCCAAGTAGCTGGCGCTACAGACACATGCCACCATGGCCATCTAATTTTTTTATTTTTTGTAAACGTGGGGCCTCACTATGTTGCTCAAACCAGTCTCAAACTCCTGGGCTCAAGTGATTCTCCTGACTTGGCCTCTCAAAGTGCTGGTATTACAGATGTGAGCCACTGCGCCTAGCCTGTTGAAACTTTTATAGCCCAGTATTTTGAAGTGTGTGCCATTTGTATTCGATAAGTATGTTACTGAGTTTGGTGTCCTACACACATCCATTTGGTTTGCTCATTTCATTGCTTAAATCTTCTATAACTTGATTTTTGTATGCTAGCTTTTTTTCTACCTATTAACAAAATATGCACGTTGAAATATCACTCTGGTTGCATATTTGCCTAAATTTCCTATCAAATTTTCTTTTACATATTTTGAGTTTATGTTTTAAGTGCATATAAATTTAGATTATCTTTCTAGTAATTGAATTGACCCTTTCATTTCTTAAAAAAATTATTGCCTTAAAGTTTACTTAAATATATCTACACCAGTTTCCTCATGGTTACTGTTTGCTGGGTATGTATTTCTCCATCTTTTTCTTTCAAAATTTCTAAATTCATGTTTTAAAAGTGTCTCTTGTAAATAGCATATGGTTGTTTTTAAAACAAGGCTGACAATATTTGCCAACATTTGAGCATTAGTCCATTTACATTTAGTGTAATAATGGATTACTCATAAATATCTTGCTTTCTATTTGTTCCACCTGTTCTGCTTTTTCTTCTTTCTCAGACTCTTTTGCAATTCTTAAATCTGTCCACTGAAATGATTATTCCAATTCTCTCTTATGTGGAAAGCTATACACTTTTATTGATATTTCAAATATTATCAGGCAAACATGACTTGTCAAAGACTAATATTAAATGGATTTTTATTCTCTTCTTGGATGATGCCAAGTGTCTTAGAACACTTAAAATTCCCACATAAATCCCTTTATTTTCATGCATTTTATTTCTCTATATATTTAAAGCTCCATAACACGTAATTATTGTTTTATGTAGTCAATACTTATGTGTCATTTTCATTGCTCTTCAATCCTTCCTAGGGCTCTGTCCTTATGTTTGGGATTATTTTCCTTCTGCCTGTAAAACACCTATTAAATTTTCCTTTAGGGTAGGCGTGCTGATGAATTCTTCTAGCTGTTTCTCTAAAAATGTCTTCATATCCTCTTCATTTTTGCAGGATATTTTCCCAGATTAGAAATTTTTAGGTTGGCAGTCACTTTCTTTCAGAACCAGAAAAGGCAGTATTTAACTGTCTTCCATTGTTTCTGCTGAGAAGGAGCTGTCAGTCTAATATTATTGCTCCTTTAATGGTTATATTCCCTCCTCCCACCCCAGCAGGTGTAAAATACTATTTTTCTTTGGTCTTCAACAGTTTTACTATGATGTTTCTAGGTGTGGATTGTTTTTATTTATCCCACTTGAAGTTTTTGTGGGAGGGATTCTTGAATTTTTGGTATGATATCTTTCATGAGTTTTGGAAAAGTTCTCAGCTATTTATTTAAATATCCCTTTCTTCTCCTCTTTTGAGATGCCAACTACACTTAGGTCAGACATGCTCACTGTATCCTTTAAGTCTCTTACCCTCTATCCTCTATATTCTGTTTTTTTTTTTACTATGTAATTCCTGCTCCCACCCCTCAACCCCGAGTTTTCATCTTACTCATTCTCTTTTCAGTTATTTCTAATCTGCTCTTAGACCTGTTCACTATTCTTCTCACTACACTACTTTAGTTATAGAATTTCCAATGGACCTTTTACAGTTTCTAACTCTCTGCTGAAATTCTTGACCATGCGTCTCATTTTTTTGAACACAGTAAGCATAGCTGTTTTAAATTCTGTGACTAATGTATCTGGAGTCCTTTTGGATATTTCTATTGTCTATGTTTTCCTCTAATGGTTTTAATTCAAGTAATTAATGTTGTCTGGTCTTCTCCCATACCTGGGTATTTCTTATGGCAACAATGCAGAAATAATTTGAGGCCTTGGGTTATGTTCACTTCCTCCACAGAATTTGCATTTGCTTCAGCTGGGCACCTGAAGGCATCAGTAATCTGGTTTCACCTCCGACCACATTCAGGTACTGAGGTGGTTTAGAAGTTGAACTGCAGTACCCATGAGTGATAGTCCAATGACAGTAGTGGAGGACCAACCCTCCAGCTAAGGACAATTTGGAAATCTGGTAAAAATATTTTTAAAATTTGCTTGAAGGATCCCAGAGCCAACAAGATAGTTAAGCATTACTTGTCCAGCTCTATGGGGCTGCTTTTCCTCTAGGGGATTTTGCTAATGCCAGAGGCTGTGTCTGAGCAGCTGACATTTAGCTAGCCTTGTGAAGTCAGATTAGGGATTGGAGTATGACCTGACCAAGGGTCTTGGGGCTATTGGTGAGTCTCCCTTGCTTTGGATGGGACCTCTGAATAGCTATCCCCTAATGAGATTAAATTTTATGTTTTAATATAATTCATACAAAATAAATATGCATTATTTGCTGTGGATCGTGTGCTATAATCTACTTTAGTTCTTCATATGCATAGCTAGTTTGGCTCTTCACCACTGAATAGAAACTCTGACCTCTTTGACTCCAGGAGGTGACGTAGGACACTGGAACAGTTCTGAATTTGGAGTCAGAAGGCCTAAGGATCAGTCCCTAAAATCAAGTGGCAACTACTGATATTGCAGGGATAGCGCCTAGGAGAGAATTAAGAGACCCAAAGGGTTGACCTTGCAAACTCCAGCCTATGAAGTATCAGCAAGTGCCGAAACTAATTTATGGCTCTGCAAAAAAAACGCAGAGTGACTCAGTTTTGCGGAGAGCTCTACCACCCAATGCAAAACCCTGGTTCCCCGGAATCTAAAGGACGAAATTTTGCTTAAAGTATGATATATTAACAAGTTTAGTGCTTAAAAGTTTTCCCCACTAAACATTTCTCTTGGATGTACCTTAGCAAGCTCTTAAGAAGTTGCTGAGTGTTCTGATGCTGGTCCTGTGTCCTTTCCACTTCCCATCATCTACTCTCCAGCTCCTGTGCTTTCCTTCCGGAGAGAACTGTGTGTGCAGTGTACTTTCTATGCTTCACCTTCAGGGGCCTTTTCTTCTTTCCTTTCTCTGTCTTTGTCCTTGAGCTGTGTTGTCTGCACTGCTGAATGGCGGCAGTCCTGCTGCAAGGTTGTCGTTCATAGATTGTATGACACCAGCCTCAATGGGTGACTGTGGGAACTAGAGTTAGAATTCTGAAGCTTTTCTGCAAAGTGCCTTGAACTCTTGATAGGGAAGATGCTACTGAAAGGGACACATTCTTTTAAAAGTAAATATTGTGGCAGAAGTCTTTGTTGATAAAATGACACAATGCAGTAACAGCCTCTGATCTTGGGTAAAATCAGATGTTAATTTCCATCTGAACACATGATGATCCTATGTTGCATCATTACACATTTTTACTTTGTGTAAAGATTTCTAAGCAAACTAATACTCAAAATTAATGCAAGTATAATGAAAGCTTATCATTCAGATTTATTGCCGTATAATAAATCTTTCACAAAAATAAGGAAGAAGCCTCTGGTGACTTTGTAGAGCTGAGGCAGTGATGGCATGTGGTGGGGCCTCCCTCCTGAGGGGGAGCCAGCATTGGGAGCATCACTTGCAGGCCTCCTTGGAGGCTGGTGCCCCAGCTGAGCTTTTAGCCAGTAAGTGCTTCTACTGTGTGATGAATGAGAAGAGAGAAAGAGGGGAGGGCAATCAGGGTTCTGGGGGCACCTCAGTGAGCCCGGAGGCCTGGAGGAGAGGCTGTATGATTCCCCAATCAGGCCTTCCTTGGGAGTGTACCCTATGTCAAGATGACTGGGTTTCTGAAGGGCCTCATTTCCTCCCACGACAAGCACTGACAGTCCTGCAGCCCAGGGTCTGTCCTGTGGCACTGCCCAGCCCTCAGACTCAGTGGACAGTTCTGTGGTCCTGTCAGAAGCTCAGCTGCTCCACATGACCCTTAAACATTTAAACATTTTTTGGTTTAAAGGAAAAGGAAGCCAATCAAAATGCTCTGGAAACAAATTAAAGTTGCAAATTATTTCCCCACATAGGAAATACATACCCTTGCTACCTGAAATGATAATCATCACTCCCCCTGCTGGCTGAGAGTGCTGCTCCTCCTCCTTCAGACTGGCTCCTCTGCAAAGCTCACTAAGTATTAGTAGAAGCTGTTGCTGAGCCTTACCTCTAGCCTGGATGCCCTGTACATGCGCTCTGAGGTGAACACAGGAGTCAGAGGCTCCACTCCAGCAGTGACCGGAGGAGGCCTGACAGAACAAGCCCCTTGGGGACGGGCGGCAAGCTGCACTTGCCTCTGGGACCTTACCAGGGATGGGCCCTCCATGAGTCCCTCAGCCTCAGGGAGACTGTTTCATTCCTTCCAAACCAGGAAAAGGAAGCTGCCTGCCCTACCTCAACAGCCTCTGAGAGCGCAGCTTGGCCAGGCCTTCCCATGTGGAGCCCACACAGTGGTGCACTAAGATGCTGGCGGTGTTTTGACCTTTTACAGAGCTTGGGGTGACTGAGAATGGTTCCTCCAAGGCCCTCAGAAGATGTGATGGACCTGAATGACACGGGCCTGCAGCCCTGGGACACGGGACAGGAGAAGCCAGCCCTGACACAGATGAGCTGGCAGTGGATTCGAACAGTGTGCTCAGTCTCGTCTGGGCTTATGTGCTTTCTATGTTGAAGAGCAAATACTTTTTCTTTGAGAATGAAACTAGGCTCCTTATCTAGACTGTGAAGGGGCCTGTGAGGACACAGAGTGTGACTGGAAAGGAAAGTCCCAACTGGCCCTTAGTGCAGCCCCAGTGGCTGTTTCCTTCCGAGAAACTCCTTCCTCCAGCTCAGGCACCAACATGCGGATCACACCAGCCCAGAAGGGTTTTTAAAAAACCAGAAACAAAGAGCAAAACATGCTTTTCATCCCACGTGGAATACAGTATGAACAAATTACTCTCCTTTTTCTATTAGTGTGTGTGAAGGAAAAAGACTTTTCAAATGAAGCTTTTCTTTTTCCTAATGATTAATACAGAGTAGATTAACTTAATTTGTGCTAGACTCCAATTTAATTCCAGCAACACTTCACAGACCATATTCACAGAAAAGTTAATCTGGGCTTTATGAGAGGTAGCCATTTTCTTTTCTTTTTTTTTTTTTGTTTTTTAGAGACAGGGTCTTGCTCTGTGGCTCAGGCTGGAGTGTAGTGGCACCTTCTTAGCTCACTGCAGCCTTGAACTCCTGGGCTCAGGCAATCCTCCCACCTTAGCTTCCTGAGTAGCTAGGACTACATAAATGTGCCACCATGCCTGGCTAATTTTTAAGTTTTTTGTAGAGATGGGATCTCACTATGTTGTCCAGGCTGGTCTCAGATTCCTGGGCTCAAGCGATTCTGCTGATTCAACCTCCCAAAGTGCTGGGATTACAAATGACAGCCACTGCATCCAGCCCATATTCAAGGAAAGATGCAGAGGTGTTAAAGATTAATATCAAATTGTCCAGGCATGGTGTTCATGAAATTATGCGCCCTCTGAGAGGCAACCAAACACACACATGACTTCCTTTCTTTATTAATTCCTGCCTCATCATCTTTTCTCATTGATGCTTCTTAAGGTTAAAGGAATCTCTCTCACACACACACATAAGACCAAAACAAATACCTTGAACATGCAAAAAAATAGTGTACACTGCTGAATAGTGTGCACTGTTGAATAGTGTACACTGTTGAATAGTATGCACTGTTGAATAGTGTGCACTGCTGAATAGTGTGCACTGTTGAATAGTGTACAGTTGAATAGTGTGCACTGCTGAACAGTGTGCACCGTTGAACAGTGTATACTGTTGAATAGTGTGCACTGCTGAATAGTGTGCACTGTTGAACAGTATACACTGTTGAATAGTGTGCACTGCCGAATAGTGTACACTGCTGAATAGTGTGCACTGCTGAATAGTGTACACGGTTGAATACTCTGCACTGTTGCAGTGTGATGTGCCTAGGGCATCAGGATCTTGGGGAAGCTCTAGGTTTTTGGCTTCGAAAGAAAACTGCATGTTGAATAGCAGGTTTTTACATTTATTATTGTTGTGTATTTCCTCCCCTTTTTGCACTACTATCTACGCTGAGTGATCTATTGCCAACTGGCACCAATTCTCCAAATCAAAGTGTGTGAGGAAAACACACTTGTGCAATCCTCTTTAACAGAAGATACACCAAGTAATCTGTCTACTTCTGTTACCCAGAAATAAAAGAACTTGAAGGGCTGCTTGGCTGGAGGGGTCCGGGTGGGAGCACATCCTGCCCTCAGTCGGAATCCATGGTGAACAGCTGGATGTCCTGCGGGTTCCAGTACAGCCCGACTGCTGAGTTGTAGACAAGAGACCAGACGTAGGGGATAAAAAACTCCTCAGGCTGCTCCTCTTCCACATATTTGAATTTCAATTCTGGAAATTTCTGCAATGAAAATAAGATGATTTTATACTCCCACAGTTCCATGCACAAGCAAAAGCGGTGGGAGTTTGCAGGTGGTGCTGTGGTGCGCGGGAAGCTCACCCACCCCTGGCAACTGGTCACAGGGCCTGAGAGACCTGGGGCTTTAAAACATTTCAGCTATCAAATGGCTCCTGAGAAAATGTGAATTACTGATGGGGAGAGCAAATAGCACAATGGGTCCTGGTTGGCTAATGTCAGTTGGGCTGATAGTTCCCTGCTAGGGACCCCACCTGTGGTTACGGTATGATAAGAAATATTCTAGCTGAGACATGGACCCTGCCTGGGAGGCAGACAGGGCTCAGGCTGATATTCCCCAGAGTGTGACGCTGGGGACTGGCTCTTGAGAGGCACTGTCCTTAGGGTTCCGTCATTCTGGAGGTGAGGACCTTCCCCTCACAATCCTGAGTCCTGACGTGAAGGGGTAGGTGTGTGCCACCAGTGGAGGGGGGCTACTCTGGAGGAGCAGGGGTCTGGGGTGGCCAGCTTGCTCGGCCATAGCTTGGCCTCAGTCTCTTCCTCCTTAGAGGCAGGAGCAGTGGCTTCAGCTTTGCAGAGGGAGCCCGAGGCTGCTCCTCATGGAGGCTGGGAAAAGGCCTAGGCCTGGCTCTACAAACACCTCGCGGGTGCCCTGGTCTGCAAACTCCAGTCCTCTGCTATGTAAGAAGTCGCGCAGCTCAGCGGCGCTTGCGTTTTAGCACATCACTGGGATTTGGGCTTTTGATTTTCCACTTTTACTCCTGACCTATTAATTCCAGCCAGGGCAGAGGAAGTGATTCCACTTTCAGCAGCTTGAGGAGCAGCTAGAGTCTACCCAAGGCCCCTGGGCCGCTCCTTTGCCAAGGCATTGCTGGCAGGAGTAGCTGCAGCTTGGTGACCCTAGTCCCAGGTTGGGTGGGGAGAGAGGGGACAGGGTCCTGGGAGGAGGAGTATGGTGGAAGGCTGAGAGAGAGAGAGGGGGCTGCAATAGAGAAAGAGAGGAAACCACACACTTCCCCACATGCATCCATAGCCGCACTTATTATATTATATTGGAAGGCATGGCCCATAGGGCAGAGAGGTTTTTATCTGTTTTGTCAGCTGCTGCGTCCCCAGGGATATTAGCCAGGCACTTAATAAACAGATGAGTGAATGAATCAGTGAAGCAATCAACCATGTATTGAGGGCCAACTATGTCCCAGACACACTGTAGATGCTTCGTGTGTATTATCTAATTTAGTCCTTCTTATGGGAGTCCATTCATTTGTGCATTCACTCATTCTTCATTCTACTGACTCTCTGCTGCCAGGTACCAGGCAGGCATTGTGTGGGCCAGGGCCTAGAGATATGGAGGTGCAGTGGCCAAACCTAGCTCCTGTTCCCACGGAAAGTAAACCTTCATAGAGGATAGAGACAGAAACAGCAGCAGCAGTAACAAAAAATCAATAATAACAGGGCAGCAAGGCAGGGAAGGACAAGGAGCCAGAAGGGAGGAGGTGGCAGCCAGATGAAGGGGAGGTGACGCTCCCCTGGAGGGCCCCGCATGGGGAAGGCGTGGGTGTGAGGCAGGAGGCACAACACACTGGAAGCTAAGGAAGAGATGGGGTAAGAGCACACACTGGGGAGCAGAGGTCAGACTCGGGAGCTGCACATAAGGTCCCAGAAACCACTGAAGGGCCTGAAGGCTGCGGCATGAGAATGGCACTGTGCAGTGGCTGCTCCCATCACAGCGGGGAGAACTGGAGGGCATGGTGCAGCAGGCAGGGGCAGGAGCCTGGTCCAGGGAAGCGGGAAACAGGCCTGAATTAGGATGATGCTAGCTGGGTGGATTTAAAATATATTTAGGAAAGGGGAGGAGCAGGTAGAGGAGCTGCATGTGCATACACACACCCACACCCACCATACACTCACACACACATTCATACAGACACACACACAGACATGCACACACAGATACACACACGGACACGCACACACACACCCCACAGACTCACACACACAATACAAACACAACATATACAAAACACACACATCCACACCCATAACACACACAACACAGACAACACACCCAGACATGCATACACAGAGACACACACACCAGACACACACACAACCAGACATGCACATACACACAGATATGCACATACACACACCACACATACAACATAGATACGTACACACACACAACACAAAACAGACACACACTCACATGTAGACACACCCAGACATGCACACACAGACACACCCACAGACACAACAGAGCCACAACACAGACACACACACAGACACACACAATCAAGAATTTTAAAGTAACATTTACAGTGATTAAAACTAAAAGCATCTGGACCAGGTATAGTAGCTCACGTCTGTAATCCAGCACTTTGAGAAGGCAAGGCAGGAGGATCACTTGAACCCAGGAGTTAAAGACCAGCCTGAGCAACCTAACAAGACCCTGTCTTTACAAAAAATTTAACAATTAGCCAGATGTGACGGTGCACGTCTGTAGCTGCTCGAGAGGCTGAGATGGGAGGAGTGCGTGAGCCCAGGAGCTTGAGGCTTCAGTGAGCCAGAATCATGTCAGTCCTTTCCAGCCTGGGCCAAAGAGTGACACCCTGTCTCTAAAAATAATTAAACCAAAAAATTAAATTTAAAAAATAAATTTAAGAAAACCAACGAAAAACATCTAAGTGCTGGGTCTTCAGAGTTCCAGAATGATCAGAGAGGAGCAGAGCAAAGCTGCAAAGACTTTGTGGCAAGAGTTACATCTTGAAAAAGTGTGTAAGAATTCCTAAAATGGAGGTTGTTCTGGCCATTGATGTAACTTCGACACATCAGACAGCACAGCCCCTGTCTGCTATGGCTTCAGTGATCAGCAACTCCCCACTTCGTGGCTACCAGACTGCTATATAAATAGGCGCCAAGCTCCAGCACTAAGATCTCCTCATGCCCTGCACCCCCACACTGCAGTCCCCTTTCCAAAACTACTCTAGTTCAATGAAACCCGAGCCTTTTCAGACCATCAGGGTTTCCTTCAGGCTCTCTGCCATCATCAGCGCAGGCTGGAAGTCTCAGTGTCTGCTGATGACATTGTTCATGACTGCAATAAAGGGGACAACTTCTTTAACTGGGCTCTTTGGGTCAGTCTGGCTGACAAAGTTTGATCAGCTCAAGATGTGGCTCTATTTCCAGCACTTGCTAGCATGAGCCAGAGCTCAATGAGGCCCCAGCTTTATCTTTATTTATTCTTTCCCTCCTCTCAGCTGACACCTAAGGTCCCCAGCTTTCTATTGCCTCCTCGTTCACTCCTGAAGTCCCCTTGTCCCCCACCTTCCCTGCACAGTGCTTCTGGGTGTTCCCTAACTGCTGGTGGGGGTGTTTCCTAGGGCCTAGAGAGTTTGGGAGCCTCCTCACACACTGTGTTGATTCCAGCATGACATAGGGTTCTCAGGTATGTGGGTGCTTAGAGGGAAGTCTTCATCATGGAATCAGGTGTCTTAGAGGTACCAACAAGATGATGTTCTTTTCTGTGAAAAATCAGCATTTGTAGCACGATGGGGGCAACAAGTAGCTCCCACCAACCCACGCTCCCCACACACCACGCCTGTCTGAAGCTCCCATGGCATCCTGGTCAGTCACCAAATGTCCCACTGAGGCCAGTGTCAACCCCACGAAGAGAAGGTAAATTGGAGCTCAGAGAGGCTCAGTGCCCGGTGCAAGGTTGTGCAGCCTGCTGGAGTGGAGTCAGGTTTAAAGCCTGGGTCTGACTGTGTGCAAAGTTAGTTTGAAAAGTGACATCAGAGTTCCGGCCACCCTAATGATTCGTCCTTAAATTTGATTCTCTTAGGCTCCATGAAACCCTTCTGGGTGTGAGGCACAGAGCTCAGCACGCTGCTGGTCCTTAAAAAAAGAACCACATGAGGGCAATCATGAGAGGACAGTGGTGCTATGTGAAGAAGAAATGAAACTCACCCATAATAATGGAGATGAAAGTCCTAGTTCTTAGATGGCCTCAAAGTTTAGAAAACCTCACGCGTACTCAGAGAGAAGAGAGGGGCTGGGTGGGGCTGCAGAGTCCCCTCATGGCCTGTTTTCATTGAATAACATCTTATATTTCTATGTGGTAATGTCGCTGTTAACACGCACTTCTCATTGTTAGAAATAAAAACGACTCAAATATGTGAAAGCTTTTCTCCATTCAGTGACTTATGTGGGGGTTTTCCCATGAAGGCCTTAGGAGAGGCTGTGAGGCAGCTTATGCGGGGCTGCTTTCTGCATCTCTAAGGAAGGTGGAATGGGAAATAAAACCAACAAACTGTAAACTGCTCTCAGAAGAATTCCTTCCAGCTGAATTACAGAAACTTAGGCAAGAGCCGCTACTAAGTTTATGGGCTGGCAGTAAGTTTTCCTGCCCTCATGGCTTTGGGGAAACTCTGACGACTATTCTGCTAGAAGGAGTAATGAGTCAAAGACTGTCTTGAAATCCTGCAAAAGAGGATCTGGGAAAAATACCTGGCACCCCCATGACTATCCTTCCCACCACCTGGTACAACCAGAGGTGAAAATGCCTCAAGTTGATGTCAAAACAATAATCCATTTCACCCTCCACAAAGGCACAGGACATCTCTCAGCAACAGAGATCTTTCCTCTAATTGGAAAGTACACTCTTTGGCCAGTAGTAACTATGGCTTTCAAATGTTGCAAACAAAATCTCAGGAACATTCAGTATATAGCATATGATAGTATACAAAAATAGTATAAAATAGTATAAACTATCTGTCAAGAGAAGACATGTGTAGATTTTATTATGAAGTTATTCTTCAAGCTGATCAATCATTATTTCCACAGAAGTTCCCCATAAAAAATAATAAATTCTGAGATTATACCTAACATTTACAGCTAATACAACTGATTACCTATTACGTGGCAGGCTTATTCAAAGAATTTACATATAGTTACTCATTTCATCTTTGAAACAAGAAAAAGCAACTCCGAAAAAACTGCTTGAAAGTTCATATGGAACCAAAAAAGAGCCCGCATCGCCAAGACAATCCTAAGTCAAAAGAACAAAGCTGGAGGCATCACGCTACCTGACTTCAAACTATACTAGAAGGCTACAGTAACCAAAACAGCATGGTACTGGTACCAAAACAGAGATGTAGACCAATGGAACAGAACAGAGTCCTCAGAAATAATACCACACATCTACAGATATCTGATCTTTGACAAACCTGACAAAAACAAGAAATGGGGAAAGGATTCCCTGTTTAATAAATGGTGCTGGGAAAATTGGCCATAAGTAGAAAGCTGAAACTGGATCCTTTCCTTACTCCTTATACGAAAATTAATTCAAGATGGATTAGAGACTTACATGCTAGACCTAATACCATAAAAACCCTAGAAGAAAACCTAGGTAATACCATTCAGGACATAGGCATGGGCAAGGACTTCATGTCTAAAACACCAAAAGCAACGGCAGCAAAAGCCAAAATTGACAAATGGGATCTAATTAAACTAAAGAGCTTCCGCACAGCAAAAGAAACTACCATCAGAGTGAACAGGCAACCTACAGAATGGGAGAAAATTTTTGCAACCTACTCATCTGACAAAGGGCTAATATCCAGACTCTACAAAGAACTGAAACAAATTTACAAGAAAAAAACAAACAACCCCATCAAAAAGTGGGCAAAGGATATGAACAGACATTTCTCAAAAGAAGACATTCATACAGCCAACAGACACATGAAAAAATGCTCATCATCACTGGCCATCAGAGAAATGCAAATCAAAACCACAATAGATACCATCTCACACCAGTTAGAATGGCAATCATTAAAAGTCAGGAAACAACAGGTGCTGGAGAGGATGTGGAGAAATAGGAACACTTACACTGTTGGTGGGATTGTAAACTAGTTCAACCATTATGGAAAACAGTATGGCGATTCCTCAAGGATCTAGAGGTAGATGTACCATATGACCCAGCCATGCCATTACTGAGTATATACCCAAAGGATTATAAATCATGCTGCTATAAAGACACATGCACACATGTTTATTGCGGCACTATTCACAATAGCAAAGACTTGGAATCAACCCAAATGTCCATCAGTGACAGACTGGATTAAGAAAATGTGGCACATATACACCATGGAATACTATGCAGCCATAGAAAAGGATGAGTTCGTGTCCTTTGTAGAGATATGGATGCAGCTGGAAACCATCATTCTTAGCAAACTATCACAAGAAGAGAAAACCAAACACCGCATGTTCTCACTCATAGGTGGGAACTGAACAATGAAATCACTTGGACTCGGGAAGGGGAACATCACACACTGGGGCCTATCATGGGGAGGGGGAGGAGGGAGGGAGGAGGGATTGCATTGGGAGTTATACCTGATGTAAATGACGAGTTGATGGGTGCTGACGAGTTGATGGGTGCAGCACACCAACATGGCACAAGTATACATATGTAACAAACCTGCACGTTATGCACACGTACCCTAGAACTTAAAGTATAATAATAATAATAATAAAAAAAGAAAATTCTTTAGCTTTAAAAAAAAAATTAATAATCACTTTTACGTGCTGTTTCATCAATGTTTAATGAACTCTACCCAACGAATAAAACTCTCTTTAAACAATCAGAAAGGCCGGGCGCGGTGGCTCAAGCCTGTAATCCCAGCACTTTGGGAGGCTGAGACGGGTGGATCACGAGGTCAGGAGATCGAGACTATCCTGGCTAACACGGCAAAACCCCGTCTCTACTAAAAAATACAAAAAACTAGCCGGGCGTGGTGGCGGGCGCCTGTAGTCCCAGCTACTCTGGAGGTTGAGGCAGGAGAATGGCGTGAACCTGGGAGGCGGAGCTTGCAGTGAGCTGAAGTGAGCTGAGATGCGGCCACTGCACTCCAGCCCGGGCGGCAGAGCGAGACTCCATCTCAAAAAAAAAAAAAAAAAAAAAAAAGAGAAAGAAAAAGCAACTCCAAGGGCAGGCAGATAATTTGAGTTTCAGTCCCATCTTTTCCCATTCACTTACTCAGTAAATACTTACTGAGGGCCTAGTGTATAGTAAGCACGGGACTAAAAATACAGCCACTAGGACACATGGGGTTCCAGCCTTCAAGAGCTAAAAGGCCAGTCCTTATTAGCTGAGTGATCTTGGACTAGTCAGTCTCACATTCTTGCTCAGATCGGGCTCTTAAGGTTTACTACACTCTGAGGCTTGGAATGTAGCCGTCCTTCCTACTTCACAGAGTTGTACTGACAATCGGATGAGATAAGCCATATGAAGGGTTTGGTACAGTACCACCACAGAGTAAGGATTCAGTGAATGTTGGCTATTATTACTGACATTAAAATGACATGCAGGCCGGGTGCAGTAGCTCAAGCCTGTAATCCCAGCACTTTGGGAGGCCGAGACGGGCAGATCACGAGGTCAGGAGATTGAGACCATCCTGGCTAACATGATGAAACCCCGTCTCTACTAAAAAGTGCAAAAAAACTAGCCGGGTGAGGTGGCGGACGCCTGTAGTCCCAGCTACTCGGGAGGCTGAGGCAGGAGAATGGCGTAAACCCGGGAGGCGGAGCTTGCAGTGAGCTGAGATCCGGCCACTGCACTCCAGCCTGGGCGACTGCGAGACTCCGTCTCAAAAAAAAAAAAAAAAAAAGAAAAAAAAAAAAGAAACAAGCCTCCCTGCATGAAAACCAGACAGAAGTGCTGAAAAATGGCTTAAAGGCACTGAGCTCATCTTCATCAACATTTTTAAAGAACAAAGCTGTTTTAGTAAGAGAAGGCAGGTTCTGAAGAACTGCCTTCTTTCTCTGTCTCAGAATCAGGCTCAACTGGAGGAGAGAAGATTGGTCCTTGAGTGGGTTTATGGCTATGGTAAGGTGGACAGAGGGGTAATTTCTTTTCTTTTTTTATTTTGAGATGAAGTTTCACTCTTGTTGCCCAGGCTAGAGTACAATGGCATGATCTCGGCTCACTGCAACCTCTGCCTCCTGGGTTCAAGCGATTCTCCTGCCTCAGCCTCCCTAGTAGCTGGGATTAGAGGCATGTGCCACCACGCCCGGCTAGCTTTTTTTGTATTTTTAGTAGAGATGGTGTTTCTCCATGTTGGTTAGGCTGCTCTCCAACTCCTGACCTCAGGTGATCCACCCGCCTCGGCCTCCCAGAGTGCTGGGATTACAGGCATGAGCCACCGTGCCCAGTCCAGAGGGTAACTTCTACCATGTATGTGACATTAGGCTTTTGCCATCTCATGGGGTAACTAAGAAGGGTTTACCATCTAAGAAGGGGTAACTTCTGCAATGTATGTGACCTTGACCTAGGTGTTTACATCTTCCTATAAGATCGTGCAGCACGTTCAACAACATCCAAGCTGAAGCATGGAAGCTAACTCCCTGAGCCGCACAGGGCTGTGGGGGCTGTGGCTGACCAGGAATGAAGCCTTCTGCTTGAAGTTCACAGAGACAGCCCAGTAGGAAGCTGAGTGGAAGTGACTTTGACTAGAGCTGCCATGTACCAGGCACTTCCTGCTTCACTAATGACCACCCTATAAAAAACAAAAGTGGCCTCTCTTGGCTCACTGGCTTCTTGCCTTCACAACACTCAGTGCAATTGGTGCTTCTCTTATTTATTTGTTGACTTGTGCACCATTTGTTTCCCCAGCTAGAACAAATACAGGCTCTAAGAAGGCAGGGACTTTATGAGCATCTGGCATGTCACCGACATCTTAAGACACATTTGCTGAATGAGGAATTAAATAAGTGAATAAATGACATAAAATCTGCACAAAAATCCTGTGACACAGGTATTATTAACTCTATTATAGAGATGTAAAAAATCAAGGTCCCAAAAGGATAAGTCACATGAAAAAGAGGCCACAGCAGTGAGTGGTAGAGCCAGAAGCTGAACGAAGCTCAGGCTTTTCCTCTGGAGCCCCCTCAGGGTCAAAAGGGACCTAAGTGTGTCCTTCTTAAAATGTCTGTGGCCAATGTGGCCACTAGGTTTTCATGTCTTTCAAGTAATAATAATGAGCTTCAGATGTTTCTTCAGTATCCTCCTAACTAGCAACTCACTAACCTTTTGTGGCCGAGTTTCCTCACTGTGAATGATGGGGTTGATCACCAGGTGACCCCAGGCTGGGGTCAGGAGGCCTTGGCTCTGTCTTGGCTCAGCAGCTGGCAAGCTGGGCAGTTTGGGGCAAGTCATAGCATTTCTCAGGACTCAGTTTTCTAGCCTTGTGAAAAATGAAGGACCTTTGAGCTCCTTCCAATTCTGACTAGGTGTGGTTTTATGAGATGTGGTTTTATGTTTAGACCAATAAGGTCTAAAGGTGTATTCCCTGCCATGCCTCTAGGCTCTGCACGGTTCACTTGGAGAAAGGGTTGAATGGGTTGGGCCTGGGTTCAGCTGCAACCCTGAAGTCAAGCATTTGTTGATTTCTACTTAGACAGACTTTGCACTGGAGATGGTATCTGAATGTCCTGGGGGCTGACAATAGACAGTTTTAAAGGCTAAGGCTCCCCACTGCTGAAAACAAAGACAAGCTTGAAGCTGCTGTTGAGCCTGGGAGCTCCCAGATAAGTGGGCTGAGGTTCCAGGCGCTGCCCTGTCTGTGCTGGTTAGTGAAGGCCTGGTCCCCTCCACAGACTGGGTTCCCAAACTGCTGTCTCCTAAGTGTGCACCAGTGGTCATGGGGAGACCGAAAGAGCGCGTAGAGAGAGCAGCATGAACACACGGCCATTACTGGAAAACCTGAACATACAGATAGCACTGTGCACGCCCTGAACTACAGTGCCAGCTCTCCTCCCACAGTGAGCAAGGGAGCAGAGAGATTGTTCCTTAGGGTTGTTTGCTTGGAACTTTTCACCAGCACCTAAAAGGTTCAGAAAGGGGAATCATGCTCTGTTTGCTATTTATGCACGTTCTCCAGGACTGGCTACACAGAGTAAACGCCTGGAAGCACACGGTAAGGAGCTTCCTTTTTCCTGAAGGGAGTTGTTTGTAAGGGCAGTGCCTGGGTGAACACTAGGCATAAATCATAAAAGAATTTTGAGAATGTTACTCAGTCAACCTGGGTAGGCCTGAGCTGAATTTAATTTGACCCCTCTCCAAATCTACCTGTCCATCCACCTCCCTACAGAGCGAGCCAGCATGGTTTGAGGCTTAAATAGCAATTCTTAAAAATATGTGCTCCTCCCTCTAAGATGTCTTACAAGTCTAAAGTACTAAGGAAAAGAAAGACAAAAGGTTTAATTTAGCACTAAGGACACGGGGGACACATTTTGTCAGGAGTCAGTCCAAGAAATGTCAGTCTGAATGTCAAATCAACAACCTAGAAAAGATCACCCTTTCCTTTATATCCCTTTGTAGAGAATAATGATGCCATCCTGTGAGGCTAAGGAAAGTCCAACTTCTTCACTCGAGAGTGTCTTCGTCTCTGACATGGCTAACAAACCCTCTTGGTGGCCCATGGCCCCGGCTGCTCAGGCATCCCCAGGCCCTCCCAGCTCTGACATCCGTCTGGCTCTTCTCTACTCACATCTTCCCTCCCTTGGGCTTCTCAAAACCCCTTTGGGCTCCAGCTAGTGACTCTCAGGTCAACGTGCTTTGAGGACTTAGACTAAAGCTCCAGGAAGGCAGAGGAGGTGCCTGGGAAGGATCGGGGGCTTGGATCTCATAGTTACGGCAGGAATTCAGCTAGAACCGCCTGGTACAGGGCAGGGCGCTGGTTATCTCAAGCTCAGGCTACTTTGGTGAGGAGCCCCTGGCTTTCATGCTTCTCTTTCTGAGATACTTGTTCTGAGACACAGCTCAACAAGGAGAGAAAACCCATCTCTCAAGCTTGTAGTTTGGTCTCAATCCAAAGCTACTTACAGCAATCCTGTTGTTTTGATTTTTGGAGCCAGAGGTAATGCTAGACTCTCAAGTTTGGCCGGAATGTTTTTATCAGCTCCAGTGAATCAACCTACCACAGTGGGACATCCGGACGCCCAGCTCAGAGACAAAGCAAGGGTCTGGTTTGGTGGTTGAGACTTGGGTACAACAAGCAGACCAAAAGCCTGAAAGCCGTCTCTGCTGTCAGTCATGTGATCTGGTGAAAACCCACAGGAAGTTCAGTGAACAGATGGAGGGCACAACTGCAATAATTTTATTACCACGAAAGTTCAATGGAGTTTTCCCCCTTCCACCTCAAGATGATATAAGATAGCATCAGAAACTCTAGCAAGCACCTGGCACAGGTCCAGAGCGTCTAATACAATTTAAAATCCAATAGCTACATAGCAGATTGAAAAAAAAAAAATTCAAGACCATATTAAGCCTCTGAATAGACAAGGAAATGGGTGATTGCTGGTCGCAAGGCATACCAGTAACTGTTGGCAGATGGTGCAGGTCAGGAGTGATGGGTTAGTGACTACAGACAGCACGCGCAGGGCTTGTGGTGGGCAGTCCTGCTCAGATGAAAACTACACAGGTTTTGAGATCCTGTCATAAAATAGCAGAGGATGTATTTACATTCTTTTCTTAATTCCGGGGGTGAAGGATGAAATTGGGGATTATGTAGCCTCATATCATTCCCCCGCCCCCCATATTTTATTGCTGTGTAACTTTAGTCCGTCAATGATGAGTCCTGAAATCAAATGTTGGTGGGCTTCAGCTAAACATGAGGCATTTGCTCGGCTGTAGAGGAAAGGGAGGAATAACTGCTGCTCCTTGAACAGGGTGCATCAGTTAGGGGGAGGAAACAAGAACAAGCGGGGAGCATGACCCAGGATGGGAAGCGGGTGGTGCTCCCAGAGGACGCTCTCCCAGGTAGTTCTGGTGAACACTGGGCCCAGGAGGTTTTAGGTGGGCTTGGACAGCAAACTCTGGGAGAAATAATGAATCATCAACTCAGCTAAATTGTTGATCAAGACTGAAAAGTGCAGGCTCTTTCAAGTGTAATGGAAGGAGTGACAAATCTATCAAATATTATAACAAAAAAGAAGATAAGCACTAGTCTATGAATAACATCAGCAATGTATGTGGAAAAGTTCCATTTTATGTGAATTAATTTTAAAATTAATGAAGAACTTTATTTCTTTCTTTCTGTATTGAGATGGAGTCTTGCTGTGTTGCCCAGGCTTGAGTGCAATGGTATGATCTCGGCTTACTGCAACCTCTGCCTCCCGGGTTCAAGTGATTCTCCTGCCTCAGCCTCCCAAGTAGCTGGGATTTGAGGGGCACGCCACTACCCCCAGCTAATTTTTGTATTTTTAGTAGAGATGGGGTTTCACCATGTTGGCCAGGCTGGTCTTGAACTCCTGACCTCAGGTGATCTACCTGCCTTGGCCTCCCCAAGTGCTGGAATTACAGGCATGAGCCACTACGCTGGGCCAGAACTAAATTCAAAATACATAAAATTATAAAGCACCACTTATAAGAAGTTACAAGTTAAGAAACGCAAAGCTAAAATTAAGAAGCCCATCATGAGAGTGGCTCATAAGACAGTTGCAACACATTGCATATCCAGGAACACCACACCGTGGCTGGCGACACAAAGGCAACTTGGAGGGGGGGTCTCTGGGCACTAAGTTACCACCCAAGAGGGGCACTTACAAGGTTGGCAGACACGGATCCTGAGCTCAGGAAATGGTTTCACCACTGTGGAGTGTCTGCAAGTGACACTAATAGTTTCTGGAAGCGAGGGCGAAAAGACTCTTTGGGAAAACATGGAGGATATAAAGTGGAGCCCCATGCTCGGGACAAGCTTTCCACAAACCATTGTATCATTGGCTAGAACTGGAAGCCCCCCCGAGTCTGAATCTTGAGCAAATGTCCCTGGTAGGACCTCGGCCACAGACCCAGGCTAACGGGGTTCACAGAAAGGAGAGAAACTCGATCTTCGGTTTTCAGTTTCTCTTTCTTTTCTGGGGGCTGGTGGGAAGGTGCAGCCTCTCCTGCTGCCTTGGCATGTGGGCAGGGTTCTGACTTGTGGAGACAGGGCTGGGGTGGGGGTGCTGGAACTGCATGTGGAGGGAGCCTCTGGAGCAGACAGAGGCTGACAGCACTCTTTTGGGGGCCGACCTGCAGTGAGGTGTGGCTAGAAGTAAGTTTGGAAAGGTGGGTGGAGGCACGGAGGTGGCCTCGAGGGAAGCCTGTTCACCTGGGAAGCCTAGAGCCGAGGGGACAGGTGGAAGACAGAGACTCATGATCTGAAAGCCATCAGCTGCGGGGCGGCAGGTGAAGTTGCCGATGTGTCAGCTCCTCAGGAAGGCTGACTGCATTACTGAGTCAAACTGCCTGATGCATATCAATTCCTACTTAGGAGGCTGCAAGAAGGAGAATATTTTGATTCCAAGGTAGGAGATGGCGGCAAAAGTGGAGAATTCTGCTGTCTGTCTTCAAAGATTATGATACTAATGAGAGACAGAGTCTGAATACAAGGTGCCAAGAGTCCTTCCTAACCCACAGCAGTAATGCTGTCTTTGAGGTTCTGAACAGACTGCGTGGGATCCTGCCCATTAGTAGCCCCATGCCAAGCTGCAGAGCTTCCCAACATGCCGAGGGCCAAATGGGCAGAATGTTAAACAAAAGCACAGCAGCGTGCTGTGGGTAAGTAACCTGAATTCCCTTTCTTGAATAAAGGTCTCCCTGCCTTTGTGAGAATGCAAAGGCAAAGATTATGATGAGCTGAAGCCTGGAAAGGCTGGGTGAAGAAATGTTTCCCTCCAGCGTTTCAGGAAATTTCCTGGGAGGGCTCACACCAAAAGACGAACAAGCAACCAGTGGCTGACTAATGGAACAACGGCTCCCCGCTGCTGGCCAGTGAGGATGGAGATGGTGACGCTGCCACGGCAGCTCAGGCGACTCAGCCCAGTAGCCACGTGAGCCTGGCTAGGGGAAGTGAGTAATGAGGGGGCTAGGGGAGGCGCAGGCTGAAGGAAACTTTGGGGTTTATCAAGTCATTCTTGTCTCTTTAGCTGTCACTCTCTGCTCCCACTTTCCTGAAATGGAGGCAGGACTCTTCAGACAACTCAGAGACTCAAGAGCCACCAAATGGGTTCAGGCCCTGCTTTCTGCTAGCACTGCCACAGAGCCCCTAAAAACCACTGAAGACAGGCCATTTTCATTGTCACTGTTAGGGTAGAAAAGAAAGAATACTTGAAACTCTCTGTTTTCCTAAACCAACGTAGAGAAAGCTAATAAGCAAGGGGCAGGTGATGTGATAAAAAATCAAACAGGATTTGGCTCTTAGACTACATGCCACTGAGGAGAAGAGAATCTTCACAGAGGGCTAATGAGTGTAAAAATATTCATATTTGTAAGCTGAAACAAAGATTCAATCTCCATTTATAAAAGCCTATTCTTTTTCATTCATGATTCCTGCTTTATTTATTTTATTATTATTTTTAAAGACAGAGTCTTACTCTGTTGGCCAGGCTGGAGTGCATTGGTGCGATCTCAGCTCACTGTAGCCTCAACCTCCCAGGCTCAAGCGATCCTCCCGCCTCAGCCTCCCTACCAGCAGGGACTACAGGCGCATGCCACCACACCTGGGTAATTGTTGTATTTTTTGTAAAGACAGGTTTTTGCCACTTTGCCCAGGCTGGTCTCAAACTCTGGGGCTCAAGAGATCTGCTGCCCACCTCAGCCTCCCAAAATGCTGGGACTACAGGTGTGCGCCACGGCCTGGCCCAATTCCTGCCTTTAGCCTTTCCTCTACAAAAAGGCATAGGTTGGGAGTTTCATTTCTCAGTGTGTCAGCAGTGTAAAACCTGGCCCACCATATCCAAAATAGGGTCTTGATCTGGCCTTGGGGCAGGCTAGAAATTTAACTACACTGGTATAAATCCATGTGATCTGAATTTTTTTTTTTGTTTGTAATTTTCTTATGAAGGGAACAGTTTCACAGTTTACAACTTTATGAACTAGCAGTAACACTGTGGGCAGGATAGAGGGAAAGTACATTCAGAGGTGGCAAAGCAGTGATACTGACTGACCAGACGAGAAGACCGCAGAGGTGAAGGACTCGACACTTCTGCAGACCGCTGCTCCTTGAGCTCAGGTCTCTTGCGGACACTGCTCAGGGGCTGGCTCAGGCAGGGCCACAGATGAGCATGCGCAGTGTTTCCCAGGCAGGCCTGTCGCATGATGGGGCCAGAAAGAGCCAGGGCAAGGGAGCTGGGAGTCATGCTCATTCCCACCTGCCCCACATGTTAACTGGGGGGCAGTCTGGTGGTGGCCCAGGAGACGCCCTGCCCCATTGTTCCTAGTTTGACAGCTGAAGCTGCGCCAGACACACCACCATGACATCTGCTGTCTTCCTTTCCTCAGCCTAGATAGGAAGGCAGAGCAGGCAGCTAGCATTTCATGCTCCCCAAGGCAACTGTCGCATGGTCAATTACTTGAAATTTCAATAAATACCATAAAAAAGAAGTGTAAACTTTTAAGACTACCATGTACCTCTCCCATCTAGGCTATGAATGGTATCATGGAGGGAAAATTCAAGATGTTTGGATTTCAGAGGTGGCTCTGACACTAATAAACTTGGACAAATCATGTCCCTTCTTGACACTTAGTTACTTCATCTGTAAACCATTACGGCTGACGAGGCCTGCTCTGACTGGTGGAGAGCAGAGCTGAAGACTGACTATGATGTTGAGGTGGCACAGGCAGGGCTGAGAGGCCCAGTGAGGGCCAGGCACAGCTACTGGCCGGACTCTGTTACCACCTTGCTCTGCCTTGTCCAAGCAATCCCAGAGAAGGGCCTCAAAGGAGCCCATGTCCTGCCTTGGAACAAGGTTCACAGCCAAAGGACAACTGGAAAATACAAGACCTTTCCCTTCTCTATCACGATTTTTTTTCAAATCAATGCCCCAGTAGGTAAGTAAAACATCTGTAAATGAAGCATTTGGAGATCTCTAGTCATTTTCAAAACAAGGAATTAAGAGCAAGGACTCATATTTTATAACACAGGCTCCAATTATGCTACATTTACATTTTTCTTCTTCTTTTTTTTCCTCAGAGGTTGGGTCTTGCTCTGTTGCTCAGGCTGGAGTGTAGTGATGTGATCATAGTTCACTGCAGCCTCAAACTTCTGGGCTCAAGTGATCCTCCCACCTCAGCCTCCTGAGTAGCTAGGACCATGGGTCTGCACCACCATGCCTGGCAAATTTTTAAATTTTTTATAGAGCTGGGGTCTCACTATGTTGCCCAGGCTGGTTTTGTGGTCACGTGATCCTCCTGTCTTGACCTCACAAAGTGCTTGGGTTACAGGTGTGAGCCACACTGCCTGGCACAAATTTACATATTTCAATAAAGAAAGACACACTGCTTATCTCTTAATTTACTTTCAGGGACCAATGATAGATAATTCAATTTGTGATACACTGTAAGCATGAAAATTAAACAACATTGAGAGTTACCTTGGAAACACCCATAAAACATTTTAAAGGATCTTTCAAAAGGAAATTCCAAATTTAAATAATCAACATACTATATTTTGGGATTTGGATATAGGTAACATATAATAAGACACTTATATTTGGGTTTATTTAGAGCAAGAGGATGCAGAACATACCTTTTTTTTTTTTTAAATCAAAATTTGGTATACATAAGAAAAAGTGAAAACTCTAAATTTCCCCTAGAGAGAACTAATGTATGTTCAGCACAAAAGGGGTGACAACATCTGAGTTTTGGAACTTGTCCAATGAAAAAGCAGATTTAAGGAAGATAGAATGATGTGCTTATTTAAAGAGAAACTTACATTGTAAATACATCTTCTATGGTTTCTACCTCTAAGTGCATACAAAACACTTTCTGATGAAGAAAGATGTTTCAAGATAAAACTTCTGATTAAATCCCTCTTGCAAGGATTTGTGTCCTTACAGAAAAGACCACAGCCAGCCAGCTAGTCCCATCCCCCACGTAAGGACACAGCTAGAGGGTGCTGTCTACGAACCACAAAGTGGGCCCTCAGCAGACACCAAATCTGCTGGTGCTTTGATCTTAGACTTCTCAGTCTCCAGGACAGTGAAAAATAAGTTTCTGTTGTTTATAAGCCTCCCATTCCACATTATTTGGTTATAGCAGCCCCAGCGGACTAAGACAAAAGGTGACCTGCTCACCCATGCATCCTTCCTTCCTTTTTATTAATATTTACATTGTAACTATAATCACTTGTGCTTTAACAAATACCATGGTGATAGAAAATAATGGTCGTCTTTGCCACCGGCTTGATGGGTCTGCATCACTGAGCTGTGACTGTACCAAGACCCTAACCCAATGGCTGATCCTTAGCTGTTTTCCTGGCTGTTCCGGAGGTCAGGTAGCAAGGGGCTCAGCTGGCAGTTAGCGGCTCAGGTGGCTGCTACACAGTGTGGTGGTATGAGGGAGGGAGCTGTGCTGGGAGTCCTGCAAGCTGAAGGCTTACTCAGTACCACCGGAGACCCAACATCTTATTATGGAAAATTACCCATGCACACCAAAGTGGGGAAAATAATACAGTGAACACTGTGTGCCCATCACCCAGCTACAAGCCATTAACTCATGGGCACTCATTTAAGCTACCCCAACTTCCCTCCTCTGAATTAGTTTGGTGCTAATTCTGGACATTATATATTTTCACTCTTAAATATTAACCTAATTAAACAGGTAAGAATGTTTTACTCTGCTTTAAGAAAACCCAATATGAGAATAAAATAAATTGTAGGGTGACCCTTTGTACCATAAAAGCATTTAACAAAAATATGAAATATGGTCCCTGCCCTTAAGGATCTTAACATTTACTTGGGGAGCTAAGATAAATGCAAATGAAAAAAAAATCACTAAAAAGCAATCCTCTAACATAACCTAATGTTAGAAAGTACAATGTCATAATTGCCAGTTCTGATCTGTATGAACTCTGGAGTCTCCACAAACTGGGTGCCCAGGACCTCTGAGCTTCATTTGCTTCCTCTCCTTTAAGCAAACCATCAGCCTCTGCCAGGTGAGCTTCCTGAGGTCTCCTGCACACTTCAGGCAAATGCCCCCCTCCATGCCTTTTCTGACAGGTCTCTTTATAGCTAGGATGCCCTTCCCACCACACTTCTGTTTCCTGCAGTGCTGGTGCAGATGCTTCCTTCCCTCCAGAGTCTTGTATGGTCCTCTCCAGTGCCCAGTCCTTGCCTGCCTACAGCATTACCTGTGTATTTCTTACAAAGTGTCTGGCTGCACATGGGTTTCGATAGTTTTCATTCACTACTGGACATAAATGATTTGAAGGTAGGCTCTCTGTGCGCCATGCAGCCCCAGGTCAGGCATTGCTGAGTGAGGAACAGTACCCTCTGCCACACGGTGGCTTAGGGGGGAGAGAGAGAGAGAGAGAGAGAGAGAGAGAGAGAGAGAGAGAGAGAGAGAGACACATAGAGAGAAAGAGAGAGAGAGAAAGAGAAAGACTCTGTAAAAACTGCAGTCAGGGGATGCCGGCAAGATAGTTCACCTAGGGTGGTCCCGATGGAGAGGAGAGAGAAGTGGAAGGCACTGTCTAGTCAGGAGAAATTGTTCAGAAACCTCGCTGAGAAAAAAAAAAAAAACAAAAGAACAAAAAAACCTTCCCATACAATGACCTTTCTGAGCAGTTCCTGGATAGCGAGGGGGGCATGAATAAAAAAGTTCATAATAAAAATCTGATCATGTTATTCTGTACTTAAAAAAATCCCGATGGCTTCTCAATGGAAACCACTGCCATAGAAGATACCAAAAAGTAGAGGCAGAGCCTCCGAACCATGGTGTTCATAATCTACACATGGAGATAAAAGATGTACAAAAATAACTATCAGACAAGATAGGAGGTGATAATATCATCTGAAGTGTGCAAATAAGTATAATCTGTGGGGATCCAGGGAAGGGAGCAATTAAGCTGGAAGTATCAAGAAAGGCTTCAAGGAGGAGGAGACACCTAGGTGGTCTGTAAACAAAGGGTAGGATTTGGGCATGTGGAAGTGGGGGGAAGGGCAACCCAGGCCAAGGAATAACAGAAGCACAGACAGGGAGACAGAAAAGCACAAGGGTGCCCACGGAACAGCCGGTGTGTTTGAGAATAAGAGGGGGAATGTGAAAATAGCTTGGAAGGTAGGTTTATGGAGATCTGCTGAGACTTTTCTGCATACGAAGTGGGGCCACTCCATGCACCTGAGCAGAGCTGTGCCCAGGACCTGAGCATGCTCTTGAGAGACTACTTGGGAAACAATGTGGTCCATCGGGATGGGAGGGAAGCAGCCCTTGGAGGCGAGCAGCTAGTGCAGGGTCTAGGCGATGGGGGCTGAGGGGTAGGACCCAAAGATGACAGTGGGAACAGAGGAGAGCTGGCAGTGCCACCAGGGTGAGTGGGCAGGGAGACCTGGCAGCTCTTCACAGCTGCCTCTCCCCAGAAAGGGAAGGAAATCAGGGCTGGGAAGGAAGAGATCTAGAAATGAATCCGAGAGCTTCCTCTGTCAATAGTCAAACTTCATATGTTTACAGTCCAGTGACCTGTGTTGCTTTTGTTTTTCCCTAGAAACAAAAGAGCAGACAAATAAAATTCTGTTTCCATCCTCCATCTGGCTCCATCCTAATGAGTCTTTATCTTTCTGATATGGTCTCTTCGAGCCAGTTTGCCTCTGGGAAAGGGTCTCTGTGCAGCTGACCTCATGGTGCCTTGATATTCAGTTTAGCAGTAATTGCGGAGACAAGCCCCCGGGCCCGATAGCCTCATAGCCCAGATTAAGCAAGCTGTCTGGAAGGTTTGTCAGAATTATAATTCTGCCTTTATCTTCAAAGGTTAGAAAATGGGGAGAGAGAGCCTGGGAGAAAGTCCCAATACACATTTCTGAAGGAAAGAGGTTTCACTTATTCTCTATATTTTAATCTGATTGTCAGCCCTGTAAATATTACAAAACTAAAACAATGGCTTAGGAACAAGCGCAGACTCACTGTCACCAACAATTAACTTTCTGATCACACCCTTATCTAGCCCAGCTCAGGACCTGCTGACTATGACCTAGTCAGTCCCTAGAACTTGATTCTGGGATCCCCGAGGCCTGCAAATGCAGCCACTGATGGACTCTTCTGGTCCTCCTGCCATAAATGTGAAGCCAGCAAGCTTCCTCCCACAGGTTTCAGGGAAAACCAGGAGGCCTTAAGATTCCTGAGACAACATTTAAGTCTCTAATCCATCTTGAATTAATTTTCGTATAAGGAGTAAGGAAAGGATCCAGTTTCAGCTTTCTACTTATGGCTAGCCAATTTTCCCAGCACCATTTATTAAACAGGGAATCCTTTCCCCATTTCTCGTTTTTTTTAAGGTTTGTCAAAGATTAGATGGCTGTAGATGTGTGGTGTTATTTCTGAGGACTCTGTTCTGTTCCATTGGTCTACATCTCTGTTTTGGTACCAGTACCATGCTGTTTTGGTTACTGTAGCCTTCTAGTATAGTTTGAAGTCAGGTAGCGTGATGCCTCCAGCTTTGTTCTTTTGACTTAGGATTGTCTTGGCGATGCGGGGTCTTTTTTGGTTCCATATGAACTTTAAAGCAGTTTTTTCTTTCTGTGAAGAAACTCATTGGTAGCTGGATGGAGATAGCATTGAATCTATAAATTACCTTGGGCAGTATGGCCATTTTCACGATATTAATTCTTCCTATCCATGAGCATGGTATGTTCTTCCATTTGTTTGTGTCCTCTTTTATTTCACTGAGCAGTGGTTTGTAGTTCTCCTTGAAGAGGTCCTTTACTTCCCTTGTAAGTTGGATTCCTAGGTATTTTATTCTCTTTGAAGCAATTGTGAATGGAAGTTCATTCATGATTTGGCTCTCTGTTTGTCTGTTACTGGTGTATAAGAATGCTTGTGATTTTTGCACATTAATTTTGTATCATGGGACTTTGCTGAAGTTCCTTATCAGCTTAAGGAGATTTTGGGCTGAGACAATGGGGTTTTCAAAATATACAATCATGTCATCTGCAAACAGGGACAATTTGACTTCTTCTTTTCCTAACTGAATACGCTTTATTTCTTTGTCTTGCCTGATTGCCCTAGCCAGAACTTCCAACACTATGTTGAATAGGAGTGGTGAGAGAGGGCATCCCTGTCTTGTGCCAGTTTTCAAAGGGAATTTTTCCAGTTTTTGCCCATTCAGTATGATATTGGCTGTGGGTTTGTCATAAATAGCTCTTATTATTTTGAGAGATGTTCCATCAATACCGAATTTATTGAGCGTTTTTAACATGAAGGGCTGTTGAATTTTGTCAAAGGCCTTTTCTGCATCTATTGAGATAATCATGTGGTTTTTGTCTTTGGTTCTGTTTATATGCTGGATTACGTTTATTGATTTGTGTATGCTGAACCAGCCTTGCATCCCAGGGGTGAAGCCCACTTGATCATGGTGGATAAGCTTTTTGATGTGCTGCTGGATCCGGTTTGCCAGTATTTTATTGAGGATTTTTGCATCGATGTTCATCAGGGATATTGGTCTAAAATTCTCTTTTTTTGTTGTGTCTCTGCCAGGCTTTGGTATCAGGATGATGTTGGCCTCATAAAATGAGTTAGGGAGGATTCCCTCTTTTTCTATTGATTGGAATAGTTTCAGAAGGAATGGTACCAGCTCCTTCTTGTACTTCTAGTAGAATTCAGCTGTGAATCCATCTGGTCCTGGACTTTTTTTGGTTGGTAGGCTATTAATTATTGCCTCAATTTCAGAGTCTGCTATTGGTCTATTCAGGGATTCAGCTTCTTCCTGGTTTAGTCTTGGGAGACTGTAAGTGTCTAGGAAATTACCCATTTCTTCTAGATTTTCTAGTTGATTTGCATAGAGGTGTTTATAGTATTCTCTGATGGTAGTTTGTATTTCTGTGGGGTCGGTGGTGATATCCCCTTTATCATTTTTTATTGCGTCTATTTGATTCTTCTCTCGACAAATGGGATCTAATTAAACTAAAGAGCTTCTGCACAGCAAAAGAAACTACCATCAGAGTGAACAGGCAACCTACAGAATGGGAGAAAATTTTTGCAATCTACTCATCTGACAAAGGGCTAATATCCAGAACCTACAAAGAACTCAAACAAATTTACAAGAAAAAAACAAACAACCCCATCAAAAAGTGGGGAAAGGATATGAACAGACATTTCTCCAAAGAAGACATTCATACAGCCAACAGAGACATGAAAAAATGCTCATCATCACTGGCCATCAGAGAAATGCAAATCAAAACCACAATAGATACCATCTCACACCAGTTAGAATGGCAGTCATTAAAAAGTCAGGAAACAACAGGTGCTGGAGAGGATGTGGAGAAATAGGAACACTTTTACACTGTTGGTGGGATTGTAAACTAGTTCAACCATTATGGAAAACAGTATGGCGATTCCTCAAGGATCTAGAGGTAGATGTACCATATGACCTAGCCATCCCATTACTGGGTATATACCCAAAGGATTATAAATCATGCTGCTATAAAGACACATGCACACGTATGTTTATTGCGGCACTATTCACAATAGCAAAGACTTGGAATCAACCCAAATGTCCATCAGTGACAGACTGGATTAAGAAAATGTGGCACATATACACCATGGAATACTATGCAGCCATAAAAAAAGGATGAGTTTGTGTCCCTTGTAGGGACATGGATGCAGCTGGAAACCATCATTCTCAGCAAACTATCGCAAGAACAGAAAACCAAACACCGCATGTTCTCACTCATAGGTGGGAACTGAACAATGAGATCACTTGGACTCGGGAAGGGGAACATCACACACCGGGGCCCCTTCATGGGGAGGGGAGACGGGGGAGGGATTGCATTGGGAGTTATACCCGATGTAAATGACGAGTTGATGGGTGCTGACGAGTTGATGGGTGCAGCACACCAACATGGCACAAGTATACATATGTAACAAACCTCCACGTTATGCACATGTACCCTAGAACTTAAAGTATAAAAAAAAAAAAAAAAAGATTCCTGAGACAAGACTTAAAACGGACTAGACTCCAGGTGCTTTGCACCAACGGCACAGTGCCCAGCCCTGACTGCCATGTACAGAACACACACGGGTGGCCATGCTGTTTGCCATTTGTTCTCCTCCACCTGACTCCTGAATTATTTGGAAAGGAAATAGGAGTCTTTGGAACACACTAGGGCTGACGGTTCCAGCTTAGAAAAACTGACTTCAGTGAGGGGTCATCCTCTTTACAAAGTTTAGAAAAAGTTACTCCCCCCTTCAGAAGTGTGCATCCAAATTTCACCCCAGGGATTCTTCCCCACCCTGTTTCTTTTTCACCTCTGAAAATGAGGGTGGGAATGGATGTCGTGATGGGAAGGAGATTATAATCCATCTGGAAAGCCACTGAGGCAATATGCCTTAATCTGTGGGCAGAAGGCAACCAACTCCCTATGCAGGTGCTTTCTGTGTCTGGAATATTTTGCCATGATCAGTTTTTAGTCACCTCTCACTTCCAGTGTAGCAAAATCTACAGGAAATGGAACCCTACTAATTGGAACTTTCACTAAAGCACACATATTTTCAGGACAAAGGAACAAATAAGAGAAAAAGCACATATTCAGCAAGTTAAAAAACAAAAAAACAACTGCTATAGAACCCTCCACTGAGATGATAACATTCTCTGCCCAGTTTCCCACACCTGACACAGGTCTGTCCAGGGAGAAACCACATGCGAAGGATGAGTGAAACCCTGAGATTAGGAATTAATCAAAAGATAAAAGGCAGTTTGTGTGTGTGTGTGTGTTTTTTAATCCATGCCTAAAGAATTCCCTCTTACTAAAAAGCTTGAGAAATAAGTTATATTTTGTAAATAAACATATGAACAGAACTAAAGAAATATATAAATGAAAAACACTATCACAGGGCTAAGAAACTAAATGTGGTTTAGGACAGTCACTGTTGAGGGGACCTCGTTCTCTAAAGGGACAGCCACAACCATACAACAAGCTGCTAATTCAAAATATGAAGTGCTCTAATAGCTGGGCTGCTAAGTGGTTGGAAAGGCTTTGCTGAGAAGGTAGTAATTTCTTTTTTTTTTTGAGAGAGTTTAGCTCTTGTCGCCCAGGCTGGAGTGCAGTGGTGCGACCTTGGCTCACTGCAGCCTCTGCTTCCTGGGTTCAAGTGCATTCTCCCATCTCAGCCTCTCAAGTAGCTGGGATTATGGGCACTCACCACCATGCCTGGCTAATTTTTTTGTATTTTTTGTAGAGACATGCTTCTGCCATGTTGACCAGGCTGGTCTTAAAATGACTGGCCTCAAGTGATCCAACTGCCTCGGCCTTCCAAAGTGCACGGTGGTGTGAGCCACCGTGCCTGGCTGAAGCTAATTTCTAAACCCTAAGAGAAAGGGGTGAGTTTGGGTAGGAAAGAAGCACTTTAGACATTGGGAAAAAATCGGAATAGAGTCATGTATGCAAAAATAGTAAAAATAACTATCTTTACAAGGGAGACAGTAAAACCAGTCATTCCCAAAAGGACTAGGCTTCTTATTTATATTATATACTGACAGTTTACAATTTATAAACCTATATAGAATCCTACCAGGAAACTGATAGTCCAACCATGCACATTATACAAAATCTAGTCAGAACAACTGCATGTCTAGAAAAGTAGCATTTTTAGGCAGATCCGAGTTTGGAAATATAAATTTTTTGATTTCAAAATGGGATGCTTCATAAACCTATTCATTGGTCAATAAAATTAACTTCTCAGATTTCAATTATTTTAAGCTAATATTTTTATTCTATCTTCCTCAAAAGTCATTTGTCACTTATAATGAAAATGCCTTTGAAGTAAACATGCAAAAATTCACATCAAACATAATTCTGAAAATAGATTCACTTCTGTGAAGCTCTCCACACCAGGTTCTATGACTTCATACTCCCTGAAGAAACTGTTAACAGTAAGAAATTTCACATTCACTTTCTGAAGGCCACTCTATGATCTATTTGATTAAATCCTACTTGAAAGTCAAAAATAACACAAAACTAGCTAGACTGATGCAAGGGAAGTTTTAGCCTTTGCACTTATCTGTGGAGAGGCTAGCAGGCATTTGAAATCTCCAGCTAGAGTGTATTAAGCTCTATTAATACATCACTGGGACAGCATGTTCAAAATATATATATATTTTTCCTTTTCACACTTCTAAATCTGCAACTAAAATAAATGTAGGTTTAATTTTTACTGTGTTCAAAATTGTAGTTTCTGTCTTTACTTTCAAATACTGTTTTGGAATTCAACCTCTTTGTTGTTCATGATGTATCTAGTATGAATTTATAGTCACTTCATGACTAAACACTGCCTCTTAAAAACACAGATGTTCTATCCCCAAGGGTTGCTAAGCTATTAACAAATTGTTTTCTCAAACTTTTTACTTACTTACATGGTTTAAATTAGCTACACTCATTTCTGAAAGTATTGAACTGTTTAAGGTATACTTAAAAGTTACTTGTTTAGCCACTTCATTGGAGATCAGAGAGAATAACTAAAAAATACAAATTGGCTGTAAGTGCTCACAGACAAATCACAAGCTTGGCTTGGGCTTCTTTGCACCGCACGTCACTAAAATACCCACAGAAGGCCTGGGTCTTGATTTTAGAGAAAGCAGGGATGTAATCTATTTTCCCATTCCCATTTGCTTTAAAACCAGTAACTCCACTAATTCCAAGTCCACACATTCATTACAACAACTTCCTCTAACTCATATTGCCTAGGCCATGTTTTCCTTTTTCTAGTGAAACAGCTAATTTTTTGTTTTTTTGAGACGGAGTTTCACTCCTGTTGCCCAGGCTGAAGTGCAATGGTGCAATCTTGGCTCACCGCAACCTCTGCCTCCTGTGTTCAAGCAATTCTCCTGCCTCAGCCTCCCGAGTAGCTGGGATTACAGGCATGCAACACCACGCCCGGTTGATTTTGTATTTTTGTAGATAGGGGGTTTCTCCATGTTGGTCAAGCTGGTCTCAAACTCCTGACCTCAGGTGACCCACCCACCTTGGCCTCCTAAAGTGCTGGGATTACAGGCATGAGCCACCATGCCCAGCCTCAATTTTTTTTATTTTCCGACATGCCTTGTAGTAAAATCAAATATATTATTCACTGAAAAAAATTAAAAGCAGGGCTTATAAAATTATCACTAAAATTAGTTCCACAATCCAAATATATAACAACTATGAAATACTTTGATGTATCTCTTTCTAGTCCTTTTAGTGAGGGGCATAGATCACATCTTAGGAGAGCAAAAATGGATAAAATCATTTGATTTTTACATGCAAATGGAAACAGGGAGAATAACTTTACATAGTTGATTTTTACGTTCATTGGAAACCCTTTAACGTTTCTATCACTTACCATACTTTGTTCACTTTTTAAGGAGCCTTCATGTACTGCCCCTCCCCACTTTACAAAAAAACTTTTCTTTTGTGAAATGTTTTTGTGAAATGCATACTGAAAAGTTCCCAATAATAAAGTGTAACAACTAAATAGGTTGGTGCAAAAGTAATCGCAGTTTTTGCCATATAGCATATAGGTTGGCCATATAGCAAAAATCGCGATTACTTTTGCACCAACCTATAGCAGAAGGTAAGCTCTTATGGAATTACTGCTCCAGCCTGGTCAGGGAACTCTCTCCCGTCTCCCGGGCCATCGCCACACTGACTTTTGTGGTGAGCACTCCCTGCTGTTTCTTATACTTAACTTTTACCACCTATACCTGCATTCCATAGCACTCTCGGTGAGTTCTGCCTATCTGTGAATTTTATGTTAATGGAATGACACAGTGTGTACCCTTCTGTATTTGGATTATTTCACTTACCACTATGCACGTGAGATTCAAACATGTTGGGGTTGGCTGTGATTCATTCATGGTCATTGCTGTAGAGTATTCTATTGCCTGAATAGACACAACTTATTCATTAATTGTACCACCGATGGACATTGGGTTGTTTCCAGGGTTGGACTGTTACGAACAATTGTGCTATGAACATTCTTACACATCTCATGTGCCAGGGCAGGCATTTAGGTTAGATGTTTACCTAGGAGTGGGAGAGAGTATGCATATACATCTGTTCGACTTTAGTAGATAAGCCAAACTGTTTTCTAAAGTATCTGTATAATTTGGAATTTTTTTCTTTTTTAAGGTTTTCATGACCACATCATACCTTCTTTACTGCTTTTCTTATCCCCGATCTTGCCCTATATCAAACCTTGCCTGGATATTGTTACAGCTTACAAGGTGACTATCATACTTGCATCCTGGCCAATAAGCCTCCTGTACTTTGGCCACTTATACCTCTTTATCCCATCACAATGAAGATACGTACAGTGTGTGTCTATTGTATACAGGGTCCCAGGCTGATCATTGGGGATATAAAAAGGCAGATAGCAGGTCCTTGATATCAGGTGTTACAACCGAGTTTGGAAAAAGGAAATATAGTTAAGATCTTACTAGAAGCAGCATATGATAAACAGCTAATAAATGTTGTAGGTTATGAGCACTATGGAAGTTCAGTAGAGGAAGGAGTGGGGTGATGTGAGTGTTATGGAGGTTCAGCAGAGGAAGGAATGGGGTGATGTGAGTGTTATGGAGGTTCAGTAGAGGAAGGAGTGGGGTGATGTGTTATGGAGGTTCAGTAGGGGAAGGAGTGGGGTGATGTGAGCACTATGGAGGTTCAGTAGAGGAAGGAGTGGGGTGATGTGAGTGTCACGGAGGATTCAGTAGAGGAAGGAGTGGGGTGATGTGAGTGTCACGGAGGTTTCAGTAGAGGAAGGAGTGGGGTGATGTGAGCGTTATGGAGGTTCAGTAGGGGAAGGAGTGGGGTGATGTGAGCACTATGGAGGTTTCAGTAGAGGAAGGAGTGGGGTGATGTGAGTGTTATGGAGGTTCAGTAGAGGAAGGAGTGGGGTGATGTGAGTGTTATGGAGGTTCAGTAGGGGAAGGAGTGGGGTGATGTGAGTGTTATGGAGGTTCAGTAGGGGAAGGAGTGGGGTGATGTGAGTGTTATGGAGGTTCAGTAGGGGAAGGAGTGGGGTGATGTGAGCACTATGGAGGTTCAGTAGAGGAAGGAGTGGGGTGATGTGAGCACTATGGAGGTTCAGTATAGGAAGGAGTGGGGTGATGTGAGTGTTATGGAGGTTCAGTAGGGGAAGGAGTGGGGTGATGTGAGTGTTATGGAGGTTCAGTAGGGGAAGGAGTGGGGTGATGTGAGCCCTATGGAGGTTCAGTAGAGGAAGGAGTGGGGTGATGTGAGCACTATGGAGGTTCAGTAGAGGAAGGAGTGGGGTGATGTGAGTGTTATGGAGGTTCAGTAGAGGAAGGAGTGGGGTGATGTGTTATGGAGGTTCAGTAGAGGAAGGAGTGGGGTGATGTGAGTGTTATGGAGGTTTCAGTAGAGGAAGGAGTGGGGTGATGTGAGTGTTATGGAGGTTCAGTAGGGGAAGGAGTGGGGTGATGTGAGCACTATGGAGGTTTCAGTAGAGGAAGGAGTGGGGTGATGTGTTATGGAGGTTCAGTAGAGGAAGGAGTGGGGTGATGTGAGTGTTATGGAGGTTCAGTAGGGGAAGGAGTGGGGTGATGTGAGTGTTATGGAGGTTCAGTAGGGGAAGGAGTGGGGTGATGTGAGTGTTATGGAGGTTCAGTAGAGGAAGGAGTGGGGTGATGTGAGCACTAAGGAGGTTTCAGTAGAGGAAGGAGTGGGGTGATGTGAGCACTATGGAGGTTCAGTAGAGGAAGGAGTGGGGTGATGTGAGTGTTATGGAGGTTCAGTAGAGGAAGGAGTGGGGTGATGTGAGCACTATGGAGGTTTCAGTAGAGGAAGGAGTGGGGTGATGTGAGCACTATGGAGGTTCAGTAGAGGAGGAAGGAGTGGGGTGATGTGATGTGAGTGTCACGGAGGTTCAGTAGAGGAAGGAGTGGGGTGATGTGAGTGTATGGAGGTTCAGTAGGGGAAGGAGTGTGGTGATGTGAGCACTATGGAGGTTCAGTAGAGGAAGGAGTGGGGTGATGTGAGTGTTATGGAGGTTCAGTAGAGGAAGGAGTGGGGTGATGTGAGTTATGGAGGTTCAGTAGGGGAAGGAGTGGGGTGTGAGTGTTATGGAGGTTCAGTAGGGGAAGGAGTGGGGTGATGTGAATGTTATGGAGATTCAGTACAGGAAGGAGTGGGGTGATGTGAGCACTATGGAGGTTTCAGTAGAGGAAGGAGTGGGGTGATGTGAGTGTTATGGAGGTTCAGTAGAGGAAGGAGTGGGGTGATGTGAGTGTTATGGAGGTTCAGTAGGGGAAGGAGTGGGGTGATGTGAGCACTATGGAGGTTCAGTAGAGGAAGGAGTGGGGTGATGTGAGCACTATGGAGGTTTCAGTAGAGGAAGGAGTGGGGTGATGTGAGCACTATGGAGATTCAGTAGAGGAAGGAGTGGGGTGATGTGTTATGGAGGTTCAGTAGAGGAAAGAGTTGGGTGATGTAAGCACGATGGAGGTTCAGTAGAGGAAGGAGTGGGGTGATGTGAGCATTATGGAGGTTCAGTAGAGGAAGGAGTGGGGTGATGTGTTATGGAGGTTCAGTAGAGGAAGGAGTAGGGTGATGTGAGTGTTATGGAGGTTCAGTAGAGGAAGGAGTGGGGTGATGTGAGTGTTATGGAAGTTTCAGTAGGGGAAGGAGTGGGGTGATGTGAGTGTTATGGAGGTTCAGTAGAGGAAGGAGTGGGGTGATGTGAGTGTTATGGAGGTTCAGTAGAGGAAGGAGTGGGGTGATGTGAGTGTTATGGAGGTTCAGTAGAGGAAGGAGTGGGGTGATGTGAGTGTTATGGAGGTTCAGTAGGGGAAGGAGTGGGGTGATGTGAGGTTATGGAGGTTCAGTAGAGGAAGGAGTGGGGTGATGTGAGTGTTATGGAGGTTCAGTAGAGGAAGGAGTGGGGTGATGTGAGTGTTATGGAGGTTTCAGTAGGGGAAGGAGTGGGGTGATGTGAGCACTATGGAGGTTTCAGTAGAGGAAGGAGTGGGGTGATGTGAGCACTATGGAGGTTCAGTAGAGGAAGGAGTGGGGTGATGTGAGTGTCACGGAGGTTTCAGTAGAGGAAGGAGTGGGGTGATGTGAGCACTATGGAGGTTCAGTAGAGGAAGGAGTGGGGTGATGTGAGCACTATGGAGGTTCAGTAGAGGAAGGAGTAGGGTGATGTGAGCACTATGGAGGTTCAGTAGAGGAAGGAGTGGGGTGATGTGAACACTATCGAGGTTCAGTAGAGGAAGGAGTGGGGTGATGTGAGCACTATGGAGGTTCAGTAGAGGAAGGAGTGGGGTGATGTGAGTGTTATGGAGATTCAGTAGAGGAAGGAGTGGGGTGATGTGAGCACTATGGAGGTTCAGTAGAGGAAGGAGTGGGGTGATGTGAGTGTTATGGAGGTTCAGTAGAGGAAGGAGTGGGGTGATGTGTTATGGAGATTCAGTAGAGGAAGGAGTGGGGTGATGTGAGTGTTATGGAGGTTCAGTAGAGGAAGGAGTGGGGTGATGTGAGCACTATGGAGGTTCAGTAGAGGAAGGAGTGGGGTGATGTGAGCACTATGGAGGTTCAGTAGGGGAAGGAGTGGGGTGATGTGAGTGTTATGGAGATTCAGTAGAGGAAGGAGTGGGGTGATGTGAGCACTATGGAGGTTCAGTAGAGGAAGGAATGGGGTGATGTGAGTGTTATGGAGGTTCAGTAGAGGAAGGAGTGGGGTGATGTGAGTGTTATGGAGGTTTCAGTAGAGGAAGGAGTGGGGTGATGTGAGTGTTATGGAGATTCAGTAGAGGAAGGCGTGGGGTGATGTGAGCACTATGGAGGTTCAGTAGAGGAAGGAGTGGGATGATGTGAGCACTATGGAGGTTCAGTAGAGGAAGGAGTAGGGTGATGTGAGTGTTATGGAAGTTCAGTAGAGGAAGGAGGGGGTGATGTGAGTGTCACGGAGGTTTCAGTAGAGGAAGGAGTGGGGTGATGTGAGTGTCACGGAGGTTTCAGTAGAGGAAGGAGTGGGGTGATGTGAGTGTTATGGAGATTCAGTAGAGGAAGGAGTGGGGTGATGTGAGTGTTATGAAGGTTCAGTAGCGGAAGGAGTGGGGTGATGTGAGTGTTATGGAGGTTCAGTAGAGGAAGGAGTGGGGTGATGTGAGTGTTATGGAGGTTCAGTAGGGGAAGGAGTGGGGTGATGTGAGCACTATGGAGGTTCAGTAGAGGAAGGAGTGGGGTGATGTGAGCACTATGGAGGTTCAATAGGGGAAGGAGTGGGGTGATGAGTGTTATGGAGATTCAGTAGAGGAAGGAGTGGGGTGATGTGAGCACTATGGAGATTCAGTAGAGGAAGGAGTGGGGTGATGTGTTATGGAGGTTCAGTAGAGGAAAGAGTTGGGTGATGTAAGCACGATGGAGGTTCAGTAGAGGAAGGAGGGGGTGATGTGAGCACTATGGAGGTTTCAGTAGAGGAAGGAGTGGGGTGACGTGACCACTATGGAGATTCAGTAGAGGAAGGAGTGGGGTGATGTGTTATGGAGGTTCAGTAGGGGAAGGAGTGGGGTGATGTGAGCACTATGGAGGTTCAGTAGAGGAAGGAGTGGGGTGATGTGAGCACTATAGAGATTCAGTAGAGGAAGGAGTGGGGTGATGTGAGCACTATGGAGGTTCAGTAGAGGAAGGAGTGGGGTGATGTGTCACGGAGGTTTCAGTAATGGAAGGAGTGGGGTGATGTGAGTGTCACGGAGGTTTCAGTAGAGGAAGGAGTGGGGTGATGTGAGTGTCACGGAGGTTCAGTAGAGGAAGGAGTGGGGTGATGTGAGCACTATGGAGGTTTTAGTAGAGGAAGGAATGGGGTGACGTGACCACTATGGAGATTCAGTAGAGGAAGGAGTGGGGTGATGTGAGTGTTATGGAGGTTCAGTAGAGGAAGGAGTGGGGTGATATGAGTGTTATGGAGATTCAGTAGAGGAAGGAGTGGGGTGATGTGAATACTATGGAGGTTCAGTAGAGGAAGGAGTGGGGTGATGTGACTGTTATGGAGGTTCAGTAGAGGAAGGAGTGGGGTGATGTGAGTGTTATGGAGGTTCAGTAGGGGAAGGAGTGGGGTGATGTGAGTGTTATGGAGGTTTCAGTAGAGGAAGGAGTGGGGTGATGTGAGCACTATGGAGATTCAGTAGAGGAAGGAGTGGGGTGATGTGAGCACTATGAAGGTTCAGTAGGGGAAGCAGTGGGGTGATGTGAGCACTATGGAGGTTCAGTAAAGGAGTGGGGTGATGTGAGCACTATGGAGATTCAGTAGAGGAAGGAGTGGGGTGATGTGAGCACTATGGAGGTTCAGTAGAGGAAGGAGTGGGGTGATGTGAGTGTCACGGAGGTTCAGTAGAGGAAGGAGTGGGGTGATGTGAGTGTCACGGAGGTTTCAGTAGAGGAAGGAGTGGGGTGATGTGAGTGTTATGGAGATTCAGTAGAGGAAGGAGTGGGGTGATGTGAGCACTATGGAGGTTTCAGTAGAGGAAGGAGTGGGGTGACGTGACCACTATGGAGATTCAGTAGAGGAAGGAGTGGGGTGATGTGAGCACTATGGAAGTTCAGTAGAGGAAGGAGTGGGGTGATGTGTTATGGAGATTCAGTAGAGGAAGGAGTGGGGTGATGTGAGCACTATGGAGGTTCAGTAGAGGAAGGAGTGGGGTGATGTGAGCACTATGGAGGTTCAGTAGAGGAAGGAGTGGGGTGATGTGAGTGTCACGGAGGTTTCAGTAGAGGAAGGAGTGGGGTGATGTGAGTGTCACGGAGGTTTCAGTAGAGGAAGGAGTGGGGTGATGTGAGTGTTATGGAGATTCAGTAGAGGAAGGAGTGGGGTGATGTGAGCACTATGGAGGTTTCAGTAGAGGAAGGAGTGGGGTGACGTGACCACTATGGAGATTCAGTAGAGGAAGGAGTGGGGTGATGTGAGCACTATGGAAGTTCAGTAGAGGAAGGAGTGGGGGATGTGAGTGTTATGGAGATTCAGTAGAGGAAGGAGTGGGGTGATGTGAGCACTATGGAGGTTTCAGTAGAGGAAGGAGTGGGGTGACGTGACCACTATGGAGATTCAGTAGAGGAAGGAGTGGGGTGATGTGAGCACTATGAAGTTCAGTAGAGGAAGGAGTGGGGTGATGTGTTATGGAGATCAGTAGAGGAAGGAGTGGGGTGATGTGAGCACTATGGAGGTTCAGTAGAGGAAGGAGTGGGGTGATGTGAGCCTATGGAGGTTCAGTAGAGGAAGGAGTGGGGTGATGTGAGTGTCACGGAGGTTTCAGTAGAGGAAGGAGTGGGGTGATGTGAGTGTCACGGAGTTTCAGTAGAGGAAGGAGTGGGGTGATGTGAGTGTTATGGAGATTCAGTAGAGGAAGGAGTGGGGTGATGTGAGCACTATGGAGTTCAGTAGAGGAGGAGTGGGGTGACGTGACCACTATGGAGATTCAGTAGAGGAAGGAGTGGGGTGATGTGAGCACTATGGAAGTTCAGTAGAGGAAGGAGTGGGGTGATGTGTTATGGAGATTCAGTAGAGGAAGGAGTGGGGTGATGTGAGCACTATGGAGGTTCAGTAGAGGAAGGAGTGGGGTGATGTGTTATGGAGGTCCAGTAGAGGAAAGAGTTGGGCGATGTAAGCACGATGGAGGTTCAGTAGAGGAAGTGGGGGTGATATGAGCACTATGGAGGTTCAGTAGGGGAAAGAGTTGGGTGATGTGAGTGTTATGGAGATTCAGTAGAGGAAGGAGTGGGGTGATGTGAGCACTATGGAGGTTCCGTAGAGGAAGGAGTGGTGTGATGTGAGCACTATGGAGGTTCAGTAGAGGAAGGAGTGGGGTGATGTGAGCGTTATGGAAGTTCAGTAGGGAAGGAGTGGGGTGATGTGCGAAAATTTTGGGGTGAAGTTCTGGCCTTCGCTGGGTCTTGTGGGAAACAAGCACAGGCTGAGGCTGGGAGCGTGCATGCCATGTTCAGCGAACTGGGAGGGATCAGCGTTATCCTGAAACAATTGTCCATGCCACATGCAGGGCAGAGCGGAAGAATCTGCCTCTCAAATGGCCAGTTAAAGATCAACTTTCAGTTAAATAACATACAACATAACAAAATAAAGTCTGCCAGTTAAAAATATTAAATTTAGTCACAAATGAGCAGGAAGGTACAACTCCAAAATGCAGTGCTAAAAGTATTTATGGTGCTAGAATACTGAGCCCCTGAGACCTAGCCTGAGGACATGGTCCCTCCAAGGCATAGAGAGATCTGGGATATTACTGCTGACAGAACACCCACCCCTCCAAAACTGGCCCTTTTGCAAAGGCATTTCATTAGTCACAAAGGGGAGAGTCAGTGAGTTAACTCAGATTTGAGTTAACATAAATACATCAAAAACATCAAGCCAAAACTCATGGCATCATCCTTCTACAGAAAGAATAGCACAGGGCCAATGACTAGTAATAGTTGGACTATGAAGCTTTTTTGAGGCTGCTTGGAGAGGGGACTGTGGATTGATATTAATGGTTACAGTGTCCCTTAAATGCAGAGAACAGTCATGTGTAGTACAAAGAGACATTACCAGGTGCAGTCAGGAAGTCCAGGATCGGGGCCTGGATCTGCCCCCACCAGCCTTGTGACCCTGGATGAGGCAATTCTCATTTCCCCTATTCATAAAATAAGGGGGTTGAAAAGAGGGTTTCTCAAGTATCTCTTCTCTCTCCATTCTAACAACTGATGCTGAGAGAAAGGATATTTTTCGGTCCACTTCCTTAGGAACAGAAGATTCATGACTGGTTCTTGCGTACCTTTCTTTAAACAAAAACATTTCCCACAAATTCTAAGGCTTACCATGGAGAAAGGGCACAGTTTGATGCTGCTCCTTAGAAATGAAGGGAGCTCCAGAGAATATTGTTTTTAAGTCATTTTAATAGCTTTTGTTAGGCTGGACTGCTGGAGGTGAGGAGTACATGACAAGCCAGAACAACTCCAAAAATCAACTGGGTACCCTGACACTTGGCTGCTTTTGTTAAAAATAAAAAGCCACATGCAGCTCTCATATGCTGAGGATGAGTGGAAATTCCTTTTTTCCCCTTTTTCTATGCCCTCTCTCAACCGAATAAAAGAGTGGAAATCTAAAACAAGGAAATAGCTTCTCCTGTTTCCTCTCTAGAAGTGATTACATTCCAAACCATCTTTTTAATTCTACTGGAAAGTGTCACTTATGGGATTTGGAATCAGGGTCAATTCTAAACAGTTCACGTGAACACATCTGCATGGAATTGATGTTTTTTTCATATACACAAACACTAGAATCTCTTTTAAAAACACTGGAACCAGGAGAAAGTTTACAATGCCAAGTTTTCAGTTTTTGCTTATTGTGAGAATAGAATGTATATTGAAGAGACACAGACAAAACAAAAGAAGTATAATACATTGATTATGGAAAGAAGGGATCTTCGGAGTTAGCCTAGTTTACTCTCATTTGACAACATATTAGTAAAATACTCACGTACATAGATGGGATGATGTGTGAGTTAAATTAGACAACTTAGTCTTGACAGAGCTACTAATGTGTTCATGGAAAATAGTGAATAAACTAAATTGTTATAAATTCAATCATACATTAACGTCAGCATTTAAAAGAATCTTGCTATGATCCCTCCCAAAGTAAAATAAAAAGAAAACTAATCCGCTACAGAAAATCACTCAGCAATTTACCTATTCTGAAAGTTCAGACTGGCACCTTGAGCCTTCTTTGGGCTTAGGTCACCCACTCACTATTCTCAAAGACAGGGCTTTGTGTTTCTCAAGGGTAGAGATGATACCAGCTCTACGTCCTGTATTATCCCAACTTTTCCTCAGGGTCATGACTGCCACAGACTCACAACTCTTTTTGGTATATTTTCATGAGTAGCATGTAAAAGTATCTATAAGATACTGAAAAGTAAGACTCATGTGTGTTGTTTAGTTTATAAAACAACACACTTACTTATAAAAGTAAGACTCATGTGTGTTGTTTTGTTCCCTTGCTAATCAGGACAAGTGGCCCTTGATTTTCATAACTGTTAGTGTACTAACTTGTAGCAGTTCTTTTAAGTTGAGGCTTCTAGTCTATTATGGACTTGGGAACCAGATGGCTAAGCTTATTAAAACTGTGTATTGGGCCAGGCGTAGTGGCTCATGCCTGTAATTTCGGCACTCTGGGAGGCCAAGGGAGGTGGATCATGAGGTCAGGAGTTTGAGACCAGCCTGACCAACATGGTGAAACACCATCTCTACTAAAAATACAAAAATTAGCTGGGTGTGGTGGTGCATACCTGTAATCCTAGCTACTTGGGAGGCTGAGGCAGGAGAATTGCCTGAACCCGGGAGACAGAGGTTGTGGTGAGCCAAAATCACGCCACATCACTCCAGCCTGGGCGACGGAGCAGGACGCTGACTCTGTCTCAGAAACCAACCAACCAACCAACCAACCAACCAACCAACCAACCAACCAACTAACAAATGAACAAACAAAACTGTGTATCAAGCAAGGAGTATGGCTGTGAGCAAGAGGCTCAGAGCACTCCTTGATTAATAAAGTACAAGACAAGAGCTCTGAGCCATTCATTTTGATTGTTCAGAATCTACAACTCCAGTTTTTGTCTTTGTTCTGGAGTGAGGTTGACAGATATCTGAGAAACTAACATTGGCTAACAGTTACTGAGCGCTTGCTTTGTGCTAGGGAGTTTACATGCATTGTTTCTTTTGATTTCTCCACCTTTCCAGGATGTAAGTAAGGTGATGAGTTAGACCTGTCCTTGAGGTGAGAAACTGATGCAAGTGAGGGTGAAATAACTTGCCCCAGACAGCAGGACTGGGGATTCACTCTCAGCCCTCCAGCATCCCACCTGCTTCTCCACTTATGTGCTTCAGAATCTGCATTCTGCCCATAGCCATTCTTCATTTCACACTCAAGGAAACCACTGTAGCTCAAAGCCCTCAGAGTTTGTGCAGTCTCCTTTTGCCTCCCAAGCTCCCTTTGCCCATTTGCATTCTCTAATTTGCTTAAGTTCCTCACATTTGAAAAGGTAGGGAGTAGAGAAGCTGTTTCTTTGAATGCTACTTTAGAAACTGTGCCCCCCTAAACAGTAAGGTTCTTTAAGGGACAACCACTAGCAGAGTGCTGTGCAGGCAGGAGTTGCTCAATCAATACTAGTTGAACAAATAAATGAAAGGCAAGAAAATCTCTATTGCAAATAGTAGCTTTGTAGGAAAAGGAATGTTAGCCACTGGATGTTGGAGATATTTATTCAAAGACTCAGAGGCCTAAAGACTGTGGGAACACCATAAATAAATATAATGATGAAGAGTCCACATGGTTCCTTGTACCCCATTGTGCCCTGATTTGAAAAACTCTCAATATTGGGTTGGTGTTTTCTCTTCAATAGGGACTGTTAACAATGAGAGGCTGTATGGTAGAATGTGCAGACCATTTATAAAGGACGAAAATAATCACTGATGTTTCGTTTTCAGTTCCTGTAGGTTAGGGCTGGGATACAGATCACCAAAGATGAAGGCAAATCTTTTATAGTGCCTACCTGCTTTTATTTTTCATGCCTGTATCAACAGGAAAAATGTTGAATGCATGAATTTGATAAGACTGATATTTATTTAATGGCAGAGGCTGTTAGAAACAAGAACTAGGCACATGATTTGAATGCTTACATTAGTGAAATCCCTCTGACGCATGTTTTAAATGAAAGACTACGCTTTCATTTCCAAAAATACTGTCTTTTGCAGTACATATGTTAAACTGAATGGAGAAAAATAAGATAACCCTTGACAAAAAGTAACCACTTAACTTCAGTCTGTGTAACATTCTGTGATACAATTGAAACCATGGACACAATGCTCTAAAGGCAATTCAAGTTCACAAAAGCTTATCTCCCCACGATGAATAGAGAAGACGATTCATTCATTTACCCTTTATGGAACCAGTGTGTCTCTTTGGGGTTCAGATTATGAGCAAAGCCACCAGCCAGCATAGGCTAAGAGATGGCTTTGTGACCACAAGTACATTTTTAGCAAATTGAAGCTACAACATTCAAGGGTAACACGCTCACTGATAGTAAATCACTACTTACCGGGGGGCCTAAAATAATCAGGGCTAGAAGTCAAATGTGAAGACGCGCCAAAGGGGGAAAAAAGAGTAAAAGGAATTCATTCCTTAATATCATCAAGTGTATACATTAACTATCACATATTTAATGGCAGGGAGAGAAAGGACAATAATGGTAAGACTACAAAGGATCCCATGTATAGCGTCTTGTCATAGGGACTATTGAAAATTAAATAAGGTTGTTTCTACTGCTACTGCTATCAATTAACCAGCAACCACTTCCACAGCCATAATAACTGCCACATGCACTCTGTGCCTTACCCCGGGGCCTGCTAATTCCAAACACAGGAGGTTACACACTGCACTCAACAGAATGGCCTACAACAGAATGCCCTGCTAGTCAGATTTTGTTTTACAAAATGAAATGATTCAGTACGTCAGAATATTTTAGATAATTTAGCCTACTTCCTTTCCTTAAACATATGAACTAGATTACATACTTTGTAATAATTTAACCTTCACTTATCCAAACATTCTCTGTGCCATACAACTACGTTTCTCTTTATTTTTGTTCCTTCTAGTTTCATAAAGTTTAAACAATGATCTCTGGTCTAAGTTACAAGGCTATGCTGCCAGTAAGGTGATTTGTGTCATGTTTAAAGGCTTTCATTTTTGAAGTGGAAAAAAATCACGCCTGTGAAACTGACACTGTAGTTTGAAAGACGAAGATGCCAACATAAAAAAAGAAAAAAATCCCATTCGAAAGGGATGGGATTTGATATCTATGAAAGTAGCCCCCAGACTCACTCCCTGGCCACCTCCCACTCCAACCTTTTCCCTGTGGAGTTCTCAAACCCTTGTATTGACGGGGGTTTCCACAAAGACAAGAAGTAGTGAACAGCAAAAAAGAGTAAATGCTTTTCCTGAACTTCGGAAGAAACCAGATTTCGTCAGTGAGGTTTGGCAATGTGAGAAACCCTGTAACCAATTTCATTTCCTGATAAATGAATGGTCCACAGGGAAAGTCCACCAGTGAGTTTCAGAACGTTTGAGAGCTAAGACTTTATGAAAGGCTCCTTGAAGGAGCCAGCCGGCTGTCTTTGCTTATCACTGCTGAGCCAGACTGTGCCATGCAAACAGGAGAGCTGCCAGACTCCATTTAGAGCCCTTGCTGAAGCACAACTGATAGGGCTTCACAAACATGTGGTATCCTTTTAAGAAATGACATTGCTATCATGTGCCCCTTCCATTAGACTAGGCTCTTTAACCTGCAGGGCTGGAAACATATGCCTATTAAAATTATTTTAGAAGAGCAGACTTAACAGTCTTCTCATTTAAATGTAACCCCCCTCATCCAACCAAAAACAAAATATCCTCGGCATTCAGTTTTGATTTAGAGTTGGGGAAATGTAATGTATAAAAATGAACACATACGTGGATAAATAAGAGTAAAACATAGTAACTCAGTCTCAGGGAAGTTATGACAAATAGAAAGTGCCTCAAAGTATTGAAACAAGTTCATCTGAAATGTGAATAGCCTCATTCGTCACAAGATCATTTACATTTTAAACTTGAAATGAATATCTTTATGTTTAAGTAAACTAAAAGGCAATTCTCATAACTCTATATGTGCTATATTTATGCCTAAAAATTTAAAAATATCTTAACACTTTTCACATTAATTCAGAATTGGCCAAAGCACAAATATGTTTACTGAATTCAAGTAAACTTTTGTCAAAGGTTAACTTGACAGATTAAAAAATATGTAATTTGGGCTTGCTTAGAAAACACACACAATACCAGCTCCCCGCCACCCCCATAAAATAGTCAAATGAACACTTGAAGGCAAGAGAAGCTTGGGAAAGTCTTAAATAATGGCTTCAGGCCCTCAATTACAAAAAATTAGAAAACCCAAAAAACAAAATCTGAAACGAGTGAGCTTTCAAGAGGCTGGCAGACTTGGCCTGGCAGTAAGGAAGCCTGGAGTTGATTAAGTTCACCCTGCAAGCCCACGTCACAGCAGCAACAAGGATATGCTGGAGGTCTACAGAGAGGCCGAGGCTAATTTCACCCACCGATAATAACCACATCTAAAACAAGGAATGGGGGAATGCCAATGAGCCCTAAGCTTCCTCTTTAACCATTTAATCCATTTTTTCATCTTCCATGGTTTTGTAACCACAAGACACATTCTTTTTTTGACTTCAATTTTAGATTCTTGGTGACACTGAGTTGGGTTGTCTCCAGGCCTAGGGTAAGTAGAGAAGTCTGTGCATTCACTATAGGGAGGCAGTGCTAAACTTGCTTTATCAAGGTAAAATAATTTGGTATCAAAATATTAAGATGGAAGGGAAAGGAGGTCTCCTAGGTTATTTTAAAACTATCTGAGTTGTGATTCTGATCAGTCACATGAATTGAAAAAGATGACCACTTTAATATAAGGTTCTTTTGGTCTCCACAGCTTATAAATAAAGAGCAAAACTAAATTTACATAGTCGGCTCTCTGTATCCATAGGTTTTGCATCCCTGGATTCAACCAACCATGGATTTAAAACATTCTGAGGAAAAAACAAGGATGGTTGCTTCTGCACTGAACATGTTTTTCTTGCCATTATCCCTAAATGATACAGTATAACAACTATTTACATGGCATTTACATTATATTAGGTATTGTAAGTAATCTAGAGATGATTTAAAGTATACAAGAGGATGTACACAGGTTATATGCAAATATACTATTTTATAATATGGACTTGAGCATCTGTGGATTTTGGTATCTATGGGGGGTGTTTAGGGGGTGGGGTCCTGGAACCCATCTCCCATGGATACAGAGAGATAACTGTATTGTGCTTATGAACCATTTCAAATTTTAACTGTCTACATTTATAATAATTGTGCATGGTACTTTTAAATTCAGAAAATAAGCCAAACTGGAAAAATCAAAAGGTTTGATTCAAAAATAGGGCTCAATACCTGTGGTACGAGAATTAGTTTGTTTCATAACATGAAAACTGAGTTATTTAGAGGATACTAATCAGTGCTTTGTAGAACAGAGCTACAAATGACTACCGAGTTTAATGGCCAAAAGCAAATCTGAGACCTCGAATTAATCTGAAGAAATGTTACTTGTGAATATTCCACAAAGCACATGAGCTTCTTATACAATAAGTTCCAAGAGAACTAAAATGTTTTTCTGTTTTCTTTTGAATGTGATTGCTTTCAGATCATCTCAAATTCAGAAGAAGCCAGATGTGGGTGGGAGTTGCAGAGGACAGAGAAGGCTTAAAAGTGTACTAATGTTGAGACTACTATGGAAAAGGCTGGATGCAATGGACTCAGAGTCCTGAGGAGGGGGCTGCTGATAAGCAACAGGAGAGGCAGACAGGCTGGGCGTCCCCTCTGATGCTCATCAACCCCAAAATCAGGAGGCCAGGAACCTAGCTTTCACTTCTGTCTCCTTGCTGGAGGGAGACGGACACCATGGATTTTACAGCTAGACAATCAGTGAGGACCCATAACCCTAAGGACCTCAAGTACTTATGATGAGGCGAAGCCAGGGACATTCCCTCTTTCAGTTGCTTTCTCTTCCTTCCTGGTTTCTGTTCATCAACACGAGCCCCAAAACCGTCCCATTTGAGGGCCGAACGTGCAGCCCCTGCGGAGGAGGTTGTGCTGGCTTGGTTGGGGATAAAGCCTGAATGCTGAAGGTTAGTTTCCTGAACACCACTGTGGGATACTCCCCTACTCCCATCCCATTACTCCTTATCCCTCTCTTCAGATTTTCATCCAAGGATCAGGGCCACTCAGGAATCTTTAATAAAAGTGAGCCAATTATGTCCATGATGGAGCCAAGGAAATGTAGGGAAAGAAGGATTCAGTGAAGGATAAACAGGGAATCGGTGGCAGGGTCAAGAGGAAAATACACATTTCTGGATCCCTGCTTGGGAAAATGGCCACTGGCACGAGTAAAACTATAGACACACAGTCCTATCCTCATTTTGATGGTGGGGGTAGTAGATAATGCCATGTCAGAATTTTTCCAACACGGAAAATTCAAAACATTTACTACTGTGAGTCTTGGAAACAAGGAATGGCAGTTTAACTTTTGAGGTGGGGAAGAAGAAGGGATCAAAAGACTGTTTACTCTGTTTTGTAACAAAACGATTTTTACGAAGTGCTCTTTCCAGTTGAAGACACACTTAACTATTTTCTGCTGGGAAATATTCTGGCTAGTTTACAGTAAAGATCTGATATAACATGAAGAAAGTTTAAATCCCATACACTTAAAAGCTTGATAACACATGTTTTCCTATGTTGGGGCTGTGGCAATGTTTATCCTCCATCTTGATAGGGCAGTGTCACAAATGTGTTAGCAGGGGCACCCTGTTACTGAAGAGGCAGTATAACAACATTAAAGTAAATTTCAAAAAAGCAAAGCAAAACTGATCAACCAACCAACTCACCCTTAATGTTATTGCTCAAAGTAAATATTTTCATTTTGGGGAATAATCTTTCTCTGTATGTATCTGTGTGTCTCTGTGTGTGTTGTGTGTGTAGAGATATATGAATATAAAAATAGTAGCAATCACAGGAAAAATATGATGTTTTAAACTTTGAGTCTGAAAGACACATTAAGAAAAATGCCATGCCTTTCTACTTTGAGATGACACTTAATCTCCATGCTGCAGATATTATGCCAAAAGTAAACTACTGAAATACGTTTTAGTGAAACGTGCTATCGTAACAGTTCAAGTAATTCACAACACCAATGTAATAACAAGCACTATTTTGTTTAGGTTTTCAGAGTAGGTACCACATAAAACCATTTTTCTGGAGCCATTTTACGTTTTATGTAAAAAGTTATCATGTAAAATGTAATAACAGTATAAAGTGCTGCATGTTCACATCCTGACGACATCTGGGAAGAGGTGAATTGTACATTCTGCTTTAAAACAACCCTTGAAGGTACTAAAAAATATGGTATCAGTTATTACCAGAATTCTCCCTGGGAATGCCACAGAGAGGCTGTGGATGCCACAGAACAGACTGCTGCTGTCAGGCCTGATCACTTTTTAACAGATAATATGCTTAGAGGAAAAATCTTCTCATTGCACATAAAGAAGCATGGTTTTTCAGGGTAGTTCTTTCATAGCTTTTCTTCTGTTACAAGACTAGTTCTGGGCTCTGCCAGAAGGAATGTGGAGAAAGAATGCTCTTAAGTCTTCCTAAGAAGCTTAACTTGTATACAGTTCCTTTTTCCAAAAAACCTGGACTCTTGAAATGCTCTAACCATAAATTAGCTCTTGTCTCAGGTGGTGAAACATATGGTGCCCTGTACAGCACGGGAGCTTCACAGAAGGACTTTTTTCCCTTTTGGTGATGTTTTTCTGGTCTCCAATTACATTTTGAAATTGAACTCTGGCATTTGCTAGACGAAAATGACCAAACTGAGTGTTCCCCTATTTTTTGCTTCTTGAGATGATCACAAGATAAAATTTACTAATTTTAAGTGTTCAATTTCATAAATTTTGTCGTTTGTATACAATTGCGTGACCACACCACAATTAAGATGCAGAGTAGAAAGCCCCTTCCAGTCCCTTTGCACATGATTTTCTGTGCTGTCCCCCTTGGCCCAAGGAAGCCACAGATCTGCTTTCTCTCTCAGTTTTACCTTTTCTAGCTTTTATTGATTTCATCAATTTAACTTTGACAATTCTAATTTTTTAAACTTATTGAGATCTGTTCTACGGCTCAAAACAGGATCTATCTTGGTTAAGTGTGTTACATACATTCGAAAAGAACGTGAATTTCTGCCACTGTCCAGTGAAATGTTCTGGGAATATCAATGCAGGTGAGGTACTTGACAGTATTTTTCAGATCTTCTATGTCTTCAGTGAATTTCTCTGGTCTAGATGTTCTATCCATTGCTGAGGGAGGGTTAAGTCTCCAACATAGTGGAGTTGTCTGTCAGCTTTTTGTTTCATGATATTGAAGCTTTGTTATTGGCACATGCACATTTGTGCTTGTTATGTCTTCCTGTTGAATTGTTCCTGTGATCATTATGAAGTACCCCAATTCACCTTTGGTTTTGTTTTGAAATCTGTATTATGTGATATTAGTAAAGCCACTTTATGTTTACTGTTTGCATGGTACCTCTTTTTCTGATTTGCTTTCAACCTGTATTTTTATAGTTAAAGCATGTCCTTTGCAGACAGTATATAGTTGGGTCTTATTTTATCCATTCTGACAATTCTTGCTTTTTAATGAGTGTTTGGTCCATTAACATTCCATGTAATTATTGATATGGTTAGGTTTGAGTCTGCCATATTATATTTTGCTTTCTACTCAAATCCTCTCTTGTTTTGTTCCTCTCTTCCTGCTTTGGGGGAAAAATTATTTGAATGTTTTTAAGAATTCTAATTTTTCTGTTGGCTTTTCAGCTATTCATTTTTTTATTACTTTTTTTTTATTATACTTTAAGTTCTAGGGTACATGTGCATAACGTGCAGGTTTGTTACATATGTATACTTGTGCCATGTTGGTGTGCTGCACCCATCAACTCGTCAGCACCCATCAATTCATCATTTATATCATGTATAACTCCCAATGCAATCCCTCCCCCCTCCCCCCTCCCCATGATAGGCCCCAGTGTGTGATGTTCCCCTTCCCGAGTGCAAGTGATCTCATTATTCAGTTCCCACCTATGAGTGAGAATATGCAGTGTTTGGTTTTCTGTTCTTGTGATAGTTTGCTAGAATGATAGTTTCCAGCTGCATCCATGTCCCTACAAAGGACGCAAACTCATCCTTTTTTATGGCTGCATAGTATTCCATGGTGTATATGTGCCACATTTTCTTAATCCAGTCTGTCACTGATGGACATTTGGGTGATTCCAAGTCTTTGCTATTGTGAATAGTGCCGCAATAAACATACATGTGCATGTGTCTTTGTAGTAGAATAATTTATAATCCTTTGGGTATACACCCAGTAGTGGGATGGCTGGGTCATATGGTACATCTAGTTCTAGATCCTTGAGGAATTGCCATACTGTTTTCCATAATGGTTGAACTAGTTTACAGTCCCACCAACAGTGTAAAAGTGTTCCTATTTCTCCACATCCTCTCCAACACCTGTTGTTTCCTGACTTTTTAATGATTGCCATTCTAACTGGTGTGAGATGGTATCTCATTGTGGTTTTGATTTGCATTTCTCTGATGGCGAGTGATGATGAGCATTTTTTCATGTGTCTGTTGGCTGTATGAATGTCTTCTTTTGAGAAATGTCTGTTCATATCCTTTGCCCACTTTTTGATGGGGTTGTTTGTTTTTTCTTGTATATTTGTTTGAGTTCTTTGTAGGTTCTGGATATTAGCCCTTTGTCAGATGAGTAGATTGCAAAAATTTTCTCCCATTCGGTAGGTTGCCTGTTCACTCTGGTGGTAGTTTCTTTTGCTGTGCAGAAGCTCTTTAGTTTAATTAGATCCCATTTGTCAATTTTGGCTTTTGCTGCCGTTGCTTTTGGTGTTTTAGACATGAAGTCCTTGCCCATGCCTATGTCCTGAATGGTACTACCTAGATTTTCTTCTAGGGTTTTTATGGTATTAGGTCTAGCATGTAAGTCTCTAATCCACATTGAATTAATCTTCGTATAAGGAGTAAGGAAAGGATCCAGTTTCAGCTTTCTACTTAAGGCTAGCCAATTTTCCCAGCACCATTTATTAAAGAGGGAATCCTTTCCCCATTTCTTGTTTCTCTCGGGTTTGTCAATGATCAGATGGCTGTAGATGTGTGGTATGATTTCTGAGGACTCTGTTCTGTTCCATTGGTCTATATCTCTGTTTTGGTACCAGTACCATGCTGTTTTGGTTACTGTAGCCTTGTAGTATAGTTTGAAGTCAGGTAGCGTGACGCCTCCAGCTTTGTCCTTTTGACTTAGGATTGTCTTGGCAATGCGGGCTCTTTTTTGGTTCCATATGAACTTTAAAGCAGTTTTTTCCAATTCTGTGAAGAAACTCATTGGTAGCTTGATGGGGATGGCATTGAATCTATAAATAACCTTGGGCAGTATGGCCATTTTCATGATATTGATTCTTCCTATCCATGAGCATGGTATGTTCTTCCATTTGTTTGTGTCCTCTTTTATTTCACTGAGCAGTGGTTTGTAGTTCTCCATGAAGAGGTCCCTTACATCACTTGTAAGTTGGATTCCTAGGTATTTTATTCTCTTTGAAGCAATTGTGAATGGAAGTTCATTCATGATTTGGCTCTCTGTTTGTCTGTTACTGGTGTATAAGAATGCTTGTGATTTTTGCACATTAATTTTGTATCCTGAGACTTTGCTGAAGTTCCTTATCAGCTTAAGGAGATTTTGGGCTGAGACAATGGGGTTTTCAAAATATACAATCATGTCATCTGCAAACAGGGACAATTTGACTTCTTCTTTTCCTAACTGAATACCCTTGATTTCTTTGTCTTGCCTGATTGCCCTAGCCAGAACTTCCAACACTATGTTGAATAGGAGTGGTGAGAGAGGGCATCCCTGTCTTGTGCCAATTTTTGAAGGGAATTTTTTCCAGTTTTTGCCCATTCAGTATGATATTAGCTGTGGGTTTGTCATAAATAGCTCTTATTATTTTGAGATACGTTCCATCAATACCGAATTTATTGAGCGTTTTTAGCATGAAGGCTGTTGAATTTTGTCAAAAGCCTTTTCTGCATCTATTGAGATAATCATGTGGTTCTTGTCTTTGGTTCTGTTGATATGCTGGATTACGTTTATTGATTTGCGAATGTTGAACCAGCCTTGCATCCCAGGGATGAAGCCCACTTGATCATGGTGGATAAGCTTTTTGATGTGCTGCTGGATCCGGTTTGCCAGTATTTTATTGAGGATTTTTGCATCGATGTTCATCAGGGATATTGGTCTAAAATTCTCTTTTTTTGTTGTGTCTCTGCCAGGCTTTGGTATCAGGATGATGTGGCCTCATAAAATGAGTTAGGGAGGATTCCCTCTTTTTCTACTGATTGGAATAGTTTCAGAAGGAATGGTACCAGCCTCCTTGTACCTCTGGTAGAATTCAGCTGTGAATCCATCTGGTCCTGGACTTTTTTGGTGGGTAGGCTATTAATTATTGCCTCAATTTCAGAGCCTGCTATTGGTCTATTCAGGGATTCAACTTCTTCCTGGTTTAGACTTGGGAGAGTGTAAGTGTCCAGGAAATTATCCATTTCTTCTAGGTTTTCTAGTTGATTTGCGTAGAGGTGTTTGTAGTATTCTCTGATGGTAGTTTGTATTTCTGTGGGGTCGGTGGTGATATCCCCTTTATCATTTTTTATTACGTCTATTTGATTCCTCTCTCTTTTCTTCTTTATTAGTCTTGCTAGCGGCCTGTCAATTTTGTTGATCTTTTCAAAAAACCAACTCCTGGATTCATTGATTTTTTGGAGGGTTTTTTGTGTCTCTATCTCTTTCAGTTCTGCTCTGATCTTAGTTATTTCTTGCCTTCTGCTAGCTTTTGAATGTGTTTGCTCTTGCCTCTCTAGTTCTTTTAATTGTGATGTTAGAGTTTCAATTTTAGATCTTTCTGCTTTCTCTTGTGGGCATTTAGTGCTATAAATTTCCCTCTACACACTGCTTTAAATGTGTCCCAGAGATTCTGGTATGTTGTATCTTTGTTCTCATTGGTTTCAAAGAACATCTTTATTTCTGCCTTCATTTCGTTATGTACCCAGTAGTCATTCAGGAGCAGGTTGTTCAGTTTCCATGTAGTTGAGCGGTTTTGATTGAGTTTCTTAGTCCTGAGTTCTAGTTTGATTGCACTGTGGTCTGAGAGACAGTGTGTTATAATTTCTGTTCTTTTACATTTGCTGAGGAGTGCTTTACTTCCAATTATGTGGTCAATTTTGGAATAAGTGCGATGTGGTGCTGAGAAGAATGTATATTCTGTTGATTTGGGGTGGAGAGTTCTATAGATGTCTATTAGGTCTGCTTGGTGCAGAGATGAGTTCAATTCCTGGATATCCTTGTTAACTTTCTGTCTCGTTGATCTGTCTAATGTTGACAGTGGAGTGTTGAAGTCTCCCATTATTATTGTATGGGAGTCTAAGTCTCTTTGTAGGTCTCTAAGGACTTGCTTTATGAATCTGGGTGCTCCTGTATTGGGTGCATATATATTTAGGAGAGTTAGCTCTTCCTGTTGAATTGATCCTTTACCATTATGTAATGGCCTTCTTTGTCTCTTTTGATCTTTGATGGTTTAAAGTCTGTTTTATCAGAGACTAGGATTGCAACCCCTGCTTTTTTTTGTTCTCCATTTGCTTGGTAGATCTTCCTCCATCCCTTTATTTCGAGCCTATGTATGTCTCTGCATGTGAGATGGGTCTCCTGAATACAGCACACTGATGGGTCTTGATTCTTTATCCAGTTTGCCAGTCTGTGTCTTTTAATTGGACCATTTAGTCCATTGACATTTAAGGTTAATATTGTTATGTGTGAACTTGATCCTGTCATTATGATATTAACTGGTTATTTTGCTCGTTAGTTGATGCAGTTTCTTCCTATCCTCCATGGTCTTTACATTTTGGCATGTTTTTGCAATGGCTGGTACCGGTTGTTCCTTTCCATGTTTAGGGCTTCCTTCAGGGTCTCTTGTAAGGCAGGCCTGGTAGTGACAAAATCTCTAAGCATTTGCTTATCTGTAAAGGTTTTTATTTCTCCTTCACTGATGAAACTTAGTTTGGCTGGATATGAAATTCTGGGTTAAAATTTTTTAAGAACGTGAATATTGGACCCCACTCTCTTCTGGCTTGTAGAGTTTCTGCCAAGAGATTTGCTGTTAGTCTGATGGGCTTCCCTTTGTGGGTAACCGACCTTTCTCTCTGGCTGCCCTTAAGATTTTTTCCTTCATTTCAACTTTGGTGAATCTGGCAATTATGTGTCTTGGAGTTGCTCTTCTGGAGGAGTATCTTTGTGGCGTTCTCTGTATTTCCTGAATTTGAATGTTGGCCTGCCCTGCTAGGTTGGGGAAGTTCTCCTGGATGATATCCTGAAGAGTGTTTTCCAACTTGGTTCCATTTTCCCCCTCACTTTCAGGCACCCCAATCAGACGTAGATTGGTCTTTTTACATAATCCCATACTTCTTGCAGGCTTTGTTCATTTCTTTTTCTTCTTTTTTCTTTTGATTTCTCTTTTCGCTTCATTTCATTCATTTGATCCTCAATCGCTGATACTCTTCTTCCAGTTGATTGAGTCGGTTACTGAAGCTTGTGCATTTGTCACGTATTTCTCGTGTCATGGTGTCATCTCTGTCATTTCGTTTATGACCTTCTCTGCATTAATTAGTCTAGCTGTCAATTCTTCCACTCTTTTTTCAAGATTTTTAGTTTCTTTGCGCTGGGTACGTAATTCCTCCTTTAGCTCTGAGAAGTTTGATGGGCTGAAGCCTTCTTCTCATCTCGTCAAAGTCATTCTCTTCCAGCTTTGATCCGTTGCTGGCGATGGGCTGCGCTCCTTTGCAGGGGGAGATGTGCTCTTATTTTTTGAATTTCCAGCTTTTCTGCCCTGCTTTTTCCCCATCTTTGTGGTTTTATCTGTCTCTGGTCTTTGATGATGGTGAGGTACGGATGGGGTTTTGGTATAGGTGTCCTTCCTGTTTGATAGTTTTCCTTCTGACAGTCAGGACCCTCAGCTGTAGGTCTGTTGGAGATTGCTTGAGGTCCACTCCAGACCCTGTTTGCCTGGGTATCAGCAGCAGAGGTTGCAGAAGATAGACTATTGCTGAACAGCGAGTGTACCTGTCTGATTCTTACTTTGGAAGCTTCCTCTCAGGGGTGTACTCCACCCTGTGAGGTGTGGGGTGTCAGACTGCTCCTAGTGGGGGATGTCTCCCAGTTAGGCTACTCAGGGGTCAGAGACCCACTTGAGCAGGCAGTCTGTCCGTTCTCAGATGTCAACCTCCGTGTTGGGAGATCCACTGCTCTCTTCAAAGCTGTCAGACAGAGCTGTTTGCGTCTGCAGAGGTTCTGATGCCTTTTTGTTGTTGTTGTTTTTTTTTTTAGCTGTGCCCTGTCCCCAGAGGTGGAGTCTACAGAGACAGGCGCGTTTCCTTGAGCTGCTGTGAGCTCCACCCAGTTCGAGCTTCCCAGCGGCTTTGTTTACCTACTTAAGCCTCAGCAATGGCGGGCGCCCCTCCCCCAGCCTCGCTGCTGCCTTGCGGTTAGATCGCCGCAGACTGCTGTGTTAGCAATGAGGGAGGCTCCGTGGGCGTGGGACCCTCCCGGCCAGGTGTGGGATATATTCTCCTGGTGTGCCCGTTTGCTTAAAGTGCAATATTGGGGTGGGAGTTACCCGATTTTCCAGGTGTTGTGTGTCTCAGTTCCCCTGGCTAGGAAAAGGGATTCCCTTCCCCCTTGCGCTTCCCAGGTGAGGTGATGCCTCGCCCTGCTTCAGCTCTCGCTGGTCGGGCTGCAGCAGCTGACCAGCACCGATTGTCCGGCACTCTCTAGTGAGATGACCCCAGTACCTCAGTTGAAAATGCAGAAATCACCGGTCTTCTGTGTCGCTCGTGCTGGGAGTTGGAGACTGGAGCTGTTCCTATTTGGCCATCTTGCTCCGCCCCTCCCATTTTTTAAATTACTTTTATAGTGGTTGCCCTAGAGATTACAATATACACTCTTAACTTTTCTCAGTCAACTTACAGATAATAATATACTACTTAGGGTGACCACAGTCAATAATAACTGAATTGCATATTTTAAAAAAACATATAAAGAGAATAATTGGATGGTCTGTAACTCAAAGGGTAAATGCTTCAGGGGATGGATGCCCCATTCTCCATGATGTGCTTATTTCACGTTGCATGCCTGTATCAAAAAATTTCATGTACCCCATAAATATATATACCTATGCATCCACAAAAATTAAAAAAATATATATACTACTCCATGTAAAATATACAACTCTCACAACCATACAGGGCCATATCACTCCTCTTCTCTCCTATATACTATAGGTATTATATATACATCCACACAGATTATAAAGTGATAATTTTGGTTATTCCCTTCTGGCTCTTTACCTTTTGGTATTCTTCTACTCTATTCAGCATTTATGCTTTCCCAGCTTCTCTCCTGTGCTGGTCAGGATATCAAGAGTTTCCCATGTGAGGTGCTTGCCACCATGTCATTTAGGAATTTTAGTTTATTTAAAAATTAAAGAGAAAAAAGGGAGGAAAGGGAGGGAGGGAAGAAGGCAAAGAGAATGAAAAATATAAACATGAATGTTATGTATTTACTTAGATATTTACTACTTCTTGTAAATATTTTTCCTTCCTCTCTGAAAGCCTGAGTTTCCATCTGGCATCATTTTTGCTCAGCCTGAAGAACTTCCTTTAGCATTGATTGTTCCATTCTCTTTGAGACTCTCAGACTTCTAATGAAAAGTGAGAGGTTAATTGAGTTGTTGTTCCCGCATAAGGGAACTTGGTACTATGTTATACTTTGTTGTTTTCCTCTTGGCTTTTCTCATTGGCTTTCAACAATTTTGATGCTAAAATGCCTTGACATGAGATTCTTTGTGTTTATTCTGCTTGGTGTCAGCATCTCATATCTGCAACTGTCTGCCTTTTCTCCATTTGGCCCTTTTTACTTGTTTCTATTTCTCAGCTGAGACATCTCCTTTCCCTGCTGGAATGTTCATGCATTAAAAACATTTCACATAAAGAAAAAAAGTGAGGAAAGCCATAGTAGTTACTTCAAAATATTTGTTGGTTCTAACATCTGGTTCGTTTTGGGGTAGAAAACTTGATTGTTGCGTGTAGAAAATATGTTCCATTTTCTTGATTCTGTGGATGTTGGGACATTTTGGGTTGTATCCTGAATAATATTAATGTTACACTGTAGAGATTCTTGTCTGGGCTAGAACTGAAAACTCTGTATTTTGATCTTTTGTTTTTAGCTAGGCTGCTTAGAGTTTGTTCTGCGGATGTGTGGTTCAAGGTTTAGTCAAAGATGTGGACTGGCAGAGTTTAAGGATTCCTTTCTTTGACTCTTTCTCTTCTGGGATTCCTCCACTGTTTTCAGAGTTTATGGATTCTCAACTTCTCTTTTCTGGTTTTCAGGCCAGAAAGGCTCTGCTACTTTTCCATATGTGCCCCACCTCTGCTGTGTGTGCAGTGTGATGCTGTGACTGCAGTTGCCCAAGGCTGAAAGTGTCAGGAAGTAGGTTTGTTATTTTCCATCCTCCAAGAGAAGAATGCACCCTCTTCATGAGAGTCTCTGCATATGCTCACTCTTCTGTATCTTCAGAGCTGGTCTTAGTTCAGAGTTTTGGTTTCTAGCTGAGCTGCTATGATTCAGGGACAAGTCAGAGATGCAGACAGGCAGTTTTGGAATTCCCTTCCAGCTCTTCCCTTCTTAGGATTCTTCTACTCTCTTTGGCATTCATGCTTTCTCAGTTTCTCTTCTGTGATTTCCCAGGCCAGAAATATCAAGAGTCTTCCACATGAGGTGCTTGCCACCATGCCACGAACTACATGGACTGCACTTGGTTCCAGGCGAAATGCCATGGAAATAGAAATGTATGTATACAGCTTCCTGTCTCCTCTCCTTTAAATGAGCATAAACAGCCTGAAATGGTTTGCTTCTATTCACTCTCCAGCATCTTCAGGTAGTTGTGTTTTATATTATATGTTCAGACTTTATAGTTGTTTTCTGTAGGGTGTATTATCTAGTAGGGTCTTGATACCTATAAGCAAAAACTTAATTTCCAAGCCAATTTTCAACCACGCTGCATTACTTTATTTAGCAGTATTTAACGAGTAGCTATTCTGTGCAAGGTAGTGTATTATGTCAAGATGCTGTGGGGGGACATAAACGTAGAAAACACAGCAATTAACTTAAAAATGAAATGAGATTAAAATATATACATATGTATTAATACACAAGGTAGCAGGAGATAAAAACAGAATGGTAAAGAAGAACTTAGAGAGAGGGTTTTGGCAATGCTTTTTGAAACATGGGTAGAATTTCAAAGAAAGACAGGAATTGGCATATCCAAGGGCACAGAGGTAGAAAAATGCAAGTAATGCTCTGGCAAGAGCACATGGCTCAGTGCGGATAAGAGTGGAGGGTTGATGAGACTGGCATGGCCATGAGTGTGAAAGACATAATGAGGTAGACCTACATTTAGGGGATGGTGAAGATGAAGGAGTAATCCCCAGTGTCTATCTAGAGGCAGTTGAGAAGCCAGAATAACTTTCTGTTTTAGATGGCATTTCCAGAAGCAAGAGGTAATCTTCTAGGAAGCAGAAAAGTGTAAAGAATATACAGGACCACAGATACTGACACACGTCCACTGGATTTAAAAGTGAAAGGGATGACATCCTTTTTAGACCATGTAGAAAAACAAGAACCCTCAAATACTCTTGATGGAAATATAAATTGACACAACCATTTTGGGTAGCAGGTTGAATCTGTTTCAATACTGACAGAATACCACTGTCCATACAGCATGGTTTTTAGTATAAAGAAACACAATTGATTTTTGTACACTGATCTTTTAGCCAGCAACTTTTGAAGCTCATTTATTGGTTCTATTAGTTGTGCTATAGACTCCTTAAGATTTTCCAAGAACAGGATAATTTCACCTGCAAATACAGGTTTTGTTGCTGTCATTTTTTTTTTTTTTGGAGACAGAGTCTCGCTCTCTCTCTCAGTCTGGAGTGCAGTGGCTTGATCTCAGCTCACTGCAAGCTCTGCCTCCCGTGTTCACGCCATTCTCCTGCCTCAGCCTCCTGAGTAGCTGGGACTACAGGCACCCGCCACCATGCCTGACTAATGTTTTTGTATTTTTTAATAGAGACGGGGTTTCACTGTGTTAGCCAGGATGGTCTCGATCTCCTGACCTTGTGATCCGCCCACCTTGGCCTCCCAAAGTGCTAGGATTACAGGCATGACCACCGCGCCCGGCCGTTGTTGCTATTTTTAATATAAAGATATGGTTTCGCTATGTTGCCCAGGAGTTCTTGAACTCCTGGCCTTAAGCTATCCTCCCACCTCGACCTCCTAAAGTGTTGGGATTGCAGGCATGAGCTACTGTGCTTGGCCAAATACAGACAGTTTTACTTATTCATTTTTTAATCTGTATACATTTGCTTTCTTTATCTTGTTGTATGCCCTTCTAGGGCCTCAAGCACAATGCTGAATTCATGTGCTGGAAGCGGACATTCTTGCTTTGTTCCTGATCAGTGGAAAAAGAATTTAGTCTTTCATCATTATGTGTGACATTAGCTGTAGGTTTTTTCCAGGTGCCCATTGTCAGGCAAGGAATTTACCTTATATTCCTAGTTTTGTGAGAATTTTTAACATGAACAGATGTTAGGTTTTGTCTGTGTGTATTGTGGGGGTCAGCAAACATTTTCTATAAAGGGCCCAGTAAGAAACATTTTAGGCTTTGCGAGCCATATGATCTTTGTCACAACTACTTGACTCTGCTACTGTCGTGTGAAAGGAGACACAGACAACACATAAATAAGTGGGTGTAGCTGTGTTCCAAGAAAAGTGTACTTACAAAAATAGGTGGAGGCAGGATTTGGCCTGTGGGTTGTGGTTTGTTGATTCTTGGTCTATTAAAACGATCATGTGGTTTGTCCTTTATTCTCCTAATATGGCATATTATACTATTTTAGTTTTGGATATTAAACTAACTTTGTATTCCTGGGATAAATCTGACTTGGTTATGGTGTACAATCCTTTCTGTACACTGCTGGTGTCAATCTGTTAACATTTTGTAAAGGATTTTTTTTGTGTCTCTGTTCATGAGAGATACTGGTCTGTTCTTTTCTTGTGATGTCTTTGTCTGGTTTTGTTATCAAGGTCATACTGGCCTCCTTGAATGAGTTGAGTAGCATTCCTTTTTCTTACTCTAGTTTCTGAAAGGTCTGTGGAGGATTCACATTATTTCTTTGCAAAAACTGTTTACCAGTGAAGACATATGAGCCTGTGTTCTTCTTTATGGGAAGATTTTAATTACTAATTCATTAAAAAAATAGTGGTAGGTCTATTCAGTTTTTATATTTCTTTTTAAATCAATTTTGATAATTTGTATCTTTCTAAAAATTGCTCATTTCATCTACAATGTTTAGTTTGTTCATTTCAATTTGTTTCTAATATTGTATTCCTTTATATTTAATTTCTGCAGGGTCAATAACGATGCCCTTTCTTCATTCTTCACTTTGGTAATCTGTGTCTCGTCTTTTTTTCTTGCTCATTCTAGGTAAAGTCTTATCCATTTTATTGATCTTTTCAAAGAATCAGCTTTTGGTTTCACTGATATTATCTATTGTTCTTCTGTTTTCTCTTCATTGATTTGTGCTATGATCTTTATGATTTCTGCCCTTTTGCTTACTTGAGGTTTAACGGGCTTTTCTTTTTAGTTGCGTAAGGTAGAAGCTTAGATTAGCTGATGTTTCTTTCATTCTAACGTAGGATTTAAAGTTATAAATTTTCCTGTAAGCACCACTTGAGCTGCATCTCACAAATTTTGATATGCTATATTTTCATTTTCATTTAGTTCAAACTGTTTTAAACTTTTCCTGACCCATTAAAAGTATACTGCTTAATTTCCAAATATTAGAAGCGTTCCAAAATACCTTTGTTTATTCTAATTTAATTATGTTGTGGCCAATAAATATCTGTTTGATTTCAATCCTTTCAAATTTGAGACTTGTTTTGTGACCCAGCACGTGGTCTATCCTGGAGAGTGTTCCATGAGTACTTGAAAAGAGTATATATTCTGCTGCCATTGGGTAGAATGCTCTATAGATGTTAGTTTGATCATGTTGGTTGATAGTGCTGTTTAAGTTTATGTTCTTGCTGTCTTTCTATCTAGTTGGTCTATTATTGGGGCAGTAAAGTCTCCAACTATTATTTTTGAATTATCTCTACTTCTTTTCAGTTCTGTAAAGTTTTGTTTCATTTATTTTGGGGAATTTTTTCAGTAGCTCAAAATTTGAAATAACTTAGATGTCTACCAATAGTGTATTACCAATGGATACACTATTGGTATCCATTACCAGTGGATACTACTACCAATCGATAAACTGTGAACTATTTATATAATGTAATACTAATACATCAGTGGATAGGAACAAATGTTGTCTAACAACATAAATGTCTCTCATCAACAAAATGTTGAGTGAAAGAAGAAAGTTGCAAAGGAAAATATAGTGCATGGTTCCACTTATGAAAAGGTCAGAATTGGAAACCACATTGTTTAGAAATATACACACAGATGGTAAAATTATGAAGATGATGACAGTTATCCCCAAAGTCAGGACAGTTTTTACTTCTAGAGGGTATATTGGGGACTTCTGGGCTGTTGGCAATGACCATTTCTTGATCTGCATAGCCACTATATGGATATTTAGTTTGTACCTATTATTTTACAGTATACATCTATAGTTTATTTGTATATACTATCTCTCAATATATACTGAAAAAAAAAAGGAGGGGGATAGCTTTATTAGTAGATGAGACCTTGACTATGTTCTAGATATGATGTATGACCAGAAACAGGGAATTACTCTTATGACTCAATAAACTTTCGAAATTGAGTATAAAATATGTTCCTTCCAATCTCACTGTGAGACTAGTGAGCAACAATATAACTTAATACCAAACCCATCTCAAGTTTAACGTATCTAACACCAAAGAAAAGGTGACTTAAAGTGAACTATTTCATATTTTAAATGATTTCTATTTGAAAGAACATGCTTTGATGTGCAAAGATCATTTCTAGACACAAATAGTCTACAACTTACCATTTTTAACGTGGGTTTTTTTTTTTTTTTTTTTTTTTTAGATAGTGGATACTCTTCATGTGGGGCAAGTAGAACATGCTGGGAGTGATTTTCACAATCCAGTAATTGACATTTTATTAGTCAGAGATTAGGAAGTTCCCTGAAATACTGGTACAATATTTGGACAAATCTAACAGAAGAGTCACAGTTGAGGCAGACAAATAAGGACAACTGGTTTTATTTATTTATTTACTGATTGATGGAGTCTCTTTCTGTCATCCAGGCTGTAGTGGCATGATATCAGCTCACTGCAACCTCTACCACCCGAGTTCAAGTGATTTTCCTGCCTCAGCATCCCAAGTAGCTGGGATTATCAGCACCTGCCACCGCACGTGGCTAATTTTTGTATTTTTAGTAGAGACAGGGTTTCTCCATCTTGGCCAGGCTGGTCTTAAACTTCTGACCTTGTGATCCACCTGCCTTGGCCTCCCAAAGTGTGAGCCACCACTCCCAGCAACTGGTTATATTTTTTAAAGCACCACAGTTAGATTATCTTTTTAGGAAATTTTAGTTTGTGAATCACACATTTCTGACCCAAAAAAATTCTATCAAAACTAATAGCAGGGATTTCAAGGTAAAATCACACAGCTTAATGTTTCCTTTTCTACTGAAGAGTGCCAGCCTTTTCCAGAGTTGCCCTTGCACTGTGAACTTGGGTCCCGCAGTCATTGGAAACCATGTGTCCTAGTCCATTTTATGCTGCTTATAACAGAATACCTGAAACTGGGTAATTATTTTAAGAAAGGAATTTCTTCCAGGTATGGAGGCTTAGAAGTCCCAGGTTGGGCTGCATCTGGTGAGGGTGTTCTTGCTGGTGGAGACCCTCTGCAGAGTCCCAAGGCAGTGCAGGGCATCACATGGGGAGGGGGCTAAATGTGCTAGCTCAGGCCTCTCTTTCTTTTCCTATAAAGCCACAAGTCCCCCTCCCATGATACCCATTAATCCATTAGCCATTACTCCATGAATGGATTAATCTATTTACAAGAGCAGAGCCCTCATGATCCAATCACACTTTAAAGGCCCCACCTCTCAATACTGCCGCACTGGGGAATTAAGTTTCAACATAAATTTGGAAGAGACATTCAAACCACAGCACCATGATCTGAAGAACTAGGTGCCATAGACTGAATGTGTTCCCCTAAAGTTAATATGTGGAATCCTAATCTCCAGTGTGATAGTATTTGGAGGTGAGGCTTTGGGGAAATACTTAGGGCATGAAGGTGGAGCCTCAGGAAGGGGATTAGTGCCCTCATAAGAGAGACTCCAGGGCTGGGCGTGGTGGCTCTGTAATCCCAGCACTTTGGGAGGCTAAGGTGGGCAGATCACCTGAGGTCAGCAGTTCAAGACCGGCCTGGCCAACATGGGAAAACCCTGTCACTACTAAAAATACAAAAAGTAGCCAGGCGTGGTGGTGCATAGCTGTAATCCCAGCTACTTGGGAGACTGAGGCAGGAGAATCGCTTGAACCCAGGAGGTGGAGGTTGCAGTGAGCTAAGATCGTGCCACCACACTCCGGCCTGGGTAACAGAGTGAGACTCGTGTCAAAAAATAAATAAATAAAAATAAAAATAAATATATAAAAGAGACTCCAGAAAGCTCCCTTACCCCTTCTGCCATGTGGAAGATACAGCAGGAAGATGGCCATCTATAAACCAGGAAGCAGGCCTTTACCAGACACTAAATCTGCTGACATGTTGATCTTAGACTTCCCAGTCTCCAGAACTTTGAGAAACAAATTTCTGTTATTTACAAGCTACCCAGTTTATGGTATTTTGTTATAGCAGCCTGAACAAACTAAAATACTAGGCAAGATTTATTTTGCTGCCAAAAAATTAGATATTTATCACTTTTCAATTAAGTGTTTTAGTTGATGACTATATTCAAGATGCAATGATAATAAAGAGACTAAATTTTGCTACCCTAGGATTACAAAGTAAAAACTATGCTTAATTTGCTGATCAATTCCAAGGAAAAAAACTGCTTATAAACTGCTTACAAATCTACCATATGTTTAATTAAACAAAAATAATGTAAGACATTATAATGAATATCATGGGCTAGCCTGTTTATCAAGAATGATTAGCCAGAAAGCAAATATGACATTAAGCCATTGCATGTCTTTTTTTTTTTTTTTTTTTCTTTTTGAGATGGAGTTTCGCTCTTGTTGCCCAGGCTGGAGTGCAACGGCGCAGTCTCGGCTCACTGCAGCCTTTGCCTCCCAGGTTCGAGCAATTCTCCTGTCTCAGCCTCCCGAGTAGTTGGGATTACAGGCATGCACCACCACGCCTGGCTAATTTTGTATTTTTAGCAGAGACAGGCTTTCTCCATGTTGAGGCTGGTCTTGAACTCCTGACCTCAGGTGATCCGCCCACCTCGGCCTCCCAAAGTGCTGGGATTACAGGCATGAGCCACCACACCTGGCCAACCCATTGCATGTTTACTGCAATTTCAATATCATGTACAAGAAAGTACAAGAAAGGCCTAACAGTCTTTCAGTACTTCATAAAGCAGCAATGGACACAACTGTCAAACATTTCAAAGGTTACTCTATAGCACTGATACAGATATTTTCAAACTCAAGGACTTGATTTGGTGTATTATGTATGCTTTCAGTTACACAAATTGGTCTAATAAGCAAATGGGTTAAGTGGAAGCAAAAATTTAGGATTTGAAAGAAGGAATAGCTGAAATTTATGGCTCAAAGATAAGAGGGACTAAAATAATCTTGTCTGTCACCCAGGGTCGAGCACGGTGGTAGGATCAGGGCTGACTGCAGCCTCAACTTCCAAGGCCCAAGCGATCCTCCTGCCTTAGCCCCCTGAATAGCTGAGACTACAGGTGTGCACCACCATGCCTGGCTAATTCTTTTGGGGGTAGTTTTAGTACAGATTAGGTCTCGTTATGTTTCCCAGGCTGGTCTCAAACTCCTGAGCTCAAGTTATCCTCCTGCCTCAGCCTCTCAAACTGCTGGGATTACAGGCATGAGTCACTGCACCTGGCTCCAATGAACTCCTTGGCCTCAGTTTCCTCACTTGCAGAATATAAATTATCCTTACACTTCATAGAATTGCTAGGGAGACTAAATGAGATCACCTATATAAAAATACTTACCAGAGCACCTGGTATGAAGCAAGTGCTCAATTAATGTTAACCGAATAGTAAACAACAAAGAAAAAGGAAGTTGAGTCAAAAGAGGGATACTACGTCAGACTGAAAAGCATATGCAACATTTAAAAGGCCACAGACTTTATTAATGGAATTTTACTACTCTGTCTCGTTTTAAAGTAATTTTCATCTTATATTTGGGTTACATGTAAAAGATTTTCTACTTTAAACGAATCTGCTTTAAGGATCACAAAGTGAAAGTTCTCTGTCGTTTGTAGGGAAGTTGTAAAAAACAGCTTCAACCTTATCAAGGCCAACTGTTAATTCTAGCCATCATCTCCTTAGTTTTTGTGAGGGCAGGGAATTGAAGAAAACTGGTCCATACAGTAGTGGTTCCCAAATCTGGCAGGTTATCAGCACTGCTCAAAGAACTGTTTAACCAGACAGATTCCTGAGTTCATCACCAGTCTACTAGGTTGGAATCTCAGGTGGGATCCGGAACCTGCATATGAAAAGAGTGCTCCAGGGGACTGTTCATTAATTAAGAGAATTCTCTTGAAATCCATCCTGGCTAACACAGTGAAACCCCGTCTCTACTAAAAAATACAAAAAACTAGCCGGGCGTGGTGGCGGGCGCCTGTAGTCCCAGCTACCCGGGAGGCTGAGGCAGGAGAATGGCGTAAACCCGGGAGGCGGAGCTTGCAGTGAGCTGAGATCTGGCCACTGCACTCCAGCCTGGGCGACAGAGCAAGACTCCGTCTCAAAAAAAAAAAAAAAAAAAAAAAGAAATCCTCATTTTAATGGAGGGAGAATCACTGTGACCAGATTCCTTCTGAGATAACCCCAATCAGAAGAGATTCTAGTATCAACATTATGGGTGTTCTATTGTGCCTTCCTACAGTCCTTGTCCTGCAAAATGACTCTGGAGGGATTCAACTGAGGAACTGGCCTTGGCTAAGACTTCCCATTTGCTTCCTTCTCAATGTGTAGAACTGGTGACTTGGAAAACTGTAGCAACATCCTGCAAATGTGTGTGTGTGTGCATGTGTGCATGTGGGATCATGGAGTTCATAACAGAAAATTTCTCACATGGGGATTAAATGGTCCTAAGAATCAGGTATTACATTATTCTAGCAGTCTCTGGAGCCATTTACGAGCCTGTGTTTACTATTCCATGGGAGGCAGAAGTAACTTACAAGACTTGATCTTTGTCTTTACTGGACAAGAAACTCAAGGAGAGTCAGAATGGGAGGGAGAGCCACTGTGATTGTTGAATTCTGCAGAGATCATTTTGGGCCTGGTGAAATGGCAGAAATGTCGTCTCCCATTTGAGGATAGAAGCCTAGCACAGAGCTATCCCCTTTATGCTGAATGCTTCCTAGCTCCCTTCCCACAGCAAAAACGTAATAATATTTCAGGAAAGAGAGAAAACGATTTTTTAAAAGTCTAAAGTGATAAAAATAAAAACAGGAGAAAAAAGTCAAATGACATCATTTGTACAATTAAAGTAGCTATATGCTAGCAGCAGCTTTAGTCTGAAGAAGAGGCTTTGCTGTTGGGCTGGTGGACAGTGTCAGGCACTCGGTCTCCTCGACTTTCTATCAGGCCCTGAACACACACATGCTCTACATGGATCAGGGAAAGTAGAGAGAATGAACCAGAAAAAGCAAACAGTGGCTCTTTATTGGACTCTCGTAGAGCCTGACAGGCCCTCCATGCTCTTTACCCTCTGAGAAAGGTTCAGAAATAGGAAAAAATGAGATCACTTGAAAATTTTATCCTAATAACATAAATCAGAATATTTTACTCTGCTTGAACTATGAAATCACTGCAGGTGACAGTCAAGAAGACAACCCCTGAGAAACTATTAAAAATTTAGTAAGGCCAGTTTACGTAGGAATTAGCTTATTGATGAGAACTACTAAAGTAGAGGTCTTCACAGAAGGGTTTTGTAGCTATAAGAATGCATAAGTGTGGAATAACGTAGACTTTTAAAAAGCGACTGTTCCAACAAAGTGACCGAGACCTCCAGTCTTAACTGAGCTTCTTTATAATATTCTGGAATAAAAGCTGATCTTTTAAGAGTCTATGGAGAGCCATTCTTCAAAGGACATTTTCTTGAAGCAGCATTTTATGGTCAACAGGCCCACTGTTTGTTGATATCCTTCTCTTTCTCATTTCTTCCCTCCCTCCCATCTAGCAAATATTAAGGTGCCCAATATGTGCCAGGTACATTTCAGATACCCCAGTGAACAAAATATGAAGACCTCTGCCTCCTGGAGCTTACATTATCTAGGAGGATAATAATAAATAATTATACAGTATGCTAGATGACAAATGCTGCGGAAAAAGAAAACATACAGTAGGACTGGGGGACTGGGAGTGCAGAAATGTAAACTGGGAGGTCGGGCAGGCCTGATGGAGAGAAAGACTTGCTCACGAGAGTAAAGACTTGAAGGGGATGCAGGAATGAGGCCAGCGGACATCTGGAGTAGGGAGAGTGATCCAGGCAAGGCTCTAAGAGTGGAGAGGGCTGGTGTGTTTGGAGCAATTATCTAGTGCTGTGCTTCTCAAACTGGAGCAGGCATCAGTTCACACAGGGGCTGATGTTAAAGCGTTGACTGCCCCAGCCCCACAGATTCTAATTCCATAGGTCTGGGGTAGGGCCCGAGAACCTCCATTTCTAGCAAGTTCCTAGGGGATGCTGATGCTGCTGATATGAGGATCACACTTTGAAAAACAGTGATTTGATACTTTATTTATTTATTTATTTAGAGATGGAGTCTCGCTCTGTGCCCTAGGCTGGAGAGAAGTGGCACAATCTCGGTTTCACCACATTGGTCAGGCTGGTCTCGAACTCCTGACCTCGTGATCTGCCCGCCTCTGGTTCCCAAAATGGTGGGATTACAGGCGTGAGCCGCCACGCCCAGCCTTGATATATTATTTTTAAAACTCTCTGAGTGAGTTACTAAATAATAGTGGATAATTAAATCAATTTAAAGCAATTTTAAAAAAAGAAACAGAATAGGCAATGTTGGAGCCCATCACATTTAATGAGGGTAAGCACTGTTTATGAAACTTTCATTTCAGTTGTATATAAATGTGTGAATTGTATCATGATGTAAAATGCATTTTTTGCTGTGGGTGGCAGTCTAAAGAGTTTGAAAGCCACTGGTCTAATTACTTTATTGCACCATTAAATAATACAAGCTACATTAATACAGCAGAGATAATTAGGGGAGTCCTATTGTTCCAGTTGGACACTAAGCTGAACTTGCCTTGGGCCTTCTCTTGTATTTCACACACAGATTTCGCCATCTGGATTTCTCTTTCATCCCAGCTTTATGGAAACCTTACCATCCTTTTAAAACAGAGAAGGTCAAGTTCAGGTTTCTCTTAAACGTTCCCTGACTAGTGCTTCCTAGCAGTGTCTCCATTCCTTCTTCCAGAACTTAACTTCTACACCATTCATTTGACACGCACCATAAAGTGCCCTGCTCTATTCAGCTTTGCAATGCAAGGGGGTGCCTTTCTCTCCTGAAAGGTGATACATTTTTCTGAGGGCAGAGGTGGTGTCTTACACACTTGTGTTTCCCCAATGTCCTAACAATGCTATGGTCAAAGTGGGAGTAAAATAACGAGCTGCAGTAGGAAGAAACAAACCACATTTGTAAGAGATGCTTTGCTTGTATGTTATAGGTGATATCAGTGATGATTATGATGCTGCAAATTAATGTAAAGGGACAGACGAGTGCACACATCCTGAGAAGCAAATCTGGGGACAGAAGGAGAATGGTGGTAGAAGGAGAAGGGCCAAATACAGGAAAATCAACTGGCAGGGAAAGCTTAGAGGTAAGAGACCCTTTGTCTTCCACCCAGGAGCCTGGGCTGAGGGGGCCTTGGGACAGCATGCCATGGAGAAAAGCCTCACTCTTCACTGGGAGTCCCTCCTTTAATGTTCTGCACTCATGCTGTGCAGTGAATAAGGAGAGTTGAAGGACCAAAGGAGAAATCAGGATTTTGGCTGAGAAGGAGAGAAACAGGAATCCAGAGGCGGAGTGGAGAAGTTAATTTACCCCACGAATACGTATTGAATGAGATGGGTGTGCTGGGGGATGGTTTTTGCTATAATGGAGGGACATACGTGGTGCCATAGGAATGTGGAGAAAACCACCGAGTGTGTGTGGGTGAATCAGAGTGGGCTTCATAGAAAGCAGGGAGCATGATTGGCTCACCTGACAGACAAGCCATGAAACTGTGAGAACCCAGAAGCTGCACGCAGAAAGGCCTGGCATGCAAGGACTCTGTCCACCTGGCAATTGGCTAGTGGCTGACAGCGTTGGGGCACAGGATCCGTAGGAGGAAAAAGAACAAAACTTAAGTCAGGAGCTAGGCCATGAAGTGCCTTGCGTGCTGGATCAAAGCAGGGTGTAAGGGCAGCAACAGGGCTAAGGACGCCTGGGGAAGAAGAAGGATGCAAAGTGGGGACCCCGAGTAGGAGTTTATAGCAATAGACTGTGGAGGAAATGTGGAGAAGCCGCATGGGAGGGTGGCAATGTGGAGGGAAAGGAATGACTTGAGAAATGAGAATTTCTAGGGTTTGGGATCTAACAGTACTTTCGTGTTAGAGGGAGGATGTTGGCTATTCATATTTCCACAGGTGGAGATACACAAGGAGTGTGGAGGTGTGGGGAGGCAGAAGAGAGTGATTGTGGACACAAGGGGGTTGTTCCTGTGGGACCCCAAGGGGGCCCTCCCAGTACGGCACTCAGGAATCTGCTCTGGGGATAGAGAACTGACAGAGAAATGCAAGATGCTTAGGGTGAGATAGGGAAGAGACCCCTGAATAGGAGCAAGGGGAAAGGTTTTAAGCAAGTCAATATTAAGAAGCTGTGAAAAACTTCTTGAAATTTCAGTTAGTAAAATTTTTTATATTTTCCTTTATGCAACTAAAAACCACAAAAGTGTTATAAAAAGTGAATATAAAATAAAGGCTCTAAAAATCATTTAGTGTGAAACTGGTAATTACTTTTAATTCCTATGACTTATCAAGTGTCTTGAGTATATGAAAAGTTTGGTTAATGTCAATAACATATTAGTCCATACTTTCTTATTTACATTAAAAGGTAAGTTATCTTTTTTTTTTTTTTTTTTTTTTTTTGAGACGGAGTCTCACTCTGTCGCCCAGGCTAGAGTGCAGTGGCTGGATCTCAGCTCACTGCAAGCTCCGCCTCCCGGGTTCACGCCATTCTCCTGCCTCAGCCTTCCGAGTAGCTGGGACTACAGGCGCCCGCCACCTCGCCCGGCTAGTTTTTTGTAATTTTTTTTTTTTTTTTTTTTTAGTAGAGACGGGGTTTCACCGTGTTAGCCAGGATAGTCTCGATCTCCTGACCTCGTGATCCGCCCGTCTCGGCCTCACAAAGTGCTGGGATTACAGGCTTGAGCCACCGCGCCCGGCCGGTAAGTTATCTTCTGGTTAATTCCTCTTGAAAAGCACTACCTAGTTGTCAAACATTAAATACGGTAAAATTCTTAATCCTCAAATGACATAGATAATTCACTAAACTGAAGAAAAGAGGGGACTTGAGAGTCCAACACAATGAAACCTGAGGTGGTAGTGGTGTGAGAACACGCACAGATCTGGATGGATTCCGACCCATCACCATGACATTCAAATTGCTCCACAGTAAGCGAAATGCGAGCCAGGAACATGCCCTGTTGTGGATACAGACAGCGAGAGCTTTGAGCTGCGGCTTCTAAGTCGGCTCCCAGAGGACATACTAACTTTATTTATTTCCTTCCAAACCTAAAGGAGAAATAAGCGACTCAGAATTTCAGAGCCTGTTCTTTAGGTCTCTGTTTAAGAAGGAGGGTCCGGAAAAAATAATTACCTAGTATTGCCTTTCCCAGACTTCACAGAATACCAGTAAGAAGAGAATGTTTAGAATGATATTAATACTATTTACTCTGAACAGCCAAGTTGTTTAACTATATAGACAGATTTATCCAAAGAGTATGTATTCCCACATAGGATATTACACAAATATTTTAGAAGGCTATGTCAAATAATAGTTGATTGAAAAATATTTTATTTGGTTGGAAGTCAATTATTCTTCCATGGGCTTCCAGATCTTACTGTTTACTTGCCCAAAATTGGAAGAATACTACTTCTACACATTTGGCTTCCATTCTACAAAGAAAGGGAAACTTCTAAAACTTTAGGCTCATTGTCTTCAGCTGACATTAGCTGGTGAATGTCTCATGAGTAAGGGGCACTGTGATCCTCTTAACAACCCAGAAGGTAGTAGTAAGTAATTTTGAGTTTCTAAGTGTTTAATTTATATATTTTAAGAAACAACAAATCAATTAGTATATATTATTCCACATTTTCACAGAGAGCTTATTAAGACAGCATTTCCAATTTGAAACCAACTCTTTTACATCAATATCATGTATAAAACTATTATTACATACCCGACAATTATTTTATCAGTATATATTAGTAAACTACTCCAAAGACTGTAATGTGCTGTCATGTAGCATAATGTAAACATTATTCAACACAGCTTGAATTTTCAATCAACTTTAGATACTGTGGTATTCTGTGAATTAAACTCTAGAGGTTTTAAGTGATTCATTTTATCATAAACACTCAATCCAAAAAGATGATTAAAATAATTGAGATAAGGCTTGATTGTAAGGATAAACAGCCTTTTTTTTTTCTAGTAACATCTGTGGTAATAATATGCTACCATTTAAACCAACTAGGATGACTCACCATCTGTGGGTAAATGTAATTTTAGTAAATGTAATCTTTTCTAGTACTGGTGATAGTTCTTTTTTTTTTTAAACTGAATCATCCTTCCTCTATCCTTTTGCAACCATGAAGTGAGATGGCAAGCCGAGGTCAGGAGTACAACTTCTTGCTATGTTCCAGAACCCAATTAACTGGCCCACTTAAGAAATTTACCCATGACCTTGGCCTCAACAGGATCTTGCTCTAAATCAGAGTCAACTTGCCTGGGACCCATCATAGATCAATTATTTTCTCTATTTAGCCATAATTCTGAAAAACGAAAAGAGTTTCATTTTTGTTTATACGTCACTGTCTCAAATATAAATGACATTTTATTTTTGAACATAGTATAATAAATAAACAAATATTAACATACAACCACTTAGCCAGCACATTGTAATTCATTTTGCTTTAAGGTAAGTATTACAGTGAACTACAAGATTAACCTTCCCCAGACTCCATTGCAGTGTCCTTTTTTGGCGGCCTTGATATTTCTACTTTGTTCCTGACTGAGCTTAGACACCAAGATCCATCACTTCCTGGGAGTAGCCACTCTAAACTTCATGGATTTTTTTGTACTGGTTCACATGATATAGTCTACATAAATTTGAAATAGTTCAAAAAAAATCCCACAAAAATACCCCCAAACCAACCAACAAACCAAGGTCTTACTTTATGTAAAAATGGAAATAATATGAATTCTCTATATTTAAAAAATTGTCTGGAATAGGAACACATCCAAGCTGGAGGACCTAGTGAACTGTAACCTGTTTTTATGCTATGACCACATGGTGGTGCCACTTTGGCTGATAAACAGAACACTTGCCATCTTTGCTCAGTACCGTGTGAATCTCACTGTTTATGTACAGTGGAACTTCTGTAAGTGATTATGATGACTAATGTGCTATCATTTTACAAACTCTGTTATTATAATTGAAAATATTTTTATATCCTACAACAATATCTCTCAAGCATTCATTAAGCAGTGGTTCTAGTGATAGTGCTGAACAACACAGCCCCCAAAAACAGTAACACTGGAACAGACGTGAGTTGTGATAAAACACTACGAAGGCTAAATATCCACTATGACCTTCTGTGTTGGTAATTTAGGTGAAAGCACTCTAAAAAATTAGAGCGAATGAAGAAAAAATTAAAAAGAACAGTAAAGTAAAAGTAAGCTGCAATGCTGTACATTCATGCATTCCCCAAAGGATCTCCTGTACATCTTTTCTTATGGGATAATTAGTCTTGAAGTATGAGTTTCATATTGTGAGACTGCTTCAGGAATACATCTATCACACAGATGTAAATGCCTTCTTCAAATACAGCATTTCCCCCACCATCTCCACGAAGTGCATCTCTTTCCACTACTACATCCCAGGCACACAGTAAACAGTGCGGCAATCATGAACGTGAGCTGTGGAGCTAGATTTCCTGGGTTTCAATCTCCAGGCTCCATCATTTTCCAGTTGTATGGCCTTGGCTAAGTTTCTTAACTTCACTGTACATCAGTTTCCTCATCTGAAAAATTAGGATGATACCACTAGCCACCTTGAAGGGCTGTGGTAGGGACTGAATGAGTTTGATATAATACATTTAGAACCCGTGTGGCACCTGAGTTAATATTATGTAAATATTAGCTACTGTTGTGATCATCTTCATCACCACCTTCCCAACAACTCGTGATGATACTTTTAAGGCCGAATTTGTTTCACTGGGTTAAAAAAATAAGGCGTCCTTTTATTAACAGTATATGAATTATAGTGCATGCCATGGTTGCTTATAGGATATGCAGTGCTATGAAAGTATTAATGCTTCTTTTGCTATCTTCTTTTGAAAAGCTGTCAGAAACCTTTGTCACAGTTCTGAGGAGCCCTTCTAGTCTATGCACTGGGTAAGCAGCATGATTCTGGATAGGGCCTGCTCAGACACTAACATTTACATCAAGGGACATGGCAGTGTCAACTGGACATTTCTTTAGCCATCTTACCTTCAGTCTGTCTTTGGGCAGCGCAATGACGCCTTGCTTAATGATTTCCAGGACCCGTTCCACTGACAGCTCAGCTCCAGCTTGCAGCAACCTTGAGCTAAAGAAGGTGATCACCTGTAATGTAAAGTGTTATTTTTTTAAACAAGATGTATGAAGTGTATTTTTAGTAGCCGCCTTCCTCACATGGTAGTCAAACTATCATGATTCCATTCCTACAGTGACCTGGCTTTTAATTCACTAGCCCTCCTAAACACAGTTTGCTCTCCGCTGGGTTTGATAGCCGAATCAGAAGCGACCCCTCAATATCCAGGGCTGATTATTCATTCTGTGAATTAAGTAGCCGCCTGAATTCTACTCTTTCTTGTGCTGCCCAACCTTGCATTTACATTTCATTTATAGAGCAGTATCCAACAGAAAGTGGGGAGAGAAAGCTAAACCCTAAAGCCTATCACTTTTGAAGCTTAATAGTAGCTCTCTCTCTCTCATAAGGGCTTAACAGGAAAGAATTTGAAACTAATGGCTAAAATGATGTTTTGGGGATTATCTATGATTTTAGCCACATTTCCCTTATCGTGATCACCAGGGATAACGAATAGCAACCTATAATTACTTTTGCTTCATGTTATAGCACAGCCCAAAGTATGTAGCAAGATATTATTAACACAGTAGCATTCTGGAAATACACTGTTCCTAAATATTTGTCACTAAAAAATGAAAACAAAACATCATTTTTCAGCAAATTATTTTTAAAACCACAACGTTCATAAATCAAGAAGACTGCAGATCCCTTTTAAATTCAAGAAAATAACATTTAGGTGTTTATAGTCAGACATGCAAAAATATAAAAAATTATTGTGTTTTTATAAAGTTGAGCATTACCTTTTATGTCTTCTATTTCATAGGTAAAATAGATTAAGTTACAAACAATCCTTCACAAACATTTTTATGCATTTTCTTTCAGAATTACTCTCCTAAATGCTAACCGTTTAAGAGTACAATAACTTTTCTCTTAACAATTCTAGTGGAAGGTACACTATATTACATAAACGCCACCAAATGCATTTGTTCTGGAAGGTAAAGAGACTTAGCTGGCGCCATGGCCATTAACAAGCATGTGCCTCACAATTCTGTGGCAATGAGTGAGAACAAAGGCAGCTCATGGCTGGTGACACTGCTTGTGATTCCAGATAAACCATTTCTTTATCTCAAGCAGTTTGCTGGCACCACCAGCTCCTTGGCAAGTTGCTAATTTTGCTCACAAGCTGCTTTTTCGGTATGTGCCTATGGGCCTTGTTCTTCCCTATGTTGGATTTCAAGTTCTTTTTGAGTTTCTGGGATTAATATTTTGTTCACAGAGTTTAGACACAGCAGGTCCAAAAATTGATTTTTGTAATACAGTGAATAAGTCTTTGAAGAAAGACACAACACAGATAGCAAAACATATTGTAATAGATTAAAATCCTATTTTAAAAATATGCAACAACAAATACACAAAATAAATGCTTTCCTTTTGTGTAAATATCTTCATAGGTTGTAAACACGAGCATAGTTTTTCTGAGAAAAGAATTGGTTAAACATATAAAATGCCAATTTTGTTGGTAAAAAAAAAATGGTTTAATGTTCGAAATTTCATATGGGTCAACCTAACACCTATGCATAGTATTATCTTCTTTGACCAAAAAATATTTAAAAAGTAGGAGCATATCTGTTAAAAACACATTCTAAAAAATAAAAAAAAAATAATTAAAAAGTAGATAGATGTTACATATGCTTGAGGCTTACTGAATTTTTTTTTCTTTCTGACGTGCTGAAAGCTGACATTTCACTACTGGATTTTTGTTTTGTTTATAGCAGTAGATAATATAGACAAGTAGTTCTCAAGCATGGCTGATCATCAGAAGTAGCTGAGAAGCCTTGTGAAATTCTGATCCCAGGGCCTGGTCAGGGACCTTCTATTACACATCAGACTCTCCAGGTGATTTTGATGATCAGCCAGCATCTAGACCACAGGTTTCCAAACTTTTCAGGTTATATACATCTACAAGTAAAAAAATGAGGATGTGCTTGCAATATATGTTCTAGTTCTTTATAAATCATGCAATATACTACAGCACTAATGTTTTACATATTACAAAATGTTCATAAAATAAATTTAAAAGAATGAGATAAAGATAAAACGAATTAGATTTAAAAAACCCAATGATACAAAACACGGTTTTTGTACTCACTAAAATGTCATTGAAAATAATCTGGGTAATTACAGATTACTAATCACAGCGGTTTCACATGACCATCAGCAAGCACAGCATTCACCCGCGGTAAGATCCATCATTTATTACAGTGAATATAAATCCATAGTGCCAACAGTCTTCCTGATAACTTTTATGGATCCATTTGCTGTGAGATTAGACTGATTCATCACTGTTTTTCCCTTATAATGTGGCACTTGTTCCAGGAGCAGAGGTGTCAGCTCTGCCATTATCTTTTGTCATATGTGTTTATATTTTTCTATCACCTTCAGTGTGTGGGGAAACATGCTATTTCATGAGGGTTTAACTAAATCCAGATATTGTAACCAAGAACACACATACTACACTAAGCTTTACGTGAATGAACAGGTGAGTGCATGTATGCCAAGCCCTACAAGTTGAGGAACTTCTTTTTTTTTTTTTTTCTTTTTTTTTCTTTTTTTTTTTTTTTGTTGAGACGGAGTCTCGCTCTGTCGCCCAGGCTGGAGTGCAGTGGCCGGATCTCAGCTCACTGCACGCTCCGCCTCCCGGGTTTACGCCATTCTCTCGCCTCAGCCTCCCGAGTAGCTGGGACTACAGGCGCCCGCCATCTCGCCCGGCTAATTTTTTGCATTTTTTTTAGTAGAGACGGGGTTTCACCGTGTTAGCCAGGATGGTCTCGATCTCCTGACCTCGTGATCCGCCCGTCTCGGCCTCCCAAAGTGCTGGGATTACAGGCTTGAGCCACCGCGCCCGGCCAAGTTGAGGAACTTCTATCTCCTCCCTCGGGATATATGGAGTACTGAAGCTGACACAGCCCTGGCAGGTTGTAAAGGACAATACTATTAGTAAAACTAAATCTCTTTATTTTTAGATGAATAAATAAAAGCTCTAATATTTTCTTTCCATGCTTCTATGGATGAACTGTTAGTGCAGTATCTGGGGGCATGTGCAGCCATCCGCTTTGATAATCACTAATCAAGATAACAAAATGCACATAATCAAAGCTAAATGGAACTCACAGTATTCACACACTACTCAAAGACTTGACAAACCAACAAAAGGGAGTGTACTTATGTGTCACACCACCAAGAACAAAGTAATGCAATGACAGTTTTGCTTTGTTGACTCTGCGGCCTACACTGGCTTTCCTCTAAGCCACAAGGAATTTCCATTTCCACCGGGAGAGCTGCAGAGTAGGCATGAGGCTGGGTTTCTAACTAAATTCCTTTTTCAAACTGGTTCTCATTTGTATGTTTTAAAGCTGACATTCTCATGTTTTTGCATTCAAACTCACACGATTTTAGAAAATGATAAAACTACCACTTGCAGAAGGGAAGTATAATTTACATATCAAAACCGAAGGAAACAAATCTATCCTGAATGTTTATCATGGACTGTGTGCTGTACATATACTATTGATTTAATTCTCATGACAATCTCACGAGGCTGATAAAAATCTCTGTCCTACAGAACCGTAAAAAGGATCAGAGAGACAAGAAACTAGACTGGGGTGACCCAGGCAAGTGGGAGGAGCAGGGCTCTAGCTCAGGTATTTCTTCTTACTTTATCATGTCTCTGGCAATTCCTACGTCGCAAAATGGAGCACTAGCTTAGGTTTTCAAATAGGGGATATCTGAGTGAAAGGTGTAAGTTGTTTAGCCAAACCTTTCAGATGTCGTTTGATTGCAACATCACCAAAGAATGTGAGACAATTCATTCAAAGATACGAGCTTCTATTTCCTACTCCTAAGTTATAATTTTGCACATAATAGTACTTTTAGTGATGATGACTACAACAGATGTGTGGCTTTTATCAATTTGTATAGCAACCATTAAAACTGTTAAAATAGATGAACTTTTATTCCTCTGAAAATCTCTGCATGAGACACAGCCAGTAACAGAAAAATTTAAGTAAAACCTTTAGTGAAAGTGGGGATGAATGCTTTGTCAGTGTAATTCAAAGACAACCTTTCAAAGGAAGGTACTTTTCCACAGTGCATGTTTTACAACCTTCCTCTACCTGCCATATTTGGCTGTAACTCATGAAATCCAAGTACAGCACATTACCTTCCATTATGCTATTAGCTTTGAACAGTGATTGCCTAATGTCATATACCGATAAATCAGTTGTATACTTTGAGTAATGTCAAATCACATTTAACCACCTGTCATGAAACAAATGAATGATTATTATTAATAGATTACAGATTAATAGAAACGAGAAGCTTTTCTGGAGTAGAGGAGGGTGAAAAGGAGCTAGTATGTACTTATCAGGAAGACATGCTTGCTTGCTAAAAAGGGCCACTCTCCTAAGAGGTAGAAGTAGACAGCTAAGTTTTATTTTATTTTTATTTTTTAAGACAATATTTTTTAAACATGTGAAATACATATATATTTCCTCATTGACTTGAGTTTCTCCTCAAATTACTGTATTTTAATCAATACATATATTGACAACCCATTCAGCAGAGGAGCTCTCCCGAGGATTTACCAGGAAAATAAATAGATGATACCATTTTCTTGCTTGAAGAAAGACGCAATATAATTTGGGAGATAAGACAGATCAAATCTGTATAATTAGAATAGACATCATGGTAAAGTGGACAATGAACTACTCAAAGTCAGAAGGCTTAGATTTGATTCCTGCCTCTGATACTAGCAATGTGACTTGTAAAACACTCAACGTCTAGATGTAGCATGATGCAGTGGTTTAGAGAACTTACCTGGTGTCGGACTGCTTGGGTTTAAATCCCACCTCTCCTTATAATATCTTCAAAGTGACAAAGTTGCAGCATCTACCGCAATAGGAACCAATAATGATAATGTGGCAACTTTGTCATTTTGTAAATGAGGGTACTGACACACACCTAATAACAGAAAGAGCTAACGTTCTGTGAGCACTTACCATGTGCAAAGCACTTTGCGCTGTGCAGACATTAACTTATTTAAGGCTGCAAATTTCTCTCTGAGCTTTTGCTGGGTCCCACAAATTTTGATATGTTACATTTTCATTTTTGCTCACTTTAAATTTGTTCTATTTCCCTTGTCTACTTTTTGACACATGGGTGTAATGTTCACTTTCCAAGTATTTGGAGATTTTCCAGATATCTTTCTTATGGATTTCTATTAAATAGTTTAATTTCACTGTGGTCAAAGAACAGGTGATCTCATGTCATTTAAATTTGCTGAGGTTTGTTTTACGGCCCCATACGTGGTCTCTCTTAGTGAATGGTTCACGTGCACTGATGTTGTTGGGTGGTATGTTTTCTAAATGTCAACTAATCAAGTTGGTGGTTAGTATTGTTTGGGTCTTCTATATCATCACAAATTTCTGTTTATTTGTTGTATCAATTACTGAGAAAGAAGTGTTGACTTCTCCAATTATGGGTTTGTTTGTGTCTTCTTGCAATTCTATCTGTTTTTATTTCATGCATTTTGAAGCTCTGTTGTACACACATTTATGGTTGTCATGTCTCCTTGGTGAATTGACTTCTTTCTCATTACATGGAGTCCCTGTTTACCCTTGGTAATGCTCCCGGTGTTGAAGTCTACTTTGTCTGCTATTAATACAGTCATCCTACCCTTTTATTTTTGATTAATGCTTGCACAGTAAAACTTCTTTTATCCTTTTGCTTTTAACCTATCTATTCCTTTATGTTTAAGGTGGGTTTCTGATAGGCAGCACATAGTTAAGTCCTGCTGTTTATCCAATCTGAAAATTTCTGTCTTTTAATTGAAGCATCAGGATTATTTGCATTTGGTTTAGTTATTGGCATGAATGGATTTAAGTCTATATTTCTTTTTTCGCTGTTGTTCCACTATTATTTATTCTGCTTTTCCCGTCTGTAGTTCATGGATCCTGGAAGAAGAGATATTTCTGGGTCAGAGATGGAGGGAAGTTTGTTAGTCATAGCAACAGCAGTGATCACAGCATCTGCATTACCACACTGGCTCCCCAAGTCCCAGTTTGCTCAGGGTGATGTGACAAGGGTCAGACAATACCTGCACATGTAGTAAATTATATTAAAAGGACAGAACCCTGAGCTGAGGGAACCCGAATCTCTTAGAGTCGTCAGTAACCATGCCTATCTTTTACTCCAGAAGGAGATACAAACATCTTTGAAAAGATAATCCAGAGCAAAGGATAGTCAGTGCCTTTGCTCACAAGATGAATTCTCTGGAAAATTATCTCCCAACACACATATGTGCCAACTTCCAATTCTTCCCTCTCATCCTTTGTGCTACTGCTGACACATATCTTACTTTTACATGTTATAAACCCCATAATACATTGTTAATATTTTTATTTTAGACAAAATGGGTTGGCAACTTATAGCCTGTGGGCCAAATCTGGCCTGTTGTCTGTTTTTGTAAATAAAGTTTTATGGGAACATAGCCATACCCACTTGTTTACACATAGTCTGTGGCTGCCATTGAATTACAATGGCTGAGTAGAATAGTTGTGACAGGGACTATGTGGCCTGTGAAGACTAAAATATTTACAATCTGATCACTTACAGAAAAAGTTTGAGGACCTCTTCTTCAGACAGTCAATTATTTTATACAGTGGATCAACATAAGAAAAAACTTTTTTTTTTTTTTTTTTTTTTTGAGACGGAGTCTCGCTCTGTCACCCGGACTGGAGTGCAGTGGCCGGATCTCAGCTCACTGCAAGCTCCGCCTCCCGGGTTCCCGCCATTCTCCTGCCTCAGCCTCCCGAGTAGCTGGGACTACAGGCGCCGCCACCTCGCCCGCTAGTTTTTTTTTTGTATTTTATTTTTAGTAGAGACGGGGTTTCACAGTGTTAGCCAGGATGGTCTCGATCTCCTGACCTCGTGATCCGCCCGTCTCGGCCTCCCAAAGTGCTGGGATTACAGGCTTGAGCCACCGCGCCCGGCCAAGAAAAAACTTTTTATGTTTACCTTTATTGTTGCTATTTTTGGAATTCTTAATTTTTTTTTTGTAGATCCAAGTTTCTGTCAGATACGATAGCTCTTCTGTTTCAATAACTTCCATTAACTTGCCTATAGTACACACTAGCAATAAGTTCTTTCAGTTTTGTTTGAAATGTCATTATTTTGTATTCAGTTTTAA